>NC_058084.1:267870407-268481878 GCF_014858855.1 Bufo gargarizans
TCCATGCCGTGGTCAACACTGACCGCAGCATGTACTGGGTTTGCGGAAGAAACCTCATAGACTTCATGTGGTGACATTGGGGTTTGCCTCCTATGAAAGCCTATGAGATACCAGACTCTGCAGGAAACAAAAGAGTAGAGTGCTACGCTTTTGTATTCTTTTTTCCCCCCCAAAGTATGTCAAACGAATGGGAAAAGCGTGATGTGAACCCGCCCTAAATGACATGTTTCTGCAGGTCGGCACAAATATAGTGATACCAAATGTTTAAATTTTTACGGTCTACTAAATTGACACAATAAATTTACTATTTAAAAAAATAATGCTTTGTATTGAAATTTTCGGAGAATCATAATTTTTTTGATTTTTCTATTTTTGACAGAGCAGTGTGCAGGCTTACTTTGCAGATTGAGTATCCATGTTCCTTGGTACTATTTTGGAGTGCCTACAACTTTTTGCCAAACTTTATTTAGTTTTTATGGGAGGCAGGATAACTAAAAACAGCAATTCTGCAATTTTTTTGTTTTGTTTTATAGCATTCATTGTTTTGCAAAATAACAGTAACTTTATTCAGCTGGTCTGCATGATTACAGCAATAACAATTTTATGTACGGTAGTTTTTTTTTATCGTTTTCCTACTACACACTAAAAACACATTTTAAATAAAAATCATGTTTTTGTGTGATGGAGCTGTGTAAGAGCTTTTTTTTCTACATTTCCATTGGTACCATTTTGAGGTGCATACAACTTTTTGTTTGCATTCAATTATGTTTTTTGGGAGGGGAGGTGACCAAATAATAGCAGTTCCAGCATCTTTTTATGTTTTTTTTTTTAATGTTCGTTCATCCTATAGGGTAGATAAAGTATTTTTTTTTATAGTTCACGCAGTGATACCAATTGTGTATAGGGATTTATATTTTTTTTCAATAATGTCATGATTAGGGAAAGAATGTTTTTTTTTTCTTGAAATATATATATATATTTTTTTATATTTGTAATCTTTTTTTTTTTTCACTTTTTATGTTAGTCCCACTAGGGCAGTGTTTCCCAACCTGCGGTACCCCCAGGGTGAGGGGGTACATAGGACTGGCTTAGCATCCAGCAATATTTGTTTACTGATTGCTATGGCCACTCCACATTAAACTGCGTTATCGTCCTCAGGACAGCCATACAGTTTAAGGGCTTGTTCACACAAGCGTGCCATATTTCGCAAATTGCGGAGCCGCAAAACACAGATGCCGCTTTTTGCAGGGCCACGGAACGGAGCAATGGATGTGGACAGCACACGGAGTGCTGTCCGCATCTTTTGCGGCCCCGTTGAAGTGAATGCGGCTTGGATGTGTAACCAAACCACGGACGCGTGAATGAGCCATAATACTGTCCCAAGTCATTGGAGAGAAAAAAGGTTTCTGATCAGGCGCAAAATCATAGGCTCCAATACGTCTCTTATAGGTGAATCTTTTATTACATAAAAAGTAAAGATGTGTAGAACAACGCGTTTCGGGGCTCAAATTGTCCCCTTCACAGGTTAACAGTAGTAAAGACGTATTGGAGCCTGTGATTTTGCGCCTGATCAGAAACCTTTTTTTCTACAAGCATCCTTTGGGGGATTGGGCATCCGATCCCAAAGATACCTCTTCTGCGGCTGCATTCACGGATCCGGAAGGTCTTTCTATACCTACATACCTACAATAGAGTTGTGTCTATTATTGCACAACCTAAAAAGGTGAGCACCTCTACTTGCTAAACAATTAAGTTTGTACTGAACATACTACCCTATTGTGCGCCCCCCACACCTTTTCTTTTGTCTCTACGTTCCCCTCCTGACTGAGGGGAACTCTAGACTCGCTTGTGGTTACCAAGACAAGTCATTGGAGACCATGTCTTCCTGGACTGGTGTTCATTCTCACAGACCTATAGGCTTGAAGCATATCAGAGCACAACTGAGCTGCAAGGCAAGCAGCTCAGGACACAGGCCAAAGGAGCCCTGTGTCCTGCACCGTATCGCAGACAGTGGCATGGAATGGAAGTGAAATGAGTATATGATTTAGTTATTTTTAATTGAGAAAACATACTGTTGGGCCACTGTTATTATTAATAAGAGACACTATAGTGGGGGTGGGCTTTACTAGTTTTGGGGGCACCACTGGGGAACTATGGGGGCATTTTAATAGTGTGGCACACTATAGGTTCTTTATTACTACTAGGTGCCCTATGGTGGTTTATAATACTTCTGGGGCCATTGTAGGGGGTCATTATTACAAGGAGACACTATTGTGGGTTTTACAACTTTTGGGGGGACTATAGGGGGCATTAGTGATACTGGGGGCACAATATGGGCATTTTGCTACTGGGACAACCATGGGGACTTCATTACTACTGGAGGGCACAGTGGTATCCTTTGTTACTTCTGTTGCACTATGGGAAGGCATAAGAGTTACTGGCGAGGGAGGGAGCCAGTATGCAGAGGGTGCCTTGCATGCATGAACCTGCTAAAAAGTCCCTATAAACAAGGTTTCAGGGTTACCTTCATATTTGGCATGCAGTGTCTAAATGATACCATCATACATAGTGGTGGACATAAGCAGAAGGGGGCCCCAGGGCAGGAAGAGTATGTTGGCTTCTTGCACTCCAGCAGTTGAATTGTCAATTGATGGGTGCACCACAGAGCAACTCAGTTTTGTTTCACTAACAAATGGTTTACCAGTATGCCAATTTCTTTGGTAAATACACTGAACAAAAATATAAATGCAACCCTTCGGTTTTGCTCCCATTTTTGCATGAGCTGAACTCAAAGATCTGAAACATTTTCTACATACACAAAAGACCCATTACTCTCAAATATTGTTCACAAATCTGTCTAAATCTGTGTTAGTGAGCACTTCTCCGAGATAATCCATCTCACCTCACAGGTGTGGCATATCAAGGTGCTGATTAGACAGGTGTGCCTTAGAATTCCCACAATAAAGGTCCACTCTGAAATGTGCACAGTTTTGCCTTACTGGGGGGCAGAAAACCAGTCAGTATCTGGTGTGGCCACCATTTGCCTCACGCTGTGCAACACATCTCCGTCGCATAGAGTTGATCAGGTTGTTGATTGTGGCCTGTGGAATGTTGTTCCACTCCTCTTCAATAGCTGTGCAAAGTTGCTAAATATTGGCAGGAACTGTAACACGTTGTCATATACACTGATCCAGAGCATCCCAAACATGTTCAATGGGTGACATGTCAGATGAGCATGCTGGCCATGCTAGAACTGGAATGTTTTCAGCTTCCAGGAATTGTGTACAGATCCTTGCAATATGGGGCTGTGCATTATCATGCTGCAACATGAGCTGATGGTCGTGGATGAATGGCACAACAATGGGTCTCAGGATCTCGTCACTGTATCTCTGTGCATTCAAAATGCCATCAATAAAATGCACCTGTGTTCATTGTCCATAACATACGCCTGCCCATACCATAACCCCACCGCCGCCATGGGCCACTCGATCCACAACATTGACGTCAGCAAACTGCTCACCCACACGGCGCCACACACGCTGTCTCTGCCATCTGCCCTGAACAGTGAAAACCGGGACTCATCCATGAACAGAACACCTCTCCAATGTGCCCAACACAATCGAATGTGAGAATTAGCCCACTCAAGTCGGATATGATGATGAACTGCAGTCAGGTCCAAACCCCGATGAGGACGACGAGCATGCAGACGAGCTTCCCCGAGACGGTTTCTGACAGTTTGTGCAGAAATTCTTTGGTTATACAAACTGATTGTTGCTGCAGCTGTCCGGGTGGCTGGTCTCAGACGATCATGGAGGTGAACATGCTGGATGTGGATGTCCTGGGCTGGTGTGGTTACACGTGGTCTGAGGTTGGATATACTGCCAAATTCTCTGAAACGCCTTTGGAGACGGCTTATGGTAGAGAAATGAACATTCATTGCACGGCCAACAGCTCTGGTAGACATTCCTGCAGTCAGCATGCCAATTGCACACTCCCTCAAACGTTGCGACATCTGTGGCATTGTGCTGTGTGATCAAACTGCACATTTAAGAGTGGCCTTTTATTGTGGGAAGTCTAAGGCACACCTGTGCAATATTCATGCTGTCTAATCAGCACCTTGATATGCCACACCTGCGAGGTGGGATGGATTATCTCGGAGAAATGCTCACTAACACAGATTTAGGCTACTTTCACACTAGCGTTCGTCGGTCCGCTCGTGAGCTCCGTTTGAAGGGGCTCACGAGCGGACCCGAACGCAGCCGTCCAGCCCTGATGCAGTCTGAATGGAGCGGATCCGCTCAGACTGCATCAGTCTGGCGGCGTTCAGCCTCCGCTCCGCTCGCCTCCGCACGGACAGGCGGACAGCTGAACGCTGCTTGCAGAGTTCGGGTGTCCGCCTGGCCGTGCGGAGGCGTGCGGATCCGTCCAGACTTACAATGTAAGTCAATGGGGACGGATCAGTTTGAAGATGCCACAATATGGCTCAATCTTCAGGCGGATCCGTCCCCCATTGACTTTACATTGAAAGTCTGGACGGATCCGTACGAGGCTATTTTCACACTTAGCTGTTATATGCTAAAATAATGCAGACGGATCCGTTCTGAACGGAGCCTCCGTCTGCATTATTATGATCGGATCCGTTCAGAACGGATCCGATCGAACGCTAGTGTGAAAGTAGCCTTAGACAGATTTTTGAACAATATTTGAGAGTAATGGGTCTTTTGTGTATGTAGAAAATGTTTCAGATCTTTGAGTTCAGCTCATGCAAAATGGGAGCAAAACCAAAAGTGTTGCGTTTATATTTTTGTTCAGTGTAGAAAGAACAAAGGAGTGCGCTCAGGGAGTACCGCTGTTTGGAGGGAACAGGTGCCACAGACTGGGTGCTCACCTGGACTGGTTGTGCTATAGGCACAACACTTTAAAGGGCATTAAGTATTCACCGTGGCTGCTGCTTACACTATCACGGTCCAGTAGCTGGCAGAGTAATGCATCCAAATATAGAGGAAGAGGGAGCGCTGTCCATATTGGCCAAAGAAGGAGAAGGGTAAGTATATACGTTTATTTAGTTCTTTATTGGTCAGTGAGCATTTCTGGGCCATACCAGCTCCTTCCTCATATTATACCCAAGTTGTCAAGGAAAGAATTATAAGATTATTTATCATGGTTGTCCTTTTATCCTATATAGTCTCTGTGCATCGGCATAGGCTGCACATATAGTATGTTCTTGGCCGTCTTAACCGCCTCCGGACCGCCTAACGCAGATGTGCGGTCCGGAGGCGGCAGCCCTGCGCAGAGTCACGCATATACGCGTCATCTCGCGAGATGCAAGATGACGCGCTTTGCCGGCCCGCGCATGCGCAGTTCGGGCCGGCATTTCGTCAAGGGGGGTCGCGTCATCAGCTTGCCAGCCAATGATCGTGGCTGGCAAGCTGATGATTTAAAAAAAAAACAATCAGAAGCCACATAGCAGATCATATTAGTAAATATGATCTGTTATATGGCTGCCCTGCTCCTCTGCTGGTCCTTTTCGTCGGTTGGATCCAGCAGAGGAGCAGGCTTCACAGTGAGTACACCAAACACCACACACTAGCCCCAGATCACCCCCCTGCACCCCAATTAACCCTTTGATCACCCCTTTGATCACCCCTGTCAATCACTAGTCAGAATTCAAACCTGTAGAAAGCAGTGGCTCTCTGACCCAAAGTTCGGACGAGGAGGCTGAGGTCCCTGATAGCACCAGGCGTACCCGGCCCCGTGTCGCTAGACCACAGGTTGCGCAGGATCCGCTTCAAGAGCAGCAGAGTGGGGCTGGCGCTGTCGGATTACGTAGTGAGGCATACACCAGCAGCCCAGCCCTTCCTGGACCTAGTACCAGCACTGCCGTACAACCTGGTGAAGTGGCGAGCACCAGAAGGGCAGTTGAAGCTGGTACAGTGGCACGAGCAGTAGTGACCCAGTCGTAGCCACCGCAAAGACGGGCCCGTAGAGCCCCTAGAATCCCAGAGGTGCTGGCAAACCCTGATTGGCAGTCCCCAACTTCTGCCGCACCTGTAGTTCCCCCTTTAACCGCCCAGTCTAGAGTTCGGGTTGAGACAGCTCAGATCGGTTCGGCCCTGGGATTTTTTGAGCTGTTCTTGACTGCGGAGCTCTTAGACATAGTCGTGGCCGAAACAAACAGGTATGCCACACAATTTATAACCGCCAACCCGGGAAGCTATTATGCCCAGCCTTTCCGGTGGAAACCAGTCCAAGTTTCCGAAATTAAAACTTTTCTGGGCCTTCTCCTCAACATGGGTCTAACTAAAAAGCATGAATTGCGGTCATATTGGTCCACGAACCCAATTCATCACATGCCCATGTTCTCTGCTGCTATGTCCAGGGCACGTTTTGAGGCCATCCTGCGTTTCCTGCACTTTAGCGACAACACCGCCTCCCGTCCCAGAGGCCACCCAGCTTTTGACCGGCTCCACAAAATTCGGCCCCTCATAGACCATTTCAACCTGAAATTTGCAGATTTGTATACCCCTGAGCAAAACATCTGCGTAGACGAGTCCCTAATACATTTTACCGGGCGCCTTGGCTTCAAACAATACATCCCAAGCAAGCGCGCTCGGTATGGGGTCAAATTGTATAAGCTCTGTGAAAGGGCCACAGGCTATACCCACAAATTTCGGATCTATGAGGGAAAAGATCAGACCCTGGAGCCGGTCGGTTGCCCTGACTACCTGGGGAGCAGTGGGAAGACAGTCTGGGACTTGGTGTCACCCTTATTCGGCAAGGGCTACCATCTTTATGTGGACAATTTCTACACAAGTGTGGCCCTCTTTAGGCATTTGTTTCTAGAACAGATTGGCGCCTGTGGCACCGCGCGAACTAGTCGTGCGGGCTTCCCCCAACGGCTCGTTACCACCCGTCTTGCAAGGGGGCAGAGGGCTGCATTGTGTAACGAAGAACTGCTCGCGGTGAAATTGAGAGACAAGCGTGATGTTTACATGCTCTCCTCCATTCACGCAGACACGACAATACAAATTGAGCGAGCAACCCGTGTCATTGAAAAGCCCCTCTCAGTCCACGACTATAACCTTCACATGGGAGGGGTGGATTTCTATGACCAGATGTTGTCTCCGTATTTAGTTTCCCGCAGAACCAGACGCTGGTATAAGAAGGTGTCTGTATATTTAATTCAATTGGCTCTGTATAATAGTTTTGTTCTCTACAGTAAGGCTGGGAGAACTGGATCCTTCCTCAAATTTCAGGAAGAGATCATCGAGAACCTCCTGTACCCAGGAGGTTCCGTGGCCCCATCCACCAGTGTAGTTAGCCGTCTACACGAGCGACATTTCCCCAATGTCGTTCCTGGTACCTCAACCCAACCGTCACCCCGAAAAAGATGTTGTGTCTGTAGCAGGAGTGGAATAAGGCGTGACACCCGCTATTTCTGTCCTGACTGTTCTGACCACCCTGCCCTATGCTTTGGAGAGTGTTTCCGGAAGTACCACACACAGGTACACCTAGCATAGGGATCACATCTCACCAGGACAGGCACACTGGGCTATTAGGGCCCATTCACTCACAGCTGCTGCAAACGTCTCCTTTCACCTGGGACAAAGTGCATAACGCACTTCGCCACATCTATGCGCTTTGCACATTGACCCATGGGGAAGGAGAGGTTTGTTCTATAAAGGTAAAAAAAAAAAAAAACACCAGTAAGCAAAAAGGTTAATGTTTAGTTCAAAAAGTTAAAGTTTATATGTTCTGTTCCAAAGTTAATAAAATTATTGCGTTGCGGCCTGGTTTTCTCATTTTTTTATTTTTATTTTTTATTTTTTTTACCTTCCAAGTGGACCAACCGATCGACTAGCTGCAGCACTGATGTGCATTCTGACAGAAGCATTGCGCTGCTGTCAGACTACACGCAAGTCGGTGTATGCGGCGCTGCAAGACGAGATTTCTACTCTGCAGTAAAAGATACGTTTGCCAAGCCATACGAGCTGAGGAGGAGGCGGCGTTCCTATGCTTTGGCAAACACTTTGTATATAAAAAAATATATATAAATCCCGACAATGATTTATTCATCCACATCGATTGATGTGAATGGAGAAATCTGGTTTGCTAGGGCATACGAGCTAAGTGGGTATGGATGTTGGGCGGAGCTCCTATGTCCTGGCAGACGCCTTTCCCCTCCTTTTTTTTTTTGGGCAGAGATTTTTTCATCCACATTGATCGATGCGAATGAAGAAATCTGTGCCGTTCATTTTTTTCTTTCAGCCCAGAGGCTGAACGGAAAAAAAAATCTCATTACCTGTATGCTCAATATAAGGAGAATAGCAGAAACTCCTAATGCTGCCCATACATTAATGATTGCGGAGACCCTCAAATGCCAGGGCAGTACAAACACCCCACAAATGACCCCATTTTGGAAAGAAGACACCCCAAGGTATTCGCTGAGGGGCATATTGAGTCCATGAAAGATTTACATTTTTGTCCTAAGTTAGCGGAAAGTGAGACTTTGTGAGAAAAAAATAAATCAATTTCCGCTAACTTATGCCAAAAAAAAAAAAATTCTATGAACTCGCCAGGCCCTTCATTGAATACCTTGGGGTGTCTTCTTTCCAAAGTGGGGTCACATGTGGGGTATTTATACTGCCCTGGCTTTTTAGGGGCCCTAAAGCGTGAGAAGAAGTCTGGGATCCAAATGTCTAAAAATGCCCTCCTAAAAGGAATTTGGGCACCTTTGCGCATCTAGGCTGCAAAAAAGTGTCACACATGTGGTATCGCCGTACTCAGGAGAAGCTGGGGAATGTGTTTTGGGGTGTCATTTTACATATACCCATGCTGGGTGAGATAAATATAATGCCAACTTTGTATAAAAAAATGGGAAAAGTTGTCTTTTGCCAAGATATTTCTCTCACCCAGCATGGGTATATGTAAAATGACACCCCAAAACACATTCCCCAACTTCTCCTGAGTACGGCGATACCAGATGTGTGACACTTTATTGCAGCCTAGGTGGGCAAAGGGGCACACATTCCAAAGAGCACCTTTTGGATTTCGCAGGCCATTTTTTACACATTTTGATTGCAAAGTACTTCTCACACATATGGGCCCCTAAATTGCCAGGGCAGTATAACTACGCCACAAGTGACCCCATTTTGGAAAGAAGACACCCCAAGGTATTCCGTGAGGGGCATGGCGAGTTCCTAGAATTTTTTATTTTTTGTCGCAAGTTAGTGGAATATGAGACTTTGTAAGAAAGAAAAAAAAAAAAAATCATCATTTTCCGCTAACTTGTGACAAAAAATAAAAAGTTCTATGAACTCACTATGCCCAGCAGCGAATACCTTAGGGTGTCTACTTTCCGAAATGGGGTCATTTGTGGGGGTTTTCTACTGTTTGGGCATTGTAGAACCTCAGGAAACATGACAGGTGCTCAGAAAGTCAGAGCTGCTTCAAAAAGCGGAAATTCACATTTTTGTACCATAGTTTGTAAACGCTATAACTTTTACCCAAACCATTTTTTTTGCCCAAACATTTTTTTTTATCAAAGACATGTAGAACAATAAATTTAGCGAAAAATGTATATATGGATGTGGTTTTTTTTGCAAAATTTTACAGCTGAAAGTGAAAAATGTCATTTTTTTGCAAAAAAATTGTTACATTTTGATTAATAACAAAAGTAAAAATGTCACCAGCAATGAAATACCACCAAATGAAAGCTCTATTAGTGAGAAGAAAAGGAGGTAAAATTCATTTGGGTGGTAAGTTGCATGACCGAGCGATAAACGGTGAAAGTAGTGTAGTGCAGAAGTGTAAAAAGTGGCCTGGTCATTAAGGGGGTTTCAGCTAGCAGGGTTGAAGTGGTTAAATACCAGCTTTAAAATAATAATCCTGTACAGGTATTTACTAGACAACCTCGCTTTCACTCAGTCAATCAGGATACAGATATTGATGACCTATCCTCCGTATTGGTCATCAATATTAGAACAGTAGAGATCCAATACCAGTATTCCCACCGATCATCTGTTTCGAGCAGCCACAATGTCAGTACACTTTAGAGTAAGCAATCTTACCAATAACTCAACTTCAGTTCCTCACTTTCATACGCTATTACCCACTTACTCTCTTACTCACTAGTCCTCTCAGATGGTATCGCTGTTGAATCAAATCCTCCCAGTTATTCCTCATCATCTTCTGAACTTGGGCCCAATATCCGAAGTTCACATTATGCATACATATACCAGTGACTCTAGGTATCATGACAACTATTTAAAGACAGCTGAAAAAGTTAATAAAAAATATAAATATTACATAAAGGAAATAACCCATGTATTAGTGCCATATAAAATCTCCATATACCCCACAAACAAAGGACATTTATAAACCAAGAAAAAAACCTCTAGAATAAAGGTAAACCTGGAGCCCCATATCAGAACTTAGAATGGGGCCACACTAGTCCATGACTACTTATAGCAATGAGTAAACACACACTGCAATAGCACTCTGCCAACATTAAATATATGGATCATACATAGTAGATTTAATTCATTTGTGCCCACCCGCCACAATTAGGAGATCTCTTTTAGATGGGACCCTACGGTATAATGACTCTCCTTGTTCATGTGGCCTCATATAAATTCAGGGAATAGGATCCAGCTATATTGCTCTAATTAAAAATAGCTGGTGGAAAGATGGACACCATAGTCATACACCCAACAAGGAAATGTCCTGGTGGGCTGATACCCAGGGAGCTGCCTGAGCCCTCCGCATTGCTACTGAGTAGTTACATAATGATCTGATGCTCTCAACAATAATTAGCACTGGGAGCTTCAGGTACTTGTGTACATAGCCCGCAGTTGCAGGTGCCCTCTTGAATTCAACTGTATCGCTGTCCTACATGGCTCCCTGCCATGCTGTTCACCCTTATAGGCCAAATACCTATTTGAGGAAGGGTACAAATGGCGCAGGAACACAGGTGTCTCAGACCGCAGGCTGGAAAAGAGCTGAGGCCTGCACCAGAGACAGCGACTTGGAATGGGACTGAAGTATTTTATTTTCTTTCCTTGGCCACTTTGGTCTAATACTACTGGAGCACTACAGTTGTCATTACTAGCAGAAGTCCAGGCAGCATGCTGAAGGTAGGGCTGGCTTGGTGCTGTGGCTCGCATCTCACCTCCTAAGCCCCCTGCTCCATATCTTAATTAGAGACAGTTGGAGGTGGAGAATAGAATGTGGCAACTATTGGTGCCCACCATAGAGGGACATATTTTGTGCTGCACTGTGGTGTTGCAGACTCTAACTACTTTTAGTTCCTTGTCTTCTGTCAATTTCGATCTGTCTACAACATGGGGGCCATGTTTCGTTTTTTCCAAAGCCACTTTAAGTTCCCAGTTTTCCCCTGGCAGCAACACCTCCACATGTGCAAAAACAAAGCGTACTTTTACACATGAATTTTGCTCTTGTGTTTCTTTGGCAGCACGATGGCTCAGTGGTTAGCACTGATGCCTTGCAGTGATATGCTCCTAGGTTCCAATCTGACCAAGGACAACATCTGCATGTAGTTTGTATGTTCTTCCCGTGTTTCCGTGGGTTTCCTCCAGGTTCTCTGGTTTTCTCTCACACTCCAGTTATAAGGAATTTAGATTGTGAGCTCTTTTTGAGACAGCAAGTGACGATAATGGCTGTAAAATGCTGCAGTGATATAAGAGTAAGTTAAACAAAATGAATGAATACAATCTGTTTTTATTTCAGGGCACCTGCTTTTTTGTGGTGTGTTTTCTAAATAACTGTGCGACCTGCATTTTTTTTCTCGGTCTTCTTTTCAAAAATGCAGCATGATAGCTCTGGTATTTTCCAGGCCTTTTTACATCTCTTTAACTATAGAGAAACACCCCAGACAATACCCTCCATCCTGCCAGAACAAAACACTGGTGTGTGCACTATGTTACATATTTCCCATAGGCCTCTAGGTGACATCTAGTGCTGGCATTTTTACTGCAAAAAATAAAAACACACCAAAGAATGTAGGTGCAAAAAACGCCTGAAAATGGTAATAAAATAAAACTACGTGTGAAAGCACCCTTAGTCAGCACATCCTATAAAATTATACAAACACACAATGTGACAGAACTCTGCAAACACTGAATATATGAATTATAAGTTCTACCATCTTTACTAAATAAATGAATTTGAACAAATATTTTTTGATCAAAATCATTTTTCACCTCATGAAGGATGAGCACAAGTGGTTTTGATCATCATATATTTGCTCAAATTCATTCATATAGTAAATACCTCCTAACATTTGAAAAAAATAGTGGGACATTTTTTTCATACTAGGCCACGCCTGTAACATAACTATACACACTCAGTCCCACTCATTCCCCTTAATGAGCCCACATTGTTCCCTCATTGTGCCAGCACACAGTAGTAATGCCCACATGTGCCCCCTTCACAGTAGTTATGCCAAATATGTGCCCCCACAGTAGTTATGGCCAGATATGTGCCCCCTCACAGTAGTTATGGCCAGATATGTGCCCCCTTACAGTAGCTATGCCAGATATGTGCCCACTCACAGTAGTTATGCTAGATATGTGCCCCCTCACAATAGCTATGCCAGATATGTAAATACTCAACTGGTTCCTCTGATGATCGCAGCTTAGCGCTCCCCAGCAGCAGGCAGGATACTGTCACACATCGCGCTACTGTGTAGGAGGAGCACAGGCTGATTCCACCCCTCCTCCAACACAGATCAGGGGAGCGGGTCTCTGCTTCACCATTACAATCAGATGTCTCTGCATCCTATAGGCACAGAGACAGCGGGACATAACTGAAATCTGGGACTGCCCCTTCGGATCTGGGACGGTTGGGAGGTATGGGAATATAGCATTAGTAAAACTTACACTCCATATATTCAGTGTCAGCAGAATGCTGTTGCACTGTGTGCTTGCTTTTGCATTTGTATTTTCAGTTATGATGACCTGTCCCTGCTCATTTATTTCATTTTATAAGGTGTGCAGAATAACTTTGTTTTTTGTATTTACAGCAGTGAGTCCACTCCTCAAAGTCTGTGTTTACTTTGGTCTCCATTTTGTGGCATGTGCCTTTCCCTAATGCACAGCTAGAATGGTACATTACACGGATAATATACACAGTAATGGCATAGTACAGAGATAATGCACACAGTGATGTCACAGTGCAGTCATAATACACACAGTGATGTCACAGGTGGTGTAGGGTTCTTCCCTTTACTGTATGTTATCCTTTTATATGACGCTACTACTACTCTGTGACCAGCAGTTATTGTACCGCTGTCCAGCCTTTGCTGTGTCACAGTACATTGTATGTTTGTATGGTTTGACTTTTTTCTTTTTTCTTATCGTCAAAAAACATAATTCATCACTGTGTAACTCATCATTGTGTGTATTATCCGTTTATTGTAATACACAGTGATCATGTGCACAGTGATGGGATAATAAAGATGTAATACTAACTGTGATCTCACAGTCCAGGGATAATGTTGTCTGATGAAATTCTCTACCATTTGAATGTGTTACACAACTACCTTCACATTTGCAAAACAAACTGAAACTGAATCCAAGCTTCTGTCCAAGATCATTGTCTGCCAAACAGTTTTCAGTTTATATGCGTGTTTCCTTACTTTTGAGACACCTTGTACATTCACTATCAATCCTTGGGTAGGTGATCAAACCCCAGGAACACCCATTTAGCAGCAGAATTAAAGGACTGTAGTGAGTTTACAGTAAAGGGGCTGTCCGACACGTTAATACTGATGGCCTATCCTCAGGATAGTTCATCAATTTCTGATTCTGGGGGCCTGACTCCCGGCACTTCCTCTGATCAGCTGTGGTGTTTCGGGGAGCACTGCGGCTAGTTCCTAGGCCAGCAACATCACATGGTCTAAGCTCAACTGAATCCCATTTATGTGAAAGGACCTGAGCTGCAATACAAAGCACAGCCGCGATACAATGTACAGTGCTGTACCATGGTAAGCTGTGAGGAGACCGCAACCCTCAATGGAGTGTCCGGCTTCTTCAAATAGCTGATCGGCAGGGGTGCCAGGAGTCTGACCTCCACCAATCAGATGTTGAGGACCTATCCTAAGGACAGGCCATACTATCAAAGTGGCTGACAACCCCTTTCAGTGTATTAGGCTAAACTGCACTACCTGAAACAGTTGCACATATGCATAAGTCACTGTGCCTGGACCACAACCAACTGCTGTTTTGAAAATGGATTGTCCAATATTAAATAGGCCATCAATATCAGACAGTGGTGGTCTTACGTTGAGCACCTCCAACGATCATCTGCATCCTCTTCAGTGTTTACTTCGGTTGGTACACCAGAATGCCGTATACTTAGTGGTGGCTGTTCTGTGTGCAGTGTTGTTCAAGTAAATGGAAAATCGCTGCAATACACGGAACAGGCACGGCTAGTGTAGGATGATAGTATACATACTATATAGACTACACTTAGCCTATATACACTAAATGGATTACATTTACCCTATACATACGCTATATAGACTAAACTTACTCTATATACGCACTATATAGATTACATTTACCCTATACATACACTATATAGACTATACTTACTCTATACACACACTATATAGATTACATTTACCCTATACATACACTATATAGACTACACTTACCCTATATACACTAAATGGATTACATTTACCCTATACATACGCTATATAGACTAAACTTACTCTATATACGCACTATATAGATTACATTTACCCTATACATACACTATATAGACTATACTTACTCTATACACACAATATATAGATTACATTTACCCTTTACATACACTATATAGACTACACTTACCCTATATACACTATATAGATTACATTTACCCTATACATACACTATATAGACTATACTTACTCTATACACACACTATATAGATTACATTTACCCTATATATACACTATATAGACTACACTTACCCTATATACACTAAATGGATTAAATTTGCCCTATACATACACTATATAGACTACACTTACCCTATATACACTAAATGAATTACATTTACCCTTTACATACACTATATAGACTACACTTACCCTATATACACTAAACGGATTACATTTACCCTATACATACACTATATAGACTATACTTACCCTATATACACTAAATGGATTACATTTGCCCGTTACATACACTATATAGAATATTCTTACTCTATATACACACACTATATAGATTACATTTACCCTATACATACACTATATAGACTATACTTACTCTATATACACACTATATAGATTACATTTACCCTATACATACACTATATAGACTACACTTACCCTATATACACTAAATGGATTACATTTACCCTAAACATACACTATATAGACTATACTTACTCTATATACACACACTATATCGATTACATTTACCCTAAACATACACTATATAGACTATACTTACTCTATATACACACACTATATAGATTACATTTACCCTATACAGACTACACTTACTCTATGTACACACTATATGCAACACAGGCATTTTATGATCCATTGAATGGTGTGTAGGATCCCTTTCTGGTTTCATAAATAAAAATTATTGGTGTTCCTTATGAGAAATAAGTCTTTAGCGCAGGTAGTTAGAAAATATTGGTTGGACACCGAACCTCATTGAACCTGTTATAATTGTGCATTTTTACCATGTTTGTCAGGCATGATAAATCGTACTGGGGAGAAGAAGATTTTGAAGAATCTCCTGTCCTCATCATAGAAAATGATTTACAGCTTCCATCATCTACTTCTGTCATATGTAAGGATTTGGTTTATCTGCCTTTATTTTTTTCTACATCTTCATTTCCTCTTACTTTAGGATACCATTGGGCCTCTGAAGACACTTACTAGCTTTCCATAGACTCAAATTACAATATTTTCAATTTACAATGGTTGTCCTGGAACCAGTTAGTATTGTAACGTAACTGACCACTTGCACAGAAGTCTTCTCGGCTGATTGTCGTTTTTTATAATGTCTCTAGCAAATTGTATTACTTTTATAGGATTTTGCTGTTATCCTTACTTTTTGGGGTCTGGAATGTATGATCACCTTTCATAACAGCAATAATACACAAGTGGAAACAGTGGAGAGTAGTATGGCATCTTCTCCATCAGTTTCACATTGGCATGATTCTCGACTCCTTAATCCTCTACTTGAAAGGTAGTCTGTTGCAATACATACTAAAATTTCACGGAAGTAAAAAAAAAAAAAAAAAACACCGATCCACATTAAATACAATATTTTATTGACAAGAGTTTATATTACAATGAAGCAAATCTTTTCAACATATTGCCGTCCCATTGCAGAATATAGATTCGGCTTTTCTGACACTAACCACTAGGTGGTGAAATATTTTGCTTCATATTAAAACTTTCCATAGAAAAATATAGCACTCACATTTACCTATTTACAAGCACTTTAACAATGTTAATATGGCAATCAAGTAAAGAAAACGTTTGTAGAGCAAGTGCTACTGACATCTTATGCATCTTCATAACAAGGCAGTTTATAAATACTGTACTCTTTCTAGTAGCTATGTCATCTCTTCATTTAACATACAGCAATCAGGGGATGTTTACTGGTGACAGATAGTAATACAAAATGGTAAAAGTGGCATTATACCATTCATAACACACTATGGACCTTTATCGCCCAATGTAACTGATCAATTAAAATATACACACAGCATTGCACATTAACATTCCCTTTCATCCAATACCTGGAATAAAAAAAAGAATTTACAAGATTCACACACAAAAACAGACAAAAAACACAAAGTTGCATCATTAATGGATCCTGGGGACGCTGCCTGCAGCTCTCCAATACTCTTCTTGGGGAAACCAGGAGGACACATGGGGTATCGGGGTAAAGGCACATCACTCTGCATTCAGAGCAGGGTCTTAAAATCTAAGGCAATGGTCACTGAGAAGCAATATACTTTGGGATCATGCTGTCTTTTCTAATAGTTTAGGCACTACATCCTCCTGACTGCCATGAAAGCCTGGATATGTGATGACAAATGTTAAGTTACATATTACTGAAGCACCTTTCAATTAGAGGCGAGGACCAAGCTATGGTCAGAGGAGATATGTGTGAGGCACCATCTTCACCTAGAGCTTCCCTGGCTTCCATGGCTACTTTCTGATCGCGTGGTGCTGTATCTCTTCTTCACTATCATACTGATGTATGCCTTCATCAGCTTTGCAATATCAACCACCTTTATCAGAGGCAGAAAAGAGAATGAAATGGTTAGGTTATTTCCCAATATATGGTACATGCTATATATTATATACATATAGATTGTAAGCTCTTGCGAGCAGGGCCCTGACTCCTAGTGTTTCAGTTGCATATTAGCCAGTTACTTTTGTTTTGTACATGAACCCTATGAATTTGTAAAGCGCTGCAGAATATAGTGGCGCTATATCAATACATTTTATTATTTTATTATTATTATTATTATTATTATATACATATATTCTTATATGAACGGTTGTTAAATGGTATTAGTCACAAAAATATTGTACTATGAAGTGTGCTGAGCAATATTGTATATTCAATTCTCTGTTATTCATCTAATACCCGATTCACTTCCTTTGTAATCGAGGAAGCAGCGGGGAAGCTGCACATTTTAGTCCTATCAGCAGAATACACCAAATTGCCAAGGACACTAAAGATCCCTTTACACTGCTAGACGGAGCATCAGCCTGCTTGTCAGTGAATGAGACTGCTGTATTTACATGCTGTGATCTCCTCCACAGTATGGGAAGGAGTGATCACTAATGCCATCGCTCGCCCCCATACAGAATCATTGTTTGCCAGCAGCAGAGGCTGTTTAGACACCACAATCTGCTGCCGACAAACGATTATTTAGGTGTCCACACAGAGTGTTTTGCTCGTTCTTTGGGTAATTGGCAGCACCTTTATATCAGAAGATAATTGCTACAAATAATGCTTGCTAGTGATTATCTGGTCGGTGCTCGGCCACTGTAAAGGAGCCTTAAGTAACGGCCAGATGCACAGTCTGTATCCCTTATGATACTGTTGCCTTGCGCTATTCTATGCTCGTTGCCTTTCAGACTTGGACATAATCTGTTCATAACATGGGAGCACAGTTAAAGATGCTTTGCCCTGCTTGGGATGCTTTTGGTAAAATCTGGTCCATATTGACACCCCGCAGTCATCGTTATATAAACCTGAACAGGACACTGCAGGCCCACCCATAACACGCGGCCTGGGGTAACTCAGGCTGGGACAGAGTAAACATTTAAAAGGAAGTATATTGAACATCTCCATCAGAACAGGTTAAATGATGAAGTTAAAGAGAAATACATTCATGAAGAGTACATTTTGGGTTGTGTTTCTTCATTTATTTTACTTTATAAAAATGACATTTATAGCATTGTTATGTCACTTTGTGTTACCTATGAGGTTGTAAAGGGCTGCGGGTAAAGACACTGCATTATTTTAACTCAGACAGAAGAAATGCTACGCCCCTAATGATATATAAAATGATGGCAATAGCACTGAGAATTGCAGCAAGACATTTAACATTCTGCACATTGTTCACCAGCTTCTTTAATGGGGTTTTCCCATTAGCAATATTTATCCCCTATTTTGTGAATGAGAAACCCATTATGATCACTGGAATAGCCACAAATCACATAAGACATTACTGATAAAACACTTATCACCTATCCTATGCATAGGTTATAAGTTGTCATTCTGGGATAACCCCTGTAATCAAGTATGCTGACAAAGTGACAGTCTGTAATCTGTTGCTACAGAGCAGCTGACAACATTTTAAATGCCATACAGCAAATTTTATTGAGACTGAACGTACATATAAAGAAAGATATGATAATAGTGGCTATATCGAATGTGGCTTTTAGTATACAGGGTTTACTTACCGCACTAGTTTCGAACAGAAGCTCCCGCTCATCCACAACTATCTTGTAAGTGTTGGCTAATGGAGCACCAAAAGAAAGGATATGTTCATAGTGAAATACTTCCAAAGGTCTTCCTTCTCCTCTTTTGTACACCGAAACAGATTCAACACTCACACCTAACCACAGTTCTTGAGGAAATCCACCTTCTTTGCACTGTAGACCAAGCAAACACCCAAAAGTTGTTAGAACTGAGTAAGAATCTGTATATATGATGGTAAAGAAACACTTATTACAAGTTATTTGATGTGAACTTATCATGTCATGTCTATCTAGCATACCACCAAAAAGTACTAAACATCTAATCTGAAACTGCGATAAATACAGTTTTCTTACCTCAACATCAAACAGCGTTGATCCATAACCAGGCCATTCTTTTATCAGGCCCATGTATTTGGTTATGCATTGCTCTGGAGTCATTCCCTGTAGTTTCTTCCATTTATCAATAATATTGGTCCTGGTTGACATCACCTCTTCTTTAACCCACATATCCAACATTTGGTCATCTTCTGCCTTCTGTTTACTCACAGAGCCACTTCTGAAGCTTCTTCTTAAGGTACCTTCCAAGAAACTAGACCTCTTTCTTTCACATCGTTCTGTTGGTGTGGACACTTTGGTGGACTGAGAAATTCGTGACTTTAGTCTCTGAATAGGGTAAAACTGTTCCATCTCTGGTACAGCTGTGTGTGGGCTGTGGTCTCCTTGGGAATACTGCAATCTTAAAGCTGCTAGAACCTGTAGAGTTTCTTCAGGTGCTGGATAGTGGCTCCTAATAACTGCTTCATGTGCCTGAGAAAAAGTATAACGTTATGTATAATTAGATATTTGTGCTGTGCGTTACGTGCAGTTTTGTTCTAAAGTTTTCCCTACTGTAAATAAAAGTAAAAACGTGGGAGGCAAGGTGTTTTTTTTTTACACATTACTCTTACCTGTTCGAACATAAATGCGTATTCAACACTGTCCCTTGGTACGTGTTCAGTGTCTAAGAAGCAATACAGCTTAAAGTAGAACTTCCATTGTCTGTCTCCTGTTTCCGCACTTGCTCTAAGCCTTTGAAAGACAAAACACTGTATAAGATTTTCTACTTAATCCCTGACAAATTCCTGTAGAGATTAATATGTACATGATCTAATAGCTCAAATGACAGCTATATAAAAACATCAATGCTTTTTACTTTAAAAAGTTTAAAGGAGAAGTTAAAGTGGTTGTCCAGTGGGATTACATGTTTAATATATGGCCTATAGTTCACCAATCCCCTTTCATCTGCTGTTTTGACGATTGCCCCTGCTTTCCACAGAAAAATGCCAGGAGATGCCTGATCAGCTAGTAACTGACCAATTAATGGCTGAGGCAGGTCACCGCTGATGCCATTGATTAGCTAAGCAGGCATCTCCACCCATTTCCTTTGATTCAAGACAGAATCAGGATGTTGATGGTTGATGTTACTTGTCCCACCCCAGGAGTCTAGGGCAAAGTCTACATTGTTTCTTCTAGTAACCAGAGAAGCCATTTGTAGCAGCATGGGCCATAATATATCATGATTATTCCTTATAACTTAATGACTTGGATTCAACTGGTTCAACTGTTTAGTAACAAAAGGTGGTGAAGGAGATACTGTATGTGGTTTTTATATAATATGTCTAAGTATTATATTAAATTGTCACATATGGACTGTGGGAAAAATAAGAGTCTAATGGGAAACACATCTGCATGCAATAAAATTATTAGAGCTACTTTTTGATTTTACGATTCACAATCAGTAGTTAATGGCGAGCATGTGAAACCTACTTTTCAAATTTAGCCAGTACATCTGCCACAACAGCTCTGCTTTCAATGGCTTTTTCTGTAACCCCATCGTACTCGAAGAGGGCAAACATATTTCTGCTATCTTCCATGGCCAGGCCTCGGATCAACTTCTCTACAACCTACAAAGAGAAAATTGGTGTAATCATGAATGATATGTAAAGGACCCTTTGCATGTCCCAATGTAGCAAGCGATTGTTGGGAAGGAGGCAATTACATGTAGCGATCTCCACCACAGTATGGGAAGGAGCGATCACTAATGCCATCGTTCGTCCCCATACAGAATCATTGTTTGTAAGCAGCTGAGTGCTGATGATCTGCTGCCAGCAAATTTGGATTTTGGTGACAGCACCAATGATCTATTACCTGATGAACGATAGTCATTAATTGGGTAATCAGCAACGCAGGCAGATTATCGCCAACAAGCAGCCATATGAACGCTCGTTAGCGATAATCTGCCTGAAAATCAGGCTGTGTAAAGGGTCCTTCAGTTTTTCGTGTGTAGACATTTCAAGGTATGGTAGTATTAAACATCACCCGCTAAAAACATTGGGTAACCATATCACATGTAGTTGTGCCCAGTCTGTAGAACAAGAGCTGCTCATTGCATCGGCTCACCATTCTGGCTACCAGAGGGAGACACAGAATTGGTATATGGACATGGTTGTCCAGGTGGAAATTCCCTTTTAAGACATCTTTCTCACTAGCATTTTTGCTAGAGTTCAGCACAAACGCTTCCATTACTGATAATACAGCCATCTGCATCCGTTATGAACGGATCCGGTTGTATTATCTTTAACATAGCCAAGACGGATCCGTCATTAACTCCATTGAAAGTCAATGGGTGTCGGATCCGTTTTCTATTGTGGCAAATTGTGTCAGAGAAAACAGATCCGTCCCCATTGACTTGTTATGTGGGTCATGCCAGATCCGTCTTGCTCCGCATTCCAGGATGGAAAGCAAACTACAACATGTTGAGGTTTGCTCTCCAGTCTGGGAACGCATCTAAACGGAACGGAATGCATTTTGGAGCATTCCATACCTGTTCAGTTCAGTTTTGTCCCCATTGACAATGAATGGGGACAAAACTGAACAGTTTTTTTCCGGTATTTAGACCCTATGAAGGATCTCAATACCGGAAAACTAAAACTCTAGTGTGAAAGTAGTGTAAGAAGGAAATAAAGTTATCAATCATGTAACCAAATTATTACTTTAATTTCTCAAAGGGCCTATGAAAAATTAAATTCAGTCGGTCATTGTGGAAGATTTGTTCAATTTTGATTTCTACTAGTTTTTGTAAACCTTCCCCACCCTGTATTAGACCACCCATGTTAAGGTCTCACCTCGCCAGCTGTGGTATGGGAAGTGATAGTGATCTTGCAAGCTCCTCCACCATGGCAGTATACTGTGGTTGTAATTTCCTGCCTCTTCATTAAAGCTTCAATTTCATCTCGAGATGGCACAAACTCCCTGCATTTGGTTCTTTTCAATGATTCATAGATAAATAGAGCGTACTTTTCCATCTCTGAACCCTGAAACTGTTCTCGTATTCTAGGAAGGTAAAATTAAAAAATACATACAAAGCATTAGCTGGTTTACTCGCAAGATAAATCTTATGAAAAGTAATAAAACATTGAAATAGATGCAGATGAACTAAGCCAAAGTCCTGGCTGAAAATATTGCCTTTACGATGCACCATAACTAGAGCAACTAACTCATATGCACTATTTCTCCACAGATAATTGATACCAAACATATCCTCATTTGCTACCACAAATCGCAATACAATTTGAAAGCAATTAACCACTTCACATCCAGGCCATTTACCCCCTTCCTGACCAGGCTTAATTTTGCAAAACTGACGTGTAATTTTATGTGGTAATAACTTTCGAACGCTTTTACTTATCCAAGCCATTCTGAGATTGTTTTCTTATGGAAAATTTTACTTCATGACAGTGGTAAATTTGAGTCAATATATTTCACCTTTATTTATAAAATATTCAAAAATTCATCAAAAATTTAGAAAAATTAGCAAATTTTCTAAATTTCTATTTCTCTGCTTTTAAAACAGAAAGTGATACCTCATAAAATATTTATTACTTAGCATTCCCCATATGTCTACTTTATGTTGGCATCATTTTGTAAATGTAATTTTTTTTTTTAGGACGTTAGAAGGGTTAGAATTTTAGAAGCAATTTTTACAATTTTTAAGAAAATTTCCAAAACCCACTTTTTAAAGACCAGTTCAGGTCTGAAGTCACTTTGTGGGGCTTACATAGTGGAAACCCCCCACAAATTACCCCATTGTAGAAACTTCACCCCTCAAGTTACTCAAAACTGATTTTACAAAACTTTGTTAACCCTTTAGGTGTTCCACGAGAATTAAAGGAAAATGGAGATGACATTTCTAAATTTCACCTTTTTGGCAGATTTTCCATTTCAATCCATTTTTTTCTTTAACACATCGAGGGTTAACAGCCAAACAAAACTCAATATTTATTACCCTGATTCTGCGGTTTACATAAACACCCCACATGTGGTTGTAAACTGATGTAAGGGCACACGGCAGGGCGCAGAAGAAAGGGAGCGCCGTATGGTTTTAGGAAGGCAGATTTTGCTGAACTGGTTTTTAGATGCCATGTCCCATTTGAAGCCCCCCGATGCACCCTTACAGTAGAAACTCCCAAAAAGTTACCCCATTTTGGAAACTAGGGGATAAGGGGGCAGTTTTATTGGTACTATTTTGGGGTACATATGATTTTTAAATGCTCTATATTAGTTTTTTTTGTGAGGCAAGGTAACAAATAAATTTCCATTTTGGCACTGTTTTTATTTTTTTAAAACATTCATCTGTCAGGGTAGATCATGTGCTATTTTTGTAGAGTAGGTTGTTACAGACACAATAATTTCAAATATGTCTACTTTCTTTGCTTCAGTTTTACATATTTTTTTTTCTTCAAAAATGCTTTATTATGTTTTTGTGTCACCATTTTCTGAACACCATATTTTTTTTATTTTTTTTGCCGATCGTCTTGTGCAGGGGCTCTTTTTTTGCAGAAAGAGTTGATGTTTTTATTGGTACCATTTTTGGGTACATACAATTTTTTGATCATTCATTATTGCACTTTATGGGGCCAGGTGACCAAACAATTGGTTGTTTTAGCACAGTTTTTATTTATTTATTTATTGTTACAGCGTTCATCTGAGGGGTTAGGTCATGTGAAACTTTAATAGAGTAGACTGTTATGGACGTGGCAATACCTAATATGTATACTTTTTCTTATTTATTTAAGTTTTACACAATAATAGCATTTTTGAAACAAAAAAAATGATGTTTTAGTCTCTCCATAGTCTGAGGGCCATACCTTTTTTTTTTTTGACCGATTGTCTTAGTTAGGGTCTAATTTTTTGCAGGATGAAGTGACAATTTGATTGGTACTATTTTGGGGGGCATAAGCCTTTTTTTTTTTTTTTTTTATTTCCAAAAAATTTATTGGGAAAACTGCAGAACATTTACAGTAAAACAAAGTCTTTACAATCTCTCAATTCTTAGTGACCCAACTAATTATATATAAATATAAATATATTCAGCTCGTCTTTTCATAACATTTAGAAAACCCTCCCCTCCCTCCCCCCCGATTTGTGGTGCGTCAAAGTAGGACCCCTATATATAAAACAACTTGACCTCAGCTAATCAGACCTCCAACCACTCCATATCCTACTCCACTGGTGTTCAATTTCCCTCCGTCTATATATAATTTTCTCGTAGTTCTTTACCTTATCAATTAAATTTGTCCATGTATTTATGTCTGGAATGGATCGGGCAAACCAGGTCCGACTGATCAAAACTCTAGCCAACATCAATATTCTACTCAGGAAGATCTTTTGATACTTATGATTTTTTAGTTTGGAAAGATCATTAAGAACAAATACTTGTGGTTCAAAAGGAATTCGAATTTTTAGTTTACACATAATACAATTATTGATACCATTCCAGTAATTTATAAGTTCTGGACAGGTCCATATCATATGGAGAAAGTCTGCTCCTACAGTGTCACATTTGGGACAGTTGGACGTGTCTCTTAACCCGCATTTATTCATCCATAGGGGAGTTATATATAATCTGTGGCAAATATAGAATTGTATTAGAACATGGTTAAAGTTCTGGGATAATAAAGATAAATTCCCAAAAATATTCTCCCACCCTTCTATTTGTAAATTCGGACAATCCACCTCCCACGATTTTTGTCCTGGTGAGTGTATATCACTAAACCGTACCTTAAGTAATAACTTATATATATTTGAAATTTTTATTCTAGAAAGTGTGCCCCCTACCTAATCATTCAAAAAGGATAAATTATCTATATCCAACAGCCGCTTATCATCCAAACTAGATAACACAGATCGCAATTGAAAATACCTAAACCATGAAAGATTTTTTATATTATGTGTCATTTCTATAAAGGGTTTAATTTCTCTATCTTTAACTACCTGTGAAATATATAAAATTTTATTCTTCTGCCAAAATTTGTCAGCTGCAATTTCATCCAGCCTTTGTAAATACAAATTATGCCAAAGAGGCGTAAATGTAAGTGAACCCTTAACCTTCAACCATGTCCTAGTTGTAGCCCACACCTTAAGGAGTAGTTTTATAGTCTCTCTATAGCCTTGCTCATAACTCTTCAATAGACCAGATTCCAACAAGGTGAAAATATTATTGTGAGCGTGACTATTTACCAACTTCCCCAGCAGTGCGCTGTTCTCTGATTCATAGCACATCAATAACTGGGCTGCAATAAAATACCCCTTAAAGTAGGGGAGATTTAAACCCCCGCACTCCACTGATTTATACAAATATTCCAACTTAATTCGAACTCGCTTTCTTCCCCATATTAAGTCATTAATTATTCTTTCCATAAGTTTAAAATGTTTGTCTTGTATCCAAATAGGTGTATTCCTGAGCACATAAAGAAATTGTGGTAATATCACCATTTTAACCAGTGAAACTCGATCAGCTCTAGACAGGGGAAGTTTCAGCCAGATCCCTATTTTAGCTCTAATCTTTACCATTATGGGGATCAAATTAAGTTCTACAAAGTTTTCGACCCGAGGCGATATAGTCAAACCCAAATATTGAAAAGTATCAACAATATCCAACTGTGTAACAGGAACCTCTTTCTGTGGCAGGGGGTCTATTGGGAGCAGACTGGTCTTGGCCCAGTTTATAAGAAGACCAGACACCTCACCAAATGCTTTAACCATTTGAATAATCCTGGGGAGAGTAGTTTCCGTGTGATCTATAAAAAACAGAACATCATCTGCATATAATGAGATACGGTCTTGTATTCCTAGCGTACCAAATCCTTTAACCTGATCGTCCTGCCTGATGGCCATCGCAAGGGGTTCGATATACATATCGAATAGTAAGGGAGATAATGGGCAACCCTGATGGGTGCCTCTGTTTAACTCGATACAACTAGTCAGAATTCCATTAAGACTCAATTTAGCCCTTGGGGATCTATACAATAACTTAAGAATGCGTATAAACCTCTCTCCAAAGCCCATCCTAGCAAGAACCTTCCAGAGGAAACGCCACTCCACCCTGTCAAAGGCCTTAGAGGCATCCAATGACAGGATGGAGCGGGCGGTCCCCCCAGGGGCCTGGATATTAGAAAAGAGCCGATGTAAATTATGATGTGTACCCTTATTTTGAATAAAACCGCTCTGATCCGGATGGACTATGGAGGAGATGACCCCAGAAAGCCTTGTAGCAAGGACCCTCGCCAAAAGCTTTACATCTGCATTAAGCAGTGAAATTGGTCTATAAGATTCTAGATCTAGAGGGTCCTTGCCTTTTTTTGGAATTAGTATTATTGTAGCCTCCATCATTGAATCTGGTAACATCCCATCCTCCATTGATTCAGCAAAGACCTCCAATAATCTAGGAAAAATACAGTCCCCGTATTTACTATAAAATTCATATGGAAGCCCGTCTGAACCAGGAGTAGAATTAGCTGAACATAGTTTAATAGCTCCCTCAAGTTCCTGAATTGAGACCTCCAATTCTAATGCTTTCTTTTGCGTCTCAGTAATAGTTGAAAAGTTGATCCTATCTAAATAGAAATCTATCTTATCCTCTGTAATGTTAGAATCAGCCTTATACAGATCAAGAAAATAATCAAGAAAGGCCTTCTCCACCGGGCCCTGTCTAGTGACTATCCTACCATCACTCACTCGAACCTTGTCTATATGTTTTTTGGGATGTTGATTGGAGATTACTCTGGAGAGAAGTTTACCAGGTCGCCCAGACTCTGAAAAATATTTTTGTCCTTTAAAGAAAAGATTCTGTTGGGCCTTATCCAATAAAAAATTAGCATATGTTTGTGTGGCTTTTTGCATATTTTCCCTATTCTTCTCCGTCTTATTTATATGGAAGGATTCTGTCGCCGACACTACATGTTTTTCTAGATTTTTCTGTTTTTTTCCGTATTCCCTTCTAAGGTTCGTGATATTACTAACCATCAGTCCCCTCATGTACGCCTTAAAGGTATCCCATACCACTTGAATTTTTGCTGAGCCGTAGTTAATATCCCAGAATCGGCCTATTTCATTTTGAATTATATCATGTGTCTTTATAACTGATAGCCAGTAAGGGTTTAGTCTAAAGGAAAGTTTTGGTGTATATCTTTCCTGAGACAAGCATAATTCAAGTAATAGCGGAGAATGGTCAGATATTGACCTTGTTTCATATTTCATTCGTTTTATCAGTTTCACATATTTGCTATTTATCAATACAAGATCTATTCTGGACAACGATTTACCTGCTTTACTAAAGCATGAAAAAACCCTTTTCCCCTGTCCCAGATGTTCCCAAGCGTCCTCAAATCCAGCCTCCAGGCAAAACCGTGCCAGGGGAGACCCCTGGACCGGACTGTCACTCCTGGCACTCATAGAGACCCTGTCACGTAGAGGATCGATGACACAGTTAAAATCGCCAATAATCAATGTTGGACATTCTGGCCATTTATCCATAAATAATAGAAGAGAATTAAGAACCAAAAAAGAAAATGGCGGAGGGATATAGACAAAGGCCAAAATACATAACTCTCCCCCTAACCTACAATATAAAAAAATAAATCTCCCCTGTTGGTCGACAGAGGATGCCTCACAAACGAAGTCTATAAGTCTATGTATCAACACCGTAACACCTCTCGAGTAATTGGTGAGGGTAGAATGATACGTATGCGCAGCCCATCCCCTGTCGACCACTCTAGTGGTCTCCTCAGTAAGATGGGTCTCTAACAGGCAGACTATTGCTGGTAGATGGGCCTGAGTCAGGTCAAAAACCGCTTGTCTCTTACCTCTTTCCCCCAAACCTCGTACATTCCAAGCAAAAATTCTAATCATCGTCATCAACAATGGTTAAATGGAGGATCAGGAGAGAGGGAGAAAAGAAGAAAAAAGAAAAAAAAATAGTAAACTGAAAAAAGGGAAACCACACCCACTTTGACGCACCACAACCCAACCCCCCCCCCCTCACCCCCCTCCCACAAGCAATCCACCACATATTGTAGTAGATTTCTTTCCTATGACCAACCCTCGACACTCCCCCCACTCAGCCACCCCCGCACCGCCATTAAGAAGCAAAGAAAACAACATTTAGGGGTATAAGCCCCTTATAATACTAATTAATTATTCCCGCCAGATCATAACCCAATTGAGTCATCAATTGTTTCGATCAAGCCAGTCCGCGGCTTCTTCTGAGGTGTCAAAAAAAAGGGTTTTATCTTCAAAAACAATCCGCAATTTGGCCGGGAATATAAGAGAATATATAATATCCCTTTCTCTTAGCCTCTTTTTAACAGTCATAAATGTGCGTCTCTTTTCTTGTATTTCTTTCGAATAATTTAGCAAGGATTGTCCGAGGTTGTCTCCCTGGAATTGGTTTTCCTCCTGGGACCCGATGAGCTCTTTCAATCATAAAAAGAGGAGAAAATGACTCTTTCCCAAAGTTCTCAAGAATTAATTTCTGTACAAATTGGGTTGGATTTTTCTCTTCCACACCCTCTGGAATCCCTATTATTCTCACATTGTATCTTCGTGACCTATCCTCAAGGTCCACTACCTTTTTCTTCAAAAGATTATATTCCGCTTTAAATGCGGAAACTTCCGTATTTATTTTTTTGGATTCCTTCTGTATAAGGGTGACGGAACTTTCAAGGATGTTGACTCTGTCTCGCATTTTGGACAAATCATCTTTTATTAGTCCCACATCAACTTGAATAAACCCAAGTTGGGTTGTGACCGCCTGTATTAAATCCCCGTTCTGTTTAACTGCTAGGAGTATTTCTTCCAGCGGAGAAGAGTTGTCATTAGGGATAACTTCCCCCATTATGCCGTCTTCTTCTTCAGGGTATCTAGCGCCTTTTTGTGTTTCTAGCACAGTTACCTCTGAATCATCATTTTTTTTTGCGAAAAATTCCTTTTGTCCGCCCCTCGTATTAACATAGTAGACCTCAGAAACTGGTCCTGTTTTGTTGGTTCAGCAGTTTTGGACCCGTGTTTCTGACCTGATAGATCAGTCGAGCGCCTAAAGGCTTTTGGGCCCATATCTTATTCCTTTTTTTTTTTTTTTTACTATATTTATTTTATTTTATTTTTTTCTTCTCTTTTTTTTTTTTTTTTTTCCCCTTATTCCGCCTCTTTCTCTCTTTCTCTCCTTTTAAGTATATATATTTTCTTCTTTGCTCTCCTTATTTATTTATTTTTTTCCTTATCCCCCCTCCTTTTTTTTTTCCTACTGCCTTCTTGTTAGTTCTTGTTTTCTTTTCTTCTTTTTTTTTCCTCTTTTTTTTTTTTTTCCTCCCCCTTTTTTTTTTTTTTGTCCGCTCTTCTTTATACTCTTTCACCTCTTTTATTTTATTTTTTTTATTTTTTTTTTTTTTCCTTTTTTTTTTTCCACCTTATGCTTTAAACTCTATAGTTCACTTTGTTATAATCATAGGTAACTTTATCAATCTCCAGTCAAGGTTAGTAGGAGTCAGCAGTCATGGGGAGGTTAGTCACCACAACATCAAAGGGGAGACATAACAAATCGAGGAAAAAAGCTGAGAACACGAGGAGAGAGGCAGATCGTATAAAATAACAAAAGGAGAGAGCAAGAAAAATCGGCAACAGTCCTAGGTATAATTCTTCACCTTAACATCTTCTCCAACAAACCATCAGGTAGGGGGAACACAGAGGTTACTCACTCTGACACCAAGAGGGGAGCAGCAGATCAGCAGGAACCGGAGGCGCATTCCACGGGGGGGAAAAAAAAACCTCCAAATAGCAGACTGTTCACGACGACATGGAGGGTAAGAGGAGGAAGCGGCAGGAGCGGCAGAACCAGCAGAAAGCCAAAGGCAGCCCCCGCATCCGAGCCCAGCAGTCGGTAGCAGCAGAGTGGCAGGCTTAGACGAGAGGCAACAACGCCACAGCTCAACAGCAATCAACACCCGGTCACAGAGAGGGTCACAGAGAGGGTGCAGGGAGGATTCGGCACAAGGACGCCAGCATGGTCAAAGCGGCGGGGTAGCTGAGCAGTCGGGGAAGCCGGGAGCGCGACGTCCACTACGTCATCACGTCATCACGTCCCGCATAAGCCTTTTTAATCGCTTGGTGTCGCACTTTATTTCACTTTAACACAATAATAGCATTTTTTGAAGCAAAAAAATGATGTTTTAATGTCTCCATGTTCTGAGAGCAATAGTTTTTTTATTTTCTCAGCGATTTTCTTATGTAGGGGCTCATTCTTTGTGGGATGAGGTGACGGTTTTATTTTTACCATTGTCTGGAACATACGTCTCTTTGATCACTTGGAGTTGCACTTTTTGTGATGGAAGGTGACCAAAATTGCTTTTTTTGACACAATTATAATAATTATATATAATTAATATAATTATAGAGCCGGCCGTTACGAACGCGGCAATACCAAATATGTCTATTTTACTTATTTTTTTCAATTTTTTTTTATTTTAATTACTTAATTGGGGAATTTTTTTTTTTTTACATGTGAAACCTTTATTTCAAAAACATTTTTTTACACTTTACGTCATTTAACTTCTTTTTTTTTTTTTTTTACTCTTGATTTCACCTGTAACTGGGGCTGATATAGTAGCCCCAGTTACAGTGGAAATACAGCCCCCAGAGAGGCTGTACAGCAGAACACAACGATGTACAGCCTCAGTGCAGGGCTGATTGTGGTCTGTGAAAGACCCGACAGCTCCTGCACTCTCCCTATATAGCGCTTCCTGATCTCTATACAGGCATAGCGCTCCCTGAGCGCTATGTATACAGCGATCTAGAAGGCAGGGACACCTGGGCACTGTCCCTGGCTTCTCTCTGGATTGCCCTGCTGTCACTGACAGCAGGCCCCCCGCTCACCAGCTGCACAATTAGCGTGCAGCTGCCATCTCTGAATGGACGTTCCAGAATGTGCATTCAGAGATAAACATCCACCCATAGGACGTTTATATACTACGGACGGATGTGAAGTGGTTAAAACATCATAAGACCCTTAAAAAGGGGTGTTCCAGTATGTTTGTTTTCTTATTTGCCCTCAGCCAGTGGTACCTGCTGAGAAATCCATACTCATCTGCTCCCTGCTGCAACCATTATATCTCTGTGGCTCTCTGCCTTTCTTCACTGAACTTCTGGTCCCTGTCTGTTAACTTCTGCATGGACAGGGACACGTGCAGCAGTGCAGCCAACGATTGTCTCTGCAGTGACATGTCCCCAAGAGACACATCAGTGCTGTGTCACAAGCTGCTTAGTGACACGTCACAGCTGAGATAGACAGGGACTGAAAGTCCAATGAACACAGCCCAGGACCCAACGAGCTAGAGTGCAGCAGTGAGAAGTAGGCCAGTATGGATTTCTCGATTTCTCTACCAGGTACCTATAGCAGTGGAGAAAAAAATAAAGTGAACCCCTTTAATAGTGCCCACCTTTTATGAGTCTTATCTACTAGTCTTATGTCATGGACCCAAATCATATGAATCTTAACTTATCTAAGGAAATCTTTCCATTATTTGAGATAGTTTTATTTGAAATGGAATACAGCGCATTCGGACAGTTCTAGGAAGTGTCTTGGTTGTTCCAAACGTCTTCCATTTAAGAACAATGTGCTCTTGGAGACTTTCAGTGTATCAGATTTTTTTTGTACTCTTTTCCAGATCTAACCCTAACCCAATCATGTATCTGATCTCTACAGTCTTTTTCTCCTTATGGCTAGGTTTTTGCTCTCATATGCAATGCAAGCTGTGAGACCTTATATAGACTGGGGTGCATCTTTCAAAATCATGTTCAGTCAACTGATATAACCACAGGTTGACTCCAATCAAGATTGATCAACAGAAATGAGAGGCCCCCAGAGCTAAATTTCAAGTGTCATAGCAAGGGGGTCTGAATACTTACGTCCATGCTAAATTTTAGTATTTCCTTTTTAAATAAATTTACAAACATTTCTAAAATGTTGTTTTCATTTTTCTATTCAGGGGAAAACGTGATTTTCTTAAAATTTTTGCACAAGGCCACAACATAACAAAATGTGAAAAAAGTTAAGGGGTCTGAAGACTTTTCGAATGCACTGTGTATTAATACATATATATATATATATATTTTATTTTTTAAATGTGTAAGGGCTAAATAAAATATGTAATTTAAATAGTACTTATATAACAACTGAAGTTCTATCTTACCTCTTCAGATGAAATTTGAGATACTTCAGAATGCTGCGACTAGGTGGAAAGGTACAGCTCAGACAAGTGAGTATCTGCCAGTGATACAGGTTGCCAATGCTGCCAGGATGGAGAGATTTGTTGGTCTGTTTAATCAGCTGACAGTATAGCTCATCTCTCAATGGTCGCAAGTCATGACCAGTCTGAAGAATACCCTGGAATATTGGGACAGGATCAGGGAGAGACTCAAGCTGCTGCAAAGAATTGAAAATCTTCATGGCTTCGTCCTGGAGTGTCGTATAGCCTTTGTCTTTTAACACTATAACAAGAAATTAAATGGTAATTAATTCCTAAACATATCTGATAATATTAAGATCATAATGGAATCTGATTAAATCCACATAAAGTGCTCTGCTGACAATGATAATTACTTAAGAGGGTTGACATTACTACAGATATAGCTAGTATCTGACTGCATTATCAGTGTAAGGACTCGTTCACACGACCGTGTGAAGCCCGTGCCCGTGCTGTGGACCGCAAATTGCGGTTTGCAATGCACGGGCACCGTCCGTGGGGTAGGCGCATTGGGGATCGCAGACCCATTCACTTGAATGGGTCCGCGATCCTTCCGTTCCGCAAAAAGATAGAGCAAGTTCTATCTTTTTGCGGTGTGGAAGCACGGAACAGAACCCCAGAAAGCACTCCGTAGTGCTTCCATAGTGTTCCGTTCCATTCTTCCGTTCTGCATCTCCGGATTTGATGCAGAATGACCACAGAGCGGTGCCTGTGTATTCAAGTGAACGAGCCCTAATGGAGAAGAAAATGATCACACTTGAATGTAGTCCTTTTAAGCATATATGGTGACATGGAAAAATGTAAAAAAAACTCAAAAAAATTCACATAAAAACATGATTTAAACAATAGGCCATCTTCTGATGACACATTCCCTTTAACTTGGCTGTCACCCAACATATTGGCTTAAACCATGTGTGACCCTGATGGTAGAAAGCCATATTTCATTGTCTAGAGCTATCCTTTAACTGAGAATTTAGTAAGTCAGTGCTTACAGTATCAGCACCTTTGCATTAATAGCATTATAATGCACTGAACTGGAAACTATACACTATGCAATATTTCAGTAAAAAAACTGGTAAAATACATTCATTTTATTCATTGCCAAATTTGGACCAAGGGTGGTCTCAGTGAAAGAAGGACAGCGTGTGTAGGACCGCCCACTGGACTCCTAAACATAGAATATGCACAGAAATAAATAAATAAAATAAAAATGATATTGGATCTTTCTACACAAAACTATATATCAATCTGCTCAGCTTCTCTTGCTCTATTTGTAGATGAGGCACAATATTTAATGTGACAGATCCCCTTTAACATATATACAGAGATACTAAATAACGTACAGTTTAAGTTGATGTCTCCATATGGCAGTGGAAGCAGTGGAGAATGCAAGGGGTGATGAGTATAACGAAGGATTGGGTTTCTTCTGTATATCTGTTCTGTGACTTCATTATTTAGGCAGTTTTCCTTAAAAAAATACAAAGTTGTGGTTAGTTACTGTGGTTCATTAATGGCGCCCAGGCCATACTAGTTGAAAGCGCACCACTGGCTTTACAGCAACCAGTTTATTGTATTGGATGCTCACCTTGATATCCTGTATGAGCTGCTGTGTTGGGGTGTCTATAGGCGCCTTAGTGTCAATCACATTCTGGATAGCACTGGCCCACCTTGTAGCTTCATTCAATAGCTTTGTGTAAAGGCGATAACAGTGCTTGCGTCCATACACTATCACGTTCCAGTATCCTGATTTAACAAATTGATGTCCATGAATATACGGAATATTGACTTTTCAGGCTTTCAAACATCCAAGAGCATATTTAAAAGCAAAAGTTAATTACCAGTTTCTTTAAAGATTTTCTCATCCGACTGTACCACAGAACATAGGCTGTTAAGAACCAGGGTGCCCAGTTTAATGGCATTTTTCTCAGAGTTCTTGTAATAATCTAGTGAATTATGGGTAAGGACAAACCAACGTTTCTTTAGCTTCAATAAAGACATCTTAGGGCTATTTTTCACTTCCTTGTGCAACCAGCCTATAATATAATAAGATATAATATTAATTCTGATGCTATGTTTTCTTGTAATAAAATAAATCATGGTTATATTATGCTTTGAGAAATTTCCAAGGTAAAAACAAGGAAAAGCCATAGATGCATATACATCCATTCTGAACAACTTGTGGGTGAGCCATGATAATAATTCCTTCTTTTGGGCCCATTTGATGGCTTTTCTGGGATTACTAAAAGATATTCCTCATGTACATCTTCCCCATGCTTTTCTGTTTATCAAATTGGACTCTCTGGATCTGTTTTCACCGTGTAGAGTACATCCTGTATGTAGCACTTCCTGTTGCTGAATCCAACCAAACCCATAATGCACTTCTCCTTTCCTGCCGCAGCTCCTCCCACCCAGCTAGTAACATAGACACTCCCCTATCACTGCCCCTATTACTGCTTTGACACAGAACAGAAGATAGGAACAATAAAGATAAAAGAAATACATTACATAATTACAACTACCTTCAGAAATTATCATTTTAAAGGATGTTGATGCAAACCCCAAAAAACTTTTAAGTTAACTTGGTCGGACCCAGTTTAGGGATAAATCTTTTTTGTTTCTGGTATATTTTGAAACGGAAAGTATATTAGATAATTGTGCAGTATATTAGATATGTGTTTAATCATGAAATGGAGATCCTGGAGTCCCCTAAGAGAAATGAGTGGTGGTGCCCATGTGTGACCATTTGCTCTATTCACTTCTATGGGATTGCCGGAGCTCTGTGCTTGGCAGTGATTGGAGCTGCTGGTCATGCATCCACCCCTCCATTCTCATATGGGACTCCGTGATTCCTGTTTTTGTGATCACTAGGGGTCCAAGTGGTCAGGCGCTTATGTCCTATATACGTGTTTGTAGTGGAAAAATATGTTGAAGGCCCACTCACATGGGCATATAATGAGCACCGACCGATGTTATAGCAAGTCGATCACTACTCACTTTCTTTCATTTAAACTGTGAAATAATTTTACGTATGTTTAGACAAATGATCGTTCATAAGATATTTTGTCCCTATAAAGTTTGTGCTGTGCTGGGGAGTGCCATTGGAACACGATCATTTTTGTGTCCGCATGTAAGATGTCAACAACAGGGTGTGCATATGTTTTGGAGCGCCTACCCTACACGGCGGTATGTTTACTAGTGACAGACGCCCTTTAATAGGAATGTGTCACCAGAAAATTACCTATTGGTTAAATCACATTTGTATTTAAAAAAAAAAAAAGTTTTGGTTTTTCCATGACACTATCTATATTTAAAAAAGTATATAATACTCCAGTTTTCACACTGTCTACTAGGCCTAAAGACAGGGCCGATCCTACACGGGGTGCAGTGGGTGCCCCGCACCCCAGCGCTGTCACCCGAAAGGCGCCGAGCGAGCCGCCGGGACTTTTTTTTTTTTGACTTTTTTTTTTTTTTAACCACCTCCGGACCGCTGTTGCTGTACGCACAGACGTGTCCTGGAGGTGGTTGATTCATTCCTCCTGGACGCGCCGGCGCGTCCTCTCGCGAGACGCGAGATTTCCTGTGAACGCGCGCACACAGGCGCGCGCGCTCACAGGAACGGAAGGTAAGAGAGTTGATCTCCAGCCTGCCAGCGGCGATCGTTCGCTGGCAGGCTGGAGTGGAGTCTTGGCCTGGTCTTTCAGGGTGTTTAAGCACTGGGGGCTGAGGTGGGTTAAGCCGAGCAGCCGAGCCGCCGATTCGCCGAGGAATCTGCGAGCCGAGCGGGATGTCAGTGACGACGTGACGTCAGAGCCCGCGGCGCGCCGCCTCTACGGCTGGAGATCATATAGCTCCGCTCGGCTCCACCCACCTCTGCCATCTTCAGACAGCGTGGTAGCTAGGAGGCAGAGGAGGGACTGGAGCGAGCGGACAGCGGAGCATTTTAAAGCTGCTGCTGCCTGATTCAGCTGAGCTGATTGAGCCTGCCCAGTGCCTTGAATGCCTTCTGCCTGGTCTGGATAGAAACATTGTAAAGGGGAGGAGTTAGTAAGATAACCACGCCCATGTGGGGGCGCCAGAAATATTTCTGCACCCAGGCGCCTGTGACCCTAGGATCGGCCCTGCCTAAAGATGTTAATGAGACAGCCAGTTCCGAATAGTCAATCCTACTTTGAGCGCTGCAGGTTTCAGGCGTGGTGGGTTCTAGTCACACCGAATTCCAATCTTCATAATATTAAAACCGCGCTGCTCGCCAGAGAATCCACTCAGACCACTTCAGCTTGCGTCAACCAGTAATTGGCGTATTGATTAATGTCAACGCAAGCTGAAGTGGTCTGAGTGGATTCTCTGGTGAGCAGCGCGGTTTTAATATTATGAAGGCTACATGGGTCATAGACACAATGGACAGGAGCGGACCCCATTGACTTCTATGGGAGAGTTTTCTAGACATGCTCTGTGGCCTGTGCAGAGGTCAGGAGCTGTGTTATCACCTATTGTGAATGGTGGATCCTGTGTTATCTATACATTGTCATTGTGTTTGTGCTGATAACAATAATGGCTACCGGAAAGTTACCTGCTCAGAACAGGAAATCATGGCCTATTATTAGACCTAGTGGCCTGTGTGAAAATTGCTGGATTATATACATTTTTTAAATACAGATAGTGACATAAATTTTTTTTTAAATACCAAAAATTCTAAAAAAGAATATGTTTAACATAAAAAAGTGATTCGAACAATATGTCATCCACATTTCCTTTAAGGCCTCATGCACACAGCTGTGTCCATATTTCGGTCCACATACAAAGGATCCACAAACTTTACATGCACATTCCGTGTGCATTCCTTGTTTTTCTCACTCCCATCAGTAGAAAGGGCTATTCTCGTCTGAAAAATGGACCAGAATAGAATATGTGCTATAAGTTGCGGAAAGGAGAAACGAATCCGCAAAACACACTGCAGTGTTCATGGCCCCATAGAAATGAATGGGTCAGTCTGCTGTCCGTAAATAATGCGGTTAGCACATGGATGAAAAACATGGTTGTGCGCATGAATATATGAATATAGTGTTCAGAAATGTTCTGCTCATCTGATTAGAGAATTTTTTGAGATCTGGGGCAGACACACTTAATTAGGTCAGGTGTACTAAGCAGAATTTGCTTCTCACCTCGAACAATGAATTCCTGTCCTTCCACTCGGGTGTCTCCCTTCGACCTTTGCAGTAATGTTATCCAGTGATGCATTTCTTCTGGAGTATCGGAGTTACAGTGAAGGACGCGATTTGCTGTGATGATTACAAATGAATTTGGTCTGAAGATGGAAAAAAGGTGAGAAAATGTAATTAGCTGTAAAGAAAATATGGACACTGTTTGCACAACAGTCAATGGACCAAGAACGGGTTACCCTCCCTGTCCAGGTAAGTACATATGAAAGAAGTGAACTCTCACTTTGTTGCTATTTACTGTAAAGATGCTCAGTTGTGATGGAAATAATTTGCAGATGTACCATTCTATATGTCTTGTAAGTTGGCTCTCATGCCTTATAGACTGTAAGCTAATATGCTGATGTGTGAGAATCCATCTATGTGCGGTGTTATAATCTTCTTCCAAAATGTGCTTGGAATATGAGCATACTATCTACATAATTATAACATACACAATCATTACATATTTCTGATTTTTGAGAATACTTACCTGTCAGGGTTATCAGAAGCACAGACAGAATCGATCAATCCAACATCCAAAGTCCCCTGTACAGAGACAAATGATCTTATTTAGCAATGACAACAGGAAACATTCATCTACAGGGTACCAAGGTAATCCTACAGTGGGCCTAGGCTCTGATAAATACTATAAATGATCCATAAAATAATAATAAGCATATTAATAATGATGATGATATTAATTATAATGAATCATTTTTTAATTATAAAATCAGTTGGGGAACTGTATAAGAAAAACTCACTGAACTACTTACTTCCAGGACTGCCTATAGGATGGTGTTATAGTCTACTGGAAACTTAAATCATATTTTGAGATATTTGCAGCAGATAAAGGATATTAAGCATAAAAAGTTGTGTTTGTCCGCCTTTGGAGCAGGCAAACTTTTTGATCCAGACCTTTGCCCCATAACATATAAAAAGTAAGATTCACCTGCTCGCCGTCCCACTGCTGCTCCACTCCTGACCAGGAAGTAGCTTAGTCTCATGACCACTGCGGCCAATCACAGGCTTCAGTGGGAGCAGAGCAGCGGCGAGGCAGTGGATGGGTGAGGGTGAGTCTTACTTTCTTTTATGTTCAGGGGCACAGGTATGGATCAGAGCAGTAGTTGGCTCCAAGACTGGACAACTCCTTAATCCTGCCAAGCATAGTCCTTTTGGCATATGTTTTGCTAGTATATGTTCACGCTCCTTTAGTTCAAAATGGACATACAGCTGCTTACATATTGAGCATACATCATTTCGTGTGGTGGCAACAATGTAGTGTCCAAACATAGTTTAAATTTCTCAGATAAATCAATGACAATACCTATCAACCAGTTTTATCAATACTAGAGTAGGATAGGCCATCAGTATTAGATGAGTCCATGGCGCTCGGATCACAAATATGCACAGTCCGGCGCCCGAGCAATGACAGTTCACTGTGATAAGTTATGTTATCCTTATTAGATTCAGATAATATTTTCATTCTGCATTTCTGGTACAATGTATTATACAGGAGCAGATTCATCCTTAACCTAACTGCTCTGTACAAAGTAATGCATTACAGACAGACATATGTTGCCTTAGTAGGATTACAATAATCACTGAATAATACACTGTGCTGAGTGATGAATGGATTTGCACTTACCACAGCATTTTGTGGATTTGCTTGCTCATCGTGCATCTCCCGAATTTCCTGCTCTGTGGATGACTGAACCTGGCTCATAACACTGAACCACTGACTGTAGGAAGAACACACATAGCACATAGTTCAGAAGCTTTCACTATAACATAGGCTTTGGAAGCAAAATAGTCCAATTAGTTATTTTTTAATTTACAGATTCCATAAAGTATATACAAATTAACCATGTAATTACAGCCACGCATGTAAGTTGAAAACTTTAGCAACTTTCAGCTATTTTTGATTAAATACTGCTTTAGGCTACTTTCACACTCGCATTTTGGGCGGATCCGTCATGGATCTGCAAAAACTGATCCGTTACAATAATACAATCGCATGCATCAGTCATGAACGGATCCGTTTGTATTATCTGTAACATAGCCAAGACGGATCTGTCATGAACTCCATTGAAAGTCAGCCAGATTGTGTCAGTTCTTGGCTCAGTTTCATCAAGCGGACAGCAAAACGCTGCAGGCAGTGTTTTGGTGTCCGCCTCCAGAGCGAAATGGAGACTGAACGGAGGCAAACTGAGGCATTCTGAGGGTCCTTTTCCATTCAGAATGCATTAGACCAGAACTGATCCGTTTTGGACCACTTGTGAGAGCCCATGACGGATCTCACAAATGGAAAGCAAAACGCAAGTGTGAAAGTAGCCTTCTCCTGTTTTTGCTTACATCTCCCACACAGACCTATTTGTTTCCATGGTTACAGACAACAAAATAAACCCTGTGTGTAGTCTGATCCTACTGTCACTTGTTAATCCCTTCAGTCTACCCCATTATTTTGCTCACTTAGAGACAGACTTTAAAAAGTCTGGGACTAGGCAAAGGAGGAAGACAAGGACGCAAGGATCTTGATCAATACAAATGTAAGGAGGTGGAGAAGCGATTGCCATATTGAGGAATTATTGCCTCAATATGGGGAAAATACTGTTTGGGCACACATGTCAGATGACAGAATGACCCACCTGGGAGGAATCTGGGCGATGGCTAGATATACAGCCCCATTTTCACCAAGTGTAGAGTTAGGTTCATTTGGCAAGTAGGACCAAGCTGCAGGCACATAAAGCACTGGTGAGTGACCTAGCCCAGCCTATCAGGAGATGAGCCGGTGCAGCAGAAGCCTATATGAGATGCAAGGCACCGAGGCCAAGCCAAGCATTACCTAGAGTATCAGGGTTGATCAGTTGCCAGAGTAGATGAACCGCAGGGCTGTGCTGTACCCACCCCTCCTACACACCAAAGAGCTGTACCTCAGGCCTCCTGATAAGAAACTGTAAGCCATTTATCTGAAGTAAACTGACTGTTGCCTAGTTAAGAGCCCACCTTCAGCCTCTTTGTTTCCCACCACACGACAAGAACTAGCCATGGCTTTTATACAAGAAACATGCATTTTATGCAATTCTTTTTTCCAACTTCAGTTGCACTAGAGCATAAGACTGATGAAGTAACTGCTGAATACGTGCTGATTTAGGAGTTGCTCCATTTGTTTACTGGAAACACAGAAATCGTGATCTATCTCCACCAGTGTTTTGGAAAAGTTAGCGATGGGTCACAAAACAGATAAGGCCAACATTAGTACGTGCTGGCTTCTACTTAAGTTTTGTATTACATGTAATGTGTCCTTGATAAATGACCCCACCTGAAAGAAGTTCTCCACTCTTATATGGGAAACACTGTTCCTCTCGACTTTAGTCGTGAAAATCTAAAAGCCACATAACTTGGCAGTGATCTGTGAAAGTGCTGTAATTGACCAAGGCTGGATTCAGATAGCTGTATTGAAAATTTTCTATTATGGCCAAAACATTCAGTGCATATTAATGGGTAGGACATGGACCTGCTAACTGCCAGAGACAACTGTCTCCAATGGACTCCAGGTCAGTGTTTCATGAGACACGAACCAGAATAGTGCATGTCCTCAGTTTCCCAGTGCTACCCTCGGTCCACTTGGAAAGAAAGAGATGTGACTTGACCAGTATGGGTCCAAGTGCTGTCCGTTGCAGACACGGGTAGCAGACAGACAGAAAATACTCTTAATACATTTTGAAATACATATTCTGAAATATCCGAATCAGGCCTTACACAACTGAAAGCAACATCAAATAACTTTTATTATGTCAGCTTTCGGTTATGGAGAAACATCTTCTTGTGTGTTGACTGTAACATAACCCTAGACTTAAACTCTGGATTACTATCGATGCAAAATGAGTTAATATTCTACTTACTATCAATGTAGTAAATTGATGTTAGCTTTCGTGTAGTTCACCAATCAAATCAATTATAAATTGCTGATATTTAAAATAAGTGCTACTTATTTTGTATGCAAAATATGTTCTCAATTCCTTAGGACACGACTAACATGGTTTTCCGTTTCGGTTTTTGATCCGATCTGTATCCGTTTTGCCTGCCTCCGAGTTGCATCTGAGTGTATTCAGTTTTTCACTGATCTTTAATGGATGGCTTGGATCAGTAAAAACAGACATGAATAGGACATGGTCCAAAAATATCGGAACAGATAAACGGATCTGTTAAAATAACTGGTGTACATTATGCTATTAAAGTGCATTGGTTCAATTGCTATGCCAGTGACATCTGTTATAAAAACGGATGCCACTCGGAAAAAAAATATCTGTCATGTGCAAGATAACAGAAAGTTATGGAAATGCAAATTTGAGCATGTTAACAGCAGGTGGAGCTCTTACTTCAAGAGGAATTCTGCAAAACTTTCTAACTGTGCTGTATAACGTTGGCTGTTCACAAAATCGTATGCACTGTATTATATCAAGTTTAGAACAATATTTTTATGACAAACATTAAAGGAAACCTGTCACCATGATTTTGTGCATAGAGCTGGGGACATGGGCTGCTAGATCACCGCTAGCACATCTGCAGTACCCAGGTCCCATAGCTCTCTGCGCTTTTATTGTGTTAAAAAACCGTTTTGAGTGATATGCAAATTACCTGATATGAGTCCTGTAGCCGGAGATGAGTCAAGCGGAAAGGAGCCCAGCACCACCCCGCGTCCTTCGAATCTCCTCCTTGCTGGCTGACGTCACAGAGCTGGAGTGCCGAAATCTCGCAATGCGCGAGCTAGCGCATGCGTAGTTCGTTTCCTGTGCTGATGCCAGTACAGGGAATAAACATGATGCCGACACTGCGCATGCGCTAGCTCGCGCATCGCGAGATTTCGGCGCTCCAGCTCTGTGACGTCATCCGGCAAGGAGGAGATTCGGAGGACGCGGGGCGGTGCTGGGCTCATCTCCGGAAACAGGACACATATCAGGTAATTTGCATATCACTCAAAACTGTTTTTTAACACAATAAAAGCGCAGAGAGCTATGGGACCTGGGTACTGCAGATGTGCTAGTGGCCATCTAGCAGCCCATGTCCCCAGCTCTATGTGCAAAATCATGGTGACAGGTTTCCTTTAAGCCTGTTGCTGCCAGGAAATTTTTCACACTTTTGACTAACAAACTAAATTTCCCTAATTATGAAAAAAAACACATTACACAAATATTTTGATTTTTTTTTTTTTTTTTTTTTAAATGCATAAAAATCATGTTTGTGGCTAAAAGTCTAAGAATCTGATTTGCTAAAGCCTGTATTACACCAGGCAATTTGTCGGGCTGACGTTTATAGAAACGTTTTTTTTTAGTGATGACCTGCCTGTTTAATACTGGTGCCAATTACCCTACCCAACAATAGTATTCCTCATTTTAGAAAAAGACAGTGGTGTATGCCATAAAAAGAGCAAAAGTTCATTTTTTGGATGACTTTTTAGACATAAATGGCAAGCCTTTTAAAAGTCTGACCCAAGCAGAACATAAGAGGCTCAATGTTCCTAAATGCGCTTATGTACAGTATCTATCTACATACACATCACATATTCACTACCACCAAATATACCAAGAATGCGGAGATCCAGACTCCAGTAAACACCTGGGTCATTATTCGATGTGATTAGATATAAAACTGTTTCTATTCTCGGTCTTCAGTTGAAATAAAAAGAAACAACCCCAAAAGTGACAATCAGAGCACATATCGCTCACTGTTCACTGAGGAATGATAACTTGAAGAAAAGTATCAAAATGTTACTTGAACAGATAATTGTGAATGATCTTTGCCAGTCATTGCCCTGTGTAAATGTGGCAAGCGGTCAGCCGACAAATGAGTGTTTCCTCACTGTTGGCTGATCGCATCTTTTATGTTGCCGAGAATAATGAAAACAAATGTCAATTTAGATGTTTTTCTGTCCATCTAAAAGGTCCTTAAATGAGGTGACTGACTTGCTACATTGTCGATTTGGAGTTCCTTACAGGTAGAATCAGGCTTTGATCGTTCTTTCTGATGTCCCTTCCAGCTACACTCTCCCACGCCAGTCTTAGGCCCCTTGCAGACGAGCGTTCCTCCTGCAGCGAGTCCCCATCGCAGCACCTGGCCTGACCTACCATCGCTGCCGGGGGTCACACAGCATTATATTGATTTATGATGCTATGTAACCCTTACAGTTCTGGAATGTACTGGATAACACTGGCATAATGCTGCCAGTCTTATCCAATACATTCCAGAACTGTAAGGGTTACATAGCATCATAAATCAATATAATGCTATGTGAATCTGTCAGTGCTGGGAGGTCAGTCCGGGTGCTGAGATGCGGACTCGCTGCGGGAGGAACGCTCATCTGCAAGGGGCCTTAAGGTCCCTTTACACAGGACAATTTAGCAGGTGATTGTCAAGAAGGAACCATTCCTTTCCATCAAGCGTCTGCTCACCAGTGAAGGAGACTGCAGCATTTACATGCAGTGATCTCCTCTACAGTATGGAGAGGAGCGATCTCTAATGCCATCGCTCACTCCCATACAGTCTCGTGGTTTGCCAAAAGCAGATTGTGTTTAGATGACATGGCCTGCTGCCGGTAAACAATGATTTTGGTGTCCACACAAACAAGCATATTACCAGACAAATGAGCATTTCACTTGTTCATCAGGTAATCGGCAGCACCTTTGTATCGCCAGATAATGGCTGACGAGCGGTGGGCCTGCAAGAAGTAAAAGAGCCATGGAACATTGATGTGTGAAAAATGTTCTTACCTTGCATCTTCTGGGGATTCTGCAATTAAGTGGTAAGTTCGATTTTCCACTACTATGTCAATGCCGTTCTCTTTGCCTGTGTTGTCGATGATCTCTCTGTAAGAGTAATGTGTAAAATAATTTAGTTTGATTGTTGCATACATTTTCAAGTAACAATTTTATAAAGATGTTCTCTGTCTGCAAAGCAGCAGACTTTGGAAATATTAAAGAGGTTGTCCGGGCTTTTTTATATTGATGACCTACCCTCAGGATAGGTCATCAGTATCAGATGGGCAGGGGTCCGACACCCAGCACCCCTGCCGATCAGCTGTTTAAAGAGACGGTGCGAGCTGTGTGCACATGCCATCTCTCTTCCTGCTCTCCGCTGTATTGGACAGCAGTGCTGAACAGGGAGAGAGACTGGAGATGGCAAATGAACACTGTGGGCGCAGTCCCCTCAAACAGCTGATCAGCAGGGGTGCCAGGTGTTGGACACCCCGCCGATCTGATATTGATGACCTATACTGAGGATAGGTTATCAATATGAAAAAGCTCGGACAACCTCTTTAACCCCTTAGTGACCAGCCTGGTTTGGGCCTTACTGACCAAGCGTTTTTCTTCCATTTTTCATCATCGCGTTCCAAGAGCTATAACTTTTAAATTATTCAGTCTATATAGCTTTATGAGGCCTTGTTTTTTGCGGGACAAGTTGTCGTCTTTAATGGCGCCATATTGGGGTACACATAACTTTCTGATTAACTTTTATTAACTCTTTCTGGGAGGGAGATGGGAAAAACAGCAATAATGCCACTGCGTTTTTACGTTATAAATTTTACAGCGTTAATTTTTCGGTATAATTAACATAATAACTTTATTCTCTGGGTCAGTACAATTACAGTAATTCCAAATACATATAGTTTTTTTTAAGTTTAACTACTTTTTTGCAATAAAACCCCCCTTTTTTTTTTTTTTTTTTTAGAAAAAAATGTTTTTGCATTGCCACTTCCCAAGACCCACAACTTTTTTATTTTTCTTTATATGGAGTTGCTTGAGGGCTTGATTTATGGGGGACGAGTTTTATTTTTCATTGGTATCATTTTGGAGTAAATGGCGCTTTTTTATCGCTTGTTATTACGTTTTTTCAGTGGCAACTAAGAATAAATGAGCAATTCAGTATTTTCTTTTTCGGCGTTCACAGTAAGGGATAATTTACATGATATTTATGTAGTCTGGGTCATTACGGACATGGCAATACCAAACATATGGGGAAGATTTTTATTTTTATTTTCATTGAAACCTTGGCGTGGTTCCCGGGCTTAGACATGTTCTACACTGTAGGACATGTTGACTAATGTCTCAATTTTAAAATCAGTTTGAGGGTTTAGTGAGACTGCAGAGTGCACCTGTCTTTTGATATTGTTTTGTTATATTGTTATATTGATTATGACATACGCACTTGTTACCTTGTGTGAGATGTCTATTGTGGTACTTGTGGTTCGCCGCGGGCATCCTCCACCGTATGCATTTTGCTGGGAATCGCCATTAGCAACGGGCCACAAGTGCAGGATTTGCTCCCCTGTATATGCACGACTGCATGTGGGTTTGAGCACCTCCTGCTAATGCCACCCTGTCTTTTTAGTTTGTATATATAGATTCCTGGAGGTGTATAAACTCCAATTTAAATGTGCCTGTTTTCCATCTACAGGCCACATTTAGGTGCACCTGTGAGGCTTGGGCCATATCAGCCAGCCTTGAGTGGGACTCGCAGACTCCTCCCTCCTCCCATTGCAAGCATGGTTACATGCTGGAGGTAACTGGTGAGCTGTGGAGGTAACTGGTGAGTCGGCCTCATGCTCCTGTAATTTGCCCACTGGCTCCTGGTATTGCCCATACGGCTCAGGTAGGAGAGCGTTAGGTCCCGGGCTACTTGAGAAACCTTGGCGTGGTGCCCGGGCTTAGACATGTTCTACACTGTAGGACATGTTGACTAATCTCTCAATTTTAAAATCAGTTTGAGGGTTTAGTGAGACTGCAGAGTGCACCTGTCTTTTGCTATTGTTTTGTTATATTAATAAACCATTGTAAATGAAGGTGATGGTGGTCGGCTGTCAATGGCATGACAAGTAATGGGTGATGTGGAAATGGTCCATGCAGAAATGGCTGTGTAATGAAGGTGCCACCTGTGTCTGGATGGTAGACAATGAAACCATGGGAGCTGCTTGTGCTTATCAACGGATCAAACAATCTTCTCTACTGATGGTCTGTCTGGGCCATCTGGAGCCTGTACACCATGTATGCGCGCTCTCACATAACCACTGCTCCCAAACCTCCTAACAGCTAGGTCAAAATGGGATAGATGGTGGACAATTCATCAAAACAACCATCCTGCTTCTCTCAGTCCAGTGATGAGCCCCCTCTGAAAGTCTGTCAGCTGAGGAAAATGTCTTTGACTGCATCATGGACGCATGTGTAGAACACAATGATATCTCACCAAGAGGTACACAGCCAAAAGCAGCCTCTGAAAGCTTTTTTAAGGGAAGCACTTTTATGTCCTCTCATGGCAAGACCCATTGTCTAATGAGACCTCATTTACAATTTTGTAATCATTTACATAACTTCATGCAGAGTTTTTCAGCAATCAGACATTTCTATCTGGATGTGTTATTTCTTTTTGTTAGTGAGTTTACTGCTTTACACATTATTACACAGGGTGGTTTAGGGATTGTCAATTGTTATCCACGTAGCATCCCTAGTGGTCTAGAGTGGTTTAATGGGGATGTATAGGTTTTTCAAAAGATGGCCTTCCACTGATTTATTCTTAATTTAACCTGCCTCCATTGCTCATTTTGAAAGAGCAGGTTTGAAGATAACACTGGTCCATAGCTATCTTATAAGCATGCCCAAGGATGTACCTCAGATGTAAAAACTTACTTAGCGTCTCGGAGTTCAATAGTTCCTTTTAGTTTTTCCTCACTGTCATTTTCAAAGTACATCAACTTGGATTGCCGGAGAACAAACCATCGCTTCTTCCAGTTCCTTCTCGACAGAGTAGATGAGCCTCCACCTTTTTTATAAAGCCAGCCTTGCTTCAATGCTTCTTGCTTGGACCTGAACCAAAGGAAGGTTTCATCTTTTAAGACACACCAACGCTTCTTCCATGTATTCATCATCCCACCTACCAAAAGACCAATGGAAGACCTGATTATTAAATACTTAGCTGTGGTAGAAAAGCCATTATAATTACATTAAGTACAATTGTACATGATGATATGCAAAAGCAATGCTGTTATACTGGAACTAAATCAGTCTGAAAAGAGAGGCTTAGAGAATTGTATACATGTTTAGGCAGAAATAAAATTAAATTCCATTTCGCACGTCTGTTAATAGAAAGTGAGTAGTAGCCTGTATTAAATCTCTCAGTCTTTGGACTTCATATTCTGTTGGAGATACTGTATTACACATATAGGCTATGCCGAGCAGATATCACTCCACCAACTGTCCCTCCTTTCTCTCACATGTCTCTGCTCTGTTTTTCTCACTTACAAACTTCACTTACCTAAATATTCTCATGTCAGGTATAGGTTTATATGGGTCATTTACAAAGGCTGTATGCCAGTTTTATGATGTACCATAGTCACAAATTTTTGCACAGTTTTTTTTTACTTTTTGCCTTTCTCTGCTGCTTTTGCCACTTTTTAAAAAATTGGGTGGAGCTTACCTGGAAGTGGCAGGGCCATGACAGCCAGGCTCAGACTGGCCCGCAGGGGTACAGGTGAATCCCCCAGTGGGCCCCTAGTCTCCAACCCCCTGCACAAGTGGCACATAACACAGCAGACTTACTGCACTACATACATATATTCAATGTACAGCACCTCAGCATGCCTATGTTCATATAAGAAACCTGTTAGATTATTAAAGAAACTACCCAGTTTATTATTATAGACACGATCAGGTAGCTGAGGTGACTTCTAGGTCAAGAGGAAAGCTAGACAGGATCCTCTCTTCCCCAGGACCTACCTTCTTAAAGTTGCTACAGGGACTCCCATATTCAATCATCTGGTAGCATCTTGCTGCTATGTGAGCAGGTAATATTTGAATGTATCCGTACGGTGGGCCCCCAAAATAAATTTTACTGGTGGGCCCTAGGCACCCCAGTCCAACACTGATCACAGCCCAACACATTTACTATAATTTACACCAGAGAATTGGCCCAAATTATAACTGAAATCTACATCAGCATCTAGCTGGAGTAGGTTTCAGTTTCTGGTGCATGAACATCACGGATGTAACAAATTTATTAATATATTGGTTGCATCTTACACTGGTGTGTGGAATGTCAGTCTTTAGTAAATGCACTCCCCTGAGTGTTCCAAAAATTCCACCAAGGATTGCTCTTTAAAGCTTGTTATTCACAGTAGATTACACTCAGAGAACCAGCTGACCATCTAATGTGTATGGGATCTGACAACTTTCACCTGAAGACAAATGTCAGGGGAAAGAAGGATGCAGTTGTTGGATTTTAACATGGATGATCCTTTTGTTCTTGAGCAGATAAAATGTAACCAAGGGAGTACACCAGCGCCTTTCTCCCCATTCAGAACATGAGCACTCTCAGCAGAACCAAGCATGCATGTGTATGGGGCTGTCGGGGGGATATTGGTTGGCCAAATGACCATTCAGCTGACAGCTATTTAAAGATTGCAATATACAAATCCACAGCATTTCACAATTGTGATACAACTAATTCATATTTGAATGCGAGTGATCACAGATACAAGCAAAGATCCAGGTGCATACAATATGTTATAGAAGATAGCCACTGAATATGCCAAAGTGGAGGTTTTGGTCCTTTACAGATCTTCCTCAATGTTTAATCTTTCTTTGAGGCAGAGGAAGATGATCTCATGGCAGGAGCAGAAATCATTTATCGAGCAGGAAAATGCACATTTAAACTTTTCATTGAACTGTGGCATCTACTCCAGATGTGAAATCCCAGTATACCTGTGACACTGGGGTATCATGTCTGGAGGAGGTACTACAGTTGAAGAGTTTACAAGTCTACAAAAGTCATTGGACTTAAGCGCATTTTCATGCTCGATAAATGATTGCTGGTCCTGTCATGCTTCCTCTGTCTCATGGAAAGATTAACCGTTGAGGAGGGTCTGTAAAGAACCGAAATGTCAAGTTTGGCAGATTCAGTGGATATGTTCTATGACATATTTCATGTACGGTAAGTACTTGGATCTTCACCTGGATTTATGATCACTTTCATAAAAATATGAACTAATTGCATCACAATTGTGGAGTGCTGTGAACTTTTATAGTGAATTTGATGACTGACAAGTCCTTCATGAGCACCAGTTTTCAAACAAGTGTGCAGACTTACTTCTAACAAGGTATTTAATAAGTATTGCCAAAAGGGGTTTTCCACTCTTTAGACATTGATGACCAATCCTCAGGATAAGTCGTCAATATCAGATTGATATGAAACCCCACACCACCACTGATCAGCTGTTTTCGGCAGCCAACGGAAACAGAGCAGTGGATGGATCCAGAAGCAGAAACTTGCATTCAATGTGTAGTGGCAATGCTGGCATACTGCAGCTCATCTCCCATTCACTTCAAAGGCTGCCGAAAAATAGTTTATCGTGGGGATGCCAGGGGTTGGACACACACCAATCTGGTGGAAAACACCTTTAAAGTGTATGTGATTGAGCTGCAATACCACACCCAACCTGTGGACAGATGTGACTGTTTTGAAAGAAAGAGCTATGTTCTTCTAATCCTATACCAACTGGTCCCGAAAACTGTGGAATTGATTGCCTGGACATAGAATGAACCCCGAATCCCTGATGACTTTCATCCCTAGCCTTACGGGGATAATTAGACCAAAAAGGAACATTTTTGACCCTTTTGAGCTACCATATGTTTATACTGTGAAAGAAAATCATGAGTGAGTACAATATTTTTTTCAAGCAACAGGCACAAGAAAAACTAAAACAGCTTCATAGTGCACAGCTCAGACCAGACAGCATCTCCTATCTCAGCTTCCTGAACCCCCGTATCACACTGAGGAAATTGAGAAACTGTGGATAACTGCAGAGAAACTTTAACACTTTAAATCTTGACTGTCTCTCTTTTTAGCCATCAGAATTTTGAGGTTTGTCTATCTAAATACTGAAATAAGTTTTAACAAATTTTATTACAATTTATGACAAGTGTATAACACCCATGAAAATCCTGCAGAAACATCTGTTGCATGATGGAGGCTAGGTATGTAATGTTATAATCCCTGTATGGTCATCACTAAATATGGAAAAATACTTTTTATTGAGACTTAAGGTTCTTTCAACAACGGAAAAAACTTGTTTGACAACCCGTACTTAAAGATTACCCTAAAGGCAGACATGGTCGACTCCTGCTCGATTGACGTCAATGACAAGAGCATACTATATTTGCTCGCTCAATTCTAGATCCACATTACAATACCTGTATTTACTAAGGTGTTTTGTTCTGTGATGGGTGTCTATGTTTGGTAATCTCTCACAAGTGACAAGTGTACGCTAATCTGAAGGCTCTGTCTATAATCTATATGTTCTTCAATTCATACGTTCCCTGTGCACCTTTAAATCTGAATAAAACACATTAAGAGTGCAGAATTTTGTGAAATTAAAATAAAATAAAAAATGTTGCATATCTCAATCTATATTTATAATTGCAGTAAAGATTTACAAGGAAATCTACAAGTAAATGTTGCTATACCTTTTAGCCCTTAAAAAAAACAGTGATTATTGTAGAAATGGAGTTACTGTGTCTTTAAAAACATACAGTTTTGTGTCCCTGTATTCTAAAAAAGAACTTTTGATATGCAAAAGGGACATATCAAAGGTTTTGATCAGTGGGGGTCTGGTCACTGAGACCCCCACCGATCATTAGAACGAGGGGAAAGAAACGCTCACACAGAATGCTGTCTCTACTTGTTGGTGAAGATATTCTCAATAGAAAGTCTATGAGCCCATCTCCTGCAGCGAGGAGAGAGCTCGTTGTGAGATCTTCATTCTCCTCATTTTAGCGATCTGTGTGGTTTCACCACTTGGACCCCCACCAATCAAAACCTTTAATTTGACGCTATGAAATATCAACTACACTTCAATAGAGCCCCTCTGCATGACCTCATTGTGGTTTCACGGTCTGCACATGTGCCCGAGCATGGGTTCTTCCACCTCTCATCATAGCAAGACGTGTCCATCCCACAAGTCAAAGACAGCAGAAATCATCACGCTGTATATATTTACTCTAATAGGCACATGTCATTAGCAGCCCAACATGTATGCAGAATGCTCACATTATCTGTTAGACTGTGGATTGAGTTAACCTTAAAACTTTTATGTTAACAAATGTAATGGGAACCTATCACATTGAGCAGAGTTGCAAGTAACATGAGTAGATATATATCGTTTTGTGGGAAACATTCTGTGCTTGGGAGTCCAGTGGGTGGTTCTTATCAGTGATTGACAACATTCCCTGTATGGCAGTGCATACAAAAGTAGCTGTCAATTACTGATAAGACGTCCCACTGGACTCCTAAGCGAAGAATGTGCATGGATTCAAATGCAATAAAATACAAGTTCCACTGAATCTTTTCCCACAAAATTCATCAATCTGCTCAGCTCCTCCTGCTCTATAATATGGTATTTGCAGACTGAACTGCATTTCATGGTGATCAGTGTCCACTGTTACTCTGCAGCCTGTATTTTGTAGGCTAATACTGGTGATACAACATGTGATTATGATGTACACTACAGAACCAGTAAGTCATATTATGTCTGTATACAATATTCATGGTCTATGAAGCTGAAGATCAGACTGTAGCTACAGACAACATGCACTGCAACTATTGTAGATGCACAGCATGTCATACACAGATCAGATCACACATCAAGACTAGTAAGGGGTCATATACAACGTATAATACTGTCATACTTTGGTTTACAATAGCTTACCCTTCATATAAAGAAAACTGTGGAAATAAGGCAGTGTAACACAACTGTAGACAGAATCCCGCCTGTAGGAAAGTTCATCATCTGTGTCAAATCTTGAATCAAAGTCTTCTTCACTATCTTCAAACTGCAAGTACCAAAGTTTTTTAAAGTCAATATTCAGAGAAAATAACATTTCTTTTTAGAATTTGGGTGCTTTTTTTTCTTCATTTTAGCAGTACTATACCACTGAAAATGTAATACTGTAGCAGTGAGCACAAATGATCACATATACACAGTATATAGGAAATCTTGAGGATAGGTCATCAATATCTATAGCCTGGAAGAGCCCTGTAATGTAAATGCATTATTTTCAAGCAAGTTTTGCTAATGATAGTAAATAATAGAGATCATGTAGCAATATTTTACCTAAGGTAAAGAGACCTAACTGACATGGAAAATACAAAAACTATAAAGTCAGGGTCCAACCATTAAGAAGCCATCAGCACAAAATGCTTTCTGAAACATAGATGGTCACAAAAAGGTCTACCATAACTTGTGAAGGGATAAACATAAACACTCTAGGAACCCTTTAACATCTAATGCCACCATTTTCCAGACCTGCAACATTCTTAGAGTCTTGATGTACTTGTAAAATAAAATTCCAAGACAGTGTTTAAGGATAAGGCAAAAACACACAGGACTACATATATTAAATGGGGTTGTCCCTGAACCTGGACATATCCCCTTCTTCCCCCACTCAGCCCCTCTGACATGAGCATCGGAGGACTTTTTTGTTTACATTTTTACACTGCTAGGTAGAGGCTTCTGCTTTGCAGTGTTCCAGGTGATGTCACTGACACTGATGGGCAGGCTTTAGCGTTGCCCTACCCATTTTTCAGACTAGGGCAGAGCTAAATCCTGCCCATTAGTGACGTGTCGGTGACGTCACGGGGCTTACTGCTAGGTGGAAGCCTCCTCCTAGCTTTCCCCATGGAGAGACCGGTACGTCACCGGATCTCCAAAAAAAAGACTTTGCCCTGCACAAATCAGTGCAAGGCACGGGAGAGCATTGGTGCATGAAGTGCTTTAATGCTCTTGTCAGAGGGGCGGAGTGGGGGAAGAAGGGTATATGTCCAGGTTCAGCTCTGAACACGGACAACCCCTTTAAGCATGAGTCTTGGTGACCAGATGAATGGAAGACTCTATGAAAATGTATTGAACATTTTACACTAGTTAAATAGTATAAAAAGTTTTCACATTTTGGCACACACCATATTTGCACTAAAATTTTAGACTTTTTCTCCTTCTTGCCGCTTTTTCAAAGTGGTGAGAAAAATGGACAGGGTCAGAGGGTTATTCTTACCTGGACATTTATGTCATACACAGTATGTTGTATAAATGTCTGATCATTATGGTTTTTTAATTTATTAGTAAAATTTTTAGCTGTGTGGGATAAGTTGTCCAGAAAAAAAAAAGAAAATTCTGTTTAGTAACCCTGCATACCCATTGGTCACAAGTAGCCAGAAAGTGGCCATTCCCTTTAAACATCCCCAATCTATAAAGTAGAAAACTAAAACTACACTGTATGGTAAATCCATGCAGCATGGAGGACTAATATAATGAGAGCTGTATCAGCTTTTGTATAGCATGTATTTAACAGGCCTCCAGTTTACCCAGCAAGAGGTGACATTTTGTGTTGTAAGCAATCGATATGGCTTTGTCTGAAACCTGTGGTGTTTCAACTGTAAATGGCTAAACACCAGAGCAATTGTAGGTAGCCCCTTTCTTTCCATTTTAGAGTTCCTGTTCAATGGAGGTTAAACTGTTTGCATTACGCACAAAAAGGAACAACAATCTGTTAAGAAAAGGTAAAAGCAGATAACGTTATTTTCCAGATCAAAGTTTGTATTCTCAAATATGCACAAGTCGCCCCACCTAATATTGAACAGATAAGTCCGCTTTAAGAAGTCATTAAATATTAATGAAAAACCTAAGATTTTATATTTGTTAAGGCTCTGTTTTTATCAATTTATTAAAAGGAACCAACAGGCTCCCTCGTTACAATGAACAATGTATTACTATGAAACACTGTGGTTACAGAAGTATCCACTCACTATAGCTCTCCTCTAGCTTCTTCCTGCCCCTGCTTAGTTTGATTGACAGGTCTCTCTGAATTTCAATAGTGCTAGAGATTGGTCAATTAAGCCAAGCAATAGTTTTTTGTCAAAATGACGGGATAGTAGAAATCATGGTATTATGATGTAGTTTTGTTCATATCATACTAACCCGTCTTTTCTATAGAACAACTCAACTGTAGAGAAAACTGTAATTGTACTAAATTGACTTGTTCAATTGAATTTAAAAAATAAACTTACCGATGACTGAGCTCCTTCTGAGCTAAATCTGTATGCTGATGAACTGTTGTATGTTCCTATGGAGCACTGATAATCTGGAGACCATTGGCTGCTATGGGAGTTAGAGAATGCCATGCTACTTCCAGAGGTAATTGCCCCATCTTGGTCATAGTCATAATCTCCATCAGGGATAATGAGATTTTCAAGACCCTGCAGACAATCTGGTTGCTTTTCTGGTACACAGTATGTTGACTCTCCCCCAGTGACCTTTTTTGTGGTTTTTAGATCTTGCCCAGGAGGAAGTAATATATTGTTTGGCCCAGGTTCAGCTGCTGGCCCAAGGGTATAATTCATATAAGGGTCTTCTTCTGAAGAGTCATCACTGGTTCTAATACCACTTGTTCTTTGATCAGAGTGATCATGTTCACTTGGATTTGGTGAGTCCTTAAATGCATCATCATCAGCTTCAAAGCCCTCATCGACCTCTTCTTCAGGATATGGTTGACTAAAGTTAAATGTGGGTTTGTCACAACTGGCAATGCATTTGAGATCCTCTGGAAATGCATCACTTACAGACAGGGACATTTCAATATTCTTGACACATTCATCAATCTCATCGAAGTTCAAGGACTCAAGAAACTCCTGGGCTGCTCTGCAGGCCTCTGCCTCTAGACGTCTCAGCTCTTCATCACGGAGCTCTTGCAGCCGCTGTAAAGATGTCTCCGTTAAGGATAATTCTTGTTTTTCCTTAATGCGCTGCAAGTCATCAATTTCTTTCTCCAGTCTGAGAATTTCTTCCACCTGTTTGTTTTCTTTCTGCTTTTCGAATTCTTGCTTTTCTTTATCCCCTTTTTCAGCTCCCAACATGGCAGCAAGTTCTTCCAGTTTTTTTGCTTCTTCAACCTACGGTTGAGTAGAAGAAAACATTAGATTTGGACAAATAAATGCCAATGTTTAATATTCTTATTTTTGTAATGAATGAAAATCCCTAAGTAATGTTCGCACAGTTAGAGTATAACGCACCACTTTATCATATCATAATAACTTCCTTTACACAATGAAGAGTATAAATCCACATATTAGCTGAACAAACACAGCTTTCATAAAAATATGAAACAGACCGCAAGACAGAACATGAGAACTATCAAACACACACAACTGATGGCAAGCAAACAAGGCACAGGTCAGCTCATGGCACGATAAGACTAGATCGTACTAGAACAGCACTCTATACTTCACAGCTAGACGAAAATGTTACAGAAGGTATAAGCTTATAGTCACATCTACATGGGCAGAATTTTGGGGCAATTTCCTTAAATGTGCTGCCAATAATGCAACAAACAAGCATTTTGCCTGTTTTTTGGGTGATAGGCGACAGGGATGTGCTGCCAACTAAAAATTTATCTGTAGCGATCATTCGTTCCCATACAAAGGAAATGATTGCTGCAGCTTTAAAGGGGTTTTTCTCTGGATAGGTCATCAGTATTGGATTGGTGGGGGTCTGACAACTGGGATGCCCACCAATCAGCTGTTTGAGAAGGCAGCAGTGCTCGCAGTAGCTCTGCGGCCTTCTCTCTGCTCACCAAGCATAGCACCGTACATTGTATATCAGCTGTGCTTGGTATCGCACTTAGCCCCATTCACTTCAATGGGCTGAGCTGCGCCTAGGCCAAGTGACAGATGAGCGTGACTTCACAATGCCTAGGAAAAGCCGGAGATGGCAGCGGCACTACTGAGAGTGCCACTGCCTTCTCAAACAGTTGATCAGCGGAGGTCCCGGATGTCTGGCCCACACTGCTCAAAAACTCTTGGAAAACCCTTTTAACAAGCGAGCCGGGCTCTGAGTTACTGCCGACATATGTCAGCTGATTGTGCTACGTGAGGTAAAGCAGTCACTACTTACACATTTCGCTCTTTCACTGCACATTGGTCCAGGATCAGCCAGAGCAGAGGGAGTGGTGCTTCCCGAGATCTCAGCAGAGTAGCAAAGTCTGCTGCTAGTTAGTGGAGCACTCGACTGCTCCACCAATCAGCGCTCACTTTGGGGAGTAACTAGAGGAGCACTGTTCACCGCTATCTCTTGCCGTGCACATAGTGCCCTCCCTCCAAAGGACGTCTGGTGCCTAGTGGGAAATACGCCCCTGCCTGTCTCATGGACAGCATTATTACTAACCAAAACACAGTTACAGTTGTTGAATAATTGGGGACATTCTCCTTCATCCGTTCTTACCATTATAAAATATTATCAAGGTAGAAATATTTGGCAAAAATATGTGATATATTAAAGGGTTGTCTCACTTCAGCAAGTGGCATTTATCATGTAGATAAAGTTAATACAAGGCACTTACTAATGTATGTGATTGTCCACATTGCTTTCATTGCTGGTTGGATTCATTTTTCCATCACATTATACATTTCTCGCCTCCAGGGGTTATGACCAGCAGCGTTGGTCATGCTTGCATTCTGTAGGAAAAAGTGCTGGCCTGTCTGGTGACCAGGACTTTGGGAGTGTGCATAGACTGGCACTTTTTCCTACAGTGTGCGAGCACGGCCACCACTGATGGATTGTAGGGTGGTTCTAACCATGAAAACGAGCAGCGTATAATGTGATGGAAAAATAAATCCAGCCAGCAAAGGAAGCAATATGGACAATCACAATACATTAGTAAGTGTACTTTCTCTACATGATAAATGCTACTTACTGAAGTGAGACAACCCCCTTAATAAAAATAAAAAACAATGAATCTATTTTGTTTGATCTTCAGATGTAGCACAGTTAATAGTCATAATGCGTTAACTAGATGTGATAACTCACCAAGTGTGACTGTTAACTCTGCTACATCTGTATGCGGCCATTTGCTACAAGTGCTTTAAGATCATTGTTGGAACTTTCTGCACTTCCTTTTATTATGCATATTTACTGAATTAGGCAAATAATAGCATAGAGGCTACTGTATGTTGCTATGTGCTTTTTTCCTGTTGCTTAGGAACATATCACATATCATTAAAGGTCAATCCAGGATTCCATTCAGCTAAGTGTCAAGTATAAGGTTTGGCTAGAGTGCATGTTTATGGGATGATGGTAAATCAGACGTCCCACAGATGTATATCTGGTCTGTAAGAAGATATATATGTGTCTGCCATCAATTTAAGCAACAAACATGAACATAAAAAGCCCCCATACATTAGCAGCGCTAAAAGCTTGAGTCATGGCTACTGATTAAACACTATCATCAGTTACTACAATTTGTCTTGTTATATGTGCACTCTATGGTGGATTATTATTATATACCAAATTTGTATAATATATGATCAATATACCAAAAGTAATTGTTTCATTCGTTTTCCTTTTTTTTTTTTCATCATTCATATTCAAATTACTTGCAACTCAGAAACATAGCATCTTCTCTAGTCTAATTGCTTACCTGCTTGGCTAGTAGTTCTGCCTCTTGTCTTTGTCTTTCTCTGTATGAGGAAACTCAAGATTAGTAGATGCATTCTTCCGCGTTACACCAGGCGCATACACAATGTCCTTTCATTGATTTTACAACTAGTTCTCTGCAAGGAAGGATCTTCTTCCAGTGACATCTTGTACAAATTAAAGTCTATGAAATGCCTTTAAATCAGTCATTCCAAAGCCTGTATCTGTGCATATTTACAGATTTAAGATTATTTCACACTTGTAATGGATTGGCGATATCAGCAACATCCTGGTAATTTTTCAGTACCATAGATATTATGATCTAGATATTGGTCTCATGATCCTTCGAGCAATATATAACCGTATATAACATAGTAGTAGATGTAGCTGCTATGAAATAATAAACTATGGACACATATAGTATCATGTGGTGGATATTCCTAGGTATTCAGCATCCCATACCTTTCTTCTGCTTCTTTCCTTAGTCTTTCCTCCTCTTCCTTTTTCTTCATCTCCACCTCTTTCCTCAGCCGTTCCTCCTCTTGCCTTTTTTGCTCTTCTTCCTCCCTTCTTCTCTCTTCTTCTTCTCTCTGTTTCTGCTCCCGGAGCTTCCTGTAAGTGCGGCGGGCTATCTGCCCACGCAGCTGCTTCTGGAAGGTCACAGCTGCTTTTCTAAGACATAAAAACTTTGTCCTCCACAGGAAAGCCCTGTAGTTCTTCTGGATTACAACAATGCAGTGAAGCACCTTTCTGTACTGCTTTCTATAGAGAGAAAGAAGAGAAGCGTGTCCCACAAACTCGGATCGATAAGAGATAATTCATCCTATTTATGCATTCCGTTTTATCGGGTGTCAAGGTGTCACCGCCGCAGTATAAATTACATCCACAACAGGAAGCATCCAAGCTCCTTGCAGAGTCGGAATCCAGGCTAAGCCGATGTTAAACACAGCAGTATCTTTATGTATCCTGACATGAGGGTTTTTTTGGGAAGAGGGAGAATGAGCTGTGATATATGCCATGCTTACAGAAAAAGTAATTACACCCAGCAGGATGCCTTTCTGGGTGACATATTGGCCTATATGTACAGCCAGGACTCATATGCACATGAAAAGGGATTACCTCATTATGCAAACAGCTATTGAACTGGCTACTATTGACTTTTTGAAGACACACAAAGTAAACAGCTGCGTGCTATTGCTATGGATTTAATACATAATGTATGACACTTTGTTAGCCGGTGATTTTTTGCGGCATCAGGGCGGTATTTTCTGATACTATTAATGCTCATGATGTGAATGGTGAAAAGATTTGTGATGGTGAATATTCCATAATAATCTCAGGATAAACTCTGATATTGTTCAGTAGAGGACAAGCCAATAGTATTATCATACCCACCACAAATATGTCCTCCCAAAAGCATCACATACACTAACAGCAATATAGCTATAAGCTATATAAATTCCATAGTATTCATAACAAACAAAATGTGTCGCTTTGAAGAGTCTTCCACTAAAGGAGTCCCCAACCCATAAAAATCATATTAAGTTTGGTGCCGGGTCAACGGACAGTTAAGTTCCCCATCTTGCTCCAACAACCACAGAATTGGATAAAGGATATTTTTAAACATAAGTATATTCCATTGTTTTTAGCCAACATAAAACAATTAATTTGCAGCGTAAACCCAGTACACATGTGGACACAATTGTAATACCATTCCGTTATAGAAAGAAAACCCCACAATGGTCATTGAAATAACTTGAAACTGACAAAAGTAAATAATTACATGACACACCTTTATTTAACATGTCACTATGGTCAAATTATTTTCAACTTTACCTAGGGGTACCACCATTTTTGCCCAGGCCAGTTTTATTAGTTTGTTTTTTTAAATTATTCAGTTGAATCACAGTTCAAAGCAATGTCTGATTTCCATTAGCTGATTTTTTGTCAATTTTTATTTAATATTACTTTTGGCAGTTTCTAGTTATCTCAGTGACCATTGTGGGTTTTAGTTTTTCTTTCTTTAATCGAAGGGTACCAAGAATCTTGCTCATGTGTGTATATCATAACCATATAAATTTGCATTGTAGTTTTATATTGGACTGCAGGGAAATCAAAATTATCTTTAATGACAATTATAAATTGTTCCCTACAGAATGCCAGGGTCAAGACAAAAGGTCTTGGTGCCCATGGCAATGCCCATACAATTCTTCCTGAAACTTAGCATGATAGTTGTCAAATGGACAATTATCCATTTAATTGTCTCCTGTTGCATCCTTTCCCCACCAATCTCTACATACACTGAACTACTGACAGGTAAAAAATGAAGGCAGAACATATATTTTTTTCTTTTTTAAATCCATCAATTGCACCCCTATCCCAATGGCACCCTAGGTCACTTCCTAAGCTGCCTAAATCTTTCATATTCCGCCTACACCTGCATAAACCCAGAGTCTAACTAACAATGATCACACATATGTCCATGTGACTAAATTATAAAATGCCCTTAAAGTAAAGTGTTCCTTTAGAAGAAACCTGTCCCCATGAAAATGCAGCATGTTATAGAGCAGGAAGAGATGAGCAGATTGATATATAGTTTTATGGAAAAGAGTCAGATCACAGAGGAGGAAGACCAGGGTAGAGAGGCAATTTTTTTTTATGTTTGCAGGGCCAGCGTCAGCACCCAGCAAACCCAGGTCTATGCTGAAGATTGCTGTACAGGGAATCCCCCAGTGTTACTGAACAGTCAGGACTCTAGTTCCCAGCTCTGACTCCATATATGGATATGTCCATATATATGGAGTCAGTGCTATGAACATCAAGGGGGGCAGAATTTTAATGCTTGGGGGCACCCAGTGTATTTAAGTAGAAATGTTTCTGCTGGGATTTGAACTCACAGCTTTCTACATTATAGGCAAGAACCTTAACCACTGAGCTATGAAGCTCAACGCTAAACTGTGCAAAAAAAAAAAAAAAAAAAAAAAAACACCAAAAAACCACATAGTAGTTTCTCGTGTATTAGGTATTCCTATACAGCAGAAGTATTATTTTACATTTTTGTTAGTAATTGTAAAAAAATGTATTGCACAAAATAAATGTGTAATTACTATATATATATATATATATATAAAATCATACTTCTGATATATATGAATGCATAATATGTGGGATGTTTTTACATAATACATGTACAGAAGGTAACATAAAGCTCTATAGCCCAGTGGTTAAGGTTCTTGACTTTTATGTAGAAGGCTGTAAGTTTGAATCCCAGCATAATCATTTCAAAAATAGAGGCTAAATAAAACTTAAATAGACACACCAACCTCTTTAATTTGTGTAACTATTATTTTTTGTTGGGATAGGTGACAACCCTAACAGAACCCCTGCTCCACGGTGACCCCCATAACATTTTTTATAGTTATGTCTACAGAGATGTGTGGAGACTCATTTGAGGGAAATCTGTCTTTTTTTTTTTACAATACCATTTTGGGGTGTGTATGACTTGATCACTTTTTATTCAATTGCCTTGGGAGGTAAAGTGATGAAAAAATGGCAAATCAGACTTTTTTTTATTTTTTTCTCTTACATCCTTCACCATATGGGCTAACTTTTTTAAAATATTTTAATAGTATGGGTGTTTTCGCATACGACGATGCCCATAATTTGTTCTTCTTTTGTTCATTTTAGGGGAAAGTGGAGTGATTTAAAGTTTTAAGTTTTTTAAATATTTTCTAAACTTTTTTTGTTACTTTTTTATTACTTTTTATCAGATTGCAACTTATACAGAAAAATGGAAATTGCTCCATTATTCTGTCCCAAAAAAATCACTATATCGCAGTTTAGTGCTGCCACCTAGTGGCCTGAACTGGGATATACTAACAATGAGCCTGGAAGCCTAGTACAGGCTGCGGCTCATTTTTCAGAACAGGGTGCTTTCGCTAATCTCGGCTGGGGAAGGCGTGTCTGAGATGCTCTCAGATGCTATGGTGACATTCGACAAATGCCACAAGTGGTCCCACTGAGATTTGTCGCCCAAGGGCCTACATGAACCTGGAGCCGGCCCTGAATGTTTGATCTCAGGTCTGATGGCGTCTGATCTAAGGCTGATGGGGATCTGATCTGAGGCTGATGGGGATCCGATCTGAGACTGATAGGGGTTCGATCTGAGGCTGATGGAGCTTGGGGGTCAAATGAGGGTCTGATCTGAGGTCTGATGGACCTTATTGGTCTGATTTTGGGGTCTTATCTGAGGTCTGCTTAAGAATGGAGATCTGATTTGGGGTCTGATGACATATTTTTTTTCTTATTTTCTTCCTCTAAATCCTAAGTGCTTCTTATAGTTTGGTGCATCTTATTAGTTTGAAAAATACGGTACACAGAAAACTGTCAGTTACATACCTATACATCACCTACACCAGTGTTAGTCAGCTCCAGTCTTCAGGACCCACCTGCCAGTCATGTTTTTATGATTACCTTAGCACTGAGCAGGTGATAATTAGTGTCCATGCATGAGGACTTACCAAAGATACTCATTCTGTGGGAGGTACTCAAATCATGACCATCAGGTGACTCTGAGGACTGGGCCTGAGGAACTCTGGCCAACACGACTAGCTCAGAATATGTAACAGAATCTTTTCCCATGAAAACTATATATCAGTCTGCTCAGCATCTCCTGCTCTATAACATGCTGCCTGTAGATTACCCTGCATCTTCATGCTTACATGTTCCCTTTGAATCTAATAAATGTCCACTTTATTTTTATGCAAATGGATTCAATGAATACAATATGGGCTAATCTTAATCCTTCAGTATGATGTCTTTCACCTACCTTGCCACAAAACCCATGATGTGTGATTGTATAATCAGGGCGGCCTTGTATACCTCTACTTCACGTTGCTTCTCCAACTTTTGCTCTAATGACTCACGCAGAAAGACCTGGGAAAACATAACATTTTACAGACATTGGTTTCTCAGCTGTGGGGATTCCTTTTCTCTTTTTGCAAACTCAGAGCTGAGATATTTGACAGCAGACACTGAGGTCTTTTAGCGCTCATTCCAGAGATGTTCTACACCACAGTAGATATAGCCAGTATAAGATGTATATGCATTATCCAAGCTGCTTCTGTTTTCCTGGATTTTACAGCATATAGGCAAATCAAGAAAATAGGCAAGGATATAGGCAAAATGTAACTTTTGCTTCTCTGGTCCTAGACTGTCCATTTGAATGGCCGCCATGTGACATTCTACCTCCCCTGTTATGCCCGCTGCAGGGGAAAGGTTTGGCTGACCTCAGCCTCCCTCTGTGAAAACTGCTGATTACTAGGGGTTCCTGAAGCTGGACTATGGCAATGAGCTGATCATCATGTTTGGCTTCAATTTAATAAAGGGGTTGCTCAGATAAGATAACACCTTTAAAGGGAACATATCACCTGGTTTGGAGGCACCGAATCACTACATGATGTTATGCAGCTAGAGCAGGCATCCTCAAACTGCGACCCTCCAGCTGTTGCAAAACTACAACTCCCAGCATGCCTGAACAGCCTACAGGTATCGGCCTACAGCAGGGCATTGTGGGAGTTGTAGTTTTACAACAGCTGGAGGGCCGCAGTTTGAGGATGCCTGAGCTAGAGTTTAAGGAACCTGCCCGTAGCAAACACATCTGTCCCTACAAATAATGGAAATGAAATTCAAACATACTGGGAAAAGAGTCGGGGACTCTTTGTCAGTTGCATTGGTCACATGTGCATTGCACCAATGAAGCCAAGGATGGTGCACCCCCCTTCACTGCACATATGTTTGATGTGCAGTGCATGCCCAGTGGAGTAAGGTACAATGGCTTCAATGGTGAACTGTGCATGCACCTAATGCCTCTGGAGAAGAGTCCCAGACTAAATGTATATTTTTTTGGGAGGCAGGTGGGCTTGCTCTGTTTAGGGATGGGACCATAATCCTGCATAACATGCTGGTGGTTTAGGTGCCCCAAACCAGGTGACAGGTTTCCTTTAAAGTTGGATGCTGGCACGATTTAACAAAATTGTGATAATCTGTAAGCATGTAAGTCAATATTTTTGTGCGGCAGATTACAGAAATAATGGAATTCTGACCCATAGTTTTGGCACCAGAAATGTAATGATTATAGTTAATGATTGTCACTTATTGATCTCACATAGAAAATGATTATAGATAAGATAGATCTAAAAGGGAGATTTAGTACACAACAGAGAGCAAACACTTGAGTTATATGACTATATGTGCATATGCCTCCGGAGCGAAATGAATATTAGAACATGATATAAGGACATGACTAGTTGAGTAGGCTTTCTGGTTTACAGTGGGCAGAGATTTTATACTGAATTGTAAATGTGGACACAGCAGCAGCCAATGATTTATAGAACCATCCATACACCAGAGTAATAAATTACTGTCATACCTATGACTTGCTACTGTTCGTCCCTATGAATACAAAATAGTATTATTACCTTGGTCTTCCCAAGCTGCCATTCCGTATCTGTTGTGTCATGAAGATGGAGTAAAGTCTCACACTTGCCTTTCAAATCCTCAGGCAGGGTCAGATTTCTCATTAGAACTTTATACCTAGGAAGTGTAAGAAAGAGGGCAATCAATAACTAATCAGAATAACCAGGTTAACATATATTTAAAACAATATAACTGGAGAAATACATCTTCCCAGGTTGCAGCAGAGTACTGTATATATGCAAGAAAACACCCATTGTAGGCTTGTCCTCTTGTCTTATCTTCTTGGCAGGAGGCAAAGGACTATTAGGCCAGAAATGAGGTGGCCACTGACCTCTATGGCCAGCAGATGTCTGGGGCACAGCAAGCACGTATTCTCTGATCATCCATTCAGAAATCTCTTATGGCAGGCCATCAATCCCACACCAAGAAACAGATATGTTTTGACTGTGTGTGAGACATCTGTTCATATAGAGATCAATGATCTAGCAGAGTGATTATCTTAGAGTCCACTTAAAGCAAGTGTGCCCATAGCCTCAAAATATACTTAAAGGCGTTTTCCAGGAGTAATGATTATTTTTTTATCAAGTGCACCCCGGCACAGAAGATTTATAATTGACTGCTCCACGTCGCTCTGATCCTCCACACTGCCACCGCTGTCTCCGTCATCTGGCCTCTGCTCTGTCTACATCCAGCAGTGCATGGATTCTTTTATTTTTCTCGCATTTGATTTGTGAATAAGTCTAAAACTAGGTGTGCCAAAAATGTGCAAATTTTGGTGCATTTTATGACAAGGTTAAGGTGCAATGACCAATAACTGAAAAAATATATATATATAACATAACTATCAACTAATCTTATTTTGTGTTATAAATAAATATATATATTATAGCAAATATTAAACATAAATATAGGGACATAAAGGCAGAAATGCAATATACTGACCTAAAACAAAAATCATTAAAAGGTCTTCTGACAGGAAAACCAGCTCTGCGGATTCTAACTGTTTCAAGCATTCCTGAGTATCTTAACTGATTGAGGACCACCGACTGGTCAAACTGGTCTGGCATCTGCAGAAAAAGCAGGGAAAACAGCACATTAATACAGATAAAGAAAAGGATTTATCGTGCATTACTATTTCATAATAAAATATGCCAATTTATTGCAGCAATACAATAACATAACAGCCACTGAACAATGACCAGGCTGCTTCACCTGCACAAGATCAATCCCTTCCATGGTTAAATAAATAAAAAAAACTAAAAAAAAAAATGGAGAGGGCTAATATTTAGGGATAATATTCTGTCATAATCCCATAATGGTTAGAGAGGTGGTATTGTTTTTCATGAAGACAAATGAGTCTTCTTTAAACAGTTAATTGGAACAATATGAAGATGCACATACATTAATAGTCAACAACCAACATGTGACACGTACTGAATTATCAACAGTAACCCCCAAATATGAGAAGCCAATTAATCAAAATGAAGGAAAGGAGGTGGAGAAATGAGACAAAGAAGGAAGAGAAAGGAAAGAAGGAAGGAAGAGAATAAAGGGGAAGGAAGGAAGGAAGGGAAGGAAAGAAAGAAGGCAGGGTTTGGAGGAAGGAAAGATAAGGAAAGGAAGCAAAAGAAAGGAAACTGAAGGAAAGAAGGCTTTAAAGGAAATGTGTCATCAAAAAATGACCTATTGTTTAAATCAAATTTTTATGTTTAACATATTGTTAAAGAGATTTTGATTATGTTATTTTTAACTTACCATGCCAATATCTATATTTAAACAAAAACCATAAAATCCTGCTGTTTTCATACTGGCCACTAAGAATAGGCGCCACTTCTTGGTCTATACAGATCACTTTACTGAAGTTACCTCCTTATCTATACACAGAGGTGATATCATTAGGATTAGAATGACAGATAAGACAGGATCCCCTCCTGACCATTGTGTCTGTGGCCCATGTGGCTGCCGTAAAGCAATTTTCTTAATACTTTCTAAATGCTACTAAGAACAGCTAAGCCAAGTTGTCAGTCCCTATAATCATGTTCTGGAAATGGAATAAAAAAATAAAATCTGCAATCAGAAACTATCTGGTTTAAAGTGGCAGAAATTTTTGGGGTGACATTTCCATTAATGCAACCAGAAAGGAAAATGTAATGAAAAATGTTACATTCTTATATGTATTAGCCTCGATGTAGTCTGCCCCTAATAAATAAACCTTTCCATGAATATATACACACATATAGATCTCAATGCATCATGTACACCATTTCCAGTTGTACCTAATCAGTCCAGTGACTAAATAATGTACCTAAATAAAGCTTTCCCAGAAATGCAGTCCTTCTAGATACATACTGAGAGAAGACATTACTTTACCTTGAATACTAAAGAGCCAGCGGCATCTGGCACTGGATTTGTCCCCTGACTTACATTTACATGAAGAACAAGCTGTAGAATGACCTGCGCCAGTGAAATGAAGAGGCCGAGATATAATGAACACTACAGCCATGCTCAGTATCCATAGTAACATTTCCCAGTCTCATGGGTCATTGTATAGACTGTGATCATCTCTCAGGGGCCTCTTTGACCCAGAGAAGTCAATGGGCGCAGAATGAGTGGTATCTAACCTTGTTGTTTCTCATTTTGCCTCGATACATTTTCAACATACTTTTGAAGAGTACAAAATGTCTGTATGGTATAATACATGTTGCCACTCCATACACCCACTTGTTCTTCCTTGTCCCAGAATCACAATGCGATGCATTCACCTCTTATCTCTGATTGACATTGTTATTTCTTGTATGGATCATAAATCAGAGCCTCTATTTGTTCTGTCATTTACTATGCGATCAAGTATGCCGGTCTGAGTACAAAATGTACCAAACCCTGACCCCTGACATACTGTAACAGCGACAAGAATTAAGCAAATGCATAACTGCCCTAACCAAGCAAATTGCCGAAAACACTATACAACCTATACAAATGCAGAGAAGAATAAGGTTATAGTAGTTGGCAGAACCTAAAAGAGCCATGTAACGTATACACTGTCAATTCTATGATCAAAGATACAGGTTTTGGTTAAGCTCATGTACAATAGTGCCATCTTGTAAGCAATACTTCATGAAAAACTCATTTACTTTCCTATACCTAGCGCAGATCTTTGAAAGATGGAGCCTAACACCGATTCTCTGGTGCTTTCTGAATCTTTGTTTCATGCACTGCCGATTCAGGGCTAGGCATAACACATTGTAGGAAGGTTCCTTTAAAAGGGACCTAAACTTCTCTCTCTCCTTCTCTCATCCTAAGGGGTTCGCCAGCAAACAGCGTTTATCACTCTGAGGATAGGTGATAAATGTTTCATGTCTGAGGGTCCAAACACTGGGACTTCATCAATCACAAAATGAGGGTCCGTGAGTCCTCTGTGTGACCGAAATGCTAGTGTCCATGCATGCCTGCTACTCCATTCACTTCTATGCATGTGCACTACCACTCTTTAAGTGCAGGGGAATTGGGGACCCCTGTTCTTATGATTTTTGGGGTCCCAGCGGTTGAATCCCCAGCTAACATGCATCAATCACCTATCCTGTGGAGAGGTGATAAAAATGTTCATGGACCAACCCACTGAAGTAAACAAGCTGCATATACAATGGAGACCAGGTTTTGCTGCCATTTTTGACAATTTACCTAATAACACAGGAAATACCCTATCAATTCTGTGTTGCTTTTTTAATTGGCTGATAAAAAAGCCTAAAATACCCAAATAACAACTAAGGCCATGTTCTTGCTACGCCCTGATGCCTGAAAACTGACATCTATCCTATACTACAAATGTACAGTAGCGCGCAGGTTCCTATCCTAGGGTGGAGATGAGATATGGTTAGTATACTGTATAATGAGTTAGGTGACTTTATATTGTTTTTATTTTAACACCAGCAAATACAATATATATTTAAAGGTTATACAATCTATGGTCTATAGCCTTCCCCTTAGAAGTGACCGTTTGCTGTTCTCTCATAACGCGTGGCTCTGCAGTATTGAGCACCTCTAGATGTTATGTGAGGTCTCCTAAGGACTTGTGCAAATAAAACATGCAAGTTCAAGTACAGTTTATTGTTAATAATAATGGCCTCTTTGTATCTGAAATCTGTAACTATTTACAGGGAGGTTTTTCTTCTGAACTGCGGTCAGAAGCTTTCTGCATGTCTCTGACTACTACTACCTAGCACACTATGTAGACTGTGGAGATCTTATGGTGATTTTCATATGCGCATGCCATATTTTCTTTGTTAAAGGGCACCTGTCACCATGACTGTGTATACAGAGATAGCTGTCAATCACTAATGGCAGCCTCCTTTGACTTCAAAAATCTGAATAAGCAGGAATTTCCATGTATAAATTACAGGTTGTACAGAATGTTTCCCCACAATACTCTATATCAATCTGCTCCGCTCCTCCTGCTCCATAACATGCTGTCTGCAGCTCAAATACCATGTTCAATGTGACAGGTTCCCTTTAACTTCCTCACGACCGCCGTACGCAGGATTGCGTCTTCGCGCCGGTGCGTCCTCTCACGAGACGCGAGATTTCCGGGTATGCCGGCCCGCGCATGCGCATCGCGGGCCGGCAAAATTCAAAGAAGAAGTTCGTCATCAACCTGCCGGCCACGATCATTGGCTGGCAGGTTGATGATTTTCAAAAAATCCAATCAGCAGCCATTTAACCCCACATATTAGTAAATATGATGGGGTTATATGGCTGCTGTGCTCCTCTGCTCCTTCTTTTGGTCGGTTGGTTCCAGGAGAGGAGCAGAGGAGCACATCATCACTGTGAGTACCCACTACAGTACACTTAGCCCCCAGATCACCTCCCAGCACCCAATTAACCCTTTGATCACCCCTTCTTGCCCCTGTCAATCACTAGTGAAAAGGAAAAAAAGTGATCAGTGCAAACTGTCACTTTTTTTTTTCCACTGGTATTGACCGTTAGGTTTTAGGTATAGTTTAGGTCCCTTGGTTAGGTAGTTAGCGATCAGTTAGCGCCCAGCCCACCGCACCGCAGTCCGTTATTCGCTGATTAGCGTATCGCTAATCAGCATTTGTACTTTTATAGTATCTGAAAGTGATCAAAACTGATCACGGTCAGATCTATAATAGTACTAGTGTCACTTTAGTTCGCCCTCCACCCAAAACGCAGTGTTTGCCCGATCAGGCCTGATCGGTCGCCCCCACACGTGCGTTCGCCCACGCCCGCCCCACCGCAGTGACAAAAAAAATTTTTTTTTTTGATCACTGCACATTCACTTCACACGCACTGCGGCGATAAAAAAATCAGTTTTGATATTTTTTATCAACCGCAGCGGCCTCCGGTACTTCGCTAGCCTCCCCTTTGTAAGACAGGCTTGCTTTTTTTTCTTGGGTAGTCTCAGGGAATACCCCTAAATTTAGTTGCCCACATGTCTAACAGGGGGTATTCCTCTGAAGAGGCCTACAGGCTTCTGACCCAGTCGGATGAGGAGTGGGAACCCTCATCTGATGAATCCAGCGGGTCAGAATACGAACCTGTAGAAAGCAGTGGCTCTCTGACCCAAAGTTCGGACGAGGAGGTTGAGGTCCCTGATAGCAGCAGGCGTACCCGGCCCCGTGTCGCTAGACCGCAGGTTGCGCAGGATCCGCTTCAAGAGCAGCAGAGTGGGGCTGGTGCTGTCGGATTACGTGGTGAGGCATACACCAGCAGCCCAGCCCTTCCTGGACCTAGTACCAGCACTGCCGTACAACCTGGTGAAGTAGCGAGCACCAGAAGGGCAGTTGAAGCTGGTACGGTGGCACGTGCAGTAGTGACCCCGTCGCAGCCACCGCAAAGACGTGCCCGTAGAGCCCCTAGAATCCCAGAGGTGCTGGCAAACCCTGATTGGCAGTCCCCAACTTCAGCCGCACCCGTAGTTTTCCCTTTCACTGCCCAGTCTGGAGTTCGGGTTGAGACAGCTCAGATCGGTTCGGCCCTGGGATTTTTTGAGCTGTTCTTGACTGCGGAGCTTTTAGACTTAGTTGTGGCCGAAACAAACAGATATGCCACACAATTTATAACCGCTAACCCGGGAAGCTCTTATGCCCAGCCTTTCCGGTGGAAACCAGTCCAAGTTTCCGAAATTAAAACTTTTCTGGGCCTCCTCCTCAACATGGGCCTGACAAAAAAGCATGAATTTCGGTCATATTGGTCCACGAACCCAATTCATCACATGCCCATGTTCTCTGCTGCTATGTCCAGGACACGATTTGAGACCATCCTGCGTTTCCTGCACTTTAGTGATAACAGCACCTCCCGTCCCAGGGGCCACCCTGCTTTTGACCGGCTCCACAAAATTCGGCCCCTCATAGACCATTTCAACCTGAAATTTGCAGATATTTATACCCCAGAGCAAAACATCTGCGTAGACGAGTCCCTTATACATTTTACCGGGCGCCTTGGCTTCAAACAATACATCCCAAGCAAGCGCGCCCGGTATGGGGTCAAATTGTATAAGCTCTGTGAAAGGGCCACAGGCTATACCCACAAATTTCGGGTCTATGAGGGAAAAGATCAGACCCTGGAGCCGGTCGGTTGCCCTGACTACCTGGGGAGCAGTGGGAAGACAGTTTGGGACTTGGTGTCACCCTTATTCGGCAAGGGGTACCATCTTTATGTGGACAATTTCTACACAAGTGTGGCCCTCTTTAGGCATTTGTTTCTAGAACGGATTGGCGCCTGTGGTATCGCGCGAACTAGTCGCGCGGGCTTCCCCCAACGGCTCGTTAGCACCCGTCTTGCAAGGGGGCAGAGGGCCGCACTGTGTAACGAAGAACTGCTCGCGGTGAAATGGAGAGACAAGCGTGACGTTTACATGCTCTCCTCCATTCACGCAGACACGACAATACAAATTGAGCGAGCAACCCGTGTCATTGAAAAGCCCCTCTCAGTCCACGACTATAACCTCCACATGGGAGGGGTCGACTTCAATGACCAGATGTTGTCTCCGTATTTAGTTTCCCGACGCACCAGACGCTGGTATAAGAAGGTGTCTGTATATTTAATTCAATTGGCTCTGTACAATAGTTTTGTTCTCTACAGTAAGGCTGGGAGAACTGGATCCTTCCTCAAATTTCAGGAAGAGATCATCGCGAACCTCCTGTATCCAGGAGGTTCCGTGGCCCCATCCACCAGTGTAGTTAGCCGTCTACACGAGCGACACTTCCCCAGTGTCGTTGCTGGTACCTCAAACCGACCGCCACCCCGAAAAAAATGTCGTGTCTATAGCAGGAGTGGAATAAGGCGTGACACCCGCTATTTCTGTCCTGACTGTCCGGACCACCCTGCCCTATGCTTTGGAGAGTGTTTCCGGAAGTACCACTCACAGGTACACTATTAGCATAGGGATCATCTCACCAGGATAGGCACACAGGGCTATTAGGGCCCATTAACTCACAGCTGCTGCAAACGTCTCCTTTCACATGGGACAAAGTGCATAACGCACTTCGCCACATCTTTGGGTGATTTGCGCTTTGCACATTGTCCCATGGGGAAGGAGAGGTTTGTTCTATAAAGGTAAAAAAAAAAAAAAAACAGGTAAGCAAACAGGTTAATGTTTAGTTCCAAAAGTTAAAGTTACATGTTCTGTTCCAAAGTTAATAAAATTATTGCGTTGTGGCCTGTTTTTTTTTTTTTTTTTTTTACCTTCCAGGTGGACCAACCGATCGACCAGCTGCAGCACCGATGTGCATTCTGACAGAAGCATTGCGCTGCTGTCAGATTACACGCAAGTCGGTGTATGCGGCGCTGCAAGACGGGATTTTCTCCTCTGCAGTGACAGATACGTTTGCCGAGGCATACGAGCTGAGGAGGAGGCGGCGTTCCTATGCTTTGGCAAGCAAAAAAAATCCCGGCAATGATTTATTCATCCACATCGATTGATGCGAATGGAGAAATCTGGTTTGCCAGGGCATACGAGCTAAGTGGGTATGGATGTAGGGCGGAGCTCCTATGTCCTGGCAGACGCCTTTCCCCTCCATTTTTTTTTTTTGGCAGAGATTTTTTCATCCACATTGATCGATGCGAATGAAGAAATCTGTGCCGTTCATTTTTTTCTTTCAGCCCAGAGGCTGAACGGAAAAAAAAATCTCATTACCTGTATGCTCAATATAAGGAGGATAGCAGAAACTCCTAATGCTGCCCATACATGTAATGATTGCGGAGACCCTCAAATGCCAGGGCAGTACAAACACCCCACAACTGACCCCATTTTGGAAAGAAGACACCCCAAGGTATTTGCTGAGGGGCATATTGAGTCCATGAAAGATTGAAATTTTTGCCCTAAGTTAGCGGAAAGTGAGACTTTGCGAGAAAAAACAAAAAAAAAATCAATTTCCGCTAACTTATGCGAAAAAAAAAAAAAATTCTATGAACTCGCCAGGCCCCTCATTGGATACCTTGGGGTGTCTTCTTTCCAAAGTGGGGTCACATGTGGGGTATTTATACTGCCCTGGCTTTTTAGGGGCCCTAAAGCGTGAGAAGAAGTCTGGGATACAAATGTCTAAAAATGCCCTCCTAAAAGGAATTTGGGCACCTTTGCGCATCTTGGTCAAATGCCAACTTTGTATAAAAAAATGGGAAAAGTTGTCGTTTGCCAAGATATTTCTCTCACCCAGCATGGCGAGTTCCTAGAATTTTTTATTTTTTGTCGCAAGTTAGTGGAATATGAGACTTTGTAAGGAAAAAAGAGAAAAAAAAAAAAATCATAATTTTCCGCTAACTTGTGACAAAAAATAAAAAATTCTAGGAACTCGCAGTGCCCCTCACGGAATACCTTGGGATGTCTTCTTTCCAAAATGGGGTCACTTGTGGCGTAGTTATACTGCCCTAGCAATTTAGGGGCCCATATGTGTGAGAAGTACTTTGCAATCAAAATCTGTAAAAAATGACCGGTGAAATCCGAAAGGTGCACTTTGGAATATGCGCCCCTTTGCCCACCTAGGCTGCAATAAAGTGTCACACATGTGGTATCGCCGTACTCAGGAGAAGTTGGGGAATGTGTTTTGGGGTGTCATTTTACATATACCCATGCTGGGTGAGAAAAATATCTTGGTCAAATGCCAACTTTGTATAAAAAAATGGGAAAAGTTGTCTTTTGCCAAGATATTTCTCTCACCCAACATGGGTATATGTAAAATGACACCCCAAAACACATTCCCCAACTTCTCCTGAGTACGGCGATACCACATGTGTGACACTTTTTTGCTGCCAAGGTGGGCAAAGGGGCGCATATTCCAAAGTGCACCTTTCGGATTTCACCTGTCATTTCTTACACATTTTGATTGCAAAGTTCTTCTCACACATTTGGGCCCCTAAATTGCCAGGGCAGTATAACTACCCCACAAGTGACCCCATTTTGGAAAGAAGACACCCCAAGGTATTCTGTGAGGGGCATGGTGAGTTCCTAGAATTTTTTATTTTTTGTCGCAAGTTAGTGCAATATGAGACTTTGTAAGAAAAAAAAAATCATCATCATTTTCCGCTAACTTGTGACAAAAAATAAAAAGTTCTATGAACTCACTATGCCCATCAGCGAATACCTTAGGGTGTCTACTTTCCGAAATGGGGTCATTTGTGGGGGTTTTCTACTGTCTGGGCATTGTAGAACCTCAGGAAACATGACAGGTGCTCAGAAAATCAGAGCCGTTTCAAAAAGCGGAAATTCACATTTTTGTACCATAGTTTGTAAATGCTATAACTTTTACCCAAACCATTTTTTTTTTGCCCAAACATTTTTTTTTTATCAAAGACATGTAGAACTATAAATTTAGCGAAAAATTTATATATGGATGTCGTTTTTTTGCAAAATTTCACAGCTGAAAGTGAAAAATGTCATTTTTTTGCAAAAAAAATCGTTACATTTTGATTAATAACAAAAAAAGTAAAAATGTCAGCAGCAATAAAATACCACCAAATGAAAGCTCTATTAGTGAGAAGAAAAGGAGGTAAAATTCATTTGGGTGGTAAGTTGCATGACCGAGCGATAAACGGTGAAAGGAGTGTAGTGCCGAAGTGTAAAAAGTGGCCTGGTCATGAAGGGGGTTTCACCTAGCGGGTCTGAAGTGGTTAAAGGGATTGTAGAGTCAGTACATATTGATGACTTATCGTCTGGACAGGTCATCAATATCTGATCAGTGGAGGTCTAACTCCCTGCACCTCTGCCGATCAGCTGTTTTGAAGAAGAGGCAGTGCTCGTATGAGTGCTACTTGCTCTTCAAGATTACAATGTGCATCGTTTTGGAAGTCTTGGTGCCGCAGTGTAATTACAAGTGCTTTTTCCATTTACTTGAATGGGATGAGCACGTATAATTACACTGCACCACCGCTGCAAGCGAGACAACGCACAGTGTAATCTTGAAGAGGAAGCAGTGCTTGTACAAGCGCCTCCTCCTCATCAAATAGCTGATTCTGGGGGTGCCGTAAGTCGGACCTCCACCAGTCAGATATTCATGATCTATCCTGAGGATAGGTCATTAATATTATTGGCTGCACAACCCCTTTAATATGTCATTGTGTAAAAATGTTTCCACAAAAGAGAGAATATTGAGAATTAAGGGGATAATTTTTTATTACACTTTGTGGGTGTCATTGCTCCTACGCAAAAAAATAAATAAAAAAATGGCAAACCGCTGGTTTGTGACTTTTTAAATGCCATTTCAACAAAACATTTTGTGTAAATGCTATTTTTACACCACCCTTGGCACGTTACGAAAAAGAGAGTGGCATGGGCAGAGGAATCGGCCCTGGAAGATTTATCATCACTAGTGCCAGTTTGATGGCATAAATGGTGACAATGGAAAGATTTCATTCTAGATACAAGGCCGGCTGGAGGATGCCCTTAATTTATGACAAGATGTGCTCCTCATCCTTAACTAAGCACATCCTCTGGTGTTGCAGGGGCTATCAAGACTAGTGTAGAGTATGCCGGTCTCCATAAATAACCCCCAGTGAGTGAAAGATATTAGGGGAGACTTATTCATTAAAATGATTTGCACAAAAAAAACTGTTGTACATGCCGTACACCACATTTATTAAGTGTTTTTATAGACTTTTCCATCTGGCTCAACGGGGAAAGGTGGTTTGATAGGAATCACGTGGTCTACCAGAAGGGCTTGATATGCGCTGATGTGCACCAAAAATGGCGTAAAGTAAACCTAATAGGTGGGGTAAAGTCAGACTAGACAGTCTAAAGGTGTACCAGATTTATCATCCTGCATCAGTCACTGTGATAAATCTGGTGTAGTTTTAGACAGACTAAGTTCACATGGTCCAAGTCTAAATATTAGACACTATGCGTACCTCTGCCCCATTGAGTATTCCATTTAACAGCCCCAGTTACACATATTGATACATGGCCCTTTTTATGTCATTGGGAGTCAAAACTGCTCAGGTTTATCTTTGAAACAAACATCTAACCTTGTAGACAGCACATAAACAGTGAAGGTCAACCTTGACTATGGGGCTGATACCCATAGTTTGCTACTGCGTACCCAGCCTGACTGTGAACACGATAATCACGCCATCAGACGCCTATTATATAGCATCTGCGTCTCCACGGTTACCTATTTATATACAATGGATTACATTGTCCTTAATTTGATTAAAGGCAAGTGATTAATTTTATTTGATATAATATTTCAGTACAGTATACTTGATCTATCTATCACCAGGACTATATCAATGTTCCCAGCAATAAAGTTTCTCGCGGTTAATGACACATTTATGCACTTGACAGTTTCACATAACAGCAGGTTTTCAGCAAGTGCCTGACCATTTAGAGCATCTTTTATGAGGAACTCTATAGGGACACTGCCTCAGCTTCCCCATAATGTGTTAATAATATGGTCTTATGTCAAGCCAATTAAACTTTCTGAATGATTAATTTCAGCACTGTATGGTCACTGCGTCGGCTGTCTTCTTCCATTGTCTACAATCATCTTTTCTCCATAATTCAATCAGACTTGTAGATGAAAGACAGATTAACATGACAAACAGGCCATCGGATGCCTATTATATAGCATCTGCCGCTTCATGGTTACCTATTCATATACGATGGATCGCACTTTCCTTAATTTGATTAACCGCAAGTTATAAATAATATTTATTATATATATGATCTTTTACAACAGTATGCTTGATGCATTTATTTTAGGCTTCGTTCACATCACTGTTCAGCCGCTCCGTTCTCCTGTTCAGTTTAGGAGCAGGAGAACAGAAAGGAAGGATTGGGCACATAACTGAGCCGAACGGAGCCTACGGACCCCATAGACTATAATGGGGTCTGTTAGGTTTCCGCTCAGAGGAAGAAGATTTTTGAAGCGGAGACAAAAGTCTGGCGTGCACAAAAATCATCTTCTGAGCGGAAATCTAACGGACCCCATTATAGTCTATGGGGTCCTTAGGTTCAGTTCGGCTCAGTTATGTGCCGAATCCGTCCTTTCCATTCTCCTGCTCCTAAATGGAGCAGGAGAACGGAAAGGCTGAACATTGGTGTGAACGAAGCCTAATATCTATTATCTATCTATCTATCTATCTATCTATCTCATATCTATTGTCATTATCTATCTACATATCTATCCATTTAAAATCCATTTATCTTCTATCTATCTATATATCTATCATGTAGTTATCTATCTATCTATCTATCTATCTATCTATCTAGTATCTATCTATCTTCTGGAATACCATAGCTTTAGTCTGAAAGAGAACCCCAGTCTTGAGAGGTAATGGAACATAAAAGTTGCTAAGATACTATGAGAGTCACATTTTCTTTTTACTGTTCCAGAAAAACCTTGAGAAAATTGTCCACTGAGCTCTTTACAAATTGAATTTCATGATACTATAATGACAATGCTAATATGTCAATGTAATTAATTAATTTGACAATTAACCTGTATAGCTCTTATGTCTTCATGGTGATAATTTAGGTCTGATTTGTACATATTTGTTCTGTCTGGAATAACACAAATGTCAGGCTGCTATTTGCTAGACAGGAAAATCCCTTTGTCTGTAGAGTCAATAGTTACAATCTGATATTGAGAAGAAATCTTTCCAGTGACACACACAATATATCCAAAGCTTCATTGAACAAAGATTTATTTTTGTAACTTTCCTTTAGCAGAGCCCAGAAACAAAGATGAATGTTTGAACAACGAGGTGTAAATCAGTGATGCTTGAATATAGGAGTCACTATATTTGCTATCATCCTCACTCTCACCATCTATCAGACTGACTTGAATAAAGGATTTCAAGATATCGGCCTGCTTTCTATTCTATGTTCTAAAGTAAAAGGGTTTGCTGTATTGGAGTGGTCACCAAGTACTGCACTACATGTATTGGTGGTATGGATAGTGTATGGTATGGACCCTGAGATCCTGGGACTAGAGGATTGTCCTATTACGGTCAGACTTCACTATTAACTTGGTAGCCTCTTCATGGTGCTCATCCCAAGGAACGCCAGGGGTCGGACAACATTCTGATCAAACATTGACCGCCTATACCAGAAAAGGTCAGTCATTTCTCTACCATAGGAAAGCATTTCATTTTTCGTCTTTACACTCCTTGGGAGTAGTTTCCTCAGACAGGTTGCCGATCTTATGCTACTTTATTTTTTAGAGGTAGATGGCTTTTGTATGTGCTCTACTTAAAGCACTGTACAACAATCAGTTTTCTTGAACAAACAATGACCTGAATTATGAGATTGTCACCTGTGGAGGACACAGACATTTATGGTGACAGTGAATATGACCTGTTTCAGGGGGAGAAAACACAGTGTACATTCTTTGTCTGTCACTAATAACTGAACAGAGAATCCCATTCTTACCCACCTCATAGATGCAGGGCAACTATTCAAGGCAAAAATACGAAACCTCTGAAATCACAAAGCTAGGGTTTTGTGTTCAACCATGAATTGAACTATCTAGGTCAGTGTGAGGAGCACTAGAAGAAAATTCTATGGCACTCAAAAAGTCCTTTGCGATTCAAAGCATTTTATTCTATAATGTGCAAACTATACAGATGAGTATACACTTATTCACTAATCAGCCACCCTGTTTTTTCACCCATGTGACTGTGGCAGCAGAAATATAGGGAAACCTCCAGGTTGATAACTGAATAAGTGTATACCTGGATATTTTGCACATTATTGAATAAAATGTTTTAAATCTCAAAAGACTTATTGTGTGGAGTGCCATAGAAATTTCTTATAATTCTACAGACTTTCAGGTCCTCGACAGGCAACCATTACGGGTTAACGTGTGCAGGTCTCATCATCTTCTATGTAGTATGAGGAGAACTTGATCTATCTTATTCTTTTCACAGTTTCTATCCATCTATCCACACGTCACACCAGGATGTGTTATCTGTGGTTATATAGGACCACATTTTATAGATGGTTTACAGTAGAAACTAGGACTAATGGGGAACTATTGCTGTAGGCTTAAAGGGGTTGTCTACCTTCAGCAAATAGCATTTTTCATGTAGATAAAGTTAATACAAGGCACTTACTAATGTATTGTGATTGTCTATATTGTCTCCTTTGCTGGCTGGATTCATTTTTCCATCACATTATACACTGCATGTTTCCATGGTTACGACCACCCTACAATCCATCTATGGTGGTCATGCTTGCACACTATAGGAAAAAGCACCAGCCCATGTGGCCTCTCATGGTCCTGGCCGCCAGAGTGGCCAACGCTTTTTCCTATAGTGTGCAAGCACGACCACTGCTGATGGATTGCAGGGTGGTCATAACCCCTGGATACGAGAAGTGTATGATGTGATGGAAAAATGAATCAAGCCAGCAAAGGAGAAAATACGCTGAATCACAATACATTAGTAAGGGCCTTATATTAACTTTCTGATAAATGTCACTTGCTGAAGAGAGACAATCACTTTAAGTGTATGGCCACACATGGCGTCAACACTGCAGACTTTCTCAAGCGGGTGAAATATTCACAAATCTCATATACATGCTGCAGAAAATTCTGCCTAATGTGACATGCATTGTGGATATTAACCCCTTGATACAGCATGTCTTTTGGATCTCAGCTACCATTTTTATTTTATTTTTGTCACATCTAAAGAGCCAATACCAAGATTTTCACGATTGCAGTTGCCAAAGGGCCAGAAGGATGCAGAAGATGTTGGGCAGTTCACTAAATCAGGAAGCTCACATTGAGCTTAAAGGGGTTTTGTCACTTCAGCAAATGGGGTTTATCATGTAGAGAAAATTAATACAAGCCACTTACTAATGTACTGTGATTGTACATATTGCCTCCCTTGCTTGCTGGATTCATTTTTCCATCACGTTATACACGGCTCATTTCCAGGGGTTATAACTAGTGTTCACCGAATAGAGCTTTCGATCATAGATCCAAAGTCGATTGTTCAAGCACTTCGATTTAATGCTGTCTAAGACCTGTCTCCATTCAGCATTAAAATGCATTGCCTCTGTGGAGGCAAAATTTGTTTCATCTGAAGTCATGTGAGACTTTGGTGAATTAATTCGATATTAATTTCTGCATCTTTAAAAACATTTAAAATGAGCAATCCAAAGTCGGGTTTGGTACTGAGGTACCAGCCAGTACCAAACCTGACTTTTGATTTAGAAATTAATACCTAATTCATTCACCAAAGTCTTGTGCAACTTCAGGTGAAACAAATTTTGCCTCCACAGAGGCAATCCATTTTAATGCGTATGAAGACAGGTCGCAGGCAGCAATAAAACAAAGCGTTTGAACGAATCGACTTTGGGTCCTTGATCCGAAGCTCGATTTGCTCAAGCCTAGTTATGACCACCCTGCAATCCAGAAGTGGTGGTCGTGCTTGCAATTGTGGACAAGACTAGGACATGTTCTATTTTTTTGCGGAACGGATGAGGACCCATTTTGCGGACGTGTGAATGGACCCTAATAGGAGGGGATATTAATACTATATGGGGGACAACTGTGGACATTACTGTTTGGAAACAAAGGCAAACCTTACTATTGTACACAGTGCCTTGCAAAAGTATTCACCCCCTTGACTTTTTGTCGTGTTTTGTTACATTAGAGCCTTAAGTTCAATGTTTTGTTAATCTGAATTTTATGTGATGGATCAGAACACAATAGTCTAAGTTGGTGAAGTGAAATGAGAAAAATATATAAATAAAACTATTGTTTAGAAATAGAAAACAGAAAATTTGCATGTGCGTATGTATTCACCCCCTTTGTTAGGAAGCCCATAAAAAGCTCTGGTGCAAACAATTACCTTCAGAAGTCACATAATTAGTGAAATGATGTCCACCTGTGTGCAATCTAAGTGTCACATGATCTGTCATTACATATACACACCTTTTTTGAAAAGCCTCAGAGGCTGCAACACCTAAGCAAGAGGCATCACTAACCAAACACTGCCATGAAGACCAAGGAACTCTCCAAACAAGTAAGGGACAATGTTGTTGAGAAGTACAAGTCAGGGTTAGGTTATAAAAAAATATCCAAATCTTTGATGATCCTCAGGAGCACCATCAAATCTATCATAACCAAATGGAAAGAAAATGGCACAACAGCAAACCTGCCGAGAGACGTCCGCCAACCAAAATTCACGGACCGGGCAAGGAGGGCATTAATCTGAGCGGCAGCACTGAGACCTAAGGTAACCCTGGAGGATCTGCAGAGTTCCACAGCAGAGAATGGAATATCTGTACATAGGACGACAATAAGCCGTATGCTTCATAGAGTTTGGCTTTATGGCAGAGTGGCCAGATGAAAGCCATTACTTACAGCTAAAAACAAAAAGGCACGTTGTGAGTTTGCGAAAAGGCATGTGGGAGACTCCCAAAATGTATGGAGGAAGGTGCTCTGGTCTGATGAGACTAAAATTGAACTTTTTGGCCATCAAAGAAAACGCTATGTCTGGAGCAAACCCAACACATCACATCACCCAAAGAACTCCAACCCCACAGTGAAACATGGTGGTGGCAGCATCATGCTGGGGGATATTTTTCAGCCGCCGGGACTGGGAAACTGGTCAGAGTTGAGGCAAAGATGGATGGTGCTAAATACAGGGATATTCTTGAGCAAAACCTGTACCACTTTGTGCGTGATTTGAGGCTAGGACGGAGGTTCACCTTCCAGCAGGACAATGACCCCAAACACACTGCTACAGCAACACTTGAGTGGTTTAAGGGGAAACATGTAAATGTGTTGGAATGGCCTAGTCAAAGCCCAGCTCTCAATCCAATAGAAAATCTGTGGTCAGACTTAAAGATTACTGTTCACAAGCGCAAACCCTCCAACTTGAAGGAGCTGGAGCAGTTTTACAAGAAGGAATGGGTAAAAGTCCCAGTGGTGAGATGTGGCAAGTTCATAGAGACTTATCCAAAGCGACTTGGAGCTGTGATTGCGGCAAAAGGTGGCTCTACAAAGTATTGATTTTAGGGGGGTGAATAGTTATGCACATTGACTTTTTCTGTTATATTTTTTTTGCTATTTGTTGTTTGCTTCACAATAAAAAAAAATATATATATATCTTCAAAATTGTTGGCATGTTCTGTAAATGAAATGATGCAAATCCTCAAACAATCCATTTTAATTCCAGGTTGTGAGACACCAAAATGTGAAAAAAGTCAAGGGGGGTGAATACTTTTGCTGAAAAAGCGAGAAACCAAAGATGTCTTTGCATTACACTCTGCAGGGATAGTGGTCTGAGCTGGAGGGTTAAGAAAAGGGTAAGTAAAAAAAATCCAATCACAGAGGACGTCAAATGTACGTCACTGGATGTAACTGTACTGCAATGACTTATATGATCTGCAGAGTGCCTGTGCAGAACTGGTAGCTACTACTATATGGTCAATGTCTGGTTGTAATATTGGCTTAGTACAGTAGTCTGTACTCTAGTGTCAGTATGGTGGTGTTCATTGACGATGGTGGTAATTTTTTTATTGGTAGTATTGGTCTTGGTTTAATGGCTTTTGTTCAGTAATAGTATGGTGATAATATTTTTACTTGTATAGTAGTATTATGTTTAATTTGTCATGTAATATTTATATTTATGTTTTAAGCATGAATTGCAGCTGATATCACTATATATGCAACATAGCTGGTATGCATTCATTCTGAAAACGGTAGAGCACCATTGCCATTGATGCGAGAGGTGAACGACGGCTATGAGGATGGACCAACACGCTACAGTAGAGCAGATCACTGCCAAAATGAACCAGGGGACTGCAAGATGTGTATTCAAAACAACAGTTCAGTATCAAAATTGGACCTTTGATGATTGGCAAAGGGTTGCTTTCTACAATGAGTCATGTTTTTTGCTTCATCAAACAGATGGATAGGTGAGAAACATCAGAGAACAAACACCCTGGAACCTTTACTGGTCTGGGGAATGTTTTCATGGCATTCGCTAGGCCTAATAATCTACGTGGAAGGCACTCTTAATCAATTTGGTTATGAATCCATCTTTTCAGATCACATACACCCATATATGCCGATTGTCTGATTGCAAGACAATGCACCATGCTACATGGCTAGAATTGTCCCACATTGGTTGGAAGAGCATGACCAAGACTTCCAAGGATTACTCTGGCACTCTAATTCCCCAGACTTGAACCCAATTGAGCATTTTTGGGACCACTTTGATCATCATGTTCACTCTATGGATCCTCCCCACAGGGATGCAATGCAGTCAACATGGCTCCAGATATCTGTCACAACCTATGAGGACCTTATTGAGTCACTCCCAGCTCGTCTAGCTGCTGTTTGTGCTGAACACAGCAGTTACTTTGGATATTAGCTGGTGGTCATAATAATGTGACTCAACTGTGTATACTACAGATGATATTGATCCCTCACCTTCAATTAAATTACTAGATACACTCTATATATATATATATACGTATATATCATATTTTTCGCCCTATAAAACGCACCTTTCACTGTGTCTTATGGGGAGAATACTAATGAGCGCTTCCATTCGGGCTCTGTACTCACTGCTTCCTAGTCCTCTGCCGTTGGCTGTGCTGTGGCTGCACACAGCGTGAAGGCGCTCTGACTATAGGTGCTCATACGTCTTAGCTCAGCATATTGTGCATATCTTTTTAATTGAGTAAGGGGAATGCTAGAGTCTTCTGACATTCTTGGGGAAAAAGAGAGAGTCTTTTGACATTTCCATAGGTAACATGACTATGGGCTTGTATCTCATGAAGTGTTTTTTTTAGAGATGGTGCCAGGAAGACGGAGGAATGAAATCATCTGACAGCCCTATAAATGGGATGTGACTGGTTTGTTAAATTCTGCTATCAGGTTTCTGAGACTCCTCCATATTATGCTGACACCTGTTAATATAAATAGTGGATGAGAAGCTACTTACATCTTGTGTTTGTTTCTATGACGGTCTATGGGTCATATTGAAAATAGTTTCTTATAATGTCAAACACTATGGTAGATCTGAGATATGTAGGACATCCTCTAGTTGGTTTATAAAAGTGCAAAATGAGGTGATATAAAGTGGCATAGAATTACAGATCTATCAGTGCAGATTGTGTCGGTGTGTATAATCTGGGATTAATAATACAGCATAGCAGTCAGTATAGCAGATTGATATCAGTGCAGCAGACCAGGTTTGTGTAGCTAGATAAGAGTCAAAGCAGCATCGATCTTGTCAAATTAGTAGATCTGAGCATATCAATATATCATAGCTCTGCCTTTCAGCGCAGGGCTGGGAGTATTAATACGGCAAGGGTTAGGTTGTCAATTCAACCAATCAATTTATGTAGCATTGCTGGGTTTTATGTAGAAGGGCAGAGCAAGAAACAGAAAGTCACCCAGCAAGTCCCAACAAAAGTGAAATGAATAGGCAGGTGCAAAGCAATACAAAAACGTTGAATTGGTAAATGTGCTGCCAGTGTTGGGGCACTGACATACATTCAGGCTTTTTGATGCAGATTTTGAAGTCAAAATCAACTGTGGATTGTACAAGGAGAGAAAGTATTAAGGACAGATCCAACTTCTCCAATTTTTTAAATTAAGTCCTGGTTTTGGCTTAAAAAACTGCATAAACAGGGCTCATGCACATGAACGTATTTTTTGTCCGTTTCTTTTTTTTTTTTTTTTGCAGCCTGTATGCAGAACCATTCACTTAAATGGGGCCATAAAAAACAGAAATTACTCCGTGTGCATTCCGTGTCCATATGTCCACAATGTCCACATGGATGTTCTGCAAAAAAAAATGGAACAAGTCCTATTATTGTCTGCATTACGGACAAGGATAGGACTGTTCTAATAGGGGCCAGCCATCCTGTTCCGCAAAATGGTGAATGAATACAGCCAGTATCCGTGTTTTGCATATATGCAATTTGCGGACCGCAAGACATCAACAGTCGTGTGCATGAGCCCTTAGACTGTGCAGGGACACACCCATTTGATAAGGGGAATGCTAACATCAGACTGTCAATTTACTCATACATTTCTAGGAGGAATAACAGTGGACTGGCGCAACACAGAGGTCTAAGAAAAGTTGCTCCAAAAGTAGTTCATGAGAAATGCAAGAATTTCATCCAAAGTCGATTTGCTCATCCCTAATAATAATAATAATGATATCGCAACTCCAACATATTAAACATAAGGGACAGGTATAAATATACATTTCCTAAATTCAGTATAAAATCCATCGCCTTACACCTTGAACACCTTCACTTATAACACACTATTCCATTCATTTACACATACAGAACTATGTTAAGGCATAATTCATGTTCTATCAGCTCAATACCACAGGTACGGCAGGTAACGACCCTAGACCAGAGGCAGCCCTGTGTCCCTGCATTAAATCCCTATCTTGGATTATAGGTAAGGAGTTCAGCACACCTACCTTTCCTGTATTCCTCTGTGCGCTTGGTTTCCTTCCTTCCTAAAAGGTCTGCATGCTAGCAGTGACTGCACAGGAGTGCACGCAGGCTCCGGCACACACACAAGGCTTTCTTATACAGGCTGGTATTTCCAGTCCCCCATGTGATATCTTTGGCTGAGATTGTTTAATTCATTGCGCCTAAAGGAGGTCACTCTTGGAAGATAGCCTTGCAGGTTCAGTGTATCAGCAAAAACTGGCAGCAAGCAGCATAAACAGCCACCAGAACTGTATACTTCAATAACTTGTGCGGGCAGGAAAGATCTTGAGGTTTAAGCAAATAGCATTCTTGGAACAGTCAACTGGAAGAAATACAGACAACCTGCTGCAGGTTGGCCCTGCCTATGAATACTTATTAATGAGGCATACACTCTGTGAGAGCTTTCTGAGCATTGCAAATCTTCCCCAACTATTTCCAAGGCAACCTAGTCAGTAGGATGTCAACCACAGTGGCGCTCTGAAGGGTTCTTCTCAATAATGGGCTCTTCACAATTCAAAAGCTCCATCAGACAGCTATGTGCAATGTGACAATTACTAATTGAGGGTTAGGAAAAATGCCAACTATGACTGGAATAAAATCTAGAAGGTATCACAGCAGGTAGACTCCCGGGTGTAATATACTGTCTGACTGTAAATAGACTAATAAGGACACGTTCACATCTCCTTTAGTTTTCCATTATTCTGATCCGTCAGAAGACAAGAAAAAAAAAAAAAAAAACTGATCCTTTGTGCCATCATCTGGAGTTATAACATATATACTTTGTCATGTTTCTTACTGTAACAAAAGCAGCAATTATCTTTAAGTTGTGTGAGATTTTAAGAAGTGGCTAAGGCTGGGTTCAGACCTGAGCGTTTTACAGCGTGTTCCTGCGCGCTGTAAAACACTCAACAGGCAAGAACCAATGATTCCCTATGGGCATGGTTCTCACCTAAACGTTTTACAGCGTGTACGAACGCGCTGTAAAACGCCCTATGCCCCAAGAAGTACAGGAGCTTCTTTGGGGAGTAATGTCACGCGTTCCCGCACATAGACTTCCGGGAATGAGCGACAATGGACGTTTGCTTGTTTCCGGAGCCGCGTATGTAAACGCCCGATAAAATCGCGCATACAGAGCGCATACAGAGTACGCTCAGGTGTGAACCCAGCGTAAATCCTAGGAGTGGAGCTGAGTATTACAATAGCTCGTCCTGACAACTGGGCAGATTTAAATATCACGTACCTTCTCACATTTCACTCATGCCCATTTATTCAAAATAAACACTTCTCAAGCCAAATAGACATGGTAACACTGACACCTGATGTTATTCTTTATATATACATTTCTCCAGAATTATGTATAGTACTATATACAGTGCCTTGCAAAAGTATTCACCCCCCTTTGACTTTTTTTTTTATTATATTACAGCCTTAAGTTCAATGTTTTGTTAATCTGAATTTTATGTGATGGATCAGAAAACGATAGTCTAAGTTGGTGAAGTAAAATGAGAAAAATATAAAAATAAAACTATTGTTTCGAAATAGAAAACAGAAAATTGGCATACGCGTATGTATTCACCCAGTTTGTTAGGAAGACCATAGAAAGCTCTGGTGCAACCAATTACCTTCAGAAGTCACATAATTAGTGAAATGATGTCCGCCTGTGTGCAATCTAAGTGTCACATGATCTGTCATTACATATATACACCTTTTTTGAAAGGCCCCAGAGGCTGCAACACCTAAGCAAGAGGCATCACTAACCAAACACTGCCATGAAGACCAAGGAACTCTCCAAACAAGTAAGGGACAATGTTGTTGAGAAGTACAAGTCAGGGTTAGGTTATAAAAAAATATCCAAATCGCTGATGATCCCCAGGAGCACCATCAAATCTATCATAACCAAATGGAAAGAACATGGCACAATAGCAAACCTGCCAAGAGACGGCTGCCCACCAAAACTCACAGACTGGGCAGGGAGAGCATTAATCGGAGAGGTAGCACAGAGACCTAAGAGACTGGAGTATCTGTACATAGGACGACAATAAGCCGTACGCTCCATAGAGTTGGGCTTTATGGCAGAGTGGCCAGAAGAAAGCCATTACTTTCAGCTAAAAACAAAAAGGCACGTTGTGAGTTTGCGAAAAGGCATGTGGGAGACTCACAAAATGTATGGAGGAAGGTGCTCTAGTCTGATTAGACAAAAATCAAACTTTTTTCGTCCATCAAAGAAAACGCTATGTCTGGCGCAAACCCAACACATCACATCACCCAAAGAACACCATCTCCACAGTGAAACATGGTGGTGGCAGCATCATGCTGTGGGGATTTTTATCAGCAGCCAGGACTGGGAAACTGGTCAGAGTTGAGGGAAAGATGGATGGTGCTAAATACAGGGATATTCTTGAGCAAAACCTGTACCACTCTGTGCGTGATTTGAGGCTAGGACGGAGGTTCACCTTCCAGCAGGACAATGACCCCAAACACACTGCTAAAGCAACACTTGAGTGGTTTAAGGGGAAACATGTAAATGTGTTGGAATGGCCTAGTCAAAGCCCAGCTCTCAATCCAATAAAAAATCTGTGGTCAGACTTAAAAATTGCTGCTCACAAGCACAAACCATCCAACTTGAAGGAGCCGGAGCAGTTCTGCAAGGAGGAATGGGCAAAAATCCCAATGGTAAGATGTGGCAAGTTCATAGAGACTTATCCAAAGCGAATTGGAGCTGTGATTACCGCAAAATGTGGCTCTACAAAGTATTGACTTTAGGGGGGGGGGGGGGGGGGGGGGTGAATAGTTATGCACATTGACTTTTTCTGTTATTTTGTCCTATTTGTTGTTTGCTTCACAATAAAAAAAAAAAACATCTTCAAAGTTGTGGGCATGTTCTGTAAATTAAATGATGCAAATCATCAAACAATCCATGTTAATTCCAGGTTGTGAGACACCAAAATATGAAAAAAGTCAAGGGGGGTGAATACTTTTGCAAGGCACTGTACTATTCATTGCACTTACTTGCTTTTATACTTTCTTTATCGGCAGTGAGTGTATTGATATTTATTACACAACAACATATTTTTAATTCAGTATTATAACCATAAGGGCACAGCCACATGCTCAGATTGTTTGATGAAGTTCTTAAAGCCAAAATCAGGAGTGGAGTCAAAAAAAGAGGAGAAGCTGTGTCTGTCCTTTATACTTTCTCTCTTTTTATGATCCACTCCTGATTTTAGATTCCATAACTGCATCAGAGAACCTGAACGTGTGGACGTACCCTCATATTGGTTATTCATGAAGGGAAATGTTGGTTCATTTGAAAGATCCCAAAATTACAAAACAATTTGCAGGAAAATGCAGCATCCAGAATATTTTCCTATTTTCTTTATTTGACGATATTCAATAAGAATCTGTTCTTTATGCCTGAATGGTAGAATGATATGGAAAATCCCTTATAATAGCAACTAAGATGGGCACAAGTGGGTAAAACACTAACCAGTCTTCTTAAATAAGGTGCAGATGTTGTATATATTATTTTAGGTGGTGGAGATTCTTTTCACTGTTCCAGGTGCAAGAAGCAAATCACCTAGAAGCAAAGTAAAATACTGGGGGCATTTTGTGTCATAGTTCGCTGGGGAAATTTACTATAATTGGCACCAGTAACCACCGTTGGATGGTTCACGTTAATTAATCTTTCTCTGGTTCCCAAAAAAGGTATTTTGCTGTTTTTGTGGCAGTTTTAGTGGAAGTTCTTTGAGCCTAACTCAGGAGTGGATAAAAAAGAGATGTTTCAGTTGATCCCTTATATTACTCTATCCTTTTGGATCAATTTCCATTAAAAAAAACTGCACCAAAAATGCTGAAAAAAACATGACATTCTGATTCTAGCTTAGAAATACACGGTGGCCCACAAAAAAGTAACCCACCTCCAGCGATAGTATGACAAGATGAACGAGCGCGTGTATTATTTTTTTTTATTAACCAGAAGTCACAAAATATGCTGAAAGTGGTCCCCGTTCACATCTATGCATCTTTGGGCAGGTCGGACTTTGTTGGCTGATACTGCTTGTGATACTGCAGATGGTGTTTGTGAGGTTTTCTTTGAGTTCATCCAGGGGAGGTGGATTATTAGCGGACATTTTTACTTTTGGTGTTAATTGGTTGCAAAACTTTTCAAAGATGTCCAGGTAAATTGCAGTATTCACCGCTGATTTGAAGAAAATTGGGCCCATTCACTGTTCATGTTCCTGACACCAAATTTTCAGGTTGTGAAGTGGCGTTTCGTGAGTCAAATGGTGATTTTCAGAGGACAAGTATCTCAATGTGAACTAATAAATTAAACCAAGCTTCATCCGTCATGAAGTACAGCAATGAGTCCAAACGTCTGTCAGCAATCATAGCAAGCAACAAAGTCTAGTAATTTCCTCTTTTAGCTTTGTCACACCCTTTCAGTTCCTTCACACACGTTATTTGGTACAGTTTCAGGTTCAGAGATTTCTGCACTCGCTGACGCATTGTCGTTGTTCGTGATACACTAACTTGCTGAGGGGGCTACTTGCAATCCGCTGTTGAATTTCATGCAGAACTTCAGCCGTCCTAATCGATGGAGGCCTCTGTTCCTTCCTTTTTGCAACAGAGCCAGTTTGATGCCATTTCTGAACCAGACTCTGAATACAACGTTTAGCTGGTGGTTTGTTCCTGGGTACTTGTCGGCAAAGGTATCTTGTGTTTCTTTAATTAATCTGCTTTGCACATAGCCTTCCACAATCACTATTCACTGTTCCAGGGAGAACACCATCTTTCTGAGGCCACTTTTATCAAACTGAAAAATAAATCAGTCTTAGTTTCCCATAGCAACCAATTAGAGCTCCGCTTTCAGTTCCTACAGGGCTCTGAAGAAAGCTGATCTTTGATTGGTTGCTATAGACAACTAAGACAGATTTACTATTAGGCAGTTTGATTTGGAGATATTGGAGGCCGGCTGCGTTTTCTTGGGCCACTCTGCAGTATGACCCCTAGTGGTTCTAGGCCATCTAGAACGCTTGTTGTCTGGTGGTCATATTTAAACATAGTGTGCCCTCTGGTTGCTCTAGCTAAAGGCAATATGCCCTCTGGTAATTTTATATAACTGTAATATGGCCTCTACAGATTCTAGAGAATGGTAGTCTCCTATCGGATGTTCTTGGCACGATACAGCAGTATAATATAATATGTGGCTGCATTTTGTGAAAAAATAAGTTTTAATTTATGCAAATGTGCCTCTAGGAGAAACCGGGATGTTGCCATTACTCCTACAGGCTCTGTTTTCCCCGCTGTGGTTCAGTAACCGATGCAGCTGCAGTCCAGAAGAGAATGGTTGGCGAGCCTTTTGGCTGTACTACACCTGCATCAATTACTGAACCACATGGAACAGCATGAGACTTTAAGAGCAATGATGTTCACAATGCCTGGCCCGGTCAATCAAAGTGCAGAAGCCGCGGCAGCAGCAGGTTGAACGGACCATCTAGGAGTAACGGCAACGCATAAATTAACTACGATTTTTTTGTTTTATCAAAATGCGGCCACATGTCAGGATGGCGCAAAAACATATCAATTCTGTTGACCAGCGCTCAGGTCTAACGTCAGCATATTCTAATGCTTATGAATCTGGTGACAAAAGCCCTTTAAAAAAACCATAAGAAAATGGCATTGCTTTTCTTATACTGAGAAATGTAGAAGCTTGTCACCATACTGTGAGGCAGAACAGAGGTGACATGCCTGACAAGGCATAAGAGACATACCAAGAGAACACAAACATGCAACAGTAGAAGTGAAATATGCCAGGAATGTCTTTGTCAGATTTTATAACTCTAGGTACTTAGATTAAAAACAAGAGACAGGGGGCGGAAGGAGACAGGAATTCTGAATGAGTGCAGGCTGTTGGTGAAATTAGGAGATTTATGATGTAACTAAAGTACTGCAGTATGTATGGAAGGCAAAGTCAAAGGAATTCAAATGTAAACTGGCATGTACGTAGTATATCCCTTCTTAAGAAAACAATGTAACCATTCCAACTGTGAACGACAAGTATAGTAAACCTGCCCATTTGTCTACTGAAATGTAGAGTTGTAATTTTAGTACAATAAAAGATCAGCCTACACCCATGTACAAGAGCACAGGTGTCCCTAGGACTAAAGCTTGTGGTTTTCTGTGATACCTCAGTGGTGTATTTTTACCTCCACAGTGGCTGCTATGGGGCCCACACCAGCAGGGGCTGGGGCCTCCAGGCTCTACTAATGTCTGATAACAGAGAGAACAAGAGAGCTCCAGACACAACAGCAATGACAATGATGATTACAGCCTAAACATGTTTGTTTCACATGACCCAGCGTGGTGGTGATCATATTTACATGATTGCTGCCACTGGGTTTTGGCTCCATCACTTCCCCACCAGATATGCAGGTCCCCGGTCTTCCCACATCAGCACCCATTTTGAGACAGGATACGTGACTACTGTAGCAGTGACAGGTCTCGCGCTATACGGGAGGAAGGTTTGTGGGAAAGCTGCTGGGGGGGCTCATTCAAAAATTTCCTGTTATGTCCCTGTTTTTCACATATAATATACAGTACACATAGTTAATTAAATGCAGACAGATGAAAAATAATGAAGGAGGTTTAGGGATAAACTAAAAGCAAATACTAACAGCAGTCCTGGCAAGAAGGCAGCCCCCATAATCATGTGCAGGAACATAGCTTCTAACATTTTAGTGAAAGAAGGTAATTTATGGTTCATTGTGTGAAGATCCATTTGTTTCTTGCATATAGTATTTATGCGTCTGAATAATTTTATAGGAAATCAGGAAAACCAGGCACAATGTCTTGTGGCACTAGCTCAGTTGAATGTAATGATACCTTTCACTTAGTGATCTGTTGTTTCACTGTGGAGAAAAAGTACTTTTAGTCTATATGCAAATGAGCAGTTACGTGCACTGGAGGTGGGCCCAAACCACTCTGGGCACCCCGGATTCCCCTGCTTCCTCTTTAATTGACAGGGCCAGGTTCCTGCAGAGTCATCTCATCTGGCTCTGTTGATAAAGGAGACAGAGTGGCTGGCAGAGAAAGCAGGAGGAGCAAGGGTGCACAGAGCAGACTGGGCCTGCCCCTGGTGCACTTTGTGTTGGTAAATTTGGGGCATCTAAGCCTCATCCCTGGATATGCCCCAAACCTTTCCAAGGTTTTTCACTTCTGTGCAGAGTTTAATTAAACCCCACCTATTTTCGGGTTGGTACAAGCCAAATTAGCGGGGATTTTTTCAGAAAATTTGGGATAATCCCAGCAACAGGGTAGTAACGATCGTGGTCGCAGAGGGTGCAACTGCGACCCGGGCTCGGCGGCGGGAGGGGGCCCCCTGCACTCATATGTAATGGGAGCACTCTGATGGGGCCCGGCATGAAGTACAGTGAGAATGTCAGGCCCCGTCAGAGCGCTCTTCAAACATGAGGGGGCTCAGGAGGCAGGGGGAGCGCAGAGGCAAGGAAGAGGGGGGGAACGCTGTTCATTTTCAGAGTGAAGCAGGACAACCTCTCTGCTCCCTGCTTCACTGTTCTTCTGAGCTCAGGTGCTCCCCCTGCTGGCCGCATATCGCACTGCTGGCTGTTGGAGGAGCGCTGAAAGCCCAGGAATCGGCCTTCAGCACAGCCAGCAGTGCAATGTGAGTGTGGGAGTGCGTCATCAGGGAAGAGGGTAAGTATGTTTTTCTTTATTCCATATAGCTCCAGACAGGAGGCAAAAGGGGGGCAACAACTAGAGTGAGGGGGCACAAAATTGGGCATCTTTACTGAGGGGCGGCCTAATCTTAAATAACTACTGTGAGGGGGCACATATGTGGGCATAACTACAGTTAGGGGGCACATATCTGGCATACTGTGAGGGGGCACATATCTGGCATAACTACTGTGAGGGGGCACATATCAGGCATAACTACTGAGGGGGCACATATGAGGCATAACTACTGAGGGACACATATCTGGCATAACTACTGTGAGGGGGCACATATCTGGCATAATCATTTTGAGGAGGCACACATCTGGGCATAACTACTGTGACAGGAACAAAGTTGGGCTAGTAATGTGAGGGGCCACAATGTGGGCATTGGTACAGTGTACTAGCATTTAGGGGAAATGTCCTAAATTACCCTGCTATACATTGGCATGGCTCAGTATTACAGGCCAGCACAGCGCCCCCTGTTGGTGATTTCACAGGGGCAGTCACCATCCCTTCCTAATGTGATTATTCTTTTTCTCTCTATGACCACAGGAATCCTGTTCCTGTTCTGGATCCAGTGGACATCATGCCAACGCCAGCGACACCATGGATGAGGTAGGAGCAGATTTTATTAGGACGGGGTGAGTGTAGCCATGCGGGTAATATGCTGCGTAAAAGGGTGCCAAGCACCGTTCTGGACAGCAGAAACATGGAGCATTAACATGATTGATAATGCTCTTTGCCTCTCTGTGATCTTTTTACTACAAAATAACGGTGACAACTTTATCTCACTGTGATTTAGTAGTAAAAAGGTCACAGGCAAGCACAGAGCATTATCAATCATGTTAATGCTCCGTGTCTCTGCTGTCCGGAACGGGGCTTGGAACTGTTTCACGCAGCAGATTACCCGCACGGCATCCACCCGTGTGAAAGAGCCCTTAGTGTAAAGAAAATCTGCCGCCTCTTTGTAAAAATGGGGGGGATCCAAAGTTTGCACTGGGCCCACTCTAGTCACGCCACTGCCCAGTAATAAATATAGTAAATGTAATAAGGCAAATCTACTCCTCAGTTACAAAGAGTGACACTCAAGGAGCAAAGAGGGATAGAAGGTCTTGGGTCAAAAGAAGGGACTGTCCCTCGAAAAGGGGAATACTTGTGAGGTATGAAGAAAATAAAATCAAAAATCTACCATCAAAATTTTAAATGGATAAAAAAATAAATAATAATATGTTTATGTAGAATATATTAATAAAAAAAAAAAACATATAGATGTTGCATTTCTTTTATACAATGTAATATAACTATTAAGTAAGGAAATACAAAATGGCCTAAAAATTCTCATAAACGAGAGTATTCATCGATATTTGGTAGAGATAGATTAGTAATTTTGTACAAAGGAAACTCTGTTTTCTTGATTGAAATTGCACAAGTAAAACAGGTATAACTGGTAACAGAGGGATTATGTAGTTTGGGTGGAGTAAATTGTTAGTTATATGGAGCCAACATAAGACAGCACATCAGGAAACATAAATGGACAAAACAATGTGGTAATTTACTTCTGCCTATCCCTTATCATGTCCCTTATCAGAAACAACATTCTATTCCACAGCTTATATATATGATTGCATGAGAGATCAGTGCCTCCATTACAGACATAACAGTATACAGCGCCCATATACACTAAAGAAATAAAGCCCCGATTGCGGTTTTTATTAATTATTCAGAACTGTCTTACCTTGTGTACATTAGGCTTAATGCAGCGCACAAAGAAAGGATTAGACATGCTGAGTGTTGCCATCAAGGAATGCAGGGAATTCTAAAATAAAGAACAGCCTTATAAAAATCTCAGACTAAATATAACTGATATACCACAGGGGTTCTGCAGATTTGCCATTCTATACAAGTCTACATCGGGTTTATCTTTGAAGAGCGCCCTCTGGTGCTAGTATGAGATTTTCCATAGTATCATGCTTTACTTAATTAAAGACTGGTTTCACATATAACATTTTTGTGAAAAATGCAACGTTTTTGCGTTTCTATGGGGCTTTAAAAAAAATGTTTGGCCTAAAATCAATGTGAACAATTTTCTTTAAAGTCTAGTGAAATATAAAGTGCACTAAATACAACATGCTACAAACACTATTTTTGGTTGTGTTTTAGGGTGCTTTCACACTTGCGTTAAACTTTTCCGGTTCTTAATTCTCTTCTATTATTTATGGATAAATGGCCAGAATGTCCAACATTGATTATTGGCGATTTTAACTGTGTCATCGATCCTCTACGTGACAGGGTCTCTATGAGTGCCAGGAGTGACAGTCCGGTCCAGGGGTCTCCCCTGGCACGGTTTTGCCTGGAGGCTGGATTTGAGGACGCTTGGGAACATCTGGGACAGGGGAAAAGGGTTTTTTCATGCTTTAGTATAGCAGGTAAATCGTTGTCCAGAATAGATCTTGTATTGATAAATAGCAAATATGTGAAACTGATAAAACAAATGAAATATGAAACAAGGTCAATATCTGATCATTCTCCACTATTACTTGAATTATGCTTGTCTCAGGAAAGATATAAACCAAAACTTTCCTTTAGACTAAACCCTTACTGGCTATCAGTTATAAAGACACATGAAATAATTCGAAATGAAATAGGACGATTCTGGGATATTAACTACGGCTCAGCAAAAATTCAAGTGGTATGGGATACCTTTAAGGCGTACATGAGGGGATTGATGGTTAGTAATATCACGAACCTTAGAAGGGAATATGGAAAAAAACAGAAAAATTTAGAAAAACATGTAGTGTCGGCGACAGAATCCTTCCATATAAATAAGACGGAGAAGAATAGGGAAAATATGCAAAAAGCCACACAAATATATGCTAATTTTTTATTGGATAAGGCCCAACAGAATCTTTTCTTTAAAGGGCAAAAATATTTTACAGAGTCTGGGCGACCTGGTAAACTCCTCTCCAGAGTAATCTCCAATCAACAACCCAAAAAACATATAGACAAGGTTCGAGTGAGGGATGGTAGGATAGTCACTAGACAGGGCCCGGTGGAGAAGGCCTTTCTTGATTATTTTCTTGATCTGTATAAGGCTGATTCTAACATTACAGATGATAAGATAGATTTCTATCTAGATAGGATCAACTTTTCAACTATCACTGAGATGCAAAAGAAAGCATTAGAATTGGAGGTCTCAATTCAGGAACTTGAGGGAGCTATTAAAGTATGTTCAGCTAATTCTACTCCTGGTTCAGACGGGCTTCCCTATGAATTTTATAGCAAATACGGGGACTGTATTTTTCCTAGATTATTGGAGGTCTTTGCTGAATCATTGGAGGATGGGATGTTACCAGATTCAATGATGGAGGCTACAATAATACTAATTCCAAAAAAAGGCAAGGACCCTCTAGATTTAGAATCTTATAGACCAATTTCACTGCTTAATGCAGATGTAAAGCTTTTGGCGAGGGTCCTTGCTACAAGGCTTTCTGGGGTCATCTCTTCCATAGTCCATCCGGATCAGAGCGGTTTTATTCAAAATAAGGGTACACATCATAATCTACATCGGCTCTTTTCCAATATCCAGGCCCCTGGGGGGACCGCCCGCTCCATCCTGTCATTGGATGCCTCTAAGGCCTTTGACAGGGTGGAGTGGCGCTTCCTCTGGAAGGTTCTGGCAAGGATGGGCTTTGGAGAGAGGTTTATATGCACTCTTAAGTTATTGTATAGATCCCCAAGGGCTAAATTGAGTCTTAATGGAATTCTGAGTAGCAGTATCGAGTTAAACAGAGGCACCCGTCAGGGTTGCCCATTATCTCCCTTATTATTCGATATGTATATCGAACCCCTTGCGATGGCCATCAGGCAGGACGATCAGGTTAAAGGATTTGGTACGCTAGGAATACAAGACCGTATCTCATTATATGCAGATGATGTTCTGTTTTTTATAGATCACACGGAAACTACTCTCCCTAGGATTATTCAAATGGTTAAAGTATTTGGTGAGGTGTCTGGTCTTCTTATAAACTGGGCCAAGACCAGTCTGCTCCCAATAGACCCCCTGCCACAGAAAGAGGTTCCTGTTACACAGTTGGATATTGTTGATACTTTTCAATATTTGGGTTTGACTATATCGCCTCGGGTCGAAAACTTTGTAGAACTTAATCTGATCCCCATAATGGTAAAGATTAGAGCTAAAATAGGGATCTGGCTGAAACTTCCCCTATCTAGAGCTGATCGAGTTTCACTGGTTAAAATGGTGATATTACCACAATTTCTTTATGTGCTCAGGAATACACCTATTTGGATACAAGACAAACATTTTAAACTTATGGAAAGAATAATTAATGATTTAATATGGGGAAGAAAGCGAGTTCGAATTAAGTTGGAATATTTGTATAAATCAGTGGAGTGCGGGGGTTTAAATCTCCCCTACTTTAAGGGGTATTTTATTGCAGCCCAGTTATTGATGTGCTATGAATCAGAGAACAGCGCACTGCTGGGGAAGTTGGTAACTAGTCACGCTCACAATAATATTTTTACCTTGTTGGAATCTGGTCTATTGAAGAGTTATGAGCAAGGCTATAGAGAGACTATAAAACTACTCCTTAAAGTGTGGGCTACAACTAGGACATGGTTGAAGGTTAAGGGTTCACTTACATTTACGCCTCTTTGGCATAATTTGTATTTACAAAGGCTGGATGAAATTGCAGCTGACACATTTTGGCAGAAGAATAAAATTTTATATATTTCACAGGTAGTTAAAGATAGAGAAATTAAACCCTTTATAGAAATGACACATAATATAAAAAATCTTTCATGGTTTAGGTATTTTCAATTGCGATCTGTATTATCTAGTTTGGATGATAAGCGGCTGTTGGATATAGATAATTTATCCTTTCTGAATGATTGGGTAGGGGGTACACTTTCTAGAATAAAAATTTCAAATATATATAAGTTATTACTTAAGGTACGGTTTAGTGATATACACTCACCAGGACAAAAATCGTGGGAGGTGGATTGTCCGAATTTACAAATAGAAGGGTGGGAGAATATTTTTGGGAATTTATCTTTATTATCCCAGAACTTTAACCATGTTCTAATACAATTCTATATTTGCCATAGATTATATATTACTCCCCTATGGATGAATAAATGCGGGTTAAGAGACACGTCCAACTGTCCCAAATGTGACACTGTAGGAGCGGACTTTCTCCATATGATATGGACCTGTCCAGAACTTATAAATTACTGGAATGGTATCAATAATTATATTATGTGTAAACTAAAAATTCGAATTCCTTTTGAACCACAAGTATTTGTTCTTAATGACCTTTCCAAACTAAAAAATCATAAGTATCAAAAGATCTTCCTGAGTAGAATACTGATGTTGGCTAGAGTTTTGATCAGTCGGACCTGGTTTGCCCGATCCATTCCAGACATAAATACATGGACAAATTTAATTGATAAGGTAAAGAACTACGAGAAAATTATATATAGACGGAGGGAAATTGAATACCAGTGGAGCAGGATATGGAGTGGTTGGAGGTCTGATTAGCTGAGGTCAAGTTGTTTTATATATAGGGGTCCTACTTTGACGCACCACAAATCGGGGGGGAGGGAGGGGGGGGTTTTCTAAATGTTATGAAAAGACGAGCTGAATATATTTATATTTATATATAATTGGTTGGGTAACTAAGAATTGAGAGATTGTAAAAACTTTTTTATTGTAAATGTTTTGTAGTTTTCCCAATAAATTTTTTTGGAAATTAAAAAAAAAAAAAAAAAAAAAAAAATTTTTCCGGTATTGAGTTCCGTCCTAGGGGCTCAATATCGGAAAAAAAACTGATCAGTTTTATCCTAAGCCTTCAGTTCAATCACTGTACGTTTTTTGGACGTAGAAAATACTGCAGCATGCTGCGGTATTTTCCCCTTCCAAAATTCCGGAACACTTGCCATTATTTTCCATTGAAATGCATTAATGCTGGCCCAAGTGTTCTGGAAAAACGGATCCGGTTTTGCTGTCTGTGCATACACAGACCTTTAAAAGTGTGAAAATGATAAATACCAGATCAGTTTTTTCAGGACCAATGAGACAAATCCGGTATTGCAATGCATTTGTGAGACGGATCTGGATCCGTCTACAAATGGTATCCGTTTGTATACAGATTGCCGGAACTGCCTGCCGGAATCCAACAACGCAAGTGTGAAAGTACCCTTAGGGATCAGTGATGTATTTTTTTCCAAAATGCACCATGCTTTTGGTATGATGTTCTTAGTGGCATTTTGTGTGGGTAGCTACCTCAATAGTTTTTTCCTCTGTGTCGATTTGTTATGTGTGACATTTTGTGGCATTTTCCATTACATTTATGTTACATTTATGTGTTTCAAAGTGGAATCTTTAAATCAGATAGTAGTGGATTAATGTGATTTGTAATGTAAAAAAACAACATTGAAAATAACACAAAAAAAGCCTGTTTCGTAAAAGCCATAATATGAGATAAAACTACATTTTGCATTTAACAAATTTTGGTGTTTTATAAAGGACCTGTCACCACAAAATGCAATGCAATCTGAAGGCAGCATGTTATAGAGCTGAGCAGATTGATATATAATTCTGTAAAAAGATTCCGTAAAACATGCTCTATATTATTTGTGGGGCCCTGAAACAGAACTATGGATGCAGACAGCACACAGTGTGCTTTCTGCATCTTTTGCTGCCCTATTGAATTAAATAGGTCCACACCCGTTCTGCATAATTGTGGAACGAATGCGGACCCATACATACGGCCGTCTGAACGAGCTCTTATACAGAGAATGCTATCAATTACTAATAAGACAGCCCCGTGTACAACTGAAGTCAGAAAAAGCGTGGGCTTAAATGTATAAATTACAATTTTTACTGAATCTTTTCTTACACAGCTATATATCAATCTGCTCAGCTCCTTCTGCTCTATAACCGGCTGCCGGCAGACTGCACTGCATTTCGTGGTGACAGATCCTATTTAAACGGATATTTTCATGCACTTAAAAAATATAACACTGTGTGAAGGAGCCTGTTTACAGACCTTGAATTGCAGACTGACAGTAGGTTTCCGGTGCTTACTTCCAGACTTTAGAGAATCTTGGTTATTTCGGCTTGACACATGTTCAAACAGGTCATATATGAAATCAAGTCTAGATAAAATAAACACAGAAAGACAACAAGATAGTTTCAGAATCAAGAAAGTCAATAAGTATTGGCCATACATACAAGAAAACACTTCACCGTTACAGTTTTTAGGAATCGGGGTCTCTAGCTTAACATGGCTCAAATAACAGCACTAGATTTCTCATAAGTATGGCACCTGATTATCCAAATAATCAAGAAGGACAAAAGCACAACTAAACGGAATTTACCAAAATGTACATGATCCTATGGCACTTCAGTTGTTGGCCGGTGTATGCAAAGTGACCGGTGATGGAGCTCACATATGCTTTCTGTTGAGAAGCATGCACCGACATTGATAAGTAGAAACTTGTGCCTTTGCCAGAGTGACCAACATAATAAATATCTTCTATTTAGGAGTTCTTTGGGACCTTTTTGTGTTCTTTAAATTCACTTTGGGCCTATAGGATAAAACTCCAACAAGGAGGGGATCAGGACTGGTTTGAAATGTTTGAGCATGCAACACCTTAACGGTCTTGGGGATCTTGGCATTTTACTAAAAAGTACCTGGTACAATTCCCCAAAGGCTAATCATAGGCTAGGTTCATATCTCCGATAGAGGAACATTCTGGCCCATCTTGGGCAGACTAGGTGGGCCAAATGGTTCTTATCTGCCGACACATTCTATGTATCTGGCATAGCCAGACATCGCTGGATACTTGCTTACTACACTGCCTGTACCTGGATTTAACTAACCAAATAGTTATGAGCCTCCTATTGGATAATTACTGCATGGGCGATTATCTTTCAGCTGGTAACAAGTTATTTAACCCCAACTGGTGCAATGAGTTGCTTCTCATTTCTTAAACAACCATGTCGAAAGACACATCTAGTGGAAAAGATGTTAGTCTGTTTGAGAAGGGTCAAATCATTGGCATGCATCAAGCAGAGAAAACATCTAAGGAGATTATGTGGCGGGGAAAAAATCCTGAATGATCGTGATCGGCGATCACCTGAACGTTTGGTGAAATCAACAACAGTAGAACTCAGGGCTATGTTTAATAGTGAAAGTAAGAGCATTTCCACACGCACAATGCGAAGGGAACTCAAGGGATTGGGACTGAACCGCTGTGTAGCTGTAAGAAAACCACTAATCAGTGGGGCAAACCAGAAAAAAAGGCTTCAACTTGCTAGGGAGCATAAATATTGGACTCTGGAGCAATGGGAGAAAGTCATGTGGTCTGATGAGTCCAGATTTACCCTGTTCCAGAGTGATGGGCGCATCAGGGTAAGAAGAGAGGCAGATGAAGTGATGAACCCATCATGCCTAGTGTCTACTGTACAAGCCTGTGGGGGCAGTGCTATGATCTGGGGTTGCTGCAGTTGGTCAGGTCTAGGTTCAGCAACAGTATGTGCTCCAAGAAGGAGGTCAGCTGACTACCTGAACATACTGAATGACCAGGTTATTCCATCAATGGGTTTTTTCTTCCCTGATGGCACGGGCATATTCTAAGATGACAATGCCAGGATTAATCGGGCTCAAATTGTAAAAGAGTGGTTCAGGGAGCATGAGACATCATTTTCACACATGGATTGGCCACCACAGTGTCCAGACCTTAACCCTATTGAGAATCTTTGGGATGTGCTGGAGAAGGCTTTGCGCAGCAGTCAGACTCTACTATCATCAATGCAAGATCTTGGTGAAAAATTTATGCAACACTGGATGGAAATAAATCTTATGACATTGCAGAAGCTTATCGAAACAATGCCTCAGCGAATGCGTGCCGTAATCAAATCTAAAGGCAGTCCAACAAAATATTTTTGGTGGCAACTTTTTTTGTTGGACGGGCAGTGTATAATGGGATCTGGCCAGTTTTCTGCCGAGGAAATACAGCTGCATGCAGCTGAACTGTGGTGGCACTAGGGGAAACATCTGCTTACCATCATTACACTGCTGCCAGTCACCTCTATTATATGCCTGGTAACGAGTCATTCTACAAACACTCATACAGTACTTGTAGGGAAAACACTGTGCCTTACCTGCTTTCACGTAAAAGGTTGAGAAGGTCATCCCTGAAGGTGTCTCGGTTCTTTTCCAAAGTACCTCTAACATCATACAAGACCTTTTAATTGGAATAGAGAACATCACTGTACAGATAGACAACCTTTATAACATGTCCAATGAAGAATTAGCTAGAAAAAACTAGGAAATGTGAATCTGATGGCAAATTGGGTGTTAGCCATTGGGGGGTGTTCCAGCACAGTCTGATACTATCCAATCAGTGTCTACAGTGTCAGACTGTGCAGGGACAGAGCCTAAACTTCATAAACTTCTAGTAGGGGGAATAACAGACTAATGGCACAGGACTCATAATGAAATATTCTCTGGATTTGTTATTTCATGCGGAAAGTGGTTACTAAAACAGACATGACAGGGTTGGTGTCAGGTCCTCTTTAACCGCCCCAGGACCACCGTACGCAGGATCACGTCCTGGCGGCGGCCCTGTTATTCCTCCTGGACGCGCCGGCGCGTCCTCTCGCGAGAGGCGAGATTTCCTGTGAAATCAGGCGCGCGCGTTCACAGGATCGGCCGGTAAGCGAGTCGATCTACAGCCTGCCAGCGGCGATCGTTCGCTGGCAGGCTGTAGATGCGATTTTTTTAACCCCTAACAGGTTTATTAGACGCTGTTTTGATAACAGCGGCTAATATACCTGCTACCTGGTCCTCTGGTGGTCCCTTTTGCTTGGATCGACCACCAGAGGACACACGCAGCTCAGTAAAGTAGCACCAATCACCACACTACACTACACCCCCCCTGTCACTTATTAACCCCTGATCACCCCATATAGACTCCCTGATCACCCCCCCTGTCATTGATCACCCCCCTGTCCTTGATCACCCCCCTGTCAGGGTCCATTCAGATGTCCGTATGTGTTTTACGGATCCACGGATCCATGGATCGGATCCGCAAAACACATACGGACGTCTGAATGGAGCCTTACAGGGGGGTGATCAATGACACAGGGGTGATCACCCCATATACACTCCCTGATCACCCCCTGCCATTGATCACCCCCCTGTAAGGCTCCATTCAGACGTCCGTATGTGTTTTACGGATCCACGCATCCATGGATCGGATTCGCAAAACACATACGGACGTCTGAATGGAGCCTTACAGGGGGGTGATCAATGACACAGGGGTGATCACCCCATATACACTCCCTGATCACCCCCTGTCATTGATCACCCCCCTGTCATTGATTACCCCCCTGTAAGGCTCCATTCAGGCGTCCGTATGTGTTTTGCGGATCCGATCCATGGATCCAAGGATCCGCAAAACACATACGGACCTCTGAATGGAGCCTTACAGGGGGGTGATCAATGACAGGGGGGTGATCAGGGAGTCTATATGGGGTGATCACCCCCCTGTCATTGATCACCCCCCTGTAAGGCTCCATTCAGACGTCCGTATGTGTTTTGCGGATCCGTGGATCCGCAAAACACGGACACAGCGGATCCGCAAAACACATACGGACGTCTGAATGAAGTCTTACAGGGGGGTGATCAATGACAGGGTGGTGATCAGTGACAGGGTGGTGATCACCCCATATAGACTCCTGGATCACCTCCCTGTCATTGATCACCCCCCTGTAAGGCTCCATGCAGACATTTTTTTGGCACAAGCGGAAATTGATTTTTATTTTATTTTTTTTCTTACAAAGTCTCATAATCCACTGACTTGTGTCAAAAAATAAAATCTCACATGAACTCACCATACCCCTCACGGAATCCAAATGCGTAAAATTTTTTAGACATTTATATTCCAGACTTCTTCTCACGCTTTAGGGCCCCTAAAATGCCAGGGCAGTATAAATACCCCACATGTGACCCCATTTCGGAAAGAAGACACCCCAAGGTATTCCGTGAGGGGCATATTGAGTCCATGAAAGATTTTAATTTTTGTCCCAAGTTAGCGGAAAGGGAGACTTTGTGAGAAAAAAAAACACAAAAAAACAATTTCCGCTAACTTGTGCCCAAAAAATGTTTTTCTATGAATTCGCCATGCCCCTCATTGAATACCTTGGGGTGTATTCTTTCCAAAATGGGGTCACATGTGGGGTATTTATACTGCCCTTGCATTTTAGGGGCCCTAAAGTGTGAGAAGAAGTCTGGAATCCAAATGTCTAAAAATGCCCTCCTAAAAGGAATTTGGGCCCCTTTGCGCATCTAGGCTGCAAAAAAGTGTCACACATGTGGTATCGCCGTACTCAGGAGAAGTTGGGCAATGTGTTTTGGGGTGTCATTTTACATATACCCATGCTGGATAAATATCTTGGTCAAATGCCAACTTTGTATAAAAAAAATGGGAAAAGTTGTCTTTTGCCGAGATATTTCTCTCACCCAGCATGGGTATATGTAAAAAGACACCCCAAAACACATTGCCCTACTTCTTCTGAGTACGGCGATACCAGAGGTGTGACACTTTTTTGCAGCCTAGGTGGGCAAATGGGCCCACATTCCAAAGAGCACCTTTCGAATTTCACAGGGCATTTTTTACAGATTTTGATTTCAAACTACTTCTCACGCATTATGGCCCCTAAAATGCCAGGGCAGTATAACTACCCCACAAGTGACCCCATTTTGGAAAGAAGACACCCCAAGGTATTCCGTGAGGGGCATGGCGAGTTCCTAGAATTTTTTTTTTTTTGTCACAAGTTTAGGGGCCCAAATGCGTGCAAAGTAGTTTGAAATCAAAATCTGTAAAAAATGGCCTGTGAAATCCGAAAGGTGCTCTTTGGAATGTGGGCCCCTTTGCCCACCTAGGCTGCAAAAAAGTGTCACACATGTGGTATCGCCGTACTCAGGAGAAGTTGGGGAATGTGTTTTGGGGTGTCATTTTACATATACTTATGCTGGGTGAGATAAATATCTTGGTCAAATGCCAACTTTGTATAAAAAAATGGGAAAAGTTGTCTTTTGCCGAGATATTTATCTCACCCAGCATGGGTATAGGTAAAATGACACCCCAAAACACATTGTCCAACTTTTTTTTACAGATTTTGATTTCAAACTACTTCGCACTTTAAAAAAAAAAAATGTACAACTGAAAGTGAAAAATGTCATTTTTTGGCAAAAATTTGGTTAAATTTCGATTAATAACAAAAAAGTAAAAATGTCAGCAGCAATGAAATACCACCAAATGAAAGCTCTATTAGTGAGAAGAAAAGGAGGTAAAATTCATTTGGGTGGTAAGTTGTATGACCGAGCAATAAATGGTGAAAGTAGTGTAGTGCAGAATTGTAAAAAGTGGTCTGGTCATTAAGGGTGTTTAAGCTAGGGGGGCTGAAGTGGTTAATGTGTCAGTGTCTTGGCCTATATCATTAAAGTCATGTATGCAGTTCACAGAAATTTCGAACAGTTACCTCTCCAGCATAGTGCTTTACACCAAAGTTGTGAACAGTAACTCTTGGCTTCACATAAAAGGAGTTCTTCTATAAAAAAAAAGAAACATACACAGATGAAAACCAAAGTTCAGTACACAATAGGAAGTATTTAATAGTTATTTATCATTGTGGAAAATATCATGAATCAAAGTGGTTGTAATAAAAAGAACACGAATATAAAGGTGAATTATCATAATACAGATGTTGAGGACCAAAGGGCTGAATGTTAATGTCCACTTTGTGTCTGATGACCTACTGAATATAATGGATTGTTCTCTGCTACATGCCGCAGTGCATCCAGGGGCCTTAAGATACACTACTTTTGTGGGCATCCTCACGCCTAACCTACTAATTTAATCTTCCCCACAGGAAAGTACCCTGATATTTAGGGTCCAAAATATAATCTATAACTCACGTTTATTCTAATTGCCATACTTGGGCTGGGTTCACACGGGCGTGTCTGGATTAGGTCCGGATGCGTCCCGGTGTATTGCGGCAAACCCATGCGATTAGGTACGCAATTGCAGTCAGTTTTGACTGCGATTGCATTCTGATGTTCAATTTTTATTGCGCGGGTGCAATGTGTTTTGCACGCGTGTGATAAAAAAACGACTGTGGTACCCAGACTTGAACTTCTTCACAGAAGTTCAGGTTTGGGTTCGGTGTTGTGTAGATGTTATTATTTTCCCTTATAACATGGTTATAAGGGAAAATAATAGCATTCTGAATACAGAATGCTTAGTAGGTGATCAATTGAGGGTTAAAAAAATAAATAAAAATTAACTCACCTTCTCCTCTTGATCGCGTAGTTCCCGGTCTCTTCTTTACTTCTTTAATGATGAATTACCGGCTAGGACCTGTGGTGACGTCAGATCACATGCTCCAATCACATGGACCATGTGATTGGAGCATGTGATCTGACGTCACCACAGGTCCTAGCCGGTAATTCATCATTTACTTCTATGGGGCCTGTCCTGCGTTAAAAACACAGAATATAGAGCATGCTGCAATTTTCAAGCATTGCAGAAGTGATGCGTGAAAAAAACGCTCATGTACACAGCCCCATTGAAATAAATGGTGCCGGATTCAGTGCGGGTGCAATGCGTTCACCTCCCGCATTGCACCCGCGCGGAAATCTCGCCCGTGTGAACTCAGCCTTGGGGTTGGGAAGCAACGTTTCCCCTAAAATTTAGCAATTAGCATTTTTGCCTTAGATCAACATGGTAGGAGTATAGGTTGGATTGGATGGACCTTATCACTATGTGTAAGTAACTAGGTATACTATCTCATAGTTTTTTCCTGATTTCCATGTAGAGTTGTCCGTTGACTGCGGCCTTCATGTCTTAACCTTAACTTAAACAGATTACAATGAACTAACAGAATGATAAAAGTACAACATACCGCATGCTGGTTATGTAACTTCTCCAGTAAGGTGCTATCGGTGGCTTTAGGAAAGTAGCTTTCTTCATTGAATAGTGCTAATAAACCAAGTTTCTGGTAAAGCAAAAAAGATGAAAACAAGTCGGTGATGTCAGTTATGTTGGAGGCTGTTCTCTGAGAAAACCGTCAAAGTTTTCCTTAACAGTTGCTATTCCTACCAGGAATATCTTATGTACAACACTTTACATATCGAAAAAAGATCTGCAGAATGTTAAGTCAACTTAAAGGGAATCTCCAGACAATAATTTAAAGATCAGTTTTGTCCTGATAAGAGCCAATGCCTCACTCCTTGCCTAAGGGTCTCTGTCTGACTGCTTTGGGAGATTCATGACATCATTAGTAAATTAGTGATGTCATGAACTGTTCACAGTCACCTGCGACAAGACATAGTACCTCTGCTGGTAATATCTAGAAGAAAACAATTTACATCATGTCCTTTTTCATATGCTGCTCATTAAATGTTCCTGTAGATACAGATATATGAACATGTCTCATCTAGACAAGTACTGTTATAAATCCTTACCTTCTCAATCAAATCCAAGCATTCCCCATTATCCGTCCAGTTAATATCTTCCCATACAAGTCCTTCTCTAAAGTAAAAATGACGGGATGAATGAAGTATTATATACAGAGACTGAGGCTACTTCGCTGTATGCATTATATATTTTCACCATATGGCCTCATGCACATGACCGTTGTTTGCGTCCGCGTCCGTTCCGCCGATTTTAGCATTTCAGGTGCGGACCTATTCATTTCTATGGAGCCGTTGAAAATGCGGATAGTGCACCGTTTGCCATCCGCGTCCGTGACCCGTGGGTCCAGTCCGTCAAAAAAATATAACCTGTCCTATTATTTCCGCGGAAAACGGTTTGCGGACCCATTTAAGTCAATGGGACTGCTAAAAAACACGGAGGCACACAAGATTGTCATCCGCGTCCGTGAGTCCGCATTCGTTTTATTCCTATCATTTGCAGGGTAAACTTATCTTAGACTTTTTTTTACATCCCTTTATGTCTGGTGGTCCTCCAAAAATAAAGGAAGACACACGGAAACAAGAACGGAAACTGATCATGAAACAACGGAACCCAATTTTGCGGAACGGAACACAACAACGGTCGTCTGCATGAGGCCTATGTTTGATGTTTTTATAGTTCACAAGCATTGACAGTTACCTGCTATATTCCAGCTGCTCCAAGGAAAATATGTGCTTATTGAAATATTCCTGCAGCTTCTCATTTGCATAGTTTATGTTGAACTGTTCAAATCGATTGACCTAAAACGAGAAAAGAAGTGCTCAAATAAAACAGATGCACCATCAGGGGCGTACACTGAATTCGTGGGGCCCCATAGCAAAACTCAGTATTGGGTCCCTCCCTCCCGCACAAATATAAAGTACAATTTATGTAATATATATATATATATATATATTTATATATATACATTAAGGTTCTTGCTGTCCCTACAGAATTCAGCACACAGACATCTTAGGTTCCTCACTTTTCTATCATCCTTCCCCTTCTTGTGCCCCAACATTGTCATCCTGCTGTTACCCCCAATACTGTTGACTCTGTGCTCCCCAAGGCCCATATAGTGCCCCCAGCAGTAACAAGGCCCCGCACCAGATCCCTCTGATGCTTTGGAAGCTCTCTGTGGACCATGGCTTTTCCTGTGGGATGCGACTAAGAAAATTTCAGGAAAGACCAACTAGAGCAGCTGAACTTTATTTGGGGTTAATCAGAGGCACTTTAAATGATGGCAGGTGTATGCTGACTCCTATTTGACATGATTTTGAATGTGATTGCTTAATTCTGAACACAGCTGCAACCACATTATTTTAGTTTTTTTGTTTTCTTCCCTCCACCTAAAAGATTTCAGTTTGTTTTTCAATTGAGTGGTATAGTTTATTGGTCACATTAAAGGTGGAAAACGTTCTGAAATGATTTATCTTTGTCTCATTATTTTACAGCACAGAAACCTGACATTTTAACAGAGGTGTGTAGACTTTTTATATCCACTGTGTGTATATTTATAATATATATATATATATATATATATATATATATATATATATATATATTTTAGTAGGTGTCATGTGTCTCAGGCTCTGTTCCAGTCAAATTTTTAGCCTCAAATATGAATTGTCATGCATTTCTGCAAAATGTTATGTATTAATGCAAATTTGCATGATGGCGTCTGTGACTGTAAAGTGCTGGGTGACATTTTCCCAACATCCCAGGTGTCTTTCTTCAGAAAATGTTTTGAAATTTATTTGAAATTTTTATTATTCAGGTTTTAATTAAGTTTGTCAACATTGTGAAAACTTTTCTGAAAGGTTAATGAAATATCTTCACGTTGATTATGTTGTGACCCCCAGAAAACTGCAAACTGAATGCCCAATGACACCTACGTTACCACTGCTGACAATATAGTTGCAGAAAGCTGAATCGATGCATAAGAACCAACAACATATATGAAGTACCGGTACCTCAAAATTTTCAAATCCAAAGATGTCCAGAATACCAATTGATTTGAAATCATCTTTTCCTTTGATTCGACTGTTGATTTTCTTGATTACCCAAGTAAAGCATTGTGAGTAGAGAGCCATGGCCACTGAATCTCTGCTGTCTATAGCCTGTGGTAAGACATGAGACAGTGGGTGTTACTATAAGGTACAACAATTTTCATCCCTAACATATGACTACAAGATGTATATCTTGATCAATCCATGAGCTGAGTCCACCAAGGATCTCAGCTTTCAGCTTTAAGATCTCCGAGGTTGGAGTCATCTGCAATATGTTACCCATAAAATGTAATTCATCTATTTACTGACAGTTTGTGAATAGAGATGAGCGAATCGAATCCCAAGAAGTGGAATTCAATCCGAATTTCAGGATAAATTCGATTCACCTAGAAGCCGAATTTCCTTGTGCTTCGTATCAGCGAATCCATCGTGATGATGTAATCTCGCGCCGCACAGGATTTCGATCGAGATCTTCAAGCAAGATGGCGGTGGCCGACCCGTCGCCAGCAAATGGAGGTAATTTTGCTAAAAACCTTTTTATTATTTTAAACTAAGATGCTGCGATCATGTATGAACGCGGCATCTGAGGGGTACAATGACGGGGGCGGCATCTGCCTGTCATTGCACCCGCTACTTACAAAAAAATGTGCACCGTGACAAAGTAATTAATCACAAAGCGAATTTTTGGGTGAAATTCGGTGAATCAGCCAAATCGAACTTTTAAGAAATTCTCTCATCTCTATTTGTGAACTTACTTGCTCAGTGCTGAGCGGTGTAGAAATCTCCTCTCCCCTGAGAATCATGGATTTGTGTGTCAGTGCCTCTGTTAGCTGCTCGGAGTCCAGCCCCAGCAATTCTGCCGTTCGCCCCAGTGCTGTTAATAATATAAATCACGTATCATGACAAATGTAGGAAATACAGTGTAAGTGTCCAATCTGTCCAATAATTCATACATTTTTATATAGTAGGTTACTTTCTGTTATAAAAATGCTCCAGTTGTGAGACATTCTATTTACTTTATTATAACGGCACCCCTGGTGTTTAATCTGTTTAGTAATGTTTACGTCCACACACTAAGGGGGTCGCACATGCTCAGTTTCATCCTTCAAGTGTCACCAGCCATATCTCCTGTTAGAAGCAGTGACAGTTACAGGGAGAGAGCTGCACCGGAAAGTACACACCTCTCGAGAAAGGACATGCCCCCTCAGAAAGGACACCCCTTCTGAGCTGTGACATGGAGATATTTGTATCAGAAAGGACGCACCCCTTAAGAAAGGCCAAAGCCCTTGAAGTGACAGCCTGAAGATAATACAGCAGGACATTTGAAGCAAAGAATGTGGAGATCTCTGGATCCATGTGAGGTACAGGCCTGGTTCTAGCTATGTTAGAAGGAATCTGGCATGTACTACACAATGTCTGATTTCCATCAGTCATGGCATAAGCCCTTTAAATAAAATTTACACAAACCTGTAATACAAAAGGTAAGTATGCTAAACATTCTGACCCACATTGTAATCAAAACTTCATATTACTGCATTACTATATAACACATAATTGTCTCTTACCTGTTTTTGTAGATATCTGTGCTCCACCAGCAGTCATAAAGTCTATGTTTCCCAGGTGCAAAATCCCAGCAAGCAACCTAAAAACTTCCCGCACATCTTCAGCAGTAAACTTCATGACTTCCATAGCAGTCTGCAACAACGGTAACATTACACAATCATATCTAGTACTAGTCTAAGTGAAATTCAACTATAACCTGGGCTTCATTAGAGTTGGAGTGAACAATAGGGGAACTTATCCTGACCGGCTCTCTGGATTTCTGGCTTAAAAAAGTCGTAAAATAGGTATTTGTGACATTTTGGGTTATCAGTACAAATATTTTACACCATTTTGCATTTTTACATCGTTTAGGCTACTTTCACATCTGCGTTGTGCTCTCCGGTTTTAAGATCTGGCACAGGGTCTCAAAACTGCAACACAACGCTTCCGTTTTGTCCCCGTTCAAAACGGAACAAACTGGAATGGTTTGCATTTCTCTACGGTTTGTTGTGTTCCCATGCTGGACAAAAAAATGCTGGCTGAACTAATGGACAGTGGCGTAGCTATAGGGGTCGCAGCGGTCGCAATTGCCGATACCAAAAACCATGTAAGTCAATGAAGCTGGTTCATTTTTTTTTTCCTTCATTTTCTGGTTTCTTCATTTTCAATATAATACAAGTGGATCCGTTCTGAATGTATACAGCCAATTGTATTGTTATAATGGAAGAGTTTTGCTGTGGTTTTGAGATCCCATGCTGGATCTCAAAACCGGACAGCAAAACCGCAGATCTGAAACTAACCATACTCCAGTTTTGAGAAGTGGGTGGGAAAGTCAGTGTGGTTATCTATGTAAACTCAATTCAGATTTATTGTCTGTGTCTCTGCGGATTTTCAAAAAGTCGCAAAAATTATTATACCCTTATTACTGTAAAGTGGTAATAGACAGAAGTGTTAGGCCCCTTGCAGACGAGCGTTCCTCCCGCATCGAGTCTGCAACGCAGCTCCCGGCCTCATCCCCCAGCACTGACGGGGGTCACATAGCATTATATGTAACACCTACAGTTCTGGAATGTATTGGATAACACTGGCATAATGCTTTAAACACTCATATATTTCTTTGGACAAGTTTAATTTGGGGGGGGGGGGGGATTAATTTCAAGTTTTGGCAAAGAAATGGTACAATAGACAGGACTGGACTTATCTTGTAGAATGTAAACTAATGCAGAGCATCCCTCGTGTTAACGTGGACATATTGCAATTTGTGATGGTAAAATGAAGACCTTCAGAATTACAACACACCATGTGCAGTATGTAGACAGATCCAAATGCCACAAACATCTGAAGCATGTCAGCAGATGACCACATCAGACACAAGACGCCAGGGCGTTCTTCTAACTTTTGGTTTCATACCCTGTATGCTATTTTCACTTCAGAACACATTGTCCGCATTATGCCAGTAAACAGGTTTGGCAATGTGGGAAACAATGTAATACATTTTTGATAAATGCAAATTAACGTCCAGAAGCAAATGGTCCGATTCAGGGGAAAATTATTGGAAACATAGACAATAATATAGCATTTCTTGGCTCTTAAAGGTTATGGACACCCTTGATAATTGTATTTGACTCATTTGGGGCTCAAAATCGTTCTTTTCAATTAGTCTTTTATTAAAAATAGCTCAGTTCTTATCAAACTGAGGAATATAGCTTAAATAAGAGTTTATGAGGTTTGGACTAGTTTATTAATAAATCTGCACCTGGATGTTACTAGTGGGGGTCCCTGCGCAGTGCTGGAAGTGTCATATAGCGCAGGACACACCTTCATCTGGTAACTTCCAGTTGCATATTAATAAACTTCTAGTAGCAATAACTGAGGAAAGGATATGAAGGGATGTTTCAGAATTGTTATTGCCCAGGGAATAAAATTATTTACCCCTTTATTGGGGTGGTGACAGACACGCTTAACCCACCAGCTCGCAACACAGCCAGTGGGTGACAGCTGTGCTACCTCTGGAGGCCTCTATGGCTTCATTCTTGCTGTGTTGTAATTGCACACCGCACCGGTTCTCAGCTCTGCAATGGGTCAGGAAAAAAGCTAAGTTCTGAAGTCGAGGTGGTCTGTGGGTTCAGAACCCCCACTGATTCAGACATGTGCAATCTATACATATATTAATAACATGTACCGACTGTATACATTGCATATCGACTCACCTTTACTTCTTGAAAGGTCTCATTGTCACTGATGGTTTCATCTCTGATACATCCAGACTGATTCAAGTAGTGGTATTTCTCTGCTTGTAATAAATAAAAAGCCTCTGTGGAAGACATAGAACATGAGCGGTCATTTACAGACTGAAGTCTCTCACAAGGGCATGTTCACACAGTATTTTTTATGAGGATTTTCCCTCCAGAATCCATGTAAGAACCTAAACATAACTGTGCCACAAATGACCCCTGAGGTGTGCACCAATCACCTGGCCTGTGCCCACCCACAGCTAGCCCTGCAGTATGCACAGCAGTACAGAGGCTGGCCTGGTACCCACCAGCAGAGAGGGAAAGGGTGCAGCAGGGCACCTTGAACACTGTAGAGAGATCATGCCGGCGCCGCCTCACCTCACTCACTCCAGCGTGCGGCACGCAGCTTCACCTCCTCCACGTCCGGCGGCCCATACAACTCTGCCAGACTGCTCTCCTGGCTGCGCCTGCACGCACACGTGCTCTGCCTCCGCCCCCACCCTATGTGAACTTACTTAGCCGCCCACAGCTGGTATTGTAAATCACTCAGGCTTTACTCCGTCTCTCCTGGGGCCCATGGGGCCCCCCTGACTTAGGGGCCCGGTCGCAATTGCGACTGCTGCGACCCCTATAGCTACGCCACTGTCCATTAGTTCCGCCAGCATTTTTTGGTCTGGTAGAATCCCGGTATATGTTCCCAGATCTCTGCTGGATCGCATTATAGTCAATGGGGCCGGAGGGCATTTCAGTAACATCCGGCAATGCCAGATCCAGAAAGGTCTGGCAGACTGGTCTCTGCTGGAACAGCCTGCCAGAACTACTAATCGTGTGGAAGAAGCCTTAGCTCCACTGAATGGATATAGTCTACAGCCAGATGCTTGGAAGTACAAACTGCAAAACCATGGGAGAAATTCAAGGGTCAGCCACAGATTCGGCAGCAAATACATGCTGGATTTTCCGATGTGTATTTTACTTCTATCTGTGAAAGTTTGATATAGTTATATTCTGCTTTACTTTCTGTGCTGCCCAAAATTTCTTCCAGACGCAAGAGAGACATGTCAGAGTCAGCGCTGGAAGCCATAATGCAGATATGACCAGTACCTTAGAAATATTTATGGAAGTTAGTATTTAAAAAAAAAAACATTTAGTGGGCAATTTATTAGTCCCCCTATGCCTGTTTTTCGTGTAGAAACATAGCAAATCCACAGGATTTCCACTTTTCAATTCCATTGCGACTTTTCTAGTCGCAAGTGGCATTTCACTCCGCCCTAGTCAATTTTATGAAAATGGGGCATTCTGAGGGCAGGCTCAGTGCAAATCTGGTGGATTTGTGACTTTTCTTCACCAAAAACAGGAGTATGGGAAATAGTGAATTTACCCCATAGTTTTTATTTTGCTTTTAAGAACCACAGAAAAACCGGAGCAGATTAGAGGAAGCAGGCGATATATCATGACATAGGTGGAGAACGACTCTTGGTTTCAGTGGAGATAGCCTTTAACTTTACTGTAAACATGCAGTCTACTTTTTTCTGGATTCTGCTGTATATAGAAACAGATTCCTGAGAACTTCCTGTCCATAATATCTGTATATTTGCTGATATTGGGTTGTTTTTCTGCAGTTTTGCAAGATTTACTGTTTGCAAGATAGGTTAGAGGAAGGAAACCAGGCTAAGTAAAAAAGTGGAAACAACCTTTTTAATGAATTAACAAATAATTGGAACATTTTGTCAACTGACAATTATTGTCACCCGATAAATCAGTTTAATTGTTAATAATGAATAAATACAATATAAATGTGAGACAAAGTAATATTATTGTGGCGTTTAGAATGTATGTTTCTATTTAAATTTGAACAGATATATATTGTTTATACTTTAAAGGAAACCTGTCATCTACTTTATGCTGTCCATACTAACAGCAGCATAAAGTAGAGACAGGTGAGTTGATTTCAGCGGTCTGTCATTTAAAAGCTAAAAGTAAGTGGTAGATTTGACTCTTTCCAAGTCCTGGGCTGCAATGATTATGAAGCTTGTTCTCAGCAACCACTTACTTTTAGCTGATGAGTGACACACCGCTGATATCAGCATTTCTGTCACTATTTTATGCTGCCCTCAGTGAGGTCAGCATAAAATTGATGACAGGTTCCCTTTTAAGAATTACTTTATGAATTTCTGTAGTATTATATGTCATGCATTCAAGGGAATGGCTAAGTATGTAATGCATGTATGGACCAGGTCCTGCAGAGTGGTAGCAGCATCACTTAGTGGTTCTCTGCTGTGTCTCATAAAGGTTTAAAGTGGGGATAATATGGCATCCATATAGAACATATGGAGATGAGTTGACTTGATGAAACAAAGCCCTTTAAAGGGGTTGTCTGGATTCAGAGCTGAACCCGGACAACCCATATTTTCACCCAGGCAGTCCCTTTGATGTTAGCATCAGAGCAAATTATGCTCCAATGCGCTCCCTTGCCCTGCGCTGGATCGCGCAGGGCAAGGGCTTTTTTATTTACAATAACACACTGCCGGGTGGAGGCTTCTTCCCAACAGTGTGTTCGGTGACGTCACCGGCTCTGATGGGCCGGCTTTAGCACTGCCCTAGCCATTTTACAGGCTAGGGCAGCGCTAAATCCCGCCCATCAGTGCTGGTGATGTCACTGGGCTCACTGCTGGGCGGAAGCCTCTGCCTGGCAGCCCTAAGGAGAGCCTGGTCTGTCATGAAATGCTCCGATGCTCTTGTCAGGGGGGTTGACTGGGTGAAATTCTGGGTATGTCCGGGTTTAGCTCTGAACCTGGACAACCCCTTTAACTACCAGGTTTAGCTCACTGAGTTCATTACCAGGGGCATTATCTCAATGTACATCACTGGGTGTATTATTCTTGAATTGTGACATCGCTGCATGCATTATACCTGTACTGTACTCTAGTGTGGAGTGGAGCTGAAACGAATCATAATCTTTTTGCAGTATGACTTGTTATGCTCTTAATGGGGATTTGTTTGTGTTCAAATGTATTTTTTTGTTTTTTTATTTTAGAAATGTGACTTTGTGACAGAAGCAATTCTGCTGCAGTATATATGTACTCCTGGGCCATAAGCTCCTTACATGAAAAGATACATGAAATTAAATATCTATACAGCAGAGAATAACTGTAGTGATCAGTTGACCAAACCTTGACCTATGTACTGTGCATAGAGAGGTCACTTGCTTTTTAGAAGTATGTCTGTAGCATGAAGAAGCTGCCTTCCTCAGTCAGTATTTTGTACTTGGAAGGCATTGCTCCACACTTGGTAAAAAAATAAAATAAAATCGTTCTTGGAAGAAGGAAGTATGGCAGCACAAAATGTTGTAAAATAATACCCAAGACCATTTCATAATGCATTTGATACCTCTCTCCTCCTTCCCTGCTCCTTCCAGAAGTGCATAAAATATGTGGTAATTCCTCTCCTCGGGGTTCTGCCGTACTACACGATTCTAGTTTCAAGAAGGTAAAAAGATCTTTATTAATTTGTCATTCATCAACACAAGAAGACTGAAAAAGTAATGCAATAAATAGAACCGTATTACTTACCTTTTCTAATAAATCTTCATTACGAGAAAATAGAAGTTAAAGAGTAATAACCCATGACCAAAAAATTACAAAATTCTGCTCACATATAAAAAGACTGAAAATGAACGTTCACATCGTGAACATAAGGCTGACATCTTGACAAAAGAAACAATTCTAATTATTATATTAATATTAATCAGTACGTTGACTATTATTTTTTTCTTGCTTAGAGGTTATAAGTGGCATCTATCTAGAGGAAATTATGGGTAATTAGTACTTGATGAATGTAATAGTAAGTAGAAACGAGTTTAAAAGGTGCCATTATGTTGCTGAGAAAGGATACAATCTACAATGCGTCCTCCCTGAATGTGTCCTTTTTGACATATACGCAGTTGAATGAACTTTCCAAAACGGCTTGAGTTATTATTGTAAACGGTCTTCGCATTTCCAAAGGCTTCCATGATTGGACTGTGAGATATAGAGAAAATGAAATTTATTACTTGTTACATGTCAAAATATCAGTGAGTTGCTAAATGAGAATATTATGCAATATGTACGTAATAAATCTGCCTTTACATGCATCAAATATGATAGCAACTACGTGATAACCTCCTCTGCTGACTATAAATCTATTTTACTACTGGTTTCCTGCATTCCAGCTTCGTCTCTACCGTTCTAAGGTTAATAGTGCTTCTAAGAACACAAAAGCAATGGAAATGTGCACCAGTTAAAAGCTAGGAAGTATGAACACCTTTGCACAAGTAAATGCAAAATTAAACAACTTCCTAAATAGTCTTCATACACATTTTCTACCATTTTGCTGTTGTAGAGTCTGTGTAACTCATTTATGTAGATGTGCTGGCTCTCTATGGTCTTCCCTTCTCTTAGAGAGCAGCAGGAAGGGGGAGGAGGTTGTAGAGTGCAGATCAGAGTGTAGAGAAAGAAGAAAGCATGCAAATCCTCAGGGAGAACAGATCACAAATGTTGTGCAAGATCAGTGTGTAGACAGGAAGGAAAGCAACACACTCAACAGACCCTGCAGGAGGAAGGAGGGGTAAATCACACACTCCTCAGCATTAGTGGTTTGTCAGTAAAAGTGTGAAGAAATCCCTCCTGGGCTGAAGAAGGAAAATCAGTAGGAATGAAGCTGTGCTGATATAGGAAAGTAGTGAAGACAGCAGCATCCTGGACACACAGATCCAGCATGTATTACTAGGAAGGACAGGTCTATATGAAAAATCTGAGACTAGAAACAAGTTGAAAACTGAGGTTGTCTTGTTTTTCATTCCTCTTTCCTTAATTCCTATCCCCACATGTCCTTTGGTTGAACTTGATGGACTTTTTTCAACCATGCTAACAATGTAACTATGGATATCAGGTAGTCAAAAAATGAATTAAGATTGCAGACTAAAACTTGATTTTCCACATCAAAGATGTTCATTAAGCTTTTAACACAGGTTAATAAAATAGTCTTGATTAAAATATCCTAGTCAGTTAAGTCACTCATGTGTTACTCATTTCCATCTGCTTCTTCTCTTACTATAGATAAGGAACAAATGGAGGCTGAATAGAGTTCTATGATTGCTGGATTAGACTACATAGGGTTTGCTTGTAATCTGTATCCAGATATCCACAGATATTATATTTTTTATGATGAATGTTTGCTTTAGACTACTTTCACACCTGCCACAGGGTGTTCTGGCTGGCAGACAATGCTCAGAATCGGCTGGAGAAAAAACACTGGATCTAGCATTTTTTTGTCTGACCAATTATCGGCATATGGACCCAATGGGGTCTGATGGGAAGGCACTAGTATTTGGCAATGCCAGATCTGGAGAACTACGGCAGGTTGTTCTATGCTGGAACAGCCTGCCGGAGTTCTCTGCTGCAGATCTGTATCTAGCCTTACTTTTTATTATAGAATTATCTCAGCGCCAAAAAAGGCTGCAAATGTGCACATCATATTTAACATATGAGCCTACTGCAACATGGTAGGAATTAATAACTTTATATCTATAGAAAAATGATATCACATCTTGTTCTAGTAAAGGGTGACAGCCTGTCACTGTAATATAACTGATAAAATTATATGAACTTCATTTTAGCAAGGAAGAATTGTAATAACACAGTGTAATCTTATGTATTTTTGTGCAGGTCCTCCACAATGTGCATTCCTAATATCTTTATGCAACTGTTATTTTCATGTAATGTGCCTGGTTCGCCAGCAGGTGACAGAAAACATGGCAGAGCTATCTTAGATAAAATTTCCATTCCATTCTAACCCCCCCTCTGTAGGGAAGTGGGCTAGCCCTATTTCCTGAAGGAAGGGGCGGGGACCAGTTAGCATTTGAGTGTAGTCTACCCCCTGCAAGGCGAAGGGTGTGCAGGGGCAAGTTTCTGCTGGACATGCCCACGCCAGCCAGAGCACCCTAAGCTCTGCAGGCCATGGAGACAAAAGCCCAAAGCCACAAAAGCCAGGAGATTAGTTCCTCTGCTGAAGATAAATCTGACTACAGAGCGAAGTGCAGCATCAAGAAGAAGCTGAATTATACAGTCAGCCTGTCAGTACAGCAGAGTGAGGGAAACATATAGCAGAGTTGAGTTTGCCTGCCAGTTTAATGCTAAAGCCTGCTGGAACCAAGACTAAGCCTGAAAACTGTTTGAAGAAATGTTTATTCAAGTAAAGCTGCCATTAAACTTCATCTCAAGGTCTGGACTCAAGTAATTCTTTCAAATCCCTCAATCATTGCCCCTATTTATTGCTTCAGAGACAAAGCCTGGGGTCCAGCGGTATCCAGGTAGGAGCACTGTGACACATAAAGAGACATTTAGGCCGCACTACACCACTCAGCATTTTCTACACCTGGGATGTGGATAGGAGGGACCTGGAGGGAGGCACCCGTTGCAGAACTGCATTTTACCAAGTACTATTTGGTCATGTTGAATTCCTGTTAAATCTGGAAGAAGCTGGAAAGGTACCGCGAGTTTACATAAATCAAACTGTTCAGATCCGCAGCTTTTTAACGGTATTTAACTATTAAACTGATATAATACTTAAACTGGTCTATAAGTATTGTGCATATTGGTCTGCCTGCTGTAGATACAACACTGCTCTGCCAAACAACATATAGCTTTGCTTCCCTCTGCTGCTTGCTTACTGTGACTACACATGTACTGGAGAGAAGTTTTAATGAAATCAGTGAGACCATGCTCTTTATGACTTTCAAGTAATGTTTGGGTTGTAACAAATCAATGACGGGTTGTGCTCCGATAACAGGACTGTTACAGAGAGTGTGATTATTATATATATATATATATATATATATATATATCTTATATGGATAAAACTGCACACACATATCTGCATAAAGCCCAAGTCCACAAACACAGTTTTTTTTTCATATGAGCCTTACCTGCTTTCCAGAATTGCTTGTTCGACGCTTGCTGTTTTTTCTTTTGACGATATTTCCAAGGAATGTTGGCTCATTGCAGATAAGAATTTTAAAATGAGCTTTGTGCTTTCCGTTTTGCCTGCTCCACTTTCACCACTGAAATCAATAGTAAAGATATGAGTATGCATGGCTGCAATATTTAGAGGACGCTGTGAACTTTTAATCAGACTAAGGTGGCCTGCACACGTTGCTGATTATGTGCGCTTTTTCCTTGCGGATTCTCGTGCTGAAAACCACAGTGTAATACGGCCCCAGAAAAGTCTTTAAGACTGCACAAATCTCAGGTACACTTTGCTTTTTTAATTTGTGTGGATTTAATTTTGTGTGGATTTCACCCTTTTCAATGCAAGGGTAAGATCTGCAGCAAAACCGCATCAAATCAACACCAAAAGCCACAAGTAACACATGGGTGTGAAAATGCACAGAAATCCCCCAGGAAATTCATGCATAATTTCTGCAAGACAGCCGATCGGCTACCTCCGCTGCGCCCATAGAAATGAATGGAGTGGCAGCACACATTTACAATCAGCCGCTACGTCAATTTTAGGGGGACTATACAGGGTACAGGGTTCTTGTGATCGGTGATGGTCCCAAAGGTAGGACCCCCACCAATCTCCCTATCCTGTGGATAGGGGATAATTTGTTATAACCAGAATACCCCTTTAAAGATTAAACCTGTGGTATTGCAATTTCTAATAATAGAGTCTGATGTATGCAATATTTTTGAATGTATGATCGGTTGTTAGTATTGCAATTTGTAGTAGTTTTAGCAATTTGCGGTCCCCAATGCACAGGCAACATCCGTGTGGTTTCCACAGACGGATGCAGACCCATTCAACTTGAATGGGTCCGTGATCCATTCGCACTGCAAAAAAATAGAACATGTTCTATTTTTTGTGGTGCGGAGGCACAGAGAGAAATCTCACCCGAATGGGTCAGCATCCATGATGCGGTGCACAAAAGGCTGGGGCCTGTATATTGCAGACCCGCTGTTTGCGGGCCGCAATAAGAGCCCGGCTGGCACATGTTCGTGTGCATGAGCCCTAAAGAGGACCTGTCACTTCTCCTGATTGTTTTAGCAACTCCTCTCATTCCCTATGTAACACCAATTCTCAAGCATCTAGTATTATCACTCTATGTTGTGCCATCCCTGTATTATTCCTGCTTAAAAATAAATTGTCAGCAGTCTGCAGTAAAGGTACTACTGGGTGTGTCTGACTCTGTCCAATCAGTGCTGCCAGTGTCAGACCTTGGAGAGACCCCCCTCCCCCAACTGATTTCAGAGCTACTGGATATCACTAGCCCTTGATCAGTTATGACTGTGACAAATGTCCACAATTCCACAGTCACTGAAGTGTGACATATAGTTAATTATATGTACTATTAATATAACACAGGCAAAATTTGTACATTTTAAATCTAAAAATCTATACTTTTTTATATATGGCTAGGTGGTCTGCGAAGAGGCTACAGATATAGTGAGCCTCTCCCAGTATCCCTGTATTTTCTCTACAGGGCCCAGTGCACTAGCAGAGATACTATTTAAAGCAAACAATATCTCTGTCTTTCAAGGGTTAATGTGGCTGCAAAGTACAGTACTTACATTTCATTTTTTTTATTTATCTGTATATGTTTTTTATTTTACAATTTTGGATAGTAATACAGAAGGCATGATATATGAGGAGAAGACGGAAACTGCATAATTGGCCGTATGATCCAGTGATCTGTTACAGTAATCGGGCTTGGACAGCCTCGGCCTATCAAGCCTTACAGCGTTGCAGTAATAAATAATCTATTACTAAAAGCTCAGTGTCTTCAAGCTTGGCGCCAGAAGACAAATTACAAAGAAAAATTATACTTTTTTCCCTGTTTTCACAAACCACTGCAATACTGTAATGAAACAGATAAATTAGATACAATCTGAAAAAGGGGTGCAAGTTCATGTTCTCAAACTGAACCCAGAAGCTTTACTCACATCAGCATTTATAGTAAAAATTCCACAATGCTCCTGAGGTCTACGCTGGGAAGATTTTTCATTGATGTCACTGTATAGGCTTACAGTAGCCTCTGTCGACTACGAATACTGAGCAATATATATTATTTCAGTTTTCTAAGCTAGAAGAATGGTACACAAGTGCGTTCCACCCAATGGAGGCCAAAAGGACACACATGACCTATCTAGCATGTGTTAAAAAAGCACTCGTTTAGCACTAATTTTTAAAAAATACTACATAAAACAACTGGCTGCTATACCATAGAATTTTAAGCTTCTTTTCTGTTGTTGCTCCACATGACCCCCCGACTAGCCCGTTAGGCTCCGTATGCATTTATATGAGAGATAGAGAACCTTGATGCCAGTCTCATAGGAATGCACAGAGATCCTAACACTAAAGATGGGGCACCCATGGCCTGGGACGGAGAATAAAATTTTATGATGGGCAGTAAGTTCATTCATTCATTGTGCTACTTTATGTCTTATATAGTATTCGAAATGGGACAAACGTTAAAAAACCAGAGTGCTTCTTTAATGCGGAGAGGAGAGTAAGTCGTTGACACCTCTGGCAGTGGTTTATCTCCCCTGAGAACAAAAGGGTCAGGTGTGTTGAAATCCAACAGTCTGAACCCTCTTTCCTCCAACATCTGGTGTAGAAGCAAATTCTGGAAACCATGAGCATTTTACTAATATAATATAACATATTACTAATACTATGTAATATTTATTTATTTATTTAAAGGAAATTCTTTTGTTTAGTAGGACTCATCTGTTTCATCTGCACCAAGTTTCCACATTGTCCCTTTCCTGGATGCTATAAAGCATTTCCACCACAAGGGGGAGATATCAGCTTAACATACTTCCTTTTCAAGCTACAACATTTTAAAGGACCTCACGCATTCGATTTGCTGATTAATTTCAGGATTTAACGATAGGATATCCACCTAAATTGCCTACATTTACTCAGCAGAGTTATCTTAGGACAAAACATTTCCAATAAGTCAGTAAAACGTCTCCTGCAGATGCAAATAATGAGCTTTAATGTATGTGACTATGGGCAATAACTGGGTACAGAAATGGTGTCAAAAACTAACACATGAAAATCCTGATTTCTATATTTATACAATACCTTACAATTAAGTAGACAGGAAACAGTGCTGTAGATCTATTATCAGTACTGGACACTAGTGCTGTAATCTTGCTATTGCCTCTTGTTCTGGTTTGCAACCATGCAGCCTGATAGAACGAATGGAAAAATTCATGGAACAGCTTCCTGCTCATGTTCTTTATTCACTTTTGTGTGAGGTAGTGTGACAGCCGCAGTGAGTTGTACCGCTGCAGTTCACTTCACTCTTACAGGCACAAGATACAACTTAAAGAGGACCTGAGCATCAGGTTCATCAAAATAATGAGCCAATAATGCCATTACACTTAGAGGCTCTACTTTCTCTACAACTGCTGTGCCCTCTCCACTTAATCGACAGGGCCAGGCGTGATGACATTTTCACTGCCTTGCCCAGTCAATAAAAGTGCAGAGAGAGAGCGGTAGTTGCAGAGAGAGTAGAGCCCCTAGGTGTAATGGCAACACCCCCGTTGCTCCTAGAGGCTCATTTGCAAATATTAAAACATCATTTGAATATGGGACCAACACAGATGCCTTCAGCTGCCAAGTGCCCATGTAACAGGTCAGCCAGTGTCATATGTACAAATCTGCTGACAATGCCCTTTAAGTTGTAACTTGTAGCTATAGGACTGAACTGAACTCTATTGGTACAATTCACGGCGGCTGTCATACTACCTCACACACAGTAATAAATAACGAACATGGGCAGCAGAAAACTGTAACATGACTTTCCCCATTAATTCTATCGAACTGCATCACACGGCTACAGTTCTAGCACTGGACTAATATTTCTATCATTCCGGAAAAACATATAGCTCAGTAAATCTTCATAATGGTGGACTATAGGTAAGCTTTAAAATGTTTTATTGTAAGGAATGCAGATAGATGAAAGGAGACTATATTGATCTGCCATCCTAATACCATACCCTGTACATACATTCCGGATGGCTGCTACTCACCTGATGAGAACACACTGATTGTCATGGCGCTTCCATAGGCAGCGGTAACATTCATTGGCCACAGCAAAGATGTGAGGAGGAATTTCTCCCATGTGATGCCTGCTGTACAGCTCCACTGTGTTTCGGTCATATAAGCCCGGTATAATCTTGTAGGGGTTGACGGAGGCAAGGATGGAGCCAATATAGGTCTGAAATAAATCACAGAATAACAATGTTGATTATGCATGAATTATGTATGACATATGTATATTTCTGGATGATATCTGTACCGGAACTAGGACTGTCTTTTCAGGTTCAGAGACTTGTAGGCCATGATTTCCAAGTTGTCTATGCTCAACTGACTTTTAGAGGTAGGCAATCCACTACCAGCCTGTGTGAATTCGGCATAGGAAGGGGGTGCCATGCAGAAGGGATGTCCTGTTTGTTCATTGCACTAACATATTCCGCAGTGAAGTACACCAACTGTAATTATTTATATACATCCATCCCTTTCAACAATGTAAGACTGATAACCTGATTTCTTGGCCAGATACACATAGAAGCTAAAGGACCAATGTGAAGTGGGGAGAGCACATAAACTCTGTTCAGCTGTTGTCATGGACAGATTTGAATTCCTGACCATGAAACTCTTTAGCTCAGTGTTGTGAAGTAACTTGTCCTGCTGTGTGATTAGGGCAGGTTTTCTGTGTACTAATAGGACGGCGGCCATTTTATTTCTCCTAATGATTGCTCGCTAGACAAAAAGAGCCATTTTAACTAATGAAAGGTATTTGGGAATTTATTTATAATAATAGTAATGTTTTACTGTTTTCATTTTCTTTAAGGAGGTTAAACAGGATAAGCTGTTTTCTTCCAGAGGCAGAAGCATATTGTTATGTGAATGGAGCTGATCACAAACAACCTAATGATATCAAACATAATCCTGTATATCCCCTCGCTTTTTGGAACTCCCGAAGCAATGAATGGAATGTTCTCCTTCACTTTGGGGGCCCTATTCTGGAGATAGGAGGTCCCAGAGATGGGACTCGAACCTTTCTGACATTGACGGCATATCCTAGCGTTATGCCATGAATGTCCCAGATGGGCCAACCCCTGTAAATATCTAACAACGTATTTTAGAGGTCTAGGGTGTACAACATAAAATGCAGTCCAGTCTATAGAGACCATGTCGTAGAGCAGGAGGAGCTGAATAGTTTTATACACTATACACAGTTTTTTTAGGGAAAAGATTCAGTAGGACTAATAATGCATTCTTTGGAACATCCACTCCTTCTGGTCTTGGTATGAGTGTGAATACAGAGATAGTCGTTAAAGGGAACCTGTCATCAACTTTATGCTGACCTCACTGACGGCAGTATAAAATAGCGACAGATATGCTGATATCAGCGGTGTGTCACTCATCAGGTGGTCATTGCAGCAGAGGCCTTCAAAAGAGTCAAATCTACCTGAGAAGAGTCCTGGTTATTCATAATCTCCTGCACTATCACCCATCTGCTGATGATTGGCAGTTCTGTCCTAGAGAGATAGTGAGAATGCTAGGTAGAAGAATGTAAATCATCAGCAGGTGGGCAGGAGAGCAGGACTTCATAAATAATCATTATATACTGCATATACTGCCTGCATATGCTGGACTGCATTTTAATGTGACGGGTTCCCTTTTACGTGTCCCTAGTTGGCCTTCAAAAGTGTTGCTTACCTATAAGCATCTAATGTTCCAGAAAGTATACTTTCTAACTACTGTTTAGCATTAGTCAACTACAGAAAAATGATTTCCTACAGCTAAGAATTCAACTACTAGTCCAGCAACATCTACAGACTCAAATCATATCAATGGCATTTCCTGACCACAGACTGTGCTAGAGCTCATGTCAGACCGGCAGCTTCACATCTGTAGAAGACACACAGCGACCATGCCCGCATCAGAAACATGCACAGATTGACATTTTCAATGAGACTGTTACTTTTGCATTTTTTCTACAATTTTCTACTAATGGCAGACTCATTTCCATTTGACTCTGGTTTCATCTGACTGTTAGATGCTTCGTTCTTTGATGTGAGAACGCGAGAGCAACAAGCAATGTCTTCTGTTTTTCAAATAGCTTCTGCCCGGTCCAAACCACACACAGAATGTTCCAGTGTTTCACATTTCAGATTGGATGCCCAGAACTACCACTATACTTAACTGTAGCTGAATCTCTGTGGGTCAGCCATTAAGAGAATGCAGATGTAGGAAAGAACACTCTTTTCAAAATAAATACATGTCATTAGGTTCCAAGTTGTAGACACAGCCATATAGCTCTGACAAGAGTAAACCATGACATGCCAACCATATATAATCAGAGCCTGAGTCTGTGCATGGTGCCCACTCTCCAGGACCAGATTTACTAATCCTAAAGATGGCGTAAGCTTAGGCAGAAAGTCTAGACCTGAACCGGATTCATCAGTTGTTCAAGCTTGGATGTGTTGCAGGGATAGACACGTTTCTTTGGTTTCTATGGCCGTTACTATTATGGGGCACTACGGTAGCTACTGTTAATGGCACAATGGCAGATACTATTATTGGCAATACCAAAAAGACTGCAGCACTTTTCGTTAAATCCTTTAGTAACTCTTTATTGACCAAACAGTATTTATCTTTGTATAGTCGAAATGTCCCTAGGTTTGGTCAATAAACAGAGTCAGGCAAGTTTTACACTAGCGCTATTAGCTCTGACAGGCTGTTCCAGCAGAGAACAGCCTGTCGTGCTCTCTGGATCTGGCATTGCCAGATGTTATTGCAATGCCTGCCAGCTACGCTGACTGTTATGGGGTCCAGGGGAGATCCGGCCGCTACCTGGCATATATGGCGGGATACGGCCGGACAAAAAACGGCTTACTGCTGCTGATTTACTATAGGGCGTTACTATCAACGGGACATGATGTCAGTTTCTGCTATAAGGTAATGTGGGAGTCACTGTTATGGGGCACTATGGTAGTATCTGTTATTATAGCACAGTGGCAGTTATTATCATTGGGATACATTGGCAGTTTCTACTGTAAGGTACTGTGGCAGGAACTGTTATGGGACACTATGGCTGTTACTTTTATTCTAGCACAGTGACAGTTACTATTAGGCCTCATGCACACGGCCGTTGTTTTGGTCTGCATCCGAGCCGCAGTTTTGGGGGCTCGAATGCGGAGCCATTCACTTCAATGGGGCCGCAAAAGATGCGGACAGCGCTCCGTGTGCTGTCCGCATCCGTTGCTCGGTTCTGTGGCCTAGCTAAAAAAAATATAACATGTCCTATTTTTGTCCGCACTTTGCGGACAAGAATAGGCATTTATATTGAAGGTTGTCCGTGCCGTTCCGCAAATTGTGGAACGCGCACGGACGCCATCCGTGTTTTGCGGATCTGCAATTTGCGGACTGCAAAACACACCATGGTCGTGTGCATGAGGCCTTATTGGGACATGATGGCAGTTTCTGCTATAAGGTACTGTGGCAGGTACTGCTATGGGGCAATACAGCAGTTACTGTTATCATGGCAGAGTGCTGCAACATGATGGCAGGTTTAACTATAAGGTACTGTGGCAGATACTGTTATAGGACACTACAGTAGTTCAGGGTATTATTGCATAGGGGCAGTTATCATTGGGACATAATGGCAGTTTTTACTGTAAGGTACTGTGGCAGGTACTAATATAGGACACTACAGTAGTTGAGGTTATTATTGCACAGTGGCAGTTATCATTGGGACATAATGGCAGTTTTTACTGTAAGGTACTGTGGCAGGTACTAATATAGGACACTACAGTAGTTACTGTTATTGCACAGTGGCAGTTATCATTGGGACATGATGGCAGTTTCAGCTATAAGGTACTGTGGATATTTGTCACATTAATGGCTCTGTATAGAATATCTTGAATAAGATAAAGGAACGCCTTGTCTAGACGCTCGTGCTTATTTATATGTAAAAATACAGGTTCCTATTACTCTACAACCCCTAAGGCACTTCTATGTATGAAACTTTTCAACATGTTGAGTTTTGTTTTATTTCCTTAATTTTATTGAATTTTAACTTGTAGTCATCATGATGTAAAAATCTGATTACATGATGACAACATCAGAATATAACGCTGTAGAAAAAAAAAGTCAAAAGGGCTCCAATCTAAGTTTCAACCTACAAATGTGACATCACCAAAGGTCATTTGTGGATTTGAGTTTAGAAACATGTTTGTCTGAACATGGAAAATATAGAAGGAAAAAAAATGAGCAGAGAATGAGTAAAGGTGCATTTACACCAGGCGAGGAGAAGCCAATTGTCGGGAAAGAAGAGTCGGCTGCTCATGGAAGCGAAGCGCTGCATGCAGATCTCCTCCACAGTATGAGGATGAGGGATGGCTGCTGCTATTGCACGTCCTCATAAAAAAAATCATTGCTCCTTGGCAGCAGAGTACTGCTTAGTCAGCACACAGAGTGATGACTGGTGAGTCTGCACCTTCATTCATCGGGTGATCTATGGCACATTTAGACGGGCAGATTTTCGGGAATGAATGTTCGATAATTGGCCCAATATTCAGACTATGCAAATCCAGCTAAAGAAGAGGTTAATCTATAGTAGGTTGTAAAAGGATAAAGGCAACTTTTAAGTGAAATAAATCATGACCCAAAGACCCCAATGTCTTTCCAAATATTAGTTTCATTTACCATGATCCAGTTCATCAATTGTCGAGGAGCTTTAATTCAGATGGCCAATAAAGAATAACTATCTCCTTCCACTGAAATGAATGGAGGAAGCATTTGCATTTCTAGCACCCAGGGGTATTTGACCATTTCTACATCAATGTCGGGACACATGAGAGACAGGGCTGTGACACCTGAGTACCAAACATTTTATACCGAGTTACTACAGGCAGGCACTTTCTGGTCACAGTGATGGCCTGACCCAAAAAGGTTAACCATAAAGTCAAAGAACCGGGACAGAAAGTAGAAAACATGACTTCAGAAAATGAGATCCAGAAAAGCATCCAGTGATTTTTTTGATTTTTTTTTAATAAAAGAATTTACACCTTTGAACTGTGTATATGAGATAAATATTTGATGGATGTGTCCTTTAAAAGCACTGTCATGAAATTTCTATAGGATAGGGATGTTAGCAATCATGTGCTAAGACTGAGAAGCTGTGAAACCTGCTGCTGGCCCAATATGCTGAGAAATGTGCCCTTAAAGGGGTTTTGTCACTTCAGCGAATAGCTGAACTTAATACAAGGCACTTACTAATGTATTGTGATTATCCACTTTGCCTCCTTTGCTGGCTGGATTCATTTTTCCATCACATTATACACTGCTCATTTCCATGATTATGACCTTCCTGCAATCCATCAGTGGTGGTCGTGCTTGCACACTATAAAAAAAGCACTACCTTATGTGTGCTCCCGCAATCCCGTTCACCAGAGAGGTCTGCACTTTTCCCTATTCTGTGCAAGCACGATCACCACTGTTGGATTGCGGGTGGTCGTAACCATGGAAACAAGCAGTGTAAAATGCTGGAAAATGAATCAAGCCAGCAAAGGCAGCAATATGTATAATCACAATACATTAGTAAGTGCCCTGTATTAACTTTACATAATAAATGCCACTTGCTGAACTGAGACAACCCCTTTAGGCCCCTTTCACACTGGCGAGAATTCGGACCCATTCACTTCAATGGGGCTTTGCACAAGAGTGGTGATTTTCACGCATCACTTGTTCATTGCGTGGAAATCGCAGCAAGCTCTATATTGTGCGTTTTTCAGGCCCCATAGAAGTGAATGGGGCTGCGTGAAAATCGCAAGCATCCGCAAGCAAGTGGGGATGCAGTGCGATTTTCACGCATGTTTACTAGGAGACGACCGGGATGGGGACCCGATCTTTATTATTTTCCCTTATAACAGAATGCTTAGTAAAATGTTCATTGAGGGGTTAAAAATAATAAACAAATTTAACTCACCCCATCCTGAAGAAAGTAGAAAGAAGAGGAGAACCGCTACACGACCAAGTGGAAGGGGTGAGTTAAATTTGTTTATTATTTTTAACCCCTCAATGGACATTTTACTAAGCATTCTGTATTAAGAATGCTATTATTTTCCCTTATAACCATGTTATAAGGGAAAATTATAAAAATCTACAGAACACCTAACCCAAACCCGAACTTCTATGAAGAAGTCAAGTTCAGGTCTGGGTACCAACCGTGCCGATTTTTCTCACGCGCATGCAAATCGCATTAAAATGCTTTGTACTCGCGCGGAAAAATCACACATTTTCCTTCAATGCACCCGCATCTTGTCCGGCCCTCACACGCGACGTGTGAAAGAGGCCTTAATGTTCCTATCGTTCACAATATTTAATTTCACAGGAGAATACCAGCAAGTAAATAACACATGCTGCCATTTATACACTAATACCACTTGAACAACAGGATATGCATCAGCACTGAATGGAGAGTGCAAGAAAATAGTAGAGTATGAGTGCAATGACATAAAAAAACGGACAGGATAAATGGTTTGTATAATTATGAATAAACCAACTATGAATATTTAGATATTAACAAATATGGTTAAAAATAGAAGGAGTTTCAATGTAATCCATTCAGGAAATGACTCATTTTCTCAAATCTTTATTCATTTATTCATTGTACCATATTCCTGGGAGGTTGATCCCTTCTATATAGAGATTGTGTCACCTCTCTTGACTGTTTTACTAAATAAATGTATTGTCCATAATGTAAGAATCCTTGAGCACCTTTTCTTTGCATTCTTTGTTATGGTGTTGCTCTGTTATTCCCACGAGAATAAATTGATAACTGGGTGATACCAATGGAGGCGGGAGGTCCCTGTACAGTCTGACACAGTCTAATCACTGCTGACAGTGTCAGATTGTGTAGGAATGTACCCCTTGACAAGGGGAAATAGTGACATCCAGTTATCAGATTACTTATAAATATTCAATTTTCTCTTCCTCAGACATCCACAAGGGCCATCATTGTAGGATGCCATTCCATCTAAAATACTATGATTTTGTAGTGTGGAAGGATATCAGAGAACCCAGAGAAAATACACACTAACCCAGGGGGAACATAGAAACTCTGTGCAGACAGGCTCGGACTGGCCAGCAAGGGAACAGGTGGGCCCCTAGTTCACCTCTACACAAGTGGCACATGGCATTGACTGCACTACATATAGATAAATAGAGCACAGCATCTCCCCAAACCTACAGTATGTTGATATTAAAAACACAGGTTTGCAAAAAAAAATAATTTCAAGAGCTGTTTTGGTTATTCCACGTAATCTTTATGTTTTTTGGTGCGCTGATTCCGAAAATGATCTCTATTATGTCATAGGACATCACGTTTCCTGACAATTTAGGTAACTTTGTTAAATAAGGCAATACCTCAAAATAAATGGAAATAGACTGTTCATGAAAATCCATCTTTGAACTAAAATGAGGTCACCTACACAAACCAAACTTGATTCTTCTTCTCTGTGAGGCTCCTCTTGGTGCATTTACGCTTGTGAGTAGTATCTAGAATGTCTCTCTGAAGCATCCAACAGTAGTCTGCCATCATTGTATCTCTTTAATGTCTTGGTGGAATCGTTCACCTTGTTCCTCACTCAGAGCTCCCAAATTTTCAGAAAAGTAGTCAAGGTGGGACTGGAGGAAATGCATTTTCAAACTCATCAGGCAACCTAAAGCTTGAAATGCTTTCAGCATTCGTCCGACAATCTTTTTGTAGTGAGGATCTTTGTTATTGCCTAAAATTTCTGTACGACTTCTTTAAATGCAATCCACCCTTCTTTTTGACGATCCGTCATGGTATTGACAAACTCTTGATCAACTATAAGCCTTCTAATGTCTGGCCCGACGAACACACCCTCCTTCAATTTTGCCTCCGACAGGCCTGGAAACTTGGTGACCAAGTATTTGAAGCATTCTCCATCTCTTTGAAGTGATTTTACGAATTGCTTCATCAATCCCAATTTTATGTGGAGAGGTGGTAGAAGAACTTTATGGGGAGGCAGCAAAGTTTCTCGTAGGATTTTTTTTTTAACCGACTGTTAGCACCCTCGACTGCCAACTCTGCTTGGTCCAGTGATTTTGTCGGTCTCGACTGTCCCATAGACAGAAAACAAGGGTATTTGGTGTACCCAGCTTGTTGCCTGAGCAGCATGCACAAGACTTTCAAGTCCCCAAACACTTGCCAACCATGGTCTTTATATTTAAGTTTACGAGGAACTAATTCCAAGTTCTGGTAAGTTTCCTTCAAGTGTACGGATTTGCCTACAGTTATGGAAGCGTAAAAACCACCGTTGTGTAGTAAAACTGCTTTGGGACTTTTTGAAGAATCTATAAAAAGACGCCATTGCTCTGAATCATATTGGATTTTAAATTGACCCATCAGACCTTCGACATCGATGCAATAAACAAACTTGGCTTCCTGGGTGAAGTTAGGAACAAACTCCTTTTCACGATGTCTGAACCATGAAGATGACACTCATGGCAACAATAAATTCCTGCTTTTAGCCTTGATCCGAGTAACTCAGCAGCATCTTTGGGAAGATTCAAGTCTCTTACCAAATCATTCATCTCCTCCTGAGAAAACTATTTTGGTTTTGTATCATCTTCAAAGTCAGATTCTTCAGGAAAGATTACCCCTTCTACCATTAGAAGCACAGACTCAGGGCTGAGGCTTACACATACAGCATGCTGCTGAGTATCCCAGTAGTCAGACATGTCACTCAGAGCAGCACTTGTATTCACCCCCTTTGCATGGGGGGGGGGGGGGGGGAGTGGCAGAGATTGTTTACGTGCAAATAACAACAAAGGGGAAAGAAGAGAACTAGGGAAATGAGGAAATATAATTTTTCCCCCCTAAAACTTGCTTGGCTTATGTATATATTGCTGACCATCATATTTACAGTGCTATATTTGTTTTTACATAACTCGGACAACCCCTTTAAGTTTTTTGGGGGTATTTTATATCTTAAATGCACGTATGTGAATTAATTAATAGTAATTTGGACTTTAAATTTGGTTATAGACCCATAATATAAAAAAATACCAAAATGTTTTTTTTTTTTACAAATTTGAAGACAATTTTGAATTTTGTGTCAAATCATGACGTCTAGGAGTTTTTCAATATTTTATTTGTTTTCAGCACACCAAAAATACATGGAAATTAGATGAAAATAATCAAACAGCTTTTTAGTTGCAGACTGTGAAACAGGTAGATTATACAAAAGAGTACCTAGTTTATTATTACAAATGTATCTGGTGGCTGAGAAGACTTCTAGGCACAGAGGCAGAACAGCCAGTATACTTTTTTTCCAACGACCTGCCCTCTAAAAGTCACTGCAGGGCCCCCATAGTCATCTTATAACATCTTGCTGCTCCTGCCGCTGTGGGAACAGATAGAATTTGCCTGTACCTGTATAGTGGGGCCCCAGAATGAATTTTACTGATGGGCCTCAGGCACCCCAGTCCAACACTGTGTGCAGACATTTTCATACTGGAACTCAAGAACTCATGTTCCTGCACAGGCTAGCAGGCATGGCAGCCCAATAGGACCCAACAGCTGAGAGGTCTAGTTCCAATATTAATGGAGCCTCAGGGGAGTGCACCTATTAGGGAAAAGGGGAGGGAGCTGGATAATTGAAAAGGAGGAGACACAGTAGATCAGGAGGAAGCCAAGAAAGGGTAGAATTAAAAAGGTTATAATCATAACCTTTCAATTTCCAGTGGAGCACCTTTCCAGGTTTCACTATAGAGCCTTGTGGTTACTTGATCTAATCATTTTACAAACCAGGTCTATAAATAATAGTTGGATTTAAAAAACACATTATAATGAATTATTGTACATTTAATTATTACATTGCCTCATTAACCAGTTAACGTCCATATCACTTTACAAGACCGCCTTAGAAAGGTTAATAGAACCAGATGCCAGGTGGCTGGATACAACAGCTGGATACAGTCACCATCCACTGCTTGGTCACATACAAAACACATGTCTTTGAGACTGAGCAGGCAGTGGAGAAAACATTACTTAGAGAAGGTATCTGCTGATCCATCATAAACACAGACTAGATAATTCAGGCTCTTGTTTGAGCACTTAAACTTAGTTTAAGGCCTGCGGTAATGTAATGAGTGATTTTCCCTGTCTCCTTCTAATTTGCACTGGGCTTCATCCAACTTTCTCCATAAATTATAAACTGTGCATCTAAGGTCACATTCCCTGCACTGAACCATGGACCAGGACAGCCGTATAAGAATGTTCTGTAATCTGTAGTGAAAAGAAAAGATCCACGTACACAAATTCATCAAGAGGGTAAGAAACTTAGTATCATGAGACACTGAACTGATGACTTTATGTTCATTCAGGAAAATGTCAAATGTTAAGAATTCTACCTTATAAACAGTTTTTTTTCCCATTGTTTCGTAATCTATGGACCACACAGCCCAATGCTATATGCTATAAAGTCATGTTTGTGAAGCATATACATACTCCAACCATATATGGGATGTATGGACAGTATGTATAGGCGCTGAAATGTAAGACTCGGTACACAATTGGTTTTTAGCATAAAGTGGACATATATGCTGATCTAAATGCCAAAAAATGTAACAAATGCATGGCATTCTTGACCATATACTTTTCTGGCATACACATTGTATACTTTTTCCTTTAAAATGTGTTCTATTATCTATCTATTATCTATCTATCTATCTATCTATCTATCTATCTATCTATCTATCCCTTCATTACCTATCTAGATGTATCCATATATGAATGTGACTACATTATTAATATTTAGTTCAGTACTTCCTTCCTACATCATGCTAGTGAAGTTCTTGTGCCTTGCAGAACAAAGAAGTGGGATGAAACTCTGGAAAGTCTTGTAAAGTCCACTGATGTGTCCTCCAGAACATGGCATGCTGCACTTTCACATCACAGAGCAAACAGCAGGAAGACTTTGTAAAATAAGGACACATGAAAAACATCTGCATAGTTTCAAGACAAATCTGAAATACAAAAGCTGCGGTTTTTCCTATGAACATCCATCCAAAACCAGTAAAAACAAATCTAAAAATACCCCATAGAGATGGAATTTTTCTACACAGCTAGTTTGCTTCTCAGGCACAATTGTGCCCCATTCAAATCCACCTATGTATTGTGCTTCCAGCACTGTTAAGTATAAGACATACTTATGGTCGGACTCTTTACTGACAGACCAGCATCTGCTACAGTGACGCACAGAAGGTGGTTCATGGGAATGGGGAAAACATACTCTCAGCCTAATACCTTTTCCAGGGCGAGCACTGGAACAAGCTACTACTGTTATTATATGACATTACAGAGTAACTAGAAAGTAGTTCTACTTGTACTATAATAAACAAAATGAATTTATAGAGAAAACTGGGTGATTTCAGCACTAAAGCCTGCAAAAGTTTAAATGCAGCTCTTTATAATACTAAAGGTTGTCACTCGGGATCAGACCAAAGTGATGCAATGCATTTACAAAATGACTCCGTGTTATGTAGATGTATGGTATATGTGTAGGTACTATAAACTCTGATGTGGTATTTGAAGACGAACATACAGTTCACAAACCTGCAATGAACAATGGTTATTTTCATTTTATTAATTAATGCAAAAAAAAACTAATTATATTTTATTAGACAGTGAAATGTAATGGGTTTGTGCCAAGATAAAAAGGTATCCCCTGATTAGTAGGGGCCCAACAGTTGGATACTCCACCATCACAAGGGGGATTCGGCTCTGTGCCTCCATATGAACATAGTAGCAGGTCAAGCATTCATTTTATATAGGACTACCATAGGGTTAGGCTTTTTTTCATACTGCCAGCAGGCGTTCCAGCAGGATGTTCCTGCCGAAGCTCTCTGGATCTGGCACTGCCGGACATTACTGGAATGCCCTCTGGCCCGATGACTATCTGACAGAAATCCGGCCTCTACCGGACAAATATGCCGGGATTTGTCCGGAGAAATACTGCTGCATGCACTCAATGGGGCCGGGTAGAAGCCGGATCTCCGCCGACCCCTTACAGTAAAAGGCGGCCATTCGGTTAAGGTATAATCAAGGGTTAAATCCATTTTTTGAAATGCACTGTATTCTATATTAAACATTTGACATGTTTCTTTCAGAGTTTTTGTTTATGTCCTGTGCAGAGCTACGAATGCTGAGGTTTCACTACATTTCTGGAACTGATTTCTAGTGTTGTCTCAAGAGTAAGGTTGCTCCTGCTGTCTTAAGATCGTGTCTTTGTGCTCAGTGCAACTGAAGCAGCTCCAGCTTTTTGTTTATTTGTCTTCTGAAAGCCAGGGGTTCATCATTATAAACTTTGTGCTTAAGCTGGAATAACAAGCTTACTGTGGGTCTGATTTTCTCTGACACAGATGTTCCACAGTGACTGAAGTGGCCTATTTTTAGAGTAAAGGAAAACATGCCGGTCAATGGCACTATTCAGGTGGAACAACAGTACCTGTGAACTATTTTAAGAACAGATCCACAAACTATTCTGGGGTAACAGCCAATCAGCACTGTGGTTTTGGACGGTATTACACATTCCTAATGGTAATGCTCATATACAGTAAATGCGGGGAACACATTCAGCTAGAAGTTTATAAAAGCGAAACATGTCAGCGTTGCCTAAAATGAGTAACTCCATCTGTTTCTTTTTCTAAAGAAGATTTATGTTCAACTACAGTGATGTGTGAAAGTTTATGAGTACATTTAACCTAAAACTACTATTGTTTGAGGAAAATTATCCAATATCACGTCTGTTAGTGGCAAAAGTTTCAGAAGAAGAGTTGCTGATGCTCATCAGGCTGGAAAAGGTTACAAGACCTTTGGACTGTGGATTGGTTAATTGGATTCCACCATTCCAAAGTCAGACAGGTTGTGCACAAAAGGATTATTGTGTACAAATTAAGGAAATTCATTTTAACCTCCCCAGAGGTGGTCGATCAACAAAGTTCACACCAAAATCAAGGTGTAAAATTTTTTCGTGAGGTCACAAAAGAACCCAAGGTAACCTCTAACCAACTAAGGATACATTCATATGGCAGTGAAAAAAAGCCTGTTAAAAGACTACCATTGTTCTTAAAACAGACGTGTGACAGATGTTAAAAAAAACTGCCATCACACATCCATATTTCAATGTCGTGTGACTATAGCTTAAATATCTTTCTCATATTAGCTTATGTTAATGAGTCCACCATTGGGAGGACACTAAACAACAATGGTGTGCACAGTAGGATTTAAAGGAAAAAAGCTTCTGTTCTCCAAAAAGAACATTGCTGGTCATCTACAGTTTGCTAAAGATCATCTGGACAAGCCAGAAGGATATTGGAACAATGTTTTCTGGATGTATGAGACTAAAGTGAAACTTTTTGGTTTAAATGAGAAAAGTTATTTTTGGACAACACTGCATTTCAGCATAAAAACTTCATCCCATCTGTGAAAGCAGTGGTGGTGGTGGTGTCATTATTTGAGCCTAAGCACACAAGTCTTTCTATGAAAGAATGGTTAAAGAAGAATAAAGTTAATGGTTTGGAATGACCAATTCAAAGTCCTGACTATAATCCAATAGAAACGTTGTGGAAAGACTTGAAGCAAGCAGTTCATAGAAGGAAATCTGCCAACATAAAGGGGTTGAATCTGTTTTGTATGGAAGAATGGGCTTAAATTCCTCCAAGCCGATGTGCAGGACTAATGAACAGTTACCAGAAATATTTGGTTGCAGTTACTGCTGCAAAAGGGGGTCACACCAGATACTTGAAGCAAAGTTTATCATACTTTTGCCACTCACAGACATGTGATATTTGATCAGTTTCCTCCATAAATAAATGTCAAAGACAATTATGGTATTTGTTAATCATTTATTTGATCACGTTTCCTTTATCTACTTTTAGGATTTCATGAAAATCTGATGTAATTTTTGGCCAAATTTATGCAGAAATATAGAAAATTCTGAAGGGTTCACAAACTTTTAAGCTCCACTTTACATGTGAAGCTAAAAACACAATGTTCAGGCATTCATCTCAGGAATACCCAGTGACACATTTCCACTTAAAGCAGTAATCTACATAAGCTTATTCACATCACTGTGTCCGATTTTTCACCTGCAAAAAATGGATCAGCGAAAACTGTATAGCTTACATGTGCATTGTATTGTTTTTCCTCACTGTTATCAATAAAAATGGACAAAAACTGACTAGAATAGGAAAAACGTATTTGCAAACAGTCCTAATTCTTCTAGGAGATTCAAGTGAATAGGTTCTCAAATGGGTAGGGTTTATATAGGTCCATCCCAATTTTTTGTAGGCATTCCAGTCGGTTTGGGGGGAGTTCCTGAGTGGGCGAAGGGTTGGGGCTTAAATGTATTTTTTCAATGTTAAGTATGGAGATGCAGTGAGTTTCTGTTGAAAACACAGCTGTGGCCATAGCTCCACTGACTTGTATGGGTCTGTGAACTGTCCTTGTTAAAAACAGCCCATTGAAGAAAAATATGGTTGTGCATAAGTTCTAAGACAGCAATCTCTCCTGACGCCTGCATGTTTATGGATTGGCCCCCATATATTTTAGTAACATAGTAACATAGTATATAAGGCCGAAAAAAGACATTTGTCCATCCAGTTCGGCCTGTTATCCTGCAAGTTGATCTAGAGGAAGGCAAAAAAAAAAAAAAACTGTGAGGCACAAGCCAATTTTCCCCACTTAAGGGGGAAAAAATTATTTCCCGACTCCAATCAGGAAATCAGAATAACTCCCTGGATCAACGACCCCTCTCTAGTAGCTATAGCCTGTAATATTATTACGCTCCAGAAATCCGTCCAGGCCCCTCGTGAATTCCTTTATTGTACTCACCATCACCACCTCCTCAGGCAGAGAGTTCCATAGTCTCACTGCTCTTACCGTAAAGTGTAGTTTATTGTTGGCCGAACCCGCTGAGAAGAGCAGGCTTGGCTGACAGTCTAATGTGGGTGGGGAACTACCGACTCTTCCTCAACAGCTGTCAGCGGACAGTAGAATAGGGCAAACTGAATAGAATAGGGCTTATCTCCTGAATATCTTTTTGTTCTCCCAGGAGATAAGCCACTGGCTCAAGAAACCTGACCGTGTGGCCGTACCCTAATCTACTGCCAGCAGCTTGCATTGCATTTTGGTGATAGGTCCTTTTTAAATCAGGCTAATATTTTCCAACTACTAAATAGCAATGATCTGAACCCTGTCATCTTTTCTTTCACTGAAATCATATAAGAAATATAAGCTGACCAAAACTCAAGTTCAAGGTGTTAGTGTCTGTTGTCTGCAGAACCTGTGCCACTCTGACCCATGAGCTGTGTCTGGAATTGCAACGCGGATGCATTCATTTAATTGGGGCTGAGCTGCAATAGTGGGCACAACCCAAAAACAGTGACAACTGTTTCTGGAAAAAAGCAGACCTTTTTTTTAATTTGTAAAAATTCTAAATCAGGGTGGTCAGTAAGAACTAAGCCAGACAGACATTCACATCTTCATTCTCCTCTGTTACCCTAAATAAAGTCTCATATGCAATTAAATTTCCTCCTCATTCTCTTAAAAACGTAAAATACTATGAGTGCCAAAGTCAATATAGAGAAAAAGTGTCTAACTGCTGCCAGATGTGTAAATAGTATATGATCATATACCAGATGGTGCCCATAGCTATTGCAGAAAATCCCATAGAGTCAGTGTAGTGATTGATGCTAACTAATTCAGTGAATGGATGTACTCAGGAGCACAACGAAAATATGAAAAATATCCCACACGATTCAGCAAGAATACTGTATGAAGCAATGGCAATTACAAAAAATAATTGTGCTATGATGAAAAGCTCTCATTTATACTTATATGAATTATAACTACCAAACTAGCGTGCTTTCTGCCCATGCCGCTAAACAAATTGCAACTAGGCCATGTGACCAATGTACAGAGTTGTCACATGGCCTAAGAAGAGGCCCCAGCCTCACAGTGTGCCATACCTCTTCTAACAGCTGATCAGTGGGGGGCCCAGGTGTTGGAGCAGAGCTGGTCTGATATTGATGACCTATCCTGAGGATAGGTCATCAATATAATTTACCAGATAACCCCTTTTAATGTTAAAATATCCAATACCTTAATAATTGTTGGCACTGCTAAAAAGATGCAGCTTCAAACCTTGACAACTTATACTGTTGTAGCAATTTAAATACAGTTGTCAACTATTGACAACAGAAAGAGTAGAGTTGAGTCCAATAAATAAAACTGCACAATAAATGAGGAGCCAGTATCAAGGAGCCAGTACATGATTATTTTCTATTTGGTTCTCATGAAAGAACCAGTACTAACAAAGACAAGTGATTCTTTAAAAAAAAAAATATATTAACACGCTTGCATTTTACTTGTGATGCAGACATGTGTTTTTAATGTCAAACTCAAAGGAAAATCAGACCCATGTGAGCACAAATTAGACATGTGAGCTTAAAGTGCTGGAGGCAGCATTAATTCGCATGACTGGCACACATGCCAAAGGATCACCTCAGGACTCTCTGACCTTGGAAAAAAATCGCTCAGGTCATATATTAAATTGAATGATTTTATCCATATTGATTGTCCCAACAATTTTACTTACACATATGGTTGTCTAGCATTGCCTATAATAAACCACGCAGGAGGAATGCCGTCTATTGATCACTATTATGGTATTCATACAAAACAGCCCAGTTAATGTGACACGGCCCTGATTAGTACTAAGACCAGGGCCGGCGTTGGGGAAGGGGGGGGGGGGGGAACTGGGCAATTGCCCTGGGCCCCCATCACCAAAGGGGCCCCCTTCCAGTCACATTATTGCTATTGATTTTCATTGTTCTGCTCCATCCTAGGAGCCGAACAATAAAAATGCCGGGAGGAACTAAAACTAAGATCACAATGCAGTCTGCTTACTGTGACCAAATGTCTACTGTCTAGAGTTTATGCACATTACATAAAAAAGAAGAAAAAACTAAATAGGTTTACTGGTCCATTGGGCGTTGTCTGCAGGTCCTACAGATAAGCTATGGTAGCCCTGGATCATCAAAAAGAATAATAAACCTTAAAAACTATTGTATCTTTTGGATGAGTTTTTTCAATTATTGATTTAGATGTATTTTGGGCTAAAAATTTGCAATAGCTTTTATTTTAACAAAATAATAGCTGTGTTTGCTTCTGCAGCTTTTACGTTACAGAACATAGCAAGCTGCAGAATGCTGTTCACAGTAAAATCCATCACACTTGCTATCTTATAGCTCATTCTCTAGTCCCTCTCTCCTACCCCAAATGATCTTCTAAGCTGATTTACTGTATGACCACATCACAGTTAAACTTTGATGTGATCATAAATTAGCTTAGAAGATCATTCAGGAGAGGAGAGAGAGGAGCATTCAGGAGAGGAGAAAGAAGGTCCTTTAACCTAAGGCTTTGAAGTTGACACTGGAATTAGAATTAATACTACGTCCAATTCTTGAGCTATCAGAATCAATAAAAGATGTTCCCTGACTTTTCTCTTTAATAAGGAAGTAGAAAGAAGTGATTTAGTAAGACATGATCATGATAGTTATAGAAATCTTCATAAACCCTACTAATTTATTTGCCAATCAGTCCTTTTGCAAGAAGGTGTATAGATTTAAACTAAGTTTGGGTTTAGGACATTACTAGAGTGCGGCTTACATGCCTTGAATTTGCTAACTACAATGTTGGTATGTATGTAAGGAAAGACCATCAATTTAAAGCACTGTTTAACCCCTTTATATATCACACTGTATATAATATGATCAAAGGATTCAGGTGATAGCTACAGTATATGTCTCATAATTATTAAAGATGAAAGCTATAGGAAGGAAGCCTTGAAATGCAGGAAACCCAGTAGACTGAATCACATCCTGTGGAACAAGACGTGGATTAAGAATCCAGGATTTCTGAAAATGACTGCGTAAGTATATGTATACTGCTTAAGAACCAAAATCTGACCCTAATTTGGCTTATGTATGAGAAATATTTCATAAAATGAAAAATATATCACAAAGGCACACTTTCAGACACATAGTAGCTGTGGCTCTAATTCTTTAAACCAGAATTCTAATTCTATGTGTGTGTTTTACATACTATCCTACTATACTATAACATACCACCACCACCACAGATTTGTATACACATGTGGCCATTACTTCTATAAAACCTTAGTATTACAAGGTATACACACAAATATATATTTGTGTGTATGTTACTTTCCAGTCCTGGGTCCCGTAACATGAGCGCCTCGCCTCCCTCCTTGGTCTGGCTGTTACTTTAACCTAATGAGCATCAGTAATGTCATCTCACTGGGGGATGTAAACCCAGTTTAGGCAGTGGGATACCTACTGACTATTCAGGATGCATGTGGTGGTCCTGCTGACCTGTGTTCTCTTTGCCTGGGTCACTAGAGTTCTCTTTAGCTCTGCTACACCTCTGGCTTTATATAATCTTCTCTGCTCCATTACCAATCCTTCAACCCTTTGCTTCACCACCAACTCAAGAATGGTTTCATCACCAACTCTGCAAGCTACATCAATAACTCTAGAAGTCACTTGTCCTGCTGCATCCCCTGTTCAGCTGCACTATCTACTCCCCTACATTTAAAAAAAATATAGATTGACAGAGTCAAATAGATAGATAGCGCTGCGGAATATAGTAGTGCTATATATATCCAGCACTAGTGCCCTGAAACAACAATATGGTAATAGTAATAATGTGGCATTGTTAGTAGTGATGAGCAGCATATGCAATATTCTTTTTCACAATATTTCAGAAATTTTTGGCCTAATATTTGCCATAAATTTACAAATTCTAGAATTCGTGATCTCCAGTTGTTATTTTCTTAATTTTGAAAATCGGCAATGTAATATGCGCGTATTGCACCTGCAATACAGGCATGGCTCACTTTTGCTACATTTTTCAAGCTGCTAGAAGTTTCCGGAGACTGGAGAAAATGCACCGTACAGTAATTCCTAGGACACTATTTAACACCCCGCACTGGACCCTATCAGCTACACTATATCACTATCTAACCTACACTGACTATCTCCCACTAACTATCTGTATTATATATATAAACTAACTAACTATCTAATGTAATGAGTGGAAAGCACAGAGCACAGCAATGACACTGCTCTATCTCATAACTGCAAAAAACTGCCGAAAATGGCTGCTGGGGAGGTTCTTATATAGTAAGGGGTAGGCAACTTTTCTATTGGTTGCAAGGGATGTTGCTAAGCTCAGACAAAGATATTACAGCCTTCTCATTGGCCCACAAGCAAGAAGCAGTGACGGTACTGATGAAAAAGAAAATCTAGAATATTCGCGATTACGAAGATACAGCACTATATTTTACATCTTCGCAAATACTCGAAGTGGCAATATTCACGATACAAATTTGCTATTAGAATATTCGCGATCAACACTAATTGTTAGTAAGAATACATACACAGACCAGAGCAGTTCTGAGAAATTAGAACATAAACTTCTTTTACCAGGATTCTTATACCAGGAAAACATAGCTGTGGTACATACAAGCGTAATCTCTGGATCAGGTGATATGAACACACCCAAGGTGTGGCTACTAACCACAATGTTAAACACAGGGTGGAATAATTTAATTGGTAGCTATTCGGGCTTCTAGAAGCCAGTTTGAAGCCAAATTTGAAGCGAGAATCCGTTTAGCTGTAGCGTTATAATTGGAAACATGGCTTCTTCAGCTTCTTCTGTATAATTGATGGATGTAAAGCAATTAAAATAAATGCTATACGATGTCAGATTTAAATTTCTGGCACTACTTCACCTAGCTTAGCATAGGCCTGGTGCAATAAGCACAGGGGAATGGTAATACTCTAAATATCTGCCATCTCATCCTATCCTTAATCACAAACAATATTAATTTTAAAGTAACACTAAACATATAAAATGCACAAAAGGAAAAAACTAAATTCTAGCAATTCTTCCCTCAACTGAAACAGTAAGAAATATATGAGTCTCAGGAGATCAGCCGTTTTCAACCCTCTTTCTTGTAAGTGTTAGACCAAATTGCTCCTGGCTGTCAGGCAACAGGCTGCAGCGATAACCCTCACCCTTTGCATTGTCAGCCCACAAAGAAGACACTACGCCACGGCCATTACTGGAACCGCAGTCCTGAGTCGCTTGCAAGCAGAGACTCCTGCAGGCTGACAGTGTGTCAAGTTTTTCCTCTAGTTGCTTTACTTCCAAAAAACAAGATTAGCATATTACTTTTACAGTTTTCTCTCATTACCAGGGCAAATATTTGATGAGATTTTATGACGTTTGCACCTTTATGATAGTGTTCATCAAGTTTATGTCTGACAGCCACCTTCTTAAAAAAAACAACTAAATTAGAGGTTTGTCACAAGCTGGTCCTACTAATAATGTTACTGAGCAGTTATTGCCTCAACCGTTTCTTTAAGTACGACCACCCAACCCCTCTAAACTATGCTGTACCTACCGGTATACACGGTGATATAAAAGGCGCTTGCTACTTTCCAGTTATCCCATATTATTATATGGATTCTAAGCTTTAAACAAAATGTATTACTAGGCAAAGGGAACCAGCGTGTCAATGACACAGTTATTCAACAGTAATATCAGCCATGTGAAAATGGAAGATACAAGCCGAGTCCATCACAAATTGTTAGCGTTTGTTTGATTTAAAGGCCATTTGTCAGCAGGATTCTGCCTGGTAGGGTTGATCCAGCTCCTTCACAACCCCACCTTGCGTGAAAGGTCCAGGCATCCTAACTGTTCTCCTGCCTGACCCTGGTAAGTGGATAACGTAGAAGAAAGAGGAGCTTTGGTGCTCCGAGAAGCTAGGCTTGCCCCTTGGTGCACTGAAGCCCCCATTAGTATACAGAAACCAAGGCTAATTTCTCCAAATTGGGGCCACTCATTTGAACAAGAGAAGGGTTGTTTCACTCAGCAGGATCAACTCTACCAGACAGTATGCCTGGTTTAATAGGGTTAATTCTGCTGACAGTTGCTCCTTAACAAGAGAAACCATGATGCTAACGTGAACAGAGCTTTAGATTCTGCTGATTAAACATAATACTTGGCCAGAGCCAGTCCTGTTGAATTAAAACCTCATTATGTACTGAGTCTGTGAAACTCAAACTTTTGGACCTTTGTCCAAATTATATGCAAATGGTCATTATCTTATAATACATTGATTATTGACTCCACTTCAGGTTCAAAAAGCTTTATTTACAGTCGCTATAAAGCTAATGATTAAAGAGATAATCAAAAACCTGTGGCTATACAGCTCTTCCAAAACAAAAACTCCCATCATGCCTAGAAAGACATAGGCTGCCAGGCATGATGGGAGCTGTAGTTTTGCAACAGCTGAAGAGCCAAAGGTTGGGGAACATTGGACTTAAGAAGTCACATGCCATTTGCATAAAGTGTAGCCTTAGGTCCAAATTTCTGGACTTCAGCTTTGATTCAGAGTCTCCCCACAGGCTATTGAGGGGAATTGTTCCTTGTATCAGTTTCTCCCAAATTGTAACAACAAAGAAAGAAAGTAATTATCCTTATACATGCAAATAAATTGGCCTTGCTGGTATATTTCACTGGCCTGGAATGCATAAGCCTGAATCACTGTGGACAAAACAATTTATTGTTCTGTGTCATTTTTGTATATTATTACTAAATTCTCTAGTAATTAGGTTGAGTGTGCTTTTTGTTTAATGCTTTAGGGCCACATATGATACTCTCCGCAGCTGCAGGCAGCCTTTAACACAATTGAGAAGTATGCAGCTCCAAAGATAGAAGTACCGGATTAAAGATGGCTTTTATTTCATATCAGGACTGAAGTTTCCGTTTCATAAAGCTTTGCATTCCATGCATATTTTATAGAGTGTGGGAAGGCAGAACTGTAAATTACACCATCCCATTCAATGCTGGAGAATATCAGACTATGGTCCCTTCAAAGCAATTACAAGATAGCCTGATACACATCTTCAAGACATGTTCCTGAAATTAACATAAGATAAAGGGAGGTAATCACGGAAAATATCTCAGACCATTAAACGCATCTTCTGACGTGGACAGCCATTGGTGGTTATGCTTGAGTTGGGATTTCAAAACTGAATAAGCTATGGAATTTGTAAAATGACTGTGACCACTCAGAACTAGTCAGAGGCCCCCAACACTGGCAGTCCATATCACAACTGTCTTACTATGGTGCAGCTAAAATGAATGATACTTTGCCAAAATTGTACCATGTTGATGGTGTGGTAGAACATAACATTTGCTGTAATGGAAAAAAAATACTGCAGCCTAGAACCTTAGATCCCACCAGGGCCAATCATGTCCCATTTGAGCACTAAACCCCTTACTTACATAATTACATCCAATCCCTTTCTCAAATGGTGCCCACAATTCTACTTGTCTACCAAAATCCAATAAAACTATTTGAATAGGCGATTGAGAAGAAACCAGGGCACCAATAGGTATCCCTTTGTTCTGGTTCTGTAAGATGTGCCACCTTGGTGCCCGTGTTCATTAAAATGTATATTGAACATGTATGTATAATTTTATATTATTTTTCTTCATTCCACACCAACCATTGAATCTAAACGTAGGAGACTTTATACAGACCATCTACAACGCCATGTCTCAGTCTGGAGTATGGATGGCAATTTAATTTAGACTTTACTCATGGAGAGTGAAAAGCTAGATAATCATTTTCTTTACGCAGCAATTTTATGGTAAGATAATGTGAACAAAAATTACGAAATTACAAATATAATACATTAAGAATATAATATTTTGTGCTTTGGTTCATTGCTCGTAGTGAGTAAAAACAGACTGTGTAGAGTTTCCATGTGTTAATGCTGTGATTATGAGCCGGCCAAGCAATCATGCAGTATGGGAAAGGAAATCGTTGTCAATTAATAAGTGCTTAATACTTGCATCAGTACTACAATGATGAATAGCAATATGGAACTCATGAAGGACTGAAGTATTACACTGATGAAATGCAATGAGAAATTAGCCAATTACCATGAAAATTTAGATTTCTATTTCTTGGCTTGGCTAAAGACCAAGGATCCAAGTTTAGTGGCTTGTCCACTGAAAGAGGACCTGTCGCCACTTCTGATAAGTCTATTTTAGTAAATAATTGTACAGGTATTGGACATGGCAATTCTAGTGCATTTATTTTTATAACCCTATGTTGTGTTGTTTGCCAATTATTACTGTTAGAAGTTTATGACTAAAGGTAAAATTAAATGTTACCAGTTGGGGGGGGGGGGGGGGTCTTCGCACAGTGGGACACTCTCCAGTCAGTGCAACATTTGCCCAAGGTGTAACATACAGGTGAAACTAAAAAAATTGGAATATCGTGTAAAAGTCCATTTATTTCAGTAATGCAAAAAGGAGTTGCATTAATGCAGCTTAAAATTAGAATTTTGTGAAAAGGTTCAATATTCTAGGCTCAAAGTGTCACACTCTAGTCAGCTAATTAATCCATATCCCCTGAGCAAAGGGGACCTCAAAATTGAGACTTTGGGGTTTTCTAAGCTATAAGCCATAATCATCCAAATTATAACAAAGGTTTGAAATATATGTATATGTCTATCTCATATGTTAGTTTCACCTTTTAAGTTGCATTACTGAAATAAATGAAATTTGCACGATATTCTATGCATGATTTTAAAAGCATGGAGTGGTGAGAGACTCTTGATTATTACTGATTGGATAAAGGACATTTCTAGAGCTGCCTTATGCAAAACTGTGCCAACTATCTTCTTTACTATAGATAGTTAGATTCTAGCAGGGCAAAGTGGCCATAGACCCTACAGGGAATTTTCTAGGTGAGTTGATGCCCAGGGGTGGGTACATAATGATCTGATGTCCTAAGCAGTAATTAACACTGGGGCATCATGTACTTGTGTACCTGAGGTGTAATGAAAAATATTTTTTTCTTATTGCCCCCCTCTAAAACCTAGGTGCGTCTTATGGGCCGGTGTGTCTTATAAGGCGAAAAATACGGTAAATAGGTCTTCCAGAAAAGGGGATGACCCCCACTTGATAGTTATTTCTAACTATATATTTTCTGTGTTTTTTATATTTCCAGTGCCAAAATATTCTACTGTATGCATATCGACATCATTCATGACAGTCCCTAAATAATATTACTGATCTTATTATTATAGAATATTTTTATATAATTTTGGAAGGTGTGATAATCTGGCAACTGTTGTGTCCCTGGGATTACATATATACAGTATGGTGCTGTAGGTGAGGAAAGCAAGTTGTGCCAGCTTTCTGCACACATTCATGTATAACCAACAATAGCAAGAGCCGCTCTGAGAGCATGTCACCATGATCAACCCTATAAACCCAGGCATACTGCTCCCCCTTCTAGTGAGACTGACATAGCTAGACATCCTCATTGCCCCTTAAACCTGAATTCCTGCGCATGCACTGCTGCAGTGAAGATCTCAGAGTGGGATCTTCACTGCACATCTGCTGCTGGCACTGCCACCTGTGCATGTGCGAGATTTCGGGGCTAGGCATCGGAGAAGTGAGGATGTCAATGAAAGAGGGGAATAACAACTGGGAGAGGCGGTGGTGAAGTCGTGCTCCGAGGGGCTAGACTAGCCCATCAGTAGTCTGAGTACCTAATTTGCATATAACTGAGAATAAGAATCTCTCTGCCTTGGTAATATCGTTTGCAGAGTCACCCCAATCAACCCTATCAGACAACATGTCTGGTTTAATGGAGCTGGTCACAGTGACAGATACTCTTTAAAATAGTAACTATTAATGCTTCCATGTGTTTGGCAGCGATGAGTTAAAAAAAAACATTATGAGACGAAAATAATTTAATTGACACTTCCGGATATTGCAGCAATGATTGCAAGAGTAGAGATTGAACGAACAAGATAATTAACCAGATGGCTCCAGTCTTCCCCAGGCAAGGACAACTACAATCTATGTGCAGTAACTGCAAAAAAATAAAATAAACTATATATGCAAGTGCTTGTCATGAAGCCATGTGCATCTTGACGTTTTGAGAATTGAAATGTACTGTGGAAATATAAAGCAAAATGCTAATTACTCTGTGGTTGATATATTTCTAGGTCAGCACTGTGAGATATAGCTACGGGAAGTGTCCCATACACACAAGTGATAATGCAGTTCTGTAAACTTATCAAGCAAAATACAAAGTACAGAAAATAAAAAACCCACTGTGTGTCTGCTAACACTACCATGTCCTAAAGATTGGAACCAAATTCTCTGCTTGTTTCCATGGTTACGACCACCTAGCAATCCATTAGCGGTGGCTGCACTTGCACACTATAGGAAAGAGTGCTGGTCTCTCTGGTGGCTGGGACCGTGGGAGCTCACATAGGACGGTGAGAAAGCATGGCCACCGCTGATGGATTGTCGGGTGGTCATACTCATAACCATGGAAACGAGCAGTGTATAATGTGTTTGAAAAAGGAATCCAGCCAGCAAAGGAGACAATATGGAGACTCACAATACATTAGTAAGTTGCTTGAATTAACTTTATCTACATAATAAATGCGACAACCCCTTTAAGTCAGAGAAAGCAATACATAATACATAACATATGCCTGTCTTGTTTTCTAAATTTAAAGGGGTGTTACTATCACATTATTACAGAAAAAACTGCACACAGACACTTTACAATTAGTCTTAAGGGGAATTAGAATAACACAGACACCAGCGCTCGTATACCACTGTATGTTGTTGCCTAACCCTGCAGTACCACAGCAGCCTGCTACTGCTGTAAAATATTGTCACCCTGACGCGTCTTCCCTGATAAAGGATAGCAAAGTATCCGAAACGCGTTGGTTTTGGCTCCTCTGCGCATCTGTAGTTCACTAAGTGATGTCACTTAGCGTTTAATGTGAGCGCGAACATACAATATAGAAAGGAGTGGAGCCACCGGCCAGGGCACACTCCAGACAAACGCGAACTTATCTTACCCTGATGCAAGTATCGGCACTTTAGAGGGAATGGCAGCATGATGTGGTTATCAGGAAAATAATTAAGGTATTAGTTATTTCATTTTCTGATTTGCAGTTACAGCTTTTTTTCTCATGCCTGGTATTATAGTTGCGGCATCCCTCATCGCTGAAAGCGGTAGAATTAAGAACCTCATAATATGATAACAATTCCTATTCTGTAGAAATAATTTCTTAGTAGCCATCTCACTATCATCACAGGCAGGATTCCAATGAAAAGTAACATCTATATATATATATAGTTTACTCCAATATATATCTTGTACCTATATACCATGCATGGAATCATAACACAAACCCTTATCACTAGAACGCCACACAAAATCGTAAGCAAAAACTTTATTACATCATCCAACATGTGGACATATACATTTGACATAAATAATAAAAAACATATACTGAAAAAACTGCGAGGATATGACGAAAAGACCCCTCCAACGACAGGGACAGATATTCATCAATAATGAGGCTCAGCAGTCACAGTAGTGTATGATAAGCACAGGCCCATAATACTAGAGCTGAAAGGTGCCAGTAGGCATCAACAGTAAACCCACAATGGGAACTGCCAAGTCAACCAAATATAGACTGAGAGCTATAATGCTAAAAGATAATACAGACCTAGGTTGGAGGGACCGGCCCAACGTCAGTTTTGGAGTGGCGCTTTTTCATAGGGCACAACCCACCTATCATCGAGCCCCTCTTATATGCGACTCCTAAGTAGCCAGAAGCCAATCAGCTGTCTCAATCGCCTGCTCCTCATATTGCATCACCGGAACATCTGATCATGCACAGTCCCGGACCTTCCGTGTGACAGCCGGTGGCGTTGCGGGACTGCGCATGAATGGACGTGCTTCCCTTGTATCAGGAACCTCTTCCCCTAAAAAATCTGGCCGCGCGGTGTCGTCTGTACTGGTCTCCCTATCTTTCCAAGGTTTGAGTAAATTCATATGGTACACCTGCTCCGGCTTTCGCCGCACTGGCTGGTGTACCTCGTAGTTTACCTCACCAACTTTTTTGAGTACTTCATAGGTTCCCTGCCACCTAGCCAGGAACTTACTGTCGACTGTCGGTACCAGAACCAAAACCCGATCTCTTGGGTTAAAGACTCGGACCCGAGCCTGCCGATTATAGACCCTACTCTGGGCTCGCTCGGCTGCCTCCATATGTTCCCTAACAAGCAGCAACACTGTCTCGATCCGCTCTTGCATCTGGGTGACATATTAAATTACACTTTTATATGTTGTTCCCACGCCTCTTTGGCGCTATGTCCAACAGACCGCGAGGGTGTCTGCCATATAGCAGTTCGAAGGGTGAGAACCCAGTAGAAGTCTTGGGCACCTCTCGCACTGCGAACATAGATAGGGCAGAAGAAGGTCCCAATTCCTCCCATGCTTAGACACCACTCTTTTTAACATGTTTTTTAATGTTGTATTAAACCTTTATCCCAGGCCATCCGTTTGCAGATGATAAACGGACGTCCGTAGCTGTTTTAGGTGCAGTAATTTACAGAGTTCCCTCATGACCTTTGACATAAAAGGGGTCCCTTGGTCGGTCAGAACCTCTTTAAGTAGCCCCACTAAGGAAAACATCTCCATTACCTCCTTAGCTATGAGTTTGGCTGATGTATGTCGCAGGGGCACCGCCTCCGGGTACCGAGTGGCATAGTCTAGGACAACCAAGATGTGTTGGTGCCCTCTAGTGGACTTCGGTACTGGGCCTATGAGATCCATAGCGATTTGCTTGAACGGATAATCGGGAGAGGTACCAGGGGACTACGGAAATGTGGCTGGGGCTAGTTATCTGGCAGGTTGGGCAAGACTTACAAAATTCTTCCACCTCTCTGAACACACTGGGCCAGTAAAACCACTGCAGTATCCGGTCCTGCGTTTTCTGCCATCCCAGGTGTCCCCCAATAACATGTTGGTGGGCTAGCTCCAACACGAGCTTGCGATACGCCTTGGACACTACCAGCTGTTAAACATGCTCACCCGCAGTTTACAGGTTTACCCGAAACAGCATCTTCTGATGAACCACAAAACGGGGAAACATCGACTCGGCCCCAGGTTGTTGAGGTTCACCATCAACTATTGCAACATTTTCCCAGGCCCGAGATAGTGTTGGGTTCCGGTGCTGTGCTGTACCGAAATTTTCCCCAGAGACGTTGAGGTCTGCCAACTCAGGACCCAGTGGCAAATCCTCCACGTCTCCCACCATTACACTCAGCGGGGTTGTCTCCCCCCCTTCAAGTGAAGTGGTGGCAACCCCTAACACTGGCCCTTCGGTCTCAGGTTCCCAGGGTTCTCGCCTCCCTCGTGAGCAAGGCCACTCTACTGGGGTTACGCCACTCTCAAGGGTATTGGTGACTTTTGTATCAGGCCACAGTGTTGGGAAATCCGGGAAGTCTCTCTCAATTATAAGTTCATAATGTAAATTGGTGGTGACGGCCACCTCGTGGGTCCACCTGCTGGCCACTGTGGACAGAGACACCAGGGCAGTGGGATAGTCCTTTAAGTCTCCATGGATGCACACGACCCTGACTTTTTGGCCAGTATATGACCGCCAGAGTGTCTCCCACTTCCACCTGGCACAGGTGACTATTGTCTATAGTCTCTGGGGTACCTGTTGCAGACAGCTTCCTGGCATACAAGGAGTGGCGGTAAACCATAGTTCGTATCCATGGGTTCATCATGATGGAGACAGTCGGCCCTTATGTGGCCAGTCTCCTGACACCGCCAGCAGACTATCGGAGCAAGGTCTGTAGGGGGTATATCCTGGGTGGGTTTTGCTGGCACCATTCACCGGGTCTGGGGTTGAAATTTCTGGGGTTTGCCCCCTCCCAAAAGAACCCCCCTGTAGAGTCCTGATAGCCTCATAGCGCTCCACCAAGTCGACCATCTCAAGGGCATTACCAGGAGACACCTGGCCCAATTCAGTGCTGGAGAGGGTACGGCAAAGCCCTCCAGAATACATCAGCCAACAGACGGTCCAGCATAGCAGAGGAACTCAGCATGTCAGGCTACAGCCATTTTTGCAACCGGTGTAACAGATCATAATACTGAGGTATCGCGGGTTCAGCCGGGTTAAAATCCCACTGATGCACCTGTTGGGCCCGGACCAACACATTCACCCCCAGTCTTGCCAGAATCTCACCATTTACTGTCGTGTAATCGGCAGCTTGATCATCTGGTAAGTCGAAAAACACCTGCTGGGGTCCGGATGCCAGGAACAGAGCGGCGATCTCAGCCCACTGATCTCGGGTTAGTTTCTCCCTCAAGGCCACCTTTTCAAACACCGCCAGATAGGTCTCGATGTCGCCCGAGGGGGTCATCCTAGGGATTGCTGTACGGACCGCTTTTTGGGCATCGTGGACGCTCTGGGATGCTCCTGCCCCTTGTAAAGCCATCACGTTGCAATAGCAGCTGGTTGCAACCGGTGTAGCAGACCATAATACTGAGGTATCGCGGGTTCAGCCAGGTTAAAATCCCACTGATGCACCCGTTGGGCCCGGACCAACACATTCACCCCCAGTCTTGCCAGAATCTCACCCTTTACTGTCGTGTAATCGGCCGCTTGATCATCTGGTAAGTCGAAAAACACCTGCTGGGGTCCGGATGCCAGGAACAGAGCGACGATCTCAGCCCACTGATCTCGGGTTAGTTTCTCCCTCACGACCACCTTTTCAAACACCGCCAGATAGGTCTCGACATCGCCCGACGGGGTCATCTTAGGGATTGCTGTACGGACTGCTTTTTGGGCATCGTGGACGCTCTGGGATGCTCCTGCCCCTTGTAAAGCCATCACGTTACAATAGCAGCTGGTTGCAACCGGTGTAACAGACCATAATACTGAGGTATTGCGGGTTCAGCTGGGTTAAAATCCCACTGATGCACCCGCTGGGCCCTGACCAACACATTCACCCCCAGTCTTGCCAGAATCTCACCCTTTACTGTCGTGTAATCGGTCGCTTGATCATCTGGTAAGTCGAAAAACACCTGCTGGGGTCCGGATGTCAGGAACAGAGCAACGATCTCAGCCCTCTGATCTCGGGTTAGTTTCTCCCTCACGGCCACCTTTTCCAATACCGCCAGATAGGTCTCAACGTCGCCCGAGGGGGTCATCTTAGGGATTGCTGTACGGACCGCTTTTTGGGCATTGTGGATGCTCTGGGATGCTCCTGCCCCTTGTAAAGCCATCACGTTGCAATAGCAGCTGGTTGGTTTCCTGCTTATTAGTCTCCCGCTGTTGCAAGTTAGCCTCCACAAGGGCTTTCGTGACAGCTTCCATTTTGTCGAGGGACCGGGTTGTAATCTCGCTGGTTTGATGTAAGACATACAACCGTGCCCGGAAAAACAAAAAGATTTCGGCCTTCACACCAGCCTCACTGCACTTGCCCGCATCCTCCACCAATTGTGGGGATTTGCTCTAGTAGTCGGGATAAGAAGGTGCAGTACTGTCACGGCTGTTTAAGGGTAACCAGAGCATACACAGTAAGAAGAGCTACTGACCGGACCCCAAACTAGGGAAGAGAAAGGGTGACCCCTGTCAGACCCTCAACACTCTCCCTATGCTGCTAAAGCACATGCCCGGATCCAAATGGTGGAACGAGGCATGCCCGCGTACCTTAGACTGATGAGCCCTGTAACCCCTACAATAGTGGAAGGGGCACGGCCACCGGTGCCCTGCTCAGAATATGGAGGGAACCGTGGCCACCTCAGATCCAGTCAGGAAATCACCAGGTACACAACAAAGTCTGCAGCCGCAGATGGTCTGATGGAGCTGCAGCCGCAGAGAAGACGGATCCAAGGGCCGCTGGCAATATCCGGAGTGCTTGCAGCAGCAGAACACAGGTCCAGAGAACTAGTAGCTAAAGAAGTGAAGATACTCAAGGCAGAGCTACAACTGAAAAGAGAAATATAATCCACGCCCTGCAATAGGAGGAGGGGTGATTTAAAGGCAGGGAAATCACGAGAGACAGCTGGGAGTAAAGACCTCATCACATGGGCGGAGAAACAGAACAGTGAGAACACCTCCAAACTCTAAGTGACATCATCACAGGGGTGGAGACACAGAGCTGTGAGAACGTCTCAAAGCTCTGGTAGTGACAAGTACAGAGGCAAAGTACAAGTTTATAATTCAAATATCCATGTTTATTCACACGTAAGGTCAAACAAAAAACACTCTTTGCAGAGTTGGTGTTTGTTCACACAGAGTAGAAAGTTCATACATAACAAAAAAAGTCACCTTGTCGGCAGTTCTGCCTCCAGCAGTCTAAATGCAGGCTTTAGGTGGCCTGCTCTCCCAACACACGGGTCTCAGCTCTTCAGCCCAGCACAGGGCTCAGATCACAACACACAGGGCGTTCTCTGCTGCTGAGCCCAACTTAAGTATAGCCAGGTGCTGTTAAAACCCGGCCTGGAACGTGAGGAATAGTCACCCACCTAGCACTTTGACTACTCCCAATAAGAGCCGTCCAAGATCAGCTATTTACAGCCATACTAAATAGCAAAAGTGTCAATCAGCATTAGCTGCCGCTGACACATGAAAATACCGGCTCTTACTTCACCAAGGCCAGGAACCTCGGTGACACATACCTACCATCAATGACGACCCCTCGTACCTTCCTACAGTGTTCACAGGAATGATTGTTAGCGATTATCGGGTAGAAAATCTGGCAGTCTGATATACCATTTAAAATATAACAATTGAACGACCAGTATAAAGCAGAATTTTAGAAGACAATTTCTTCTGCACGTCACTAACAAGTAAGTAACTAAGCTACTGCTAAGGAGGTCATCCCTATGGCTGACTGAGTAAAATAACACTTACATATATTTTGTTCTCGTGGTATCTTCGATAGAGATTGTACATGATCGATCCTACGTGAAGATCATAGAGTGCTGCCATATCTTCTACACCATTTGTGCTGGTTGGATGCATAGTGGTTACCTTCTGCCGAGTAATTGTGCTTTGTTTGTATGTAAATACCTAAAAAAGAGAAGAAAAAAAAAATATATTTTCAGTTCATATTTAAAATAGATTCAAATAGTGCACTTGTAAACCCCAAAATTGTAAAATGGCAGTGCAACCATTTCATTAATACTGAGAAGTATTGTTGCTGTCTTTGGGTAGCTAAAGAAACATGATTTTATCATTAAGTTTGTCTCTCATGTACCAGCCATTTTGGCATGCTCTGAAATTTTGTTGCACATTAAAATGAAAAAGACATGCAGCTGTTATTAAACAAGGTACGACTTCCATACTATCATTGTTGAGGGACAGCTCATAAGCCACCAAATAATGGTGCTGCCTCCAATCATCTCAATGTGGCTGGTCTACAAAGTGAACTAAAGCTGACCATTTACTGTATAAGATATCTATCAAATGATTGTGAAAGGATTTACTGCCAATCTAATGTTTATAGTGCAAAGGCGCACATACACATTAAGCTATTGTTGGCCTAACCCGCTGTTTTCAGTGGCATTGTCCGACAGTCTAAGGCTTCGTTCACATCACCCTTCAGCCTGTCTGTTCTTCAGCTCAGTTGCCGGAGCAGGAGAACGAAAAGGACGGATTCGACACATAACTGAGCCGAACAGAGCCTACAGACCCCTTAGACTATAATGGGGTCCGTTAGGTTTCCACTCAGAAAGAAGATTTTTGAAACGGAGACAAAAGTCGTGCATGCACACCATAGGAAGAAGCACTAGCCTCTGTGGTGGCCAGGACCGTGGGAGTGCACATACAGTAGGTATTCAGAACCTGCATTGGCAGTAATCCCCAGATAGGAGCAGTGTATAATGTGTACTGTGTTTGGCAGCCAAGGCTTTTCTCCTCATAGTGTCAGGACGGATCCTTTTGGCTCAGTTTCGTCAGACGGACACCAAAATGCTGCAAGCACCTTTTTGGTGTCCATCTCCAGAGCGGAATGGAGGCGGAACGGAGCAAAACTGATGCATTCTGAGCGGATCCTTATCCATTCAGAATGCATTAAGGGAAAAACGGATCAGTTTTGGACCGCTTGTGAGAGCCCTGAACGGATCTCACAAACGAAACCCAAAACGCCAGTCTGAAAGTAGCCTTACTTGTTGACTTGTCTATTGCTGTTATTTATGACTCTGTTTGTACATGAACCCCAGGATTGTAAAGCACTGCGGAATATGTTGGCACTATATAAAGATTATTATTATATTATTACTGTAGTTCAGCCTGCAATTTTCTCCTAAAAGACTGTAGTTACCTTGGCTGTTAACAACACATTAATGAGAAAATATCTGAATAGCCATATAAATGATGTAAGGGTAGAGCATGTCTGTATGCTGCAGTTAATAAGCATTATTAGCCTAAATGAATTACTTCATATTTGAAATAAACCACATTTAGAAATTGCATCCATTTATCACTGACACTTTGTAATAGTACAATTACTAAAATAGGCAGACAATTGTTCTCCCGCATGATTACTATAAAAGTACATGCTATGCGTTTGCATCCGGGATCAGACAGCAACCAGAAAACACTGCAGAACAGAAATATCTCAGAAATCTATCCTGCTTGGGGGGATTCTTGTTTGTATATATTTAGCAGCAATCATATATACCCTAAACTTGCTAAAGCTCTCACATCTTGGCCCTATGGATGGTGGGGGGAGTGAGGCCCAGGGTTCACGTTACAAGTTTAGGAATGTGGCATCCTGCGGAGTTAGTGCCGGGATGCCAGACTATTTCAGCAGTTCTCTGACAATACGCTGAAATATCTCACTGAATGCAACTATTAGTGTAAAACAATGTGCATCAATGTAGGGAAGTCTATTGAATAATGCATTTCCTTCAAATACATTGTCTCCAAAAGCCAAGTTGCAACTACAGTATATAGCAGCACACCCTCCGGAGACATACTCGTGACCTGTGGCATACATTCCAGACTTTCTGGTTCTTTGTAAGATTCTGGTAGTTTGGTACCTTATATGTCTATACATTAAATCTCCTGAGGACAGACTCATTTGATGAAAACCAGACCCTTGTAGAATATTACCGCTCCTGTTTAATCATTTAGTCTAGGGGGTAGGAATGTCCATGTGAGTTTTGCTGCTCTGTGGTGGAAGTCATGTTAAAGCTTCAGTGTCTTTCACCATAGTCAAGGAGTGTAATGCAGACAGCTAGAGAATGGAAAAAGTGTGATATAACCAATCTGAGTCCTAAAAGGGGCTGTCTGGACTACTTCCACCAAAACACACATAGAATTAAGAATGTCAGATGTAATGTACATTAATGGTGGTAGTAATAGACTGTAATAGTGATATGTATAGTAACCGATAGGAATATGTTCACATGACACATTTCTAAGGTGCCCTAATACCGCTAAAATATCTGGCGTGAAGGGCTACAGTGACGACTACTACAAAAAATTGGCAAAATTTACTAATGTGGTCTAACCTTTAGACTGGGTCTACTCAGATTAGACCAGTAATCGCTAACTACTGGCTCTCCAGCTGTGGTGAAACTACAACTCCCAGCATGCTCCATTTATTTCTATGAAGTTCTGAGAACAGCCAAGCCAGTGTACATCTTGGGAGCTGTAGTTTTACCACAGCTGGAGTGCCAGAGGGTAGCCATCACAGGATTAGACAGTCTAAAGATGCGCCAAATCTATTACATTTGCTCAGGATGTAGGATAAATGTACTGCATTGTTAGACCTTTTGTCTAAATGAATACCACCACCTTGCATAAACGTTTCCACTAAGCCATAAACGTTTCCACTAAGCCATGCCCCCTTTACCAGCGAGGAGTAAAACGTGTCTAAAATACTTAATAATTGTGCCATATTTTGATTAGTAAATCTGCTCCATTGAGTCAACAGCAAAGGAATCTCAGCGGACCATGGCTTCTTCAATTCATATGCTTAGTATTTATTCCATAAATCTTTATAGTAAATGGACGCGTTTCGGCCCGTCCAGCCTTCGTCAGCAAACTGCAGGCAGCGTTTTGGCGTCAGCCTCCAAAGCGGAATAGAGATGGAACGGAGGCAAACTGATGTATTCTGAGCGGATCCTTTTCCATTCAGAATGCATTAGGGCAAAACTGATACGTTTTGAACCGCTTGTGAGAACCCTGAACGGATCTCACAAACAGAAAGCCAAAACGCCAGTGTGAAAGTAGCCTAAGTCACATCTGTGGCTCCAGCAATGAGCAGGTCCACTCTGCCTGAACAGAAATGTTCTCTGTTTAATGACCTTGTAGCCTACTGATTGCTTTTAAAGCTAGATAATGGTTAAACCCAAACAATCTGCAAGATTTATAGATAAGCTCTTTAACCGAGAGTCAAAATTAAACTGCACTGCATCCTTGACTATGGCTTATCCAACACAAAATATGCAAACCTTATCTACTCTCAAAAACGTGACGTCAGCTGGAAGATGCACCATGAAAGCTTACAGTCCAAAAATGCTGACAGTGCATGTGTATATACTGTATTATTAGTACACCACTGCGATAAGTGTAAGGATATATTTCTCATCATCTGGATACCACGGATCAGTTATGGAAAAATACTGTGGACTTTAGGAGCCAGCTAATCCAATCCACAGAACATACACTTTTTATTTTGGTAGCCAATCAATAAAAACTTTATTCTCACCTAGACATGAGTAACTGTAATGTAATGCCTCAGTATACTGGATAAAAGTACTCTTCATCAAATAAAACATAATATATAGAGTCATTTATATATAATGAGAGAGATTACTTGTACTGTATATACAGTGCGGAGGAGATGGGTAAGTAAAAGAAAGCTTTTTGTAAATATATACATATATATATATATATATATACATATATATATATATATATAGATATCTATACTGTATAGTCTCTCATATATACTGTATAGTCTCTCTGACATGACCCTCCGATCTTAGCATGACATGACCAATTTAGCTTGGGCATTTCAAAGAGGTTTCACTGCATATGAAATATAAAGACATGAGTTCATCATATTTTACACAAATTTAAAAGGTATCAGAAGAGAAGATATGGTATCCATATACGTTATATTAATATATTCATAGACATTCCCATGTGCCTAAGAATAGTCAGCATTTTACAGGAGACCTTGGCATTCAAACAACCAAAATTTAGTGTGAGAGCTGCACATAATTAGGAAGTCTGCGTCATACAAGTTCTACATTAACACTTCATTATTCACTGTTTCCCCTTACAAACATATGTACGTGTGTCTCGCCAGCATGCGCTTGTGAGGCCCGCTATTTAAGGACAAGCTAAAGCACGTTATAGATAACGTTATAAATAATGTTCTAATAACTATATGTTCTGTGCTCTAAACGTGATAGGTTATGACCCTAAAAATTCAGTTGAACGTATTGGCTGGGGGCCTAGTAGAGAAATATTGTAATTAAAGGGAAAGGGAGTTTCCAAACTTTAACATGTCGTTACTTATTTACATGTCATTACGGTTACTACTATAACTGTCATTTTTGAAACAAGGATTCTTAGATTCTTTGACTAAATAATAACAACCATTTTGGCAAGAAGCCACCATTTTTGCAATAAGCTGTACCTCAAAGTGATGGATGCATGAGATAAAGATATTTTACTCTGTTGTTTTTTTGGTTTTGTAGAATTGTGTCATTGTAGATAAAGATAAGGGAAAAGTAAGTTGAGTAATATATTCAAAATGTTTGTCTCACGGATCAGTGAGTGTGGACGCACTGTGCCAACTAACTGGTTGGCTTTGGGGTAAATCCCAAGCGCCTTATCCCGGTGCTCACCTAGCATTCACGCTTTAATCCCTTGACAGGGATATGGACTTTACTGCAGGGGAACAACTAGACCGCTACCTGTTGAGATAGTCCCAGTATAGTTGGCAGCTGATCCATTGGGTCACCTAAACACATCAAAATGCACCTAAACACATCAAAACAACAGGTACAGTCTGAACAGACACTCCTGAAAGCTGAACTGGGAGGTCAGGAGTACACAGGCAGGATGGATACAATGTAGGCAAATCTTCCAAACACCTCTGCTGGTCACAGGGAACCCTAAAGCTCAGGCACCTTCTGTCTGAGGTGCCACTGGCTGGGAAGGATTTGAAGATATGCACCGTCCCTTTAAAAGTCCAGAGGTAAGAGCACATGTGCCCTATAGGAACAGAGACTGGAGCAATGGAGAAAGCAGCTTGCAGCCAGCATGGTGAGTAGCAAGACAGTGGTGGGCATGACCTAACAGTTTCTGATGTTTACAGCATTACACTGTCTGGCTGGAATTCGGGGAAGACTGCATTTTCTGGGGCCTGGGGATTAAGGATATGGGCCCTCTACCACCCATGATAGAGTTTCTTACTCAGTTTAACTTCTTCCCAATAGTGCCATGTAAACAGTGGCGTGTCTAGGGTTAAAAAAAATGTACCCCCTCATTGTACAACCTTCGCAGTAGTTTTGTACAGATATGTGCCCCCTCACAGTAGTTATGCCCACATTGTGCCCTCTGACAGTAATTATGCCCACATTTTGCCCCCTCACAGTAGTTATGCCCTCTCGGTGCCCCTTTTACAGTTGTAATTTCCTCTTTGTGCCCCCCTTCACAGTAATAATCCCCATTGTGCCCCCTTCACAGTAATAATCCCCTTTGTGCTCCCTTCACAGTAATAATTCCCACTGAGCCCCCTTCGCAGTAATAATGCCCACTGTGCCCCTTCATAGTAATAATCCCCATTGTGTCCCCTTCATATTAATAACCCCCATTGTGTCCCCTTCATATTAATAACCCCCATTGTGTCCCCTTCATAGTAATAATCCCCATTATGCCCCTTCACAGTAATAATTCCCACTGTGCCCTCTTTGCAGTAATAATGCCCACTGTGCCCCCTTCACAGTAATAATTCCCACTGTGCCCCCTTTGCAGTAATAATGCCCTCTGTGCCCCGTCACAGTAATAATGCCCTCTGTGCCCCGTCACAGTAATAATGCCCTCTGTGCCCCCTTCACAGTAATAATGCCCACTGTGCCCCCTTCACATAAAAAATGCCCTCTGTGCCACCTTCATTGTAGTAATGCCCTCTGGCTCTGTGCCACCTCTATAGTAGAAATGTCCATTGTGCCCCCTTCACATTAGTAATGCTCTCTGTATCAATCTATATTGATGGAAGCGCACATTGCTTCTGGCACCCCCCTGAGAGCCGGCACCCTGAGCAGACTGCCCCCCACGCCCCCCCTTTAGTACGTCACTGCATGTAAATATACTGTATGTGAGCTGTCTGAGAGGGGTGCATCCAGCGGGCCGGTACTGACCCAAAAATCACTTTGTCATATCATGATTAGCACAAACACTGTAAAAATAAAACCCCAAAACATTGGTGGAATTGAGTTAAAATGTATTTATTTTTTTACATGAAATGATAAATTTAATGGTATTATTAAAAGACATAACTTGTCCTGCAAAATACAGGGCCTCATACTGCTCTTTGAACAGAAAAGTTAAAAGGTTATGGCTCTTGGAAGAGGGGAGGAAGGAAAACAAATAAAAAAATATAAAAAATTGGCCTGGTCTTTAAGCGGTTAAAGTCTTTCCCTCATTATTTTCTTCTTGTGTGAAGGGAAATCAAGTATACATACATAGCCAAACAAGTAAAAAAAAAAAAATGAAAGATTGGTGGTAGGAGCCAGCTGATGGGCGGAGTCTTGATGGCTTGGCCTATAAGATATGTGCAGTACTTTCACACTATATTATTCTACTCTGAAAGTTTAGCTTCATCTTCTTTACTCACCTTTCACCACATTCTGCAGCTAAAGTGAAAATATGCCAGCTGTATACTGTACGTTCTTAAAATGCAATTTCATCTCACATTTGACTTTTCCTCTATTAGTGACTGATCCATCGCTGACTGTAAGTGTTCCTGGTTAAAGTTTAACATAATTGCAAGAAACATCGCACTGATGCAAGTCAATGCTGGCAAAATCTGACAATCTTGTTCTTGCTTTTTGATTTTAACTATTGAAAGACAGCTGGAGTGTGCAAGACTGCATGCAATTCAGTGTACTGCTTTGGACTGGAGTTCTAGGTCAATTGTTGTAGAGGACCTGTCATCGCTCCTGATGTGTCTGTTTTATTAGCTACTTGAACTCCCCATGTAATAACACTTCTGGAGCATCTATCCTTATGACTCTTTTGTGCCAGTGATGTATTACTCCTGCTAGAAGTTATGAATGCTAGCTGTCTGCAGTGTAGGTCTGGGTGTTTCCAGTTGTTAGTGCGTCCCTGTACAGTCTGATACTGGCAGCCCTGATTGGATAGTGTCAGAGATTTGTTAATTTCTTGAAATTTGTTTTTGGTCTGATTCCAAAGAATCGGTCAAAATAATTCAACCTGGATCGAAAGTGCCCCAGTTGTCCAGCTGTAATTGATGCTCTGGGGTTTCCTAGGACTGTATCCAACGACAGTATCAGTAATGTTAAAGTGACATTTATGGCTATGGGTGGAAGCATGGTAGCCAGTCGTAACAACCAAGCATGTTTTAAAACACACTGCCCGATTCTTTTTAATTAAAGGGGTTGCCCGGTTCAGAGCTGAACCCGGACATAACCCCTTCTTCACTTATTCAGCATAAATGAGTGGCGCATTGGAGCATTTCATGCTCTGATGCTCCCCCTTGCCCTGCGCAATGAAGCTGCTTGTTTACATTGTCATACTGCTAGGCGGAGTGATCCCGGTGAAGTCACTGGCACAAATGGGAGGTCTACAGTGCTGTCCTAGCCTGTTTTATAGGATAGGGCAGCAATAAAGATCCTCCATTAGTGCCAGTAACCGGACGGAGAGGGGTGCGGCCGGGCACCTTTTATTAACGGACCTCCCCTTGGGCACCTTAAGTGAGTGATTGACAGGTTATAAAAATCTGATGCATGGTCTAAAGATCTTTACCGCTCTGAAGATGATTGAAATTAGACCTTATCCTGGACATATCTGCTGCTGCTTGATTAGAACATTAAGGATTCTATAGTCTAATGATCATTATGGTTTTACGACTAGTCTGACTAGGTTATAGACTCTGTATGGACTAGGTATTAATTTCCCTAGCATAGCTATGTCAAACACACTACAGGTTGAATTGTGATGCCTACTGGAGACAGAGACAGGGATTAATGTGAGTGATGGCAATATCTTTACAACACTTCAGAATATGTAGGTGCTATGCTGGTTATATCATTAAGCGATGAGTATGACTAATTTATTGCTATGGGCTGACCAAGAAGCTGGATTGAAGTGATAATCATTGCTTGCAAAACACAAATTCATCAGATAGAAGCATGGAAAGCAAGTGTTAGAAGGGAGTCCTCTAGGGAAGCAGGTCTTCGTGTCGCCAGGTATGAATAGTCAGAAAATAATAAAATAACACACTCGCCCATTTCAACCCGTGCTGTTCCAGCGCTGCAGCTCTGATCCTCCCCATCAGGCAGTTTGTCTGCAGAGATGATGTGCCGATGTCCTCCGTATAAGCACTGCAGCCAATCACTGGCTTTAGAGGTCATACGTTGTACAACACTGAAGCCAGGAACTGTTTGTAGCCATGCCCATGGTATATGGGCACACTATTGCTGCAGCGATCGGGGGGATTGGAGCAGTGGCGCTGGCAGATACAAGGGCTTAAACAGGTCCTGCCATTCACCATATAATATATTGTTGCAAATCTTTTTTATTATTTCAGCAGTAGCACATACTAAGCTATAAAACACTATAGACGCCATAAAAAGAGGCTCTGAGGTTATTACTGTATTTGCAGTAAATTGCCAGATTTCTTTAGTAATGAAGCAATACTGTTCATGTTCAGACTACTTCTGTTCCCCATACCCAAGTCTGGATCATCTGCCATACGCATGATTTCTGGCCAATGTTCTGTTGCAAATAAAACACATCCTGTTTCTTTGTGTTAGTGAAATCATTTCATTACACAATATACAGAATAAAGATGTTTTCCATCAAGTGGCTTAACAGGTGCATCAGCGTTATATATAGCGCAATGAGCAAAATTATACCCACTACTGGAGGATGCACAGACATAAGAAGAGGCTACAGACCATGAGAGGCCACTGTCTATTCCCACTAGACATGACAGGGGAAATGACACAAAGATCCACCGCCTTCATCCTAATATCGGTGAATGTTTATGCACCTTTTGTATCCAGCTACTGTAAATTGTTGGACAACAATGAAGCATCTTTGGTCTAAAATAGTCTACACAGGACTCAGTCATTTTAGATACATGTTTGCTTAAAGCCACAAAATTACAGTGAAAAGCAGCAAACACACAAAGAATATATCATCAAGTTCACATCCAGTCTTTAATTGTTTCAAACATCTTAAGCATTGCTACCACTGGAAGACAGAAATATACAATACTAACTTCATGTCCAGGAACATGTAGTAAGTTCACTGAATTACATTGTAAGTCAAGGAACACATAGCAGGAACTTTGAATCTCATTATAAGTCACGGAACATAGGTACACTAAAAGTCAAGGAACATGTAGTAGGTACACTGAATCTATTATAAAGGTCATCAGTAAAAAAAAAGATCTTGGAAAACTCCTTTAGGTTTGCATTCACAAGATCACGTCTCCTATTGGTTTCATTAACCAAAACTTTACCATAAAAGATCAATAATTTTGTTTTGTTTTAAAAGCAAATCTTATAGAAATGAAGGTGACTTCTTATTACTGTTGCTAAATTTGGAAATGCCAAATGGTTGGAAAAAATGTGCATTTCATAGCCAATACTCTATGATTCACCTAAATCATATTTATATATAAAAATAGAACACTTAATAGCAGGCTTGGAGGTAATTGCAGAGGTCGGACATGTTTGCAGTAGGTAAATGGCATCAACATGGATTTTATTTCTAGAAAATTGTAAATGGCGGATGGTGAAAAGGAATTCTGTCTGTCTTGTTTTCATTGTAAATAAGCCTTGCTATAAATGCTTTCTAATTGCAAAGTCATTTTAAATGAGAGAGACGAGTCAACAGTAGTCTAGAGCAGGGGTGTCAAACTCAAATTCATCGGGGGCCGCATCAGCAGTTTGGTCACCCTCAAAGGGCCGGTTGTATCTGTAGGACTATGTGTCCACTCTTTATTATCATAAATTATTGTCACTGCAGAGGTTAATTTGCATATTATAAGTCTTTATTTTAAGTAGAACGGCGGCAGCAGCAGGCAGGGAGTTATAAAGCATACTGTTATGTAGTGCTGACATCAGCCCATCGCTAACGTCAGTCAGCTACATAACATAACGTTTTTTCTGATGATTGACAGATTCAGAAACCTGTTTTTTTTTGGGCTACTTATAATCCCTATACTGCGATATATCAATACATAATGTTATTAATCATTTTGGTTCAGTAGATAATGCAAAAAATTTACTTTTATCATATGCAAATTACCTGTCTACCAGCGAGCAGGGCGGTTACTTGCTGGTAGCAGCGGCATCCTCCTGTCATGGAGACGCCCCCTCCTCATGTTGATTGACAGGGCAGCGAACGCGCTTGTTCTCTGGCTTCGCCCTGTCTGCATTCAAAATCTGGCGCCTGCGCCGTACCTGTCTTCAGTCAGCACAGGCGCACTGAGAGGAGGACGCTCGCTCGGCCGCTCCATCCTCAATGCGCCTGCGCCGATGACGTCACATCTACACCCTGCGCCGACTGAAGACAGGTACGGCGCAGGCGCCAGATTTTCAATGCAGACAGGGCAAGCCAGAGAACAAGCGCGTTCGCTGCCCTGTCAATCAACATGAGGAGGGGGCGTCTATATGACAGGAGGATGCGGCTGCAACCAGCAAGTAACCGCCCTACTCGCTGGTAGACAGGTAATTTGCATATGATAAAAGTACGTTTTTAGGAGATTCTACTGAACCAAAATGATACATAACATTATGTATTGATAAATCGCAGTATAGGGATTATAAGTAGCCAAAAAAAAATATGTTTTATATTTATACCTTTTTAGAAGTGATTATCTGGTGTCAGGACTGTCTTGGTCAGGTTGAAAAACCACTGCTGCACTGTCTGCAGGCAGGGCACAGTGGGCACTGGGCTGGGCACTACTTGGGCGCTGGAGCTGGACTGGAGAGGAGAAGAAGAATGATTTCAATTCTCCCTCTCTGCCTCTCTCTCTGATGTCACTTCCTGTGTGGACCTGACTTCCTTATCAGAGAGAAGGAGGGAGGGACTAGTCTGGGAGGCAGGGGAGGAGCAAGGAGGAGCGAAGACCGGAGACTAATTGAACACAGTGAGTGAGCAGCTGCGCTGCCTGGCATCATTCACTGTTACACTGTAGTGATTGTGTAGACTAGAGGAGGGAGGAGAGGGACTCGGGGAGGAGAGGGAGGAGCACTGGCTGCGCTCAGCTGATCACCCGGCCCCGGCTGCCGCAGTGAGTGACAGCAGCTAAGCTTATGCGATCTGAGTCTGTCTCACAGCACTCTCGGTCGGACATCCACACTGTCTGCAGTTTGAATGAATAATCCTGTGCCCGGGCGGGTGGCAACCCTAGGCTACGCGGGCCACATGACTAGGTCTGGCGGGCCGGATTCGGCCCGCGGGCCTTGTGTTAGACACCTGTGGTCTAGAGGATGAGGTTTCAAATGCTCACAAAAATCAAGGCAAAATATTACAATTCAGGAAAATGTGGATTCATTGTTGAAATGCTAATGAGAAGGTGAAAAATACTACAATGTTTACAAAGGTTCAAAGTTCAAACCAATAAATATCCCCAGTGATAAAACCAGGGTTTATTTTGGCATTTATAGTATTAGTATTAGTATTATAGTAAGAATTTAATCTGAATATTATTTGATATTATGTAATAAGGCTTAATAGTTCTAATTGTTTACTATACTGATAAATCTCCCCAGTATAGAACTGTTTTCTCTTTTCTTGGGCAAATGTGAAAGTTGTCGTATTGACTTTAGATTTTTGTCTATTTTCGCTTTGGCTGATTATTGCTTTCCTAGAGATAAGCGGCATCATAGCTTTAGATTACTCCAATCTACTAATATGAAATCACGATCCTGGCACTGGGCTTTGCAAACCTCAATAACTAAGTTTTGCGGAAATAATTCCTAAGAAGGTACCAGGACATGAAGAGTAACAATACCATGCTCTTCACAAGAAGAACCTGCTATTCTCTTTTGAAATACTTCTGAGAAACACTCTAAATCCAATATATACATAAAGTCTGTGTCCATCACATATATGGGGAAAAATATCCTCTCTGAAGTTCAGTAATGGTTTAGTCTGCCTTTTTAAAAAAACAGAGCTTCCAGTAAGGTTAGTAGAATCAAAGGAACCCCAGGTTTTTGCCCTTTAGTGTCACCACCAGGCATCTGAGAAGCTCTGACAGATGCCGTTCAGAACCTCCTCCTTGAGCTTCCTTTGTTTTGCTTTCAGTTCCTTATCTCGTTAGCCTCTCTCAGCTGTTATGTAGTTGTACTGATTGCATCCCTTTAAATTCCTCCCCATAGTGCATCAGTTTGCAGTTTATATTACTTCCTGGAGTGTGTGTGCATGCTGATCCTACTTCCCAGTCTTCTACAAGATAAGTGTTGTGCATTCATTTGTATTTTTCTGTTTGCTGGATCCCAGGTGACCCTGACTCCCTCCGTATCTAGTGTAGGGAGCCGGTGGTCGTGTCCCCTCACTATTATAGGGTGTTCAGGTGTTATACAGTCGAGGTACGAGGATATGAGATCATCTACCATTGGGATTTTCGCATAGGCTGAGCAGTCAGGGAGAGTGCCAGGTCTGATGCAGGGGTCTCCCTTTTTGTTCCTTAGTTTTGGATCCAGTGAGTCATATATTCATTTTGTGTTGCCTTGTTTCCTGTACACCTTCCGTGACATTTAGCTCCTGTACAGGGATCTGTCCCCAGGTTGTGTCTACAGAGTAGTTGGTTATTGGTGGATCAAGGAGTTAAAGACCCCGTATCCAAACGAAACCAAAGTTCAATACCAAGTATTAGCAGAGAGAAGTTCTAAGCCAGGTGAGATTCTAAAACAGTGTCAGAGCAGAGTGAAATCGGGAGGGAACTATGAGTGACAGAATGGAGAAATGGAAAGTCAAATACAGTAGTCTGAGCTCAACACCAATTCAAGTAAAGAAGGGTTAAGCCAAGACAGTGTCTAGTGAGAAAAAGGTCGGAAAAACGGGGATAATCAAACACAATCTAATTGTACTTGCAGGACTTAATAATGTGCACAGGTAGCAGCAAAAGCTAGATTCAAAAGATCTGATGCTAAAACTGACCACCCTATCAGCCCCCTGATCTGTCCGCTGGCTGGACCATGCGTCCTGATTGGCAGCCAGCCGAACCTCCTGAGTGGTGAAAAAGTCAAGTTGTGCAATTAGTTTGACAGATTTACACTATTTGCCTCCCCACAAGCACCACCAAAGTGACCACAGTGGCGACAGACACTGCATGGATTGCCAGGAGGTAAGCTCCCTCTAATATCTTTAACAAAATATTTAGGGTTTGCCAATGACTCCAGTGAGAAAATCTATTACATTTCTATTAGTTTCAAACTTTTCATAAACTAAGGTCAATTGCTAAATTTGAGATACCAAGGTTTGCCCTTTACTTGAAGGAACTATTTGATTGGTTCCTATAGAAGCCTATAGGGTGGTATGGATATGCAACCCTACACTAGTTCCCCCAAGCTTCCCTGGCTGTAGGAAAGATTTGATAACCAGCTTTCTGACAGTGATAGGGAGCTCACAGTGTAAAGTAACACTATAACACTATATAACATAAATAACATATAATACAGACATATGATGGCCAGCCCTGAGCTACACACGTAACATGGTCAGTAAACAGAGGCTGGGTTTTTTAATATTAGTGACGGGTTTATTTAGAATACGTACAGTAAATAAAAGTGATGTTGGATGGCGTGAAATATTCAGATTTAGTCCTGTTATAGGGGAATTGAAAATGGAAAGCATTACTCATGGATTATTCACAAGACTATTGCTGGAGATGGTGTTAATTTATAGACAGTCTCTTCTATTGGTCTGAACAGTAGTCAGACAAGCGTCACAGTTATGACTATTATAAATGCAGGCAGTAAGAACATGTCCGCTCTTTCATGTCTGTCGCCAACTTTATAAAGTTCACCACAGACATTAGATGTACAGTGATTTCATCAGTATTGGTCAACCATCTAATGTGCTTAGGAGCATCCCGACTCTCCTCCGATGGCAGAAACTGGATGCGGGAAGGGTCAGGCATATTAATTTCAAACATGCCCCATCTTTTTACTCACATGGAAATATCCACAGTGCTCTCATAACAGTGACATCAACAGTGCCTCCATAACAGTAACATACACAATGCCCCCATAACAGTGACATCAACAGTGCCTCCATAACAGTAACATCCACAGAGCCCCTATAACAGTGACATCAACAGTGCCTCCATAAGAGTAACATCCACAGAGCTCTCATAACAGTGACATCCACAATGCCCCCATAACAGTGACATCTACAGTGCCTCCATAACAGTAACATCCATAGAGCCCCCATAACAGTGACATCCGCAGTACCTCCATTCTAGTGACATTCACAGTGCCTCAATAACAGTAACATCCACAGAGCCCCCATAACAGTGACATTCACAGTACCCCCATAACAGTGACATCCACAGCGGCTCCATTCCAGTGACATCCACAGTGCCTCCATAACAGTAACATCCACAGTGCTCCCATAACAGTGACATCCCTAGTACCCCATAACAGTGACATCCACAGTACCCCATAACAGTGACATCTACAGTGCTCTCATAACAGTGACATCCCCAGTGCTCCCATAATAAGGGCATCCACAGTGCATCCATAACAGTAACATCCACAGAGCCCCCATAACAGTAACATCCACAGAGCCCCCATAACAGTAACATCCACAGTGCTCCCATAACAGTGACATCCACAGTGCTCCCATAACACTGACATCCACAGTACCCCCATAACACTGACATGCACAGTGGCCCAAAAAATGACATCCACAGTGCTCCCATAACAGTGGCATCCACAGTACCCACATAACAGTGGTGAAAATGGCTGGGTTGTTTTAGAAACCTGGTATAAAACTGTGGGTATGTCAGTGAGACTAAGAAAGAAGGACCTGTGAGCTTCTATTGGCCAACAGGGGTCATGTGACTTTGTGTATGTCAGTGAGACTAAGACTGAGGCAAGCTTCTATTGGCTAATACAGGTCATGTGATGGTACCATATTTGCTTTTGCATTATGATTTTTTGTGATTTTAAGAACAGTAGGTCCTAGAGAGCTTAAATCTGGTCTAAAACTTTCGGAAGTACCTGATGTATCTATCGAGATAACGATTAACTGGTGACCACAGATGTTGTGTCTATTACATGTGCAAACAGTGTGGTCATGGAAACAAGAAGATAGAGGCATCAGAAGAAAACATTTGCATGGAGAATTCACAGCAGCAGGTTGTACAGTATTTCAATGTGATTAGATTGCAGGGAAAGTGATTTACAAGGTGAGTTACGCTTTAATGTTTCAGTCTCTATCTGTATGACTTTGAAGAGCATCTGTCAGCATGATCATCCTATTAAACCAAGCATATTGCCTGGCAGGGTTGAAGAGCTGATCATGCTGAGTAAAATTATATCTTTCTTTTTTGTAGGATGAACTGCTGCAATATCTTCGTTTTCATATTAATGCAAATTAGCAACTTCAAGCTCCAAGGGGCTGGCCTGAGTCCTTAGAGCACTGCTAATACACAGCCCCTGTGATCTGTGCACTCCCGCCTCCCTTTTGATTGACAGGGCTAGACATCTCATCTAGCCTTGTGTTCTCCTGCCTACTCCAATTCGGCTCAGTGACTTGTGCAGGGAATCAGATGCTGCTTCCTGAGCTCATCAGATCAATTTTGAAAGCGCTGACTTGGCTCAGTGACTCAGTGCTTGTGCAGTGGATCTGATGCTGCTTCCTGAGCTCGGAAGGCAGTATGAGATCCATTGGGAAAGTGCCAAGTCACTGGGCCGACTCGGCACAGGAGTGAGAAGACCAGGCTAGACAAAATGAGATGGGGAAAGTGAGGGCACAGGGGCACTGGATTAGAGGTGCTCCAAGGGGTAAGGCAAGTGCCTTGGTGCTTGAGAAAAATTCCAATTAATATGAAAACGAGGATATGACTGCAGCAGTTCACCCTACAGGAAAAAAAGAAAGGCATCATTTTACTCAACGTGATCAACCCTACCAGGCAATATGCATTGTTTAATGGAATTGATCATGCTGACAGATGCCATTTAAATGGAACTTCTCAGAGTGGACAACACATTTTAAAAAATATATATATATTTTTTTCTAGCATTGTGGATGTTTATTGTCCTTTATTGTCCACACATGTGACGGTCCCTTTGTGTTTGCGAATCAGCCTTTTGGTTCACATCCTTTTGCTCATAGCTAGCAAACATTCTCATGGCTATGGCGTGTACCCTTACCCTTTCATTATTAACAAATAATTCCATAGACAATCAAAAAAGGACTTTCTCAACAACCTCTCAAGCATCCACCCCTACAGCTGAGATAAATTATAACTCTTGAACAGTGGAATGAGGATGTCGGTCTGTGTATAACATCTGATTTAATATGAATTCAATAGAAGTGTGGCTATTTCTGTACTTTTCTGCTCGAGAAATAAGACCCAGATGGTGTGCTATGTGTCTAAAATCCCACAGTATGTATGATCTCCTTAGGAGACCATTTGCATTAGGCTAATTCACAAAAGGTCTACTGCAACGCATGTTGTTGGGAGTATTGAAGTTATTCGATTAGAAAGAAGACATACCGTATTTTTCGCTTTATAGGACGCACTCCCCCCCCCAAAAAAAGTGGGGGTAAAATGTCAGTGCGTCTTATAAAACGAATACTAGTGAGAGCTTCCATTATGGAAGCGCTCACTAGTATGTATTAGGAGCGAGGAGCGAAGCGCCGCAAGCGCAGATAATATTTACCCTCCCTGGTCTGCACCACGGCTCCTCTTCAGCTGTCGCGCTGCCATCTTTCTGGCCTGTGCCGCACTGTCCTGACCCCGTACAGTGTCAGGACGTAGCGCGCGCACTGTGACCTGACGCTGCACGCAGTCATGTGACAGTGCAGCGCAGGCCGGGAAGATGGGAGCACGACAGCTGAAGAGGAGCCGCGGAGCAGGACAGGTAAGATGATTTTTCATTTTAGTATGATCTGAGGTCTGATGGGCTATTCTGAGGTCTGGGGGTACTGATGGGCTATTCTGAGGTCTGGGGGTACTAATGGGCTAATCTGAGGTCTGGGGTACTAATGGGCTAATCTGAGGTCTGGGGGTACTGATGGGCTAATCTGAGGTCTGGGGTACTGATGGGTTAATCTGAGGTCTGGGGGTACTGATGGGCTAATCTGAGGTCTGGGGGTACTGATGGGCTAATCTGATGGGCTAATCTGAGGTCTGGGGGTACTGATAGGCTAATCTGAGGTCTGGGGGTACTGATGGGCTAATCTCAGGTCTGATTGGGGGTACTGATGGGCTAATCTCAGGTCTTATAAGGCTCTGAATGGGCTGATATGAGGTCTGATTGAATGAATATTTTTTCTTATTTTTCTACTCTAAAATCTGGGGTGCATCTTATAAAGCAAAAAATACGATAAATGGCAATTGTGAATAAATAGAAATAGAAATCTATTGTGGAATTTTTTTGATGCAAACTGTTCGCTATATCTTATATTCTAGCATATGGGGTTAGCTAGTCTAAAAAACACAAATTAGGGCTTGTTCACATCACCGTTATGTATTCCGTTATGGCTTTCTGTCATAACATAGTTATAACGGAATATAACGGAATCCATAAGAAGGAAATCCAAACGTAAACCTTTAGAGCAGGCATGCTCAACCTGCGGCCCTCTAGCTTTTGCAAAACTACAACTCCCAGCATCCCTGAACAGCCTACAGCTAGCAGCCTACAGAAGGGCATTGTGAGAGTTGTAGTTTTACAACAGCTGGAGGGCCGCAGGTTGAGCATGCCTGGTTTAGAGGCATTCCGGTTTGATCCATCATAATAGAAGTATATGGGCAAGCATAACGGATCCCTCTGGTTTCCGTTATGCTAGACGGAAAACAAAGTTCTGTCAATACAAGTTTAGAATGACTAAGCAGTTTTTCCAGACATAAACAAGTCTTGAGACGTAAACAGCAAAGCTAAGCCACACAGTGACAAGGTAAGCGAGTCGTTTTTTTTCCCCTCTAAAATGCTGCATACTCCCCTATAGTGCAACTGTGGACGATTTCTAACTTCTCAGTATATATAGAACGTTTCTAAGTCTCTCAATATTATCTGGCTGTGCATTAACCTATTCCACAAAGCAGTGCAGATACAGGAGAATAACTGTTTTGAATGTTCAGTCCAATAAACAAGATATATTACCATAAACATACAGTATCTCACAAAAGTGAGTACACCCCTCACATTTTTGTAAATGTTTTATTATAGCTTTTCATGGGACAACACTGAAGATATGACACTTTGATACAATGTAAAGTAGTCAGTGTACAACTTGTATAACAGTGTAAATTTGATGTGCCCTCAAAATAACTCAACACACAGCCATTAATATCTAAACCGCTGGCAACAAAAGTGAGTACACCCTTAAGTGAAAATGGTCAAATTGTGCCCAATTAGCCATTTTCCCTCCTTGGTGTCATGCGACTCGTTAGTGTTTGGCTACTTTCACACTAGCGGCACAGAGGATGTCTTTTCAAAATAGATGTATGAGTGCTGCCAGCATTGCTGCAGAGATTAAAGGGGTGGAGGGTCAGCCTGTCAGTGCTCAGACCACACGCTGCACACTACATCAAATTGGTATGCATGGTCGTTGTCCCAGAGAGAAGCCTCTTCTAAAGATGATGCACACTGGATCCATGTCTTGTGGTCTGATGCGACCAAGATACATTTATTTGGTTCAGATGCTGTCAAGCGTGTGTGGCAGCAACCAGATGAGGAGGAGTACAAAGACAAGTGTGTTTTGCCTACAGTCAAGCATGGTGGTGGGAGTGTCATGGTTTGAGGCTGCATGAGTGCTGATGGCTGTGGGAGCTACAATTCATTGAGGGAACCATAAATGCCAACATGTACTATGACATACTGAAGCAGATCATCAACCCTTCCCTTCGGAAATCGGGCTGCAGGACAGTATTCCAACTTGATAATGACCCCAAACACACCTCCATGACGACCACTGTCTTGCTAAAGAAATCAAGGGTAAAGGTGTTGGACTAGCCAAGCATGTCTCTAGACCTAAACTCTATTGAGCATCTCTGGGGCATCCTCAAACGTAGGTGAAGGAGCGCAACATCCACCAGCTCTGTGATGTTGTCATGGAGGAGTGGAAGAGGATTCCAGTGGCAACCTGTGAAGTTCTAGTGAACTCCATGCCTAAGAAAGTTAAGGCAGTGCTGGAAGATAATAGTGGCCACACAGATATTGACATTTTGGGCACAATTTGGCCGTTTTTACCTAGCGCTGTACTCACTTTTGTTGGCAGTGGTTTAGACATTAATGACTGTGTTGAGTTAAATTGAGGGCACACCAAAGTTACACTGTTATACGAGCTGTACACTGACTACTTTACACTATATCAAATTGTCAGACCTTCGGTGGTGTCCCATGAAAAGATATTTTTTGATCTTCAGTGGTGTCCCATGAAAAGATATAAGTAAATAGATATAAATACTTACAAAAATGTTAGGAGTGTACTCCTGTGAGATACTGTAGGCTGTTAATATTTGACAACAAAATGTGAAGGAGTCCCTTATAAATAGTGTGGAGTCTCTTCTTAGCTATCCAAAAATAATGGCAGTCCACATTAAGGTTCAGGCTAAACAACTTAAGATACATTTACAAAAAAAAAGCCATCAGCTGTTGTCAGGGTATCTATAAATGAGCACAGACATGGTGACATGAATGTCTACAGGCGATGTGACAGCTACAAGGAGACAATCCTTGTCAGCAACAGATGTCCATAATAATAGGTGCAACATGTTCACCCACTAATAACCAGAGACAAGCACCAAGAAACAATATGGATCCTTGGTCTGTGACAAAGACAAAGTAAACTAATAGAAAACTGCTTAGGGCAGAAAACCTTATACTACTGCATGCCAGCTTCCCATGTGCATGTCTTCTCACAAATGGGTGTGTTTGTAAGTTTGAGGTACAGCTAAAATACTGTAAAAATGTGATGCTGAGTATCTAGAAATATCAAGAACAATGACTAATCTATCTATTTATTTATTATTTATCTATCTATCTATTCCGCTATCTAGCTCATAACTATGTAGCTATCTATGTAATTATCTATTCTGCTATCTAGCCATATTCTATCTATCATATCTATCATTTCTATCTACTGTATCTATCTATTCCACTATCTAGCTCATATCTATGTAATTATCTATTCCGCTATCTAGCCATATTCTATCTATCCTATCTATCTATCATTTCTATCTACTGTATCTATCTATTCCACTATCTAGCCATATTCTATCTATCATATCTATCATTTCTATCTACTGTATCTATCTATTCCGCTATCTAGCTCATATCTATGTAATTATCTATTCTGCTATCTAGCCATATTCTATCTATCCTATCTATCTATCATATCTATCTACTGTATCTATCTATCTATCTATTCCGCTATCTAGCTCATATCTATGTAATTATCTATTCTATCTAGCCATATTCTATCTAGCCATATTGTATCATATCTATCTATCTTTGATATTAATAGGTGATATTACACTGCTTCATTACTGTTATTCATATAATTCGTTTCTCAGATTTCCCTGTCGTTTGTTTTTTCAAATTTTCGATGGCAAGTTCATAATTTCTTTCTAAGCTTTATACAGAACATCGCGACCAGTTCTCCTTGGCCTGAAATGGCCTTTCAAACGAAATAAAGTTCATTGAACTGCACAAAAATGCAAACTTCAGAAAAAGTGTTTAATGATTTCCAGTCAATGAGGTTGTGAAAAAGATCTTTCTAAATGACTGCATGCCATATACCTCTAAGATCGTTTCTTTGTGACGCCGCCATAACAGGCTCTCAGCTTAATTGGGTTATATGTATCATATATGTCAAGCAACAATCTTCAGCCTGTGTTATAAAACAGAAATGACTGAATACAAATACAACCTGACCTTTAGGTAAAAGCTCAATTTCTGCTGCACCCCCCTGATTAGCTGTATATTAGTCTGCTATGTATCATGTTACATAAACTGCAGCCTGCGAAGGATTTAGTAGCTGGTATCAAAAAGAACAAGACATTTTTCACTGTATGTATGAATGACTGCCAGATATGTACACAGCACAAGCGTGAGCACTGGAGGATTATGCATGTCCTATAGCAGCTACAATTTGCATCTCTGCTCAAATCTCAATATCTATATTTGATTATATCGGAAAAATAATGAATTGCTGTTTTTAGTGAAATAAAGTTAGTAAATATTCATTAAAGAGCATCAAGAATTCAGAAGTCAGACTTCAGCCAAACAGTTAGACACACAAAAGATTCAGTCTTCTCTGACCCCCGAGCTTTCTGTTCTGGAATCTGGACTGCAGTTGACATCTGTAGCTCATTGAGTTTTTGGTTCGCTTTCTGCAGTCAGCAAACTGAGACATGACAAAGTATTCATATCCCTTTCTAAAATGCTGCCACACAAATGCACATGTCTGTTCCGTGCTCATGAGAACGCTGCTTTGTTACTCTTATCAGGAAAGATTCTGTACTGTCATAGATGGTTGCTCAGCCTGGGACCCTGAATGTGATTTACTGTTTCTGGGGCTAGTTCAAAGGTTACATGACTTCCCTAGCATTGCATGACCTGTGGGATGAAACCTAGATTTTTTCTGCAAGGCCACAAATGAATCTGCATTCCACAGGGGCTTTGTACTGTTTATGGAGATATCCCATTACCATAGCTGGCAGTTCTTTACTCTGTTTTCCCAAAATAAAATGAAAAGGTTAGCTCCTCCATGTGTGTAGGATAATAATCTACAGTCTCCCTTCCAAGCAAACAGTATCTGAAATGAACGTATTCAATAAAAACATATAAAACGGAGAGAGGGTCATAATCAGAAAAGGCTGGGCTCCATAGCCAATTTTTTTATGTGCCCCCCCAATCAACTTCCCATAACCCCCTTCCTGTGGCTAGTCAAGACTGCCCACACCAGCCATACAACCCCCCCACCCACAGTAGTTATGCTCCCTTAGTGATCCCACAGAGTAGACTACACCTTAGGCCTCTTTCACACGGGCGTCATGTTTTTTGCCCGGATAAGATGCGGGTGCGTTGCAGGAAAATGCTAAATTTTTCCACGCGAGTGCAAAACATTGTAATTCGTTTTGCATGCGCGTGTGAAAAATCGACATGTTTGGGTTTGGGTTAGGTGTTCTGTAGATTGTATTATTTTCCCTTATAAAATGGTTATAAGGGAAAATAATAGCATTCTTAATACAGATACAATAGTACAATAAGGCTGGAGGGGTTAAAAATAAATAAAAAATAATTTAACTCACCTTAATCCACTTGATTGCGCAGCCGGCATCTCTTCTGTCTTCTTCTTTGCTGTGCACAGGAATAGGACCTTTGATGACGTCAATGTGCTCATAACATGGTCCAATCACATGGTTCGTCACCATGGTGAGGGACTATGTGATTGGATCATGTGATGTGATGTCACCACAGGTCCTTAGCTGGCAGCTCAACATTACAGAAGAAGACAGAGATCCGCAACTACGTGATCAAGTGGACTCGGTGAGTTAATTTTTATTTTATTTTTAACTCCTCCATCCCTATTGTACGATGCATTCTGTATGCAGAATGCTATTATTTTCCCTTATAACCATGTTATAAGGGAAAATAATAAAGATCGGGTCCCCAGCCCGATCGTCACCTAGCAACCATGGGTGAAAATCGGACCGCATTCACACTTGCTTGTGGATGCTTGCGATTTTCACGCGGCCCCATTCACTTCTATGAGAATATAGGAGCATGCTGCGATTTTCACGCAACGCACAAGTGATGCGTGAAAATCACCGCTCGTGTGCACAGCCCCATAGAAATGAATGGGTTCAACTCACGCATTGCACCTGCGCGGAATACTCACCCGTGTGAAAGGGGCCTTAGTGTCTCTACACAGCAGATAGGCCCCCTTAGTGCCCCTTCACAGTAGCTAGGTCCCCTTAGAGACCCCATACAGTAGAATGCCTCCTTATTAAGCACACACAGCAGGCCTTACATTAGTGCTGCCCTGTGCTGTAAATAAAATACAAAAATACAGCAATACTCAAATAGCTCTATTCCCCCGATGAAGAGAGCACATCCCACTCACCCCAGCACTCGTGATGCAGTGACGTCATCACGCCCACTGAGTAGGAGAGCACACAGGTCAAGGACAGGTTGAGGAATGATCCTCGGCTCATGCGCTCCTCTACTCAGCACAGTATGTCACTGCATTGTGCCTGCTAGAGAGCACAGCAGCTACAGCTACTACGGCAGTAGTTCTGCCCCTGCACATAGGCAGAAATCAGCATGGGTCATAAAGCTATAATCTCCATTTTGTCTACTTTCTGTGATTTCAGGAAAAGGAAGATGGAAGCAACTGAAAAATGAAAAAAACAAGTGCTGTATTACAGAATACTGTCTCTACTCTGAGAGGCACCTATATAGTTCAAGAAATGTGAGAATCCACCTCACTATATGGGATATCTAAGCTCATTTAAGACCTAATATGACTCATTTCTTTCACAATTTTTCACATTGTACTATGTTGTACATGATATTACTTATAGTAGCAGAGCTCTTCTGACAGCACACTGCTGCCTCTACTCCGCGACATTCGAACGTGGACCCCTTCCAACTTTCTAGGAAGAGGTTATGCAAATGAGCTCCTAGCAAGCTCTGCCTCTAATGCCACCAGATGTAGGCAGCCATCCTATAAGTCAATTTTCAACCTTTTAAACAGGCCTTGAGACATGACCTGGATAATAATTAAGCCAGCACCTCATCTACAGACAGCTGTTTTGCCGAATCTTGACCTAGGCCCCTTATCTGGTTAAGCCAGTACTTCTGCTCTGCACTCAAGAGGGGCAATCACTTCCAAACAGTTGTCTGCAGGTGAGAAGCTGGCTTAATTATTATCCAGGTCATGTCTCAAGGTCTGTTTAAAAGGTCGAACGTTGACCTTTAGGATAGCTACGTTACATCTGGTGGCATTAGAAGCATAGCTTGTCATTTGCACTTCCTAGGCGTTGCATGTCCTATAAAACTCCACATGCCGTTTAGGCGCTCTCCAAAGGGGATTTAGTATTCCCCAAATCCAACTTTCTAAGCATCTGATTACAATTTAGCACAAAGAATCTTTAAGAAAAATATAATTTGATATTCGATGCAGATTATGCATTATTAAGGTGACCGCTTACGTTTACCTAATGCAATTAAAGTTTGCCAAAAGGGTAAAAAAATCACACCCACGATGGGCGAATTTTAATGTGTGCCTTTAGGGGTTGTCACTCAGCACATCTACATGTAAGCAGATCCTCCTAACCAAAAAGAAATCCCGTGCAGGGGCAAGATACGGTAACTGCATTTTAACACTTCCTAAGGCCATATATATAATGAAAGCTGAGCACATTTTAAAGCTTTATGTGTTATTTTCAGATACACGAGTTAGCTGACTGGACAGAAAACATACAGTCATCATCTTTTCAATTGTCTGAACATAGGGTTTTAGTATTTGTTAATACAAGACCAACTAGTTACGTTACTCTATATAACCACATAGACAAAAATTAAAACAAGAACAGGAAAGGTGGGAAAAAAAAACATATAAAACAGAAGAGTCACCATCATAGACTTGGTGATTCATGCTCTCCATGGCATGGGATGTCGTTGTGGTTTTCAGATGTGCTAAAAAAGGCTTCCTATTACAGCTGTACCTAACAAAAGACAGTAGTCTCCAAAGTATTTTACGGAATTTCTCAACATTCTTCATATAAGTTAAAATTGCCAGCATGCTCCAAGACTACCAGTTCCAAATACAATGCCCTTCTTCACATCTACATTTTCTACTAAGGAATTTAGCCATGGGTTAATATTATCTGACTGTGTTTTTTATTAGTCTAGTCCTTGTATAAGGCATAGGTCAGCCCTTGATCTTACATGATAAAACGGTGACTAGAAGGGGCCATTGTGTTTCATTCCAGCAAAGCAAATTATTGCCACCATACATATCTATCTATCTCTCTTCTTCTCAAAGACACACAGTCCAGCACCCCAAACTATGTTTTGCACAAGTTTTACCAGGGCATTGGCATAATGCATAGTGTGAATGTAGATTGGATTTTCTGCCACAGAGATGGGCAAAGAAGTGACTAATTATTAAGAAGCCTATGCCCCTTCTAACCAGTTCAAGACCGAACCATTTCTCCCTCTTCCTGACCAGGCACATTTCCATTTTTTTTTAGTACATACATGTTTGAAAGCCATAACTTTTTTCCATTTAGGCTACTTTCACACTAGCATTTTGGCTTTCGGTCTGAGATCCATCATGGGCTCTCAGAAGTGGTCCAAACGGATCAGTTTTGCCCTAATGCATTCTGAATGGAAAAGGATCTGCTCAGAATGCATCAGTTTGCCTCAGATCAGTCTCCATTCCGCTCTGGAGGCGGACACCGAAACGCTGCCTGCAGTGTCTGCCATGGGGTGCAGAGCAAGACGGATCTGTCCTGACACACAATGTAAGTCAATGGGGGCGGATTCGTTTTCTCTGACACAATAGAAAATGGATCCGTCATGGCTATAGAAGACATATTACAATGGGATCCGTTCATGGCGGATGCATGCGGTTGCATTATTGTAACGGAAGCGTTTTTGCAGATCCATGACGGATCGGAAAAAAAACGCTAATGTGAAAGCAACCTTAATCCTTTTTTGGTGATACATGGGGGTTTATTTTTATGTCACTTTTATTTTAGTATTTATTTTTTTTTTACTTGGAAAATGTTACAGAAAGGGAAATAAAGTCTTTTTTCAAATTTATTTTATTAAATGTTTTGTTAATACCACAATGTACAACTAAAATATATATATTTTCATTATGTCCCACTTCTATAACGGTCATTTTGATATATATGGGATATACCAGTTATGTCACCAAGATGGGTCTAAAGACTGTGGTGTGACATGTGGTGGCTTTTATTTATTTATTTTTTATCTTTATTTTGTTACATTACTTTGTGTCCCCCATAATTTCATACAAGATCTTAGGAAGACATTCATCTTTTTTTTATTTCTTATTTATTTATAGCTGATTTTTCTTGTAACTAGGGCTGACATATTAGCTCCAAGGCTGTACAAGCTCACTGCAGAGCTGATCTGGGTCTGCTAAGACCCAGAAGCTTGCGCCAACTCCTGGTCCCCAGCGATCGCTGAGACTGGAGCAGGAAGTGGCACTGCCAGTCAACCAGCGCTGCGTAAAGAGCTAAAGAGAAGGCAGGGACAGTTTGCACACAACAAAATTTAAATGTACTGATTAATGACATTTGTTAACATAAAAAATAATTAGTGAACTAGACAAAGACAATGGAAGGCCTAGTATTCAATCAGCAATGCATACTCTGCCAGCTGACAACCAGTACCATTTATTGCAATAGAAAACTAACCCTTGAAACACTATCTAGATGCTAGCTCAGGGCTAATGTGTGTGAATGAGAAGCATAAACAGCATATGCCATGTAAGGTATTGTTATTAGTGAGTATATATCTTAACCATTCAGCATCTGCCAGGAGCTTTGTTTAGAAGGGGCCTCAGCAGATGGCTGGCAATCATTACACGTGAACCTGAACGATGGAGGTACTTGCAAACCCCCAATACAAGATGTTACTTTATTACTATGTTACTATGAAGAATATCATTCTGTAATGTGCAAAGCAATTGAGAACAGACAAGAAAATTCAGGATTCATTCAAAAGTATGTGCAAATGGTCCTCTTAAAGTTAAAATCATGTACAGTAAAAAAAATTATAAGATTTCGGCTTGCATTTTGTTCATATCCAAAGGCTGAAAATGTATGAGACCTAATACTTCTACATTTAGGGGCACGGCATTATTAGGGGTATTTCGGTTATACAGTATCTCACAAAAGTGATTACACCCCTCACATTTTTGTTAGTCAGTAGTCAGTGTACAGCTTGTATAACAGTGTAAATTTGGTGTGCCATTAATGTCTAAACCGCTAGCAATAAAAGTGAATACACCGCTAAGTGAAAATTGTATTCAAAATATCAATATTTTGTATGGCCTAATTATTTTCCAGCACTGCCTTAAAGGAAATCTGTCACCAGGCTAATTGTTACTGAAGTAAAGCCATGGCCTAATAGCACTTAGTACCTTATGTCCAGATGTGCCTTTGTTTCAGCAATAGATGTTTTCTATCTTCCTAAAATCCAGTATATTTGGTATGCAAATGAGCCAGTAAGGTGTCCAGAGGGGTGTCACTCTTGCAAGAAGGAGCCCAGGCACGCCTCCTGCCACAATGTGTCCACCCACCCCTCCTACATCACATTCAAGCCATAACTCTGCCCCCTTTTCCCTGCTCCCAGCATGAGGGCGGGCTTGGGCACCAGCAGGAGGCGGAGCAGGATTTTCGGAAGATAGAAAACATCTATTGCTGAAACAAAGGCACATCTGGAAATAAGGCACTAAGTGCTATTAGGCCATGGATTTACTTCAATAGCGATTATCCCGGTGACAAATTTCCTTTGACTCTCTTGGGCATGGAGTTCACTAGAGCTTCACAGGTTGCCACTGGAATCCTCTTCCACTCCTCCATGGTGCTGTGGATGTTAGAGACCTTGCACGCCTCCACTTTCCATTTGAGGATGCCACATAGATGCTCAATAGAGTTTAGGTTTGAAGACATGCTTGGCCAGTCCAGCACCTTTACCCCCATACCCCCAGTTTCTTTAGGAAGGCAGTGGTCGTCTTGGAGGTGTGCTTGGGGTCGTTATCATGTTGGAATAGTGCCCTGCGGACCAGTTTCCGAAGGGAGGGGATCATGCTCTGCTTCAGTATGTCACAGTACACGTTGGCATTCATGGTTCCCTCAGTGACCTGTAGCTCCCCACAGCCGGCAGCACTCATGCAGCCCCAAACCATGACACTAGCACTACCATTCTCGACTGTAGGCAAGACACACTTATCTTAGTACTCCTCACCTGTTGCCGCCACACACACTTGACAGCTAGTGTTGAGCGCGAATATTCGAAAAGCGAATTTTTTTCGCGAATATCGCAACTTCGCGATTTCGCGAATATTTCGAATATAGTGCTATATATTCGTAAAAACGAATATTCGTTTTTTTTTTTTTTTGTTTTTTTTTCCACAAAATTACAGTACACATATAATTGATTGTTTCCCAAAGGTCCAACAGCTCAGATCTTACTCACATTGCCTAGAAAGTGATTGAGGCGCGAATCTTCGTAAGGCGATTTTATTAGCGCACATGCGAATATCGGCACGTCCCAGAACAGAGGCAAATTCATACATTCATACATTAGTGAATTGAGTTGCGAATCTTCGTAAGGCGATTTTATTAGCGCACATGCGAATATCTACACTTGTCCCAGAACAGAGGCACAGGGCTTTGCATTACATTAGTGATTGAATTGAGCTGCGAATCTTCGTGAGGCGATTTTATTAACGCAAATGCGAAAATCTACACTTGTCCCCAGAACAGAGAGACAAAGGCCTGTGCATTCATATAGTATAGCACCATATTCGCGAATACGTAGAACTTCGTAAAATTCGATTTACGAATATTCGTATTTTTTATTTTACTTTCCACCTTACAGATGACATTGATCTGTACTCTGTCAACTACTGTCATCACCCCCCACTGTATCTCGATTGATTCCCAAAAGTCCAAAAGCTCAGATCTTACTCACATTGCCTAGAAAGTGATTGAGGCGCGAATATTCGTAAGGCGATTTTATTAGCGCACATGCGAATATCTACACTTGTCCCAGAACAGAGGCAAAGGGCTTTGCATTCTTACATTAGTGATTAAATTGAGCTGCGAATCTTCGTGAGGCGATTTTATTAACGCAAATGCGAATATCTACACTTGTCCCCAGAACAGAGAGGCAAAGGCCTGTGCATTCATATAGTATAGCACCATATTCGCGAATACGTAGAACTTCGTAAAATTCGATTTACGAATATTCGTATTTTTTATTTTACTTTCCACCTTACAGATGACATTGATCTGTACTCTGTCAACTACTGTCATCACCCCCCACTGTATCTCGATTGATTCCCAAAAGTCCAAAAGCTCAGATCTTACTCACATTGCCTAGAAAGTGATTGAGGCGCGAATATTCGTAAGGCGATTTTATTAGCGCACATGCGAATATCTACACTTGTCCCAGAACAGAGGCAAAGGGCTTTGCATTCTTACATTAGTGATTGAATTGAGCTGCGAATCTTCGTGAGGCGATTTTATTAACGCAAATGCGAATATCTACACTTGTCCCCAGAACAGAGAGGCAAAGGCCTGTGCATTCATATAGTATAGCACCATATTCGCGAATACGTAGAACTTCGTAAAATTCGATTTACGAATATTCGTATTTTTTATTTTACTTTCCACCTTACAGATGACATTGATCTGTACTCTGTCAACTACTGTCATCACCCCCCACTGTATCTCGATTGATTCCCAAAAGTCCAAAAGCTCAGATCTTACTCACATTGCCTAGAAAGTGATTGAGGCGCGAATCTTTGTTAGGCGATTTTGTTAGCGCACAGGCGAATATCAGCACTTGTCCCAGAACAGAGGCAAAGGGCTTTGCATTCTTACATTAGTGATTGAATTGAGTTGCGAATCTTCGTAAGGCGATTTCATTAGCGCACATGCGAATTTTGCATCTCATAATATGTATTATGCGATGCGAAAATTCGAATTATCGCATATGCGAAATAATAACGAATTCGAATATTCGCGAATATTTTACGAATATTCTTTCGAATATTCGCGAAATTTCGCGAATTCGAATATGGGACATGCCGCTCAACACTATTGACAGCATATAAACCAAATACGTTTTTCTTAGACTCATCAGACCACAGGACATGGTTTTAGTAATCCATGTCCGTAGTCTTCTTGGCTTCAGCAAACTGTTTGTAGACTTTCTTGTCCCTTATCTTTAGAAGAGGCTTCCTTCTGGGCCATGCAGACCAATTTGATGTAGTGTGCGGCATACAGTCTGAGCACTGACAGGCTGACCTGCCACCCTTTTAACCTCTGCAGCAATGCTGGCAGCACTCAGATCTATTTTGGAAAGACAACCTCTGGATATAATGTTGAGCATGTGCACTCAACTTCGTTGGTCAACCATGGTGAGGCCTGTTCTGAGTGGAACCTGTCTTGTTAAACCACTGTATGGTCTTGGCCACCATGCTGCAGCTCAGTTTCAGGGTGGTGGCAATATTCTTATAGCCTAGGCCAGGGATCAGCAACCTTCGGCACTCCAGCTGTGGTGAAACTACAACTCCCAGCATGCACAGCTCCTTGGCTGTTCTCAGGACTCCCAGAGAAGTGAACGGAGCATGCTGGGAGTCATAGTTTGACAACAGCTGGAGTGCCGGAGGTTGCTGATCCCTGGCCTAGGCCATCTTTATGTAGAGCAACAATTCTTTTTTTCAGATCCTCAGAGAGTTCTTTGCCATGAGGTGCCATGAGGTGGCATGCTGAATTTCCAGTGACCAATATGAGAGAGTTTGAGAGCGATAACACCAAATTTAACACACCTGTTCTCCATTCACACCTGAGACATTGGAACACTAACAAGTCACATGTCACTGGGGAGGCAAAATGGCTAATTGAGGACAATTTGACCATTTTCACTTAGGGGTGTACTCATTTTTGTTGCCAGCGGTATAGACATTAATGGCTGTGTGTTGAGTTATTTTGAGGGCACTGACTGTACACTGACTACTTTACATTGCATCAACGTGTCATATCTTCAGTGTCGTCCCATGAAAAAAAATTGAGGGGTGTACTCACTTTTGGGAGAAACTTTGTATAGGGGATAGAGCATAACTATCAGATCGGTGTGGGCACTACCACTGGGACCCCCATTATCATGAGAATGGGGGCCCCTAACCCTTGGACGCTCCACTCATTTCTATGGGAGTTATTGAGACAGCTGCTCACTCAAGGGCGGACTGGCCATAGACACTACAGAGAAATTTCCTGGTGGGCCGATGCCCAGGGGGCAGCCCGAGCCCTCCTCACTGCCGCTAGCCAGCATTTATTATCAGATGCATATGCATGATGTACTTATGCATCTATCATTATGGTAATAATGCAGTGTTTTATGTTGCACCATGGTATTTGGTTCTGCTGGGGAGGTATGGTGTGCTACACTACGGTATTGCTGGCCCTATCCACTTCTATTGGCCCTGTCTACTTGCATTGCCCTGCTTTCTGTCAATTTGGACCCGCCTACAACATGGGGCCCCTTTTAGGTTTTTTCCAGGGCCACATTAAGTTCCTAGTCTGCCCCTGCGCAAGCTGTACTCAGCTATCTGCAGAATTCACATAGAAATAAATGAAGGGAGCATGCCAAACCGGACACTCCATTGATTTTAGGGGGCACCAAGAGGTTTGTCATCTATGGAAAGGGGATATCTTTATATAACTGAAATACCCCTTTAAATAGCCCTTTTATGTGTAGGACTACAATTCAATTGTAACATTTTCTAGAACTGTTCCTTTAAAAATATTGTATTGTAGTGTATAATAAAAGCTGCAAGGATTTGTACACCTTTGCTTAGACGTGTAGTCCTTAGCTCTGGAAGTTTCCACTTCCTTACAGCAAGTAGTGATGTTCCAAATTGTGAGAAATGAGACAATGAAATGCACTAAAAAGCAGTCTAATTCTTACTTACACAAGAGATACAGAAGATATCAAGCAGCTTACTGTGTATCCCACAGGTAAAGGTTAGTTTATCCGTGAAAGGTCTGATGTGACTGCATACGTGTTCAGCCCAGGAGCTGAATGTGGTCCATATGAGTCTATATGGCTCAGAGCTGAAGGGACAGTCACAATATGTGAGGAACCTGTCGAATATATCTCTTATAGTCTCATCACAGATATTGGAGGTGTCGGATTTTCTATCAATGTCCAGTTGGTAGGGGTTTGATGATCTGACCCGTATCACTTTGTCTCCTGCAGACGTTGGGGTTAGTAAGGTCTCCAGAAGGTAAGGTGGTCGTCCACTGTCAATAGCTGTTGGTTGAACACTAGTTTGACTGACAACTATTCTTTCGGACCCCCACATACATACTGAGCTACAAGTGCATGTGTTCTCAATAGAGGGAGATGAATAATGAATACAAAATGATTGAGCAGATAGAAATCCAACTTGCCCGATCTTTCGTTCACGACAGCTTGGACACCCTTATACTATATTTCATCTGACATTCATCTTATGTGTATTTCTTTGTTTCTCTGGAAGATAAGCCCGGTCAGTGGAGTCTGGCAGCAGCTAATATCTCTTTTCTTATAGAAAGTCATATTAGACAGATAACAAACTGCTATCTCATGTGTAAGACTGGCTTTTAATGTGATTAAGAAGAGTCACAGGGGCAGACAAACACCATTCTGATACTGTATTAACTCCGAGCAATTTAATTATATCTAAAGGACAACCAGGTCTTTTGTGGAATCGTCTTACGTAAAAGTAACACTGTTTACCACAGAAGAAAGATGTTCAGACGCCTCACTTCTGTAATTTGAGATATGATGTGAACTTGTTTGCTGACTTATTTCTCAATGAAAGAATTCATTGTCATTGGGAATAAGGTAAATTATTTTGACAGATGCTGCCATTCGTGGCTGATATAACAGCCGCCTTTCAGCTTTTACATGAGAACTTGTCCAGCTTACTTAAAGGGGTTGTCTCACTTCAGTAAGTTGCATTTATTATTTAGAGGAACTTAATACAAGCCACTTACTAATGTACTGTGATTGTCCATAGTGCTTCCTTTGCTGGCTGGATTCATTTTTCCATCACATTATACACTATTTGTTTCAATAGTTAGGACCACCCTGTAATCCATCAGTGGTGGCCGTGCTTGCACACTATAGGAAAAAGCATCAGACTCGCTGGGACCATGGGAGCGCATATAGGCTAGCGATTTTTTCCTATATTGTGCAAGCACGACCACCACTGATGGATTGCAGGGTGATCTGTAACCATGGAAACAAGCAGTGTATGTGATGGAAAAATGAATCCAGCCAGCAAAAGAAGCAATATGGGTAATAACAATACATTAGTAAGTGACTTGTATTACCTTTCTCTACATGATGATAAATGCCATTTACTGAAGTCAGACAACTCCTTTAAATCTATATATATGTATAAAAAAGGACATATATATGTGGGTATGTTCCGCAAAAACTCAAAAACACAACCATCCATTTTAACTAAACTTGGTATTCACATCCCTCTTTACCAGGAAAGAAATCTTGTAGGGTCTCAGCTCTCTAGGACGTGCCGTTCCTGAGATATTCCCAAAAAATGACCTGCATTAGCCAATACAAGCCTGCAAATCTTTCTCTTCAAATCCCAACTGCCATACACTCTGTCACATGTCCCTTATCAGCCAATAGAAGCTCGCAGACCCTTACACTCCACACACACACACACAGCTTTATGCCAGGTTTCCATAACAACCCAGCCAACCCAAGTCACACAACGCATAGGGCACAACTACACTGCTACATTCATCCATCTTGGATGGATTATTTTGCGCATGTCCCAGTGTAACACCATAGCCTATCATTATAAAAATTGTTGAGACAAAATGTCGCACAACACATGTCGTCATGTAACCCTAGCCTTAAAGGGGCAGGGCCCTGTGGAGGTCACTGTTAAAGGGGCAGGGCACTGTGGAGGTCACTGTTAAAAGGGGCGGGCACTTTGGAGGTCACTGTTAAAGGGGCAGGTACCGCGGAGGTCAGTGTTAAAGGGGCGGGCACCGTGGACGTCACTGTTAAAGGGACAGAGACTGTGGAGGTCACTGAAAAAGGGATGGAGACTGTGGAGGTTACTGTTAAAAGGACAGGCACTGGGGAGGTTGTGGAGTTCACTGTTATAGTGGATACTGTCGATATCTTTTAATGACACACAAACATTAAGTGAAATAGATTAAATATACATAAATATACGTGCGAAGCTGGGTCCTTCTGCTAGTACTTTACTATTATTGGTTTCTACCATAGTATCACATACTAACAGCATATATGCTAATATTCTATGCCATTTTTTAAAATAAACTGGTGGATGGTTTCTGGATATACCACATTTTTCACCCTATAAGACACACTCCCCCCCCCCCCCCAAGTGGGTGAAAATGTCAGTGCGTCTTAAAGGACGAATACCAATGAGCGCTTCCATAATTAGTACAGGAGGACTGCGGAGCAGTGAATGCAGCGCTCCCTGTGCAGGCTCTGTACTCACAGCTTCCTGGTCTTCATCAGCTGCCTGTTGTGCTGTGACCTGCACAGAGCGTGAGGACATCGGTGCACTCCGTGACTTCATGCTGTGTGATGTCGGCTCACAGCACAGCGCAGCAGGAAGCTGGGTCTCAGGAGCAGCAGCGGCGTCCAGAGCAGAAGAGATAAGTTGATTTATTTTGTTGTCTCTGATCTGAGGTCTGATTAACATGGGGGTCTTATTAACATAGGGGTCTAATCTGAGGTCTGATTGGGGGTCTTATTAGCATGGGGGTCTGATCTGAGTTCTGATTAGGGGTCTTACTAACACTGGGGGTCTGATATAAGGTCTGATTAACATTGGGGATCTTAGCTGATGTCTGATGAAAAATATATTTTTTCTTATTTTGCTCCTCTAATAATAATAATATTTTTTATATAGTGCCACCATATTCTGCAGCGCTTTACAAATTCATAGGGTTCATGTACAAAATAATTGGCTAATATGCAACTGAAACACTAGGAGTCAATCTATGAGGAATTGGGGGTGACACATAAGGTAGTTGATTGTGATAAGTAGGATTTGAGCCATTATTGAACTGACAGGGGTAGTGCCGACCAATATGCTTCGGGTTTGGGACTACTAGAGGATCCAGTTTAGGCCAGGAGTTGGTGGGGGAGGTTTATTCTGGGAAAAGTCAGTTTAGGTAGCTTGATAAGCCTGCCTAAAAAGATGTGTTTTAAGGCACGTTTGAAGGTGACCTAGTATTCAGGGGCAGAGTATTCCAGAGAGTAGGTGCAGCTTGAGAAAAGTCTTGAAGACGGGAGTGAGAGGTACGAATTATGGAGGATATTAATCTTAGGTCTCTAACAGAACGGAGGTCATGAGTAGGGTGCTAGATGGAGATGAGGGAGGATGCATCTTATGGGCAGGTGTGTCTTATAGGGCGAAAAATGCAGTAATTTTTAAGTCACTCCAGGTTTTCTACTTGGCTAATGTCTGATAAACTTAATCCACCATTGAACACTGACCCTTCAGATTGTTTTCTAAATGTTCTCTATGAAATTGCAGATCAGTCTATCAGCAGGAGCTGAGTAGATTAATATATAATATGTAGGAAAAGATTCAATAAAACTTGTAATTTAATTACCAAAATCTCTATTTCTTCTGGACGTATGAGTCCAGTGGGCAGAGTCACTTAAAGGGGTTGTTTATAGTTATATATTGCTGCCCATCAGATTTTCAGTGCTATATATTTTTTTTCATAACTCGGACAACCCCTTTAATGATTGGCAGCCTTCCCTGTGTACCTACAGAGATAGCTGTCAATCACTGAGCAGGACCACCAACTGGACTCCTAAGCCCAGAATAAGCAGCAAGTTATAGTCTTTTCCTACAAAGTTATATATCAGTCTGTTCAGTTCCTCCTGCTGATATATAACATGATGCTGACAGATCAGACACCATGTTCGATGATAAAGGTTCCCCAAATGAGAAAATTCAACAAAAATCAGTCTTCTGACAAATCAGAGCAACACATTGAAGATATTATTGATAAGTTCTATGGGTTTAGACCTCTACTGACTGATAAACCAAAGTGGACAATAGGCTGTCTCTGAGGTGTTCTTTGGAGGCTATCCGAGATTTCTATCAACAGGAATCTTTGAAATAACCATTGAAATATAGCAGTTTGGAGACTAATATTTGATGTATTTCCTCTCAAACATTATTTAAATAAATAATTCCATTTTCTAACCTAGAATGCATCCAAGAAACACATCTAATTCTTGGTGAAATGTTCTGTAGGGGCCCCTTTCTTTTTTGGAAATAGAGAATAACATTGTAAAAAGAGCCTAAGACTAGCTTCACACTAGCGTTAAAATCTTCCAGCAGGCGGTTCAAACAGAGGATCAGCCTACCAGAGTTCGTTGTATCCGGTGTAGCTGGATACTACCTTTCCCCACAGGAGCCCATTGATTATAATGAGACCCGGTGGGGATCCAGCCTGTTCTAGCAATAGTGCCTGGATTCGGCTGGGACAAAACTGCTGCTTTCAACATTTTTTGTCCGGCTAAACACTGGCACTAATGCTGGAAACAGGCTGAATACTCACCAGGTCCAATTATAGTGAATGTGGCATGTTGGTGCGCTATTCCTCTGCTGGAGATTTCAATGGTATTGTAAAACTAGCCTAATACTAATATTAATAATACTGCCATATGCTTGTCCACTGCATAACCCATATGAGTGTTACAGTTCTACTGCCATGCAGTGGGTGAATAGTTATCACCATCACACTACACAATGCCCTAATGACACGGCCATATAGTACCTAAATTATCCTCAGTAGTAGCTAAGGCTACTTACACATTAGCGTTTTTTGCGGATTCGTCATGGATCTGCAAAAATGCTTCCGTTACAATAATACAACTGCATGCATCCATCATGAACGGATCCTGTTGTAATATTAGTCTTCTATAGCCATGACGGATCCGTCATGACCACCATTGAAAGTCAATAGGGGATTGATCCGTTTTCTATTGTGTCAGAGAAAACGGATCCGCCCCCGTTGACTTACATTGTGTGTCAGGACGGATCCGTCTTGCTCCGCACCACATGGCAGACAGAAAAATACTGCAGACAGCGTTTCGGTGTCCGAATGGAGACTGATCAGAGGCAAACTGATGCGTTCTGAGCGGATCCTTTTCCATTCAGAATGCATTAGGGCAAAACGGATCTGTTTTGGACCGCTTGTGAGAGCCCTGATCGGATCTCACAAACGGAAAGCCAAAACGCCAGTGTGAAAGTAGCCTTAGCCATACTCCCAGTGGAGGATTTCCGATGACTACAAATCTGTGCTGCACGGTGTCTTTGTCAAGAAGAGCCAAAACTTACTGGATTCTCAACAATTCCAATTGGCTTTATGCCTCTGAATCTAAATGCCCTTCAACTTTAGGATTGAAATGATGGAGACCGTTAGATGCTGGGGTCTTCAGAAAGATTGTATCATTTGGGACTCTTCTACCCTGTTTGTTTCTTATTAGAATCAGGCTAAAGGCATGGAAGTTTGTGGTAGAATGAATTTGATTTTAAATTACATTGGATCACAAATTAAATCAATGACAAAAAACAATATTGGAACAAAATATATTTGTCGTTTAGGTATAATTTTATATCTGCAATATTTGCAACTTTATACTCTTACATACTGACTTCTGCAATATTACTCGAATCAATAAATCCGGTATTTACTGTAAGGATTCACAAAGTTTGTGTCTCGTGACACGGTGCAGCTGTAACTCCTTCATAAAGAGTCCTGAAGCGGTGTATGTCATAGTGCATGGATACACTGCACATTTATGAAAGGAAATGTTTTCCAAGCACTAAAGAAGATGAAACAGACCATAGTAGGGATAAGTAAACAGATGCCTGCAGCTTGCCCTGACAAAGGGGACTAAGCTCTCTATAGACCCATGTAATTACAGGCACCAATACATTAACAATGGAAGGTAGACGCATCCTACAACACTTTTTGTAGAGTGATCTGTGATGACATACAAGAGAAAAATGCTGTTATTCCTTAGCCATTTAAAGTATTGTAAAACCTAAAATGCCAGCTGCCTTTCATAAATGAGACATTCAAGTGTAAATGCCTGTCATAACCTACAACCGGGTGCTGAAAAATGTACCACTGATAATTACTTTTCTGAATGACTTGTCCTAAAGTCAGTGTAACACCAGTGCAAACTAGAAGTGTATTACTATTACAATTAGTACTACTGTAGCACAGTGGTTCTCAACCTGCAGTATACATACCCCAAGGGGTACGCACTGTAGGGTGAGGGGGAACGTGAGACAACCCTAGGATCCAGCAATGTTTCTTGACATTCAACTGTATCGCAGTCCTCAGGTCGGTGATACAGTCGAATACTGCAGGGGGGACATGGTAGCCATTCACTCTCATAGACTATAGGCAACTAGATGTGAAGCCCATCAGAGAACATGCAGGCAGTAATATAACATCATTATCATCGCAACCACCGCATCCGGGCTACAAGCAGTTAGGGATGCATGCCCCTTCTGGCCTGTATAGCATTGCAGACAGTGGCATGGAGGGTAGTATTAGAGTATGTTATTTTCCTTTGGTACCTTGGGGCAGCATACTATTGGGCCATTATAGGGGGTCATTATTATTATTACTTGGGACACTATGGGGGTGTTAATTGTATTGGCGGCATTGTAAGGGGGCATTAAATCTACTGGCGCACATTAGGGGGCATTATTACTACTGGAGGCACTATAGGGGCATTAGTACTACTGGGGGCACTATAGGGGGCATTAGTACTACTGGGGGACACTATAGATGGGCATAAATACTTCTGTATCATACTATGGGGGCTTTATTACTACTGGGGGACACTATAATGAGCTTTATTACTACTGGGGCACTATAGGTGGACATTATTACTTCTGGGAGCATTATGAAGGCATTATTAATAATGGGGATATTATGGTGGACTCTACTACTACAGGGGGCATTACAGAGAGCATGAGGAACAATAGGGAACTATTGGGAGCAATGCAGGGGCACTATTACTACTAAGGACACTCTGGGAGAGAATTATTGCTATTGGTGGGATTTCTGGGAGCACTACTGTGAGGGCATCCTGGCACAGTATTAAGAATGCTATGCTTATGGTACTATTACTATCAGAGACACTATTTACTGGGCACAGTTACTTTTGAGGGCAGCAATCTGTATCTCTGTGATACTAGTATTTTCAGGGGGGCTGTCTGTTTCTGCAGTATAGAATTGGGGGTGACAAGATGGGCTGGTCAGAAGGTGAAAAGGATGATGGAAAAGTGGGAACTTAAGATCTTTGTGTGGCATACTCTGCAGAGATAAAACTCCACGGAAAGAAGTCATCATGGTGGTCTTCTCTGAATACAGAAGATGAGTAAAGAGAATATCTATATCATATGAGATGTCACTGAATGTTAGAGGTACATAGTGCTGCATTCTCCTGTATGTTGGGTAGTCTGAAATCTAATTTAAAAAGTAAGTCATCCCATCTGGATCCTAATATGGTGTCTGTCATTTTGACAGGAAGATTAGCGCTGAAAACTGCACTATTTTTTCTGTCATATCTTAAGGAACTGCTGACAGAGGCTTAGAACAGAGACTATGAAAGTAGTCTGTGAATAGCATTATTTTGTTAACATTTATGACTGTTTGCTTTATTGGGGGTAACTGGTTTGAACTTCTTGTCACTAGGTGATACTTGGCATGAAAATGTGGAAAACAACTGCTGTAGAACAGTGCTGCAGGTACCAAGTGGTCTGTGGCCTACGAGCATGAACGGCAGGGACAAGAGCCATAGGCTCCCATCTGCTGCCCTCTCATGGGCCAAAGGCAGGTGGACCTCTGTTCTCGTAGATATCAATCTAGTTACCATCTATGATGCAAAACTGCTATTTGTTTGTATTTCTGACAGTACATAGTATAGGGTCTATGTGGTGCACCAGGCAGGAGAGACACTGTTTTCATAATGATGCATTTACCACTTCCTTTTTAAATTTCTCCTAGACCGTTATGCAAAGTGCATCACACAGCAAGCACATATACAGTATACAAGCATGGGTCAAAGGGAAAATATGGAACGAGTATTAAAACCAGAGCCATGACTTAACTAGGAATATTCACTGGTACATTAGGAATATCATGGACAGTATGGGCTTTTCTTACCTGATTGTAATATGTCTTAAATACAACAACACCACCAGCACAGGACTGAACGTAACTTGGATAATGTTGTCCATTTTCCCGTAACCAAACTTGTGTTCCCTGCAAGAGAAAGAACTGATGTTATAATTCACATTTAAAAGTGTTATGTACTTACAAGGTTCAAACTTAAGCTTCCATTAGCAGGCCACCAACAAGTCATTCCTGAAGTCAAGAATCCCTTTCCAATGCACTCACATAAGAAAAGGTAGTGTGTTTTTGGCTGATTTATTTTCAAACACCTTTTAAGGTAGTCTTAGTTAAAGAGGACCTACAGTGAGGAACAGAAGTATTTGAACACCCTGCGATTTTGCAAGTTCTCCTCTCATGGAGGAGTCTGAAATTCACATTGTAATTGCATTCCCACTCTGAGAGACAGAATTTAAAACAAAAATTCAGGAAATCACATAGTATGATTTTTAAAGAATTTATTTGTCTTGCACTGCTGAACATAAGTATTTGAACACCTGAGAAACAGCAAGAATTCTGTCTCTCAAAGGCCTGTTACTGTGCCTTTAAAAAGTCTACCTCTACTCCACTCATTAGTCTAACTTAGTAGCACCTGTCTGAGCTCTTTAAAGACCTCTGTCGACCTGCAGTCAGTCAGATGCTAAATACTACCATGGGCAAGACCAAAGAGCTGTCAAATAACACAAGAGACAAAATTGTGGACCTCCACAATGCTAGAAAGGACTACAGGGCAATAGCCAAGCAGCTTGGTGAAAATAGATCAAATGTTGGAGCAACTGTTAGGAAATGGAAGAGGCTGAAGATGACTGGGGCTCCATGCAAGATCTCACTTTGTGGGGAATCACTGATGATAAGAAAGGTGAGGAATCAGCCCAGGACTACAAGGGAGGAGCTGGTCAATGGCATGAAGAGAGCTGGGACCAAAGTTTCAAAGGTCACTGTCGGTAGAACACTATGCCGTCATGGTTTCAAATCACGCATTGAACGGAAGGTTCCCCTGCTCCAGTCATAACATGTCCAGGCCCGTCTGAAGTTTGCCAATGACCATCTGGATGATCCAGAGGAGGCATGGGAGAAAGTCATGTGGTCAGATGAGACCAAAGTAGAACTTTTTGGTCTAAACTTCACTCGTCGTGTTTGGAGGAAAAAGAAGAGTTGAAGCCCAAGAACACCATCCCTACTGTGAAGCATGGGGGTGGTAACACATGCTTTGGGGGTGCTTTTCTGTGAAGGGGACAGGACGACTGCACTGTATTAAGGAGAGGATGAATGGGGCCATTCATTGTGAGATTTTGAGCAACAACCTCCTGCCCTCTGTCAAAGCATTGAAGATAGGTCCTGGCTGGGTCTTTCAACATGACAACGACCCGAAGCACAGAGCCAGGATAACCAAGGAGTGGCTCCGTAAGAAGCATATCAGGGTTCTGGAGTGGCCTAGCCTGTCTCCAGACCTAAATCCAATAGAACATCTTTGGAGGGAGCTTAAACTCTGTGTTGCTCAGCGACAGCCCCGAAACCTGACAGATCTAGAGGAGATTTGTGTGGAGGAGGGGGCCAAAATCCCTGCTGTAGTGTGTGCAAACCTGGTCAAGAACTACAAAAAACATTTGGCCTCTGTAATTGCAAACAAAGACTTCTGTACCAAATATTAACACTGATTTTCTCAGGTGTTCAAATACTTATGTTCAGCAGTGCAAGACAAATACATTCTTTAAAAATCATACATTGTGATTTCCTGATTATTATTTTTTTTTATTCTGTCTCTCAGCGTGGGAATGCACCTACAATGTGAATTTCAGACCCCTCCAAGTGGGAGAACTTGCAAAATCGCAGGGTGTTCAAAACTTCTGTTCCTCACTGTATGACATCTTAGTTAAAGAGGACCTGTGACATCTTCTTAATTAAAGGGGACCTGTGATATCTTCTTAGTTAGGAGGACATGTCACATCTCTTGCACAGTCTGACATTATCTAATGGCACATCAAACTGTTATATGAAAAGATGCCCCAGAATGGCTATTACATGGGGAATTGCAAGTAATTACTAAAATTGACAAGTCAGCAGAGGTGACAGGTCCTCTTTAGTGGTAACTGTGTAATGCTTAACTTCACCTTTGGGGGTGATATAGGGGAATTAAACACTTAGGGTATGTTCACACAGAGTATGTTCCGCACTGAAGAAAAAAATGATGCAGAATCCGCATTAGGTTTTTTGGACATGTTTTTTTTCCCTAACGTGTTTTTGTAATGTGGTTTTTGGAGTGGTTTTGGCAAGGATTTTCAGATTCCACTTCCAGAATGAAGAGGGCACTTCCTTTTTCTGCAGTGCACTTATCAAAACCGCAAGTGGAAAAAAAAGCGCTGTCAAAATTAACATGCGGATTCCCCATTGAAATCAATAGGGAGGATCTGCATGCATTTTTGGTGTGAGTTTTTGGGGCGGAATTCATGGCCAAATCAAAATACCCAGTGTGAACAAACCCTTACTGCTGGAATATCGGACAGATTGCTGCGTGATCAGTTTATCATCAGGGATCCTTCTAACAATATCAAATATTCACTGTAATGTAACTGCTGAATAAAGGCTTCCACTTATACCAGGCACAAATCAGAACGTCAGTAAATCTAAACAGTCATATGCAGAGATATACAGTGTATACAGCTCCTACCCCCTTACATAGAATTTCGGTGGGGAATTCCATGACAGATATAACGCAATACCAATACACACTATCCATATATCATACAGCGTCGCACTGACTTTCATGGAGCATCTGCATATGATCTGCCCTGTTTTATGTATTCATTATCAGTTTTTCAGCTGATATTTATCCCCCTATTGTCTATTGTTTAATAGCTTTCATGTTAAATATACACTTGAGTCATTATGACGCATTATTCACCCATCAAACACAACCTTGATTCTTTTGTTTTACCTGAATAAAATGACTAAAATAGCAAGTACTGGACGTGTTCCCTGCCCCGATGACCTATATGAAGTGCTGCTCTACAAAAGGTTTATCCAAATCTAATATCCTGAGCCGCCTGTACATGTTCCACCCAAGAACACTGCAAAGGCTCATAGGTCATACGTTTCACACATTTAGTGGCGCTACTACAGATCTGTATGTAGCTCATGTTCGGATTAGTTGTAGATTCTGCTCAATTCACGTCCATGTACCCGAACATCTACACTCACATTGCTGTTACCCTGTGGATAGAATTTTTGCAGATCGTTGTCACTAACATTCATTTCTCAGTAAGTGAGGACAAAGTCCTGCTTTTATAGACAAAACCTGCTCTCAAAAGACTGTTGGCTGTCAGTTTCTTAAAAGCTAACTGTCCTTCATACATAGCCAGATGAGCCGCTTTTACCCTCTCTTCGCCCTTCCCTTGTAGATTGGAATCCCTAACGGGCAGGGTCACCTCTTCTGCACTAGTTGGTTAATGGGTTTATGCTATTGTATTTGTTTTCCAGCTTGTGTAGTTTTATAGTATGTATACCCCCTATTAGATGTACAACTCCTTGGAATTAAAGGGGTTGTCTTATCTCAGACAATGGCGGCATATCCTAGCGGGACCCGCAACTATAGCGGGAACGGAGCCCTGCAAAATGGTGACTGGAGGACTCCGGTCTGGCCACCACCAAGAACTCTCCCCATAGAAGTGAATGGGAGCGCACCACGAATGACCAGCCAGTGCTATAGGCCCAACGGTGGCCCCATAGAAAATGAATGGGGGGTGGCTGAGCAGTGCGTCCTCCATAGTGTTGATCACGAATATTCTAATCGCGAATATCGGCACTTCGAGATTTCGTGAAGATGGTAGAATATAGTGTTATATATTCGTAGTCGCAAATATTTTTCATCAGTGACCTCCCTTCTTGCTTGTGGGCCAATGAGAAGGCTGAAATGTCTTTGTCTGAGCTTAGCAACATCCCTAGCAACCAGTAGGAAAGTTGCCTACCCCTTACTATATAAGAACCTCCCCAGCAGCCATTTTCTGCAGTTCTGAGAGAGAGAGCAGTGACATTGCTGTGCTCTGTGCTTTCATCTGGATCCTATTCCTTATCCAATTACATTAGATAGTTAGTTAGCTCATATATATATTACAGATAGTTAGTGGGAGATGTAGGTCAGTGTAGGTTAGTTAGTGATATAGTGTAGCTGATAGGTTCCAGTGCAGGGTGTTAGTAGTGTGATAGGAATCACTCTGCACACATGTGTTACATACATGCTACAGACATAGTGCTGTGATGTCACAACAATACTGCACCAATCAGTAATATCAGACCTGATAAAATGTGAATTGCATGTATTGCGCAAAAAATATGCCCTTCATTAGTGGCGATTTGCGCGATCACAAAAATAATAACTGGAGATCACGAATTCTAGAATTCGCTAATTTATTGAGAATATTATGCGAAAAATTGGAAAAATATTGCAGAAACGAATATTGTCTATGCCGCTCATTACTAGTCCTCCACCACTTTCAGGGCTCCATTCTCGATATAGGTGAGGGACCCGCACCTATCAGACAATGGGAGCATATCCTAGCAATATGTCCCCATTGTTTGAGATGAGAATAACCCTTTATTGGCATGTTAAAATAAATAATAATAGTGAATTTGAAAGTGGATGGTGGGCTCTCACATTTGTTCATATAGTGTCAACATATTTGACAGTGCTGCACAGAACTTGTCACCATTCACCATTAGTCCCCGATAGGGCTCACAGTCTAGTTTCCACATTTCAGACACACATATACACACTAAGGACAATTTCATAGGGAGCCTTTAAACAGCGTGTTTTTGTAAAGATGTAATTTACAAGTATTACCATAGTTACATAATTACATAGTGCGACTGAACAATGTAACTATGGCACTACTTGTAACTGTAACATTTGTATACGAGAACGTCTCTGATACTACATAGATTCATTTTTGCAAATACTCACCACATATATCACATATCATAGCAAAACACATGAATAAATATGTGGGGCTATAAATAATGTGTCCACCTAACAGGTAGAAAGGAAGATGCAGATGGTCTACACTGGCACCTGGCTGATGACTGATCTTGTATGCAGGTATCATAATAATAATAATAGGACCATATAGAAAAGCCAGGTATCAATCAGACCAGTACAAACAACAGGGTTTTAGAAGCTATAACTTTACCGGTATCATGTTGTGATGAAAATCATAGGGGTGAATACGTGCAAATGTAATGTTTACCAGCCCCTTGTAATAGAAGAGATGGGCAGTTCTGTTGGCACTTTTTGCTGGTTTGACTATTCTCGGACATATACTTAGGGGCTGTATTACACCAACAGATTATCTGACCAATTTCTGTCCAATCAATTCAATAGTTGGTGTGTGCAACAAAAGATCTGTGTGTGTAAACGGCCATTTAACCAATGATTGTTCAGAAAATCTGTCACATAATGTGTTGGTGTAATAAAGCCCTTAAAGTGGATTCAGACGGGCAGACTCAGAAAGGGAGCGTCGGCTGTCTGTTCAGTGAATGAGATGTAAATGCAGAGATTTCCTTCACTGTATGAGAACGGGGATCACTATGGCGATCACTCATCCCCATACAGAATCATTGTTTAGACCACATGATCTGCTGCCCAGAATCCATGATCGGTGGTGCCTGCATAAACGACAGGATCACCCGATGAACAAGTGTTTCGCTCGTTCATCGGGTGATAAGCGGCACATTCAGATGGCTAGATGATCTGGACGATTATTGGTGTGCCTAAATGCACCTTTAGGGGGCAAGGCTTGGCAAAGTGGTAACTGGCTGGAAAGAAGGCCCACTTTAATGTTAAAAGAACTTCTACTTTGATGCGTAAACTGCTGTTTTTCACCCATTGTGATAAATGTCCCAATAATTGTGTTTCAGTTGTCTATATATTCAATGAAACATCTGGCTAAATAGGAAAGAATTATAACAATTTTTGAATTGTTCCAATAATACCAAAACGAAATCTTACTATTTCCTGTAATCTGGTATTCTGTACCATATTTCACTATGCTTCTCTGACAGGTGTGACCCTTAGAGAAAAAACTGTCTGATAAGATTCCACCAATGCAGAAACTATTTTTCCAATTGACACACAGCACTCGTAGGCACAGGAGGTAATGTGTGCAGTGACTACAGTATATGTCATCAGGAATGTACCGCCATTATCATACAGCACGCTGATCGCATACTTTTAGTTCTAAGCATGACTCAGAAATTGGTTTAATTATTATTTACCTAAGCTCAGACAATGTGACCTTAACAGTAGCATAGACTTTACTATGTTTTTGTTTGAAAGTGAGTGACATGGAAGATGCACCAGTAGAGCCTGAGGTTTTTATTACTAAGTAATCTGATCCATTACAATGGTAGAGCACACTGCAGGCACACAAGCTGCTACACCAGAGCCACCTGGGAGCCAGGTGTGACCGAGGGCTGATAAGCTGCAGGGACAGAAGGCTGATAACAGCTCTACTTTCTATTGCACCGTTTGTATTTGAATGAATACGTTAGGGAAATGCTGAACAGTCATAAACCAGACTGAACTCTGCTACAGATTCCATGCTACATCCAAGGGAAAAAGCTAAATGAAGGTGAAGCTTAAAGGGGTTGTCTCACTTCAGTAAGTGGCCTTTATCATGTAGAGAAAGTTAACACAAGGTAGTTCCTAATGTATAGTGATTGTCCATATTGCTTCCTTTGCTGGCTGGATTCATTTTTCCACCACTGCAGGGCAGATACGAAGTGGCTGGGATGGGATCTGCTACACATGTGTGCCTATTGTCACCAGAAAGGTCAGCGCATTTTACTATAGTGTACAAACATGACCACCACTCCTGGATTGCTGGGTGGTCATAAGCATGGAAACGAGCAGTGTATAATGTGATGGAAAAATGAATCCAGCCAGCAAAGGAGACAATATGGACAATCACAATACATTAGGAACTGCCTTGTATTAATGTTGCTGCCATTTGTGAAGTGAGGCAATCACTTTAAAAGAATTTACCAGAAGCAGAATATTACATATCTATCCTGAAGGTAGGTCATCACTATTGTACCCCTACAAAACCACTTTAGGTTGACCTTCTGTCACGGAAGCTCCCTAGGTCGCAGATTCTGCCAGAAATGCCAGAAAAATAGCACCGTATGCAGCACTATGTTTTCCAGTATTTTGACAGACGGCCTATCAGATGGATAAGAAACATGTAAAGAATCCAACATTTTAGGATTACTTAAAATGCGTTTCAGAACATAATATATTTAACGGTCATTCAAAGGTGGAAATACCTTGCATATCTTTATAAACTAATGTACCAAATCCACAGAATACTTAAAATTTTATAGGCAGTTAAAGTGAACAAAGTGACGTGATTCTACAAAAGTGGAGAAAACTGAACCACTCGCAGTGATGAAGTTCCTCTACCCGATTGAGAAGTCACTGCATGGAGATTCATTATGATATGGTGCAGACATTCGGTGACAATGCCCTGGCCGGAGAGTTTTGTTGTGGTAAGTTGTCTCAGGAGGATATGGAATGTTCAGGGTAGCCTTTAACCTCCATCATAGAGGAGAACATCAAACGTGGTTGCGACATGGTCATGGAAGACAGATGAGTCACTGTGCAATACATTCTGAAACAACAGGTATTTCACTTGGAAGCGTTGATTGCATTTTAACCAAGTAAGTTCAGTGAAGTAAAGATGAGAAAGATCAGTGCTTGATGGGTACCAAGTATATTAAAGAATGATCACAAAGAATGTTGAGTAAATATCTATTCTGCTTATTTGGCTTCCTTTAATAATGATGACCCAGAAACGTTCTCTTACCGAATTGTTGGATAAAAAACAAGTCCATTACATTGATCCTGAAACCAAAAGGCAAAGCATGGTGTGTAAACATGGTAGATCCCCACCACTAAACAGTTGCTTAGGCCGGAAAGGTGTTGGCAATTATCTTTCTGGATACGTATGGTGTTATCATGGGAAATTACCTGGGGAAAGGTACAACTTTCAAAGCATAATACTGCAGTAACTTAGCTGCTATCAAGGAGTTCAGGCATGGAACACTGAGTAAAGGCGGCCACATTCTGGACAAGGTTCCCAGCAAATACTGGTTACCATCAAAACTGTTATGTCTGCCACCACTGCTGCTGTATTCGATCTACTGGAACACCCACCCCAAGTGACTTTCACTTATTTTCTAATATTAAAGAAAATCTGCATGGTAAAACATTTTCATCTGATTCTGAAGTGATATCAGCTGTTGGTGCATGGTTAGAGGACCAGGAAACAAGCGGAATCTCATCAAACCTTCTGAGCCACCTGTGTATATCTATAACTAATGGACACATCTTTTCCATATTATATGAATGATATTTATAAAAGACAAAAGTAAAAAGCATACTTTTTCATCTGTACCGTATCTAAAACTTAATCAGCAGCACAAGGACTAAAAACTAAAAAAGAAGGGGCACTATAGCAACATTTCACAACAGTCCCCCTATTATGGTGCAGTGTGTCCACATTGTTTTAATCACCCTTTGATCAATACCACATTGGTTTACATGCTAACAAAGCAGTATATTTGCCCCCCAAAATGGGATTGGGACCAACCCAAGACTGTGTGCCTCTTTCCAAGTGTCCCATAGTCATCATATGGCCTGCTTCTATGGTATTTACAGCTTTGCCCAAGACATGACAGATGAGAGCCCATAAATATGCAATCCTATATTCACAGGTCAAAGTGTGCTGCAAAGAGAACCTGCTTTAAATGATAGTGCCATGTCTTAAAACTATTATTCCGAGGTGATAAAGTGAGCAAAACAAACTGTTGGGAAAATGAAAGCTGCTTTATATAATACACATAGATAATTCAGCAGATAGAGCAGAAAATTCTCATATCAGTGACTTAGTCGAAAAACTATTGTTCCCGGCAGATGGACATCAGTCACAAATACTTAGGATATATAGTAAAGCTCGTCAAGATGGTCATTAACAGAAACCTACCATGTAACTGCCTACTCATTACAAGCGATATGCAGTATACAAAACTCTAGTAAAACCAGCACTCCTGATGGTGACAATATGGCACTTTTATTGAAGCAGGGAAAATGTCAGTATTTATGTTGACCTAACAAGAATCTCACTTATTGACAACTGTGTCTCATCCTCATCACGAACCTCTTGAGACACTAATTGCCATTGACTTATTGGCAACTGTGTCACATCATCATCATCCACCTTGTGAAACACTAATTGCAGTTCCCCACCGTCATCTTCTTCTGACTGTGGATGCTCAAGAGTTTGGGAATCAGGGCACAATATCTCCTCATGTCCCTCTTCAAGCGGGCTTGGTGAGAGACCCAAATTAAGGAATGGCAATGAAAAGAGCTCCTGGGAATATCTGAGTATGGGATCACTTGTTTGCCAAGACTCTCCTTGGTGGGAGGAAGAAGGATCAGGGTGAGGATTCTGTTGACCAGACTCTTGGCTACTGAGACTGGACTTTGTGGAAGACAGGGTGGTGCTTAACTGACTGGAAGCATTATCTGCTGTAATCCAACCGACCACCTGGTCACACTGGTGTGACTTCGAGAGTGGTGTCCTACGCTGCCCTGCAAATTGGGACATGAAGCTAGGCATCGTGGATGAGTGTGTTTCTTGTTCTCTGGCAGCAGGCACAGTTTCACCGTGCCCAGGGCCACGGCCTCTATGGCCACTTCGCCATCCTTACTGCTTGCCTTGAGCATATTAAATGGTATATATGCTTGAAAGTATGTCACACGTACAGTAGCGCAGGTTTTGTAAGTGTATGTGCAAATAAATTACAGTGAATGTCACCGATATTTAGGATGCACAAACGTTATACAGGAGATGTAGCGCAGGTAATGTCGCTGTTACCAGCAGCTAAGAAAAAAATTACACTGAATGTCACTGTTATTTCGGATGCGCTAACGTTATACTGGAGATGTAGCGCAGGTAATGTAACTGTCCGCAGTGGACACTGTCTGCGGAAAAATTACACTGAATGCCACAGATATTTAGGATGCCCAAACATTATACAGGAGATGTAGCGCAGGTAATGTCGCTGTCAGCAGCGGCCAAACAATTGCGCTGAATGTCACAGATATTTAGGATGCGCAAATGTAACACAACAGATGTAGCAGATGTTGTGTCACTGCCAGCAGCGGCCAAAAAATTGCACGTAATTTAGCGCAGGTTGCGCTATTAATATATATTGCAGCCAGATAAAACAATAGTCCTTAAAAGGACTTTTGGGTCTCTAACACTTTTCAACACTAAACCCTTTCTAAAAAAAAATAACTATTCCTGTCCCTTGAGGACGCGTTCCGGCCAGCCAATCACTGTAATGCCAGTAACCAACATGGCTACAGCATTACAGTGAGTGCCAGTACTTCCCCGCACGTTTATTGGCTGCGTAGCAGGCAACAAACGTGCAGGGAAGAGACTCAAGCATCGCACTCGAGCACACGCGGTGTTCGGCCGAGCATGCTCACCCAACACTAGTGAGTATCTATAGTAGACTGCTTTGGGGCTTTTTCCGTACTACAAACAATACCAGATGTCCAGTATCTATGCATCTAAATGCATAAGTAAACATGCCATGTCTAGTCCTGCAGAGCAAAAAATGTGGTGCAAAGTCCAAGTTGTAAGTTGAGGACCTTAAGTAAATAAAATTTATTCAAGTTTTTTGTTTCTAGATAAAGGATCAAAATTAGTCCTACAACCACGATGTTTTAGGCTATGTACACACTAGTCTTTACAATTCCTGTATTCTGTTCTGACAAAGGAACAGAATACCGAATTGCTGGATCTCTATGCTCCGGATCCCAGTTGTTGCAATGGGATCTACTGGGTTCCCGGCATGAATGCTGGAATTCTTCCAGACAAAATGCAGGTGCATGCTTCTTATGTCAGAAAGTTCTGTTCTACTGGCTGGGTTTATTTTATAAAGTATTTATCTAAAAAGAAAAAAACAGCAACACAATTATTACTTTAAGCCATCTAATCATCATAGGAATTCATAGTTTCTGCTGTTTCTTCCATCCTTGGTTCCTCCTGTTTTATACTGACTTCAGTGACTCACCTATGCAGACCTCCCAAGTATCCCTCTTTTGCAGGGACAGCTTCTAATGTGGACCAAGGTCCCTTTGTCCCTCTTTGCTCCTTGCCCCTATAATGACCTGCCTAATGCCCGGGCACCTTATATAGATCATACTTACCCCACTCCCTGGCATTTCTAAAGCCCGCACGGCTGCATCTCCCTGTTGTACGGATCGAAACATCCGGCGACGGGGGAAGGCAGCCAATAGCAGGCCGTGACTGGGACGAGCCTCCCTAGCATGCCAAAAAAGCAAAAACTTGTCCTGTACTCAAGGGGTTAACAGAAGGCAGTTAGACCTGAGGCTTTCTCTCGATGAAGAAACTGTACCATATCATCTCATATCATCTCCCCCAAGAAGGTAGCGATGCCAACCATCATCCTGCGTGATTGGCCGCCATCGCCGAGAGATCCTCCAGGCTACTTCTACTTCCAGTCTTCTGTAGTCTAAAGTTGATCACAAAAGACAATTGCAACTGATTGAACATTTGTTGGGTGAAATTTAACAACAAACAATCTTTTTAGCCAACCGATAATAGACTATTCTTATTAGAAAAGAAGTGGGCCCCGTTCAACATTTTCGCCTGATGGCAGGACAAAAGATCTTTCGTTCAAAAAAGATCACTTGTGAACAGAAAGATATTTCGTCCATTGACTGGTTATATTGAAAGTATATATGCAGTTTGAACAACAGTAATAGCCAAGATGCACTAAAATGTGTATGGTCATGTCTGTGAAAAGGATGTTCACCAGATGCTTGTTCAACTGCTGTTTAACCATCAACCAACTTCTATCTAATGTGCATGGCCATATTTAGTCATTTACCTGAACTGATGTTTCCCGTAAAGTCAGTATTTCATAACAAACGGCCACCACACCCTTGTGTTTAACAGAACACTACTACAGATTAATTTGCTTCCTGCGGCAAAGACTTGCACTTGCCTGTAAATCATTCATTACTAATCGATGTGTCACCAAATGTCAATGAACAAGACAGAAAGGTTTCTATCACCAGAAATACCAAAATTTAACTGGCTGACATTAGCGATGTGCGATTCTCCCCCAGGCCTGCAATGCTCCGATGGGCTCCTTTTATGCGAACATCCAGTTTTCCAGCAATTGGCTGCAGCAGAGACATGATGCCCTTGCGTCATGTGGCCATTCATTATGACATAGTAGGACCTGGTCAGTCTACATCGAGGGAGCCCAGCGGAGCATTGCAGACCTTGCGGAGTAAGAGCGGGGAGCCAGATCCAGGAAGTAGCTAAGTGTACTCCCCTTGCTAGGTCCGTAAAAGAGAGGGAATTTGGAACCCCCCTGACCAAAGCATTAAATTAGAAATAGCACACCTACATGCCATCATATATACCATCTATAGTGTGGAACAGCTATTTTCTTGGCAGTTTTCTGTGAGGGACACAATAATGGTTACCAGTAGATGAAGGGACAGGTCATACATTTGGCAGTTGCTCTCATGAATAATACAGCTGAACAATGCTATAAGAAAACAATGGCATTTTACTTATATTAACTCACAAGGCTGTAACTTAAAATCTGTACCTTGAGAGGTAAAAAGATCAAGTGTTAAAGGCAGAAATGTAATATTACTGGCTTGGCTCATAAAGAAGGTAAAGGCTTCGGTCTGTCTGGAAAGATCAAAAGTTAGTAGTTAAAAATAAAACTCTTACTCATTAGGAAGTCTGGGTGGGCAGAGGGCAAAGATGAATGGCAATTTAATTTGCCACATGGTCAGCAGAGCCACATTGCAGGAGCGGGTTTCACACAACAAAAAGAGGCATAAAATGAGGCCTTTATTCCGGGCAGGTTTATGAGCATTGGCAGAAACACTCAAACCTTTTAAAGAGTTATGTGCAGAGTGCCCAGACGCATGGAGTGTGCGCAGCCTAGAGCTCTCCATCATTGGCTGTCTATATTGGTGTAAAAATGGCTACTCTCAAGTAGTCCTTACAGTTAACAAACCATGTACCGGTATCCATTGTGTGAGGAGGATACATCTAGATTTTTGGAGAAAATGGAGCTTATCATAATATTCACTTAGAAGGTAAGAGATGTACATCTTTTAATGAAGAAGACACCTTACATGGGTTGATTTTATGTGAATTTTTACCACTAAGGCCTTGTTTACATCTTCGTCAAAAGTCCCGTTCCATTTCAGATTCTGTCAAAAACAGTGAGGAGAAAAATCCTGCATAGAGGACTTTTTTTCTCTGCTAACAAAGCAGACGCCTGAATGAAAGCCAAGCCGACCCCATTATAGTCAGTGAGATCTGTTTGGCCATGTTTGGTCAGTTATGCACCTGTCTGTCGGATTCAGACTGTTTTCTGTTAGCTCTGAGGAGAAGCGATCCAATATAAGCAGCCCCCATTTAATTACTTCAAAATGTATGTTATGGGGCTGATCAAGAGATCTATAGAAAATAAAGTTAACTCCTCTGACACAAGATTACGTTCTGTCATGTTATGAAGGTTGCTAGAGAAAACTTGGGAAAACTTTGCCAATAAGATCATCATCAACAAGTGTTTATACTAATAAGTTCAATATTTTTAAGGCCCTGTACCATGTATAGTAAATTATATTAATATTGTAATATCATAATATATACACAATTCAAGCAATTATTTTAATTAAAAAATATTTTAAAAATTAAAAAAAAATCTGTTCATACAGTCAACATTACAATGAAGCCAAAATATAAAATGACTGGCTGAGCAGGAATTTCCTGTGTGTTGAGAGGGACCAGGAAGCAGAGACCAGCGGAGGCCTGGGGAGCAGAGCAATGGGAGTGGCGGGTGTCAGTGGAGTCGAGTATGACGTCTTTCATTAAAAAACAAACAAAAAAAAAAACGCTTTGTGCTTTCTTTGGCAAGAACAAGTTTCATACTGTTAAAGAGCCCTGCTCTTCTTATACAAGCTTCCGTTAAGATGACATGCAGCTAAACTGCAATCTGCAAACTAGTCTCACTAAGTATCAGTCAAGTTAATAAGAATCCATGGCAAGCCCACTGTGACCACTAGATGTCTCGAACACTCATTTACATGATAAAATTACGGCAAAAGCTTTACTAGTATTGTATGATGAAAAGGCAATTATTTCCCGTTGTCTTGCTGTCCATGTTATCTATATGTTTTTTTTTACTGTTTTTACTTTAAAATGGGGTAAAGATACTAGTGCAGGAGAAAAAACTAGTATAATGATGGCTAAAGCTGACCATAGCTATAGACTGCTGGATGATCAATCTTCCCCATCTTCTCCCACTCCATATTCAATGTAGCCATTCAGATCAGATGGAATTACTATTGTGAGAGCAGCAGCTGGACCTGGGACCTCTACTTAAACACCAATGAGTTCACAGCCCACTATATCTAATATACAGCACACTAAGGGTATTAGACCCAGTGATAGTCGGGCAGATTATCATTACCAAGCGTTCATAGGAGCGCTTGTTAGCGATAATCTGTCTGTGTAAAAGTACCATTGATTACCCGATGAACGAGGAAACGTGTGGCAGAACGTGCTGGCTGCGGCCAGCAAATAACGATTTTGTATGGGGATGAGCGATGGCATTAGTGATTGCTACTCCCCATACTGTGGATGAGATCACTGCATGTAATGCTTCCTTCCCAACAATCGTCTGACTCATCAGTTGGTGTAATACCAGCCTTAACAATAAAGTATTCACTTGCATGGTCAGATAACATCATCAAAGATGATTACACGATTGTGCAGGTATCTTGATATGTCTTCAGAACTCTGCTGTTTTATGTACCTCCAGGGTTGGACTGACTCACCAGGGCCCTGCTTCTGACACAATAATTGGCCCCAATGGTTCAGTAGAAGATATCCCTATAGTCACTAGGGTCTAAAGTAACATATTAAACCTTACTGATGATGCACTATATGGAGAAAAATATTGAGACCACTACACATTACACCTACAGGAGCTTATATGACATTCCATTCTAAATCCTTAGCCATAAATATGTAATCCAGAATCCAGTGAAGGTGCACTTTACACCACTCCATCCGATACTTGGCACTGTGCTCGGTGATATAAGGTTTGCCTCAACAATCGGTGACCCTGCTCTGTAACTTACATGGTCTTCCACTTCCACTTCATGGTTGAGTTGCTAAGGTTCCTAAACACTATCACTTTGCATTAATACCACTCACAGTTGATGATTTAATATCTAGGAGGGAGTGAGTTCTTTAGAACAACCCATTCTTTCACAAATGTTTGTAAAAGGTAGACTGCATGGCTAGGTGCTGGATTTTATACACCTGTGGCAATGCGACCGAATGAAATACCTGAATTCAATGATTAAGACTTTTGTCCCACTAATCTTGTCCATATAGTGTATGTTGTATGTGTACAATGATAGTTATACACATCACATGCAATAAAAGTGGACACTTACATGCTCTTTAGTGGAGTCCCTGAGGATCATCTGTTCTTGTGGGCCCAACGAACCCCAGTCCTGCTTTCTGTACCACTGCTGCCTATAGAACCCTCCAGGCATTGCTACTGCTACCTGGGTAAAGTTTGTAGCAGTACCCCTTCTCAATATAACATTCTTTCTTTAGACTTATACCTTGCACAATAATAACTAAAGGCTCAGCAATGGTCACACAAGCAACCACTGTGTAGTTTACCAATTATCGCACATTGTGGCTTTTGGGTGAATGATTGCAGAGGAACACAATAGGCCTTTAGTAAGGAATTTTTAAGGCTCAAGTTCTTTTAGATATAAACTCAATAACCGGCCCTTTTATAAAATATCACAATTTATTATAATGCACACATATATCACTCATAAAACGATATAAAACCATATAGCCCTATAAAAAACATCGATTACATATAGGTCAAATTCAAATTCACATGAAGTCACGGTCCCTCTATCCTGTTACAGTGCGGAGCTCTCACACTGTTCAATACAATAAATGTAGTGACTACTGCACCATAGCGATATCTATACATTTGGGCTGAAGAAATCCAGGATAAAGCCATCGTTCTATTTCAAAACCGCCATTGGCAGCTACAGATCATATCCAGCATTTCCCTGCGTACACTCTGCATGGGCTGAAACTACGAAAGTGCCGGCACTAGCGCGGGTCGGATCACAGACACCTGCAGACCACAGACATCTGTGTCTGCGAACATCGGAACTCAAAAGCCGCATATACACGTATGTATTTTGCAAACAACTGACAGACCAAGTTTGCGGTAAGACACCGATAATTTTTTTTCACATTCAAGCTGGATATATCATACTTGCATTTTGATATAAAACTGAAAAGCTGTTTGGAGAATTTAGTGGTACTATAGATACCAGTACTGCTACACAACTGAAAGCAGCAAGCTTTATACCTGTGCACAGAATAATGCTATGGAACATTTATTGTATTGAACAGTGCGAGAGCTCCAGTCCGAGATAGAGGGACCGCGACTTCATGTGAATTTTAATTTTACCTATATGTAATCGATGTTTTTTTATAGGGCTATATGGTTTTATATAGTTTTATGAGTGATATATGTATGCATTATAATAAATTGCAATATTTTATAAAAGGGACGGTCATTGGGCCAGATTTATCATGACTCTGACAGCTCACTCCACTTTCACATATGGCTAAAGTCAGTTTTAGCCAAGTCAGATTTATGATCGGCCCTTTAAGACTGTAATTAATGTGGTTTGACGGTAGCAGATTATCCGTCAGTAAGTGGCTTTGCAAAAGTCGCACGTCTTTATGAAAAAGTTGCATGTTCTATTAAAAAGTCGCATAAGATAAGCATGGTCCTCACTGGAGTGAAAGTGCGCTATTTAAAAAGTCGCAATAGTAAATATGTCTAGAGATTAATTTACATAAGAAAACACGCCCACTTTCAGAAAAATGGCGAGCATAGTGCAGAGCCAATAAAAGTCGCAAATTTTTGCACAGTTTAAGCAATTGTGCAAAAATTTGCGACCTTTTTACTCCATTATTCTGACTTGAGCTAATGATAAATCTGGTCCATTGAGTTTATAGCTTTGATTTTACATGCTAGGTTGTATAGCAGACCGAGCCGCACGTTGGTGAACACGCTAACACATTTTATATTATCAAGTTCTTTTAGATCTGAATGAAACTTTCTTGTAAGTAAACTAAATGTGAAAAGTACCGTACATTATGTTCATGTCATATTAAGAAATACATAAACAGCAATGTCAGGAGAACATTCTGTGAATTCCATGATACGATAGACTTTCATCCTGTGATCTTTTATGTTTATCATCAGAAATACATACAAAAAACAAATCATACCATACCATAGTAATCAGTAACATATGTCGGTCAAATAGTATATATATTTATTTTTAATAGCCCCAAAATGAGCTTTCATGTCTAAACAACTTGTGGCCAATCACTCTTGTGACGGTCTAATTGACTTCATTCTTCAGAGGTAATTGGAAGTAATTGGAAAAAACCTTCTTCTACAGATGCTTATCTATGGTTAAGGCAAAGTATGGCTTGTATTACTGAGGTGGGGTGGGTGAGGGGCGACCGGTGAAGTCAAATGTATACAGACTTTTTCATGAAGCCTGGCTGCTATTCTATACAATCTAAACCACAAAGAGGCAAATAGCTGTAGAACACAGCAAGAAAGAAAAGATGACAAATTTGATTGTAGTAAAATTGCCGGCATTTCTAAAATCTGTTCTTAAGAAGAGTAATACAAAGCTATAAAGCGTCAGATCCGTTTTATTAAGTGACAAATGACAAATTGACATTCACTTTACCTTGAAAACAGCCTAGCAGGAGAATGTGTAATAATGGAGAGCTCAGCTAAACGTTTCACATGGTGACAAAATTCTTTTTTTCAATGTGGAAGATTTAAATAAGGCAATCTATTAGAAATCTTAATGAAACACAATTAGTGAGTGCAATTAAACCCACAAAACAATTTGCCTAAACTGTTGTTCTACAGGCCTCAATATAGCATCCCATATATTAAAATAAGAACAAATAAGACAACTAAAGGCCCACATACACATTGTTAGTCAAACCTGCCATTATCAGTGGTATCGGCTAACTATCAAACGTGCATGGGGGCCTCATCATAGTACGTGGATGAAGTCGGGATAAAGAAGGATCAGGCACATTTCAATGGCCAATCTTTTTGTTTTGGCAGGAGAGCTTTCTTCTCCCTTGCCATAGAAAGCACATGCATGTTCAGCTGAACTGAGAATGCATGTGTAAGGGAGAGTCAGGAGGATTAGCTCTCAGCTGACCGAGCATTCGGCCAACAACTACTGAACGTACCTGGGACCTTAGTAGATTACATGACTATCCTGTGAATGTGAATGCATTGTAAACATCTAAAAAAAATAAACTATTAAATATAACCTAGGGCCTACTTCTATATTAAATGAGTATGGAGAGATTAATTGTGGACCATGTGGTCAAAGGATGGCAATGGTTCACTAGTTCAGCCTGATAAACCAAGAAACGGACTGTGCATGGTCAACTGTGACATAAAGAGGGTGTCTAAGGCCCCTTTACACTGCCCAATATTCAAACGAATGCTCATTAGCGATAATCGACCCATTTAAAGGTGACACCAATTACTCCATGAACAAGTGAGATGCTTGTCATCGGGTAATAGATTGTTGGTGCGGACACCGAAATTATTGTTTGCCGGCAGCATATCATTCTGTATTAACAGCCTTTGCTGCCAGAAAACAATGATTCTGAATGGGGACGAGCGGTAGCATTAGTGATCGCTCTTTCCAATATTGTGGAGGAGATCACTACATGTAATAGCAGCGGTCACCTCTACTGACGAGCAAGCGATTGTAGGGAAGCAACACTTTCTTATGTACAATCATATTCTGCATTGAGTAGTGTAAAGGGGCCATTACATGCTGGAATATCCTATCACACTATGCATGGAAAAGAGAAGTATCATAACTCTGCTGTCTCATTCAGCAAATATACAGTCGCTTCAAGGGCCAGGACAATTCATTGCTAATTGTCAGGTGGACATGCAAAGTTCAAAAGGTGAAGGGCTAGCCCCTTTGTTAGGGTCGAGCACAAAATTTATTGTATGTATGCTGTTTTATTCATACTTAGGGTGAGTTCACATCAGCATCCCGCATGCACGACTTTTGTCTCCGCTTCAAAAATCTTCCTCTGAGCGGGAACCTAATGGACCCCATTATAGTCTATTGGGTTCGTGGGCTCCGTTCAGCTCAATTATGTGCCGAATCTGTCCTTTCCGTTCCTGTAAAGTAAATGATCTTATACTTGCCTCTAGCTTGCTGCTTGCTTACAGCGATGATAGGCCGGTGATATGGCTCTTGACTGATGTAGTCAATCAATGTCCTCAGCGGTCTATGAAGACCAGTGGCACAGAGAAAGAGGTATAACATAAATTTTTATTTTACACCATTCAGGGGCTTTCCTGAGATTTTTCATCTTGGACAACCTTTTTAACATTGTTTAACAGAGTTGGCTATGTTAGCAGTGGCTTTTAGCAGATGGGGTGAAGATTGTCAGACAAGATGCAAATCAAAAATTTTAATAGAATAGCGTATCATGTTACAATAGATGTTTAAAGAGTCTGCAAGTACTTCACTGGCAATAAATGGGTTAAATGCAAATAGTTGTACTAAAGCTGAATACCCATAGATCCTGACAACACCTATAAAAAATGAACCGAAGAGCTTAATAACCATATCTTAAATAGGATTCCCATGACTAAGAAATACCAAAGAAATATAGGTAGTGATGGACAAACATCAAATGTTCACGAACCGCACGTTCGCGGTGGGCCCCATGAACCTGAAAAACCTTCAGGTCATATTTGCAGCCACCAAATACTTACTAGAAGTGCACAAATAGTCCTACAACATTGACAGTGACACACCAGAGGGGGGTCATTGGTAAACATTCCCACAAAAAATATGTATTTTAATCAGGGGTAGGGATGAGCGAACTCGAACTGTATAGTTCGGGTTCGTACCGAATTTTGGGGTGTCCGTGACACGGACCCGAACCCGGACATTTTCGTAAAAGTCCGGGTTCGGGTTCGGTGTTCGTCGCTTTCTTGGCGCTTTTGTGACGCTTTCTTGGCGCTTTTTGAAAGGCTGCAAAGCAGCCAATCAACAAGCGTCATACTACTTGCCCCAAGAGGCCGTCACAGCCATGCCTACTATTGGCATGGCTGTGATTGGCCAGAGCACCATGTGACCCAGCCTCTATTTAAGCTGGAGTCACATAGCGCCGCCCGTCACTCTGCTCTGATTAGCGTAGGGAGAGGTTGCGGATGCGACAGTAGGGCGAGATTAGGCAGATTAACTCCTCCAAAGGACTTCACTTGATTAATCGATCGATCTGCAGCTGTGCATCATTGAGCTGCTGAAATTCAAATGCTCACTCACTGTTTTTAGGCTGCCCAGACCGTTTGTCAGTCACTTTTTTCTGGGGTGATCGTCTTGTGCGGTGCTGCGACCAAGTGCATCCGAGCTGCGACCAAGTGCATTTAACCCTCAATGGTGTGGTTGTTTTTTGGCTAAAGCCTACATCAGGGTGAAGCTGTCACACCAAGTGCATTTAACCAGCAATAGTCTGTTCATTTTTTGGCCATATACTAAATCAGGGGCAAGCTGCGCCTGTCACCAAGTGCATTTAACCCTCAATGGTGTGGTTGTTTTTTGGCTAAAGCCTACATCAGGGTGAAGCTGTCACACCAAGTGCATTTAACCAGCAATACTAAAACACAATTAGACTGGCTCACAGTATTTCACATTTGCCTACTGAGGAAGGAACTACGGTTCTGAAACGCGTCTAGGATAAATCAGTGTGAACAGGACCCAGCCAGTGGTGCGCTATTTCTGTCTAAGCACAAAAAAAGATCCGTGCTATTTATTATTTAGAACCACCCGAGAAAAATCCATGCGGTAACGGCAGTGACTTAATCTCTAAAGAGGACTGATTTAATCACCATCCAAACAGTTCCTGTGAAGGGGAGTTGAACCCCGTACCGGTATAGTTCTGCTATACGAACTCCCGCTACTCCGACTGGCGCAGGTGGATGCCATCACCGACCAAGTGAACCACCTATAGGCCAGGTCACGTGAGACGCCGAGAAGGAGAAGCGGTGATACTACCTCGTGGCAGGAGGTAGTTAGCAGATACCGCTACGAGAATAAGTACAAAGTATCCTCCGGACATTATAAGAACATACCGTGGACCGCAGGGTGGATATCTTCTTACCGATTGGTATGTTGAACATTTGGCAAGTTATTCTATAACCATCTGAACATTGTCAAAGTATGGATACAATGCGCTATTGACTGACACCACGCAGCATAATCAAGTGGTCCTATTATCCCTTTGGAGTACTCCTGTTAGTTGGGTATATGCGTGAGCTCCGCATCTAAAATACCCACATATTTATGCTATTTCGATATACTACTAGGATATGTTTATATGTAGTGGGCAATTAATTTTATTAATTTTGTCATTGTACAATTACAATAGTAAATAATTGTGATTTTTATTAAGTGTAATAAATGCAAAAATACTGTGAGCCAGTCTAATTGTGTTTTAGTATTTTTTGGTTTTCAGTTGGTATCTGAAAGACTGGGCTCCAGTAGGTTGCTGGTGAGCTCCTCTGAATTGTCTATTGCTATTTTTCCTTTGACCAGCAATAGTCTGTTCATTTTTTGGCCATATACTAAATCAGGGGCAAGCTGCGCCTGTCACCAAGTGCATTTAACCCTCAATGGTGTGGTTGTTTTTTTGCTAAAGCCTACATCAGGGTGAAGCTGTCACACCAAGTGCATTTAACCAGCAATAGTCTGTTCATTTTTTGGCCATATACTAAATCAGGGGCAAGCTGCGCCTGTCACCAAGTGAATTTAACCCTCAATGGTGTGGTTGTTTTTTGGCTAAAGCCTACATCAGGGTGAAGCTGTCACACCAAGTGCATTTAACCAGCAATATTCTGTTTATTTTTTGGCCATATACTACATCAGGGGCAAGCTGCGCCCGTCACCAAGTGCATTTAACCCTCAGTAGTGTGGTTGGTCAAGCTGTGACACCAAGTGCATTTAACCAGCAATAGTGTGGTTATTTTTTGGCCATATCCCAGTCTAATTCTGTCACTAAATCCATACCGGTCACCCAGCGCCTAAATACTAGGCCTCAAATTTATATCCCGCTAAATCTCTCGTTACCGCTGTCCTGTTGTGGCTGGGAAAGTTATTTAGTGTCCGTCAAAGCACATTTTTTGTTCTGGGTTGAAATACAATTCCCAATTTAGCAATTTCATAATTTAGTGGTTTCTGCTATATCAGAGCTATTTGAAATCTATCCCTAAAAGGGTATATAATATTCAAGGTGCACATTGGGTCATTCAGAATAACTTCACACACACCCGCTACTGTGTATTTCCAAGTCTAATTCTGTCACTAAACCCATACCTGTCACCCAGCGCCTAAATACTAGGCCTCAAATTTATATCCTGCTAAATCTCTCGTTACCGCTGTCCTGTTGTGGCTGGGAAAGTTATTTAGTGTCCGTCAAAGCACATTTTTTGTTCTGGGTTGAAATACAATTCCCAATTTAGCAATTTCATAATTTAGTGGTTTCTGCTATATCAGAGCTATTTGAAATCTATCCCTAAAAGGGTATATAATATTCAAGGTGCACATTGGGTCATTCAGAATAACTTCACACACACCCGCTACTGTGTATTTCCAAGTCTAATTCTGTCACTAAACCCATACCTGTCACCCAGCGCCTAAATACTAGGCCTCAAATTTATATCCTGCTAAATCTCTCGTTACCGCTGTCCTGTTGTGGCTGGGAAAGTTATTTAGTGTCCGTCAAAGCACATTTTTTGTTCTGGGTTGAAATACAATTCCCAATTTAGCAATTTCATAATTTAGTGGTTTCTGCTATATCAGAGCTATTTGAAATCTATCCCTAAAAGGGTATATAATATTCAAGGTGCACATTGGGTCATTCAGAATAACTTCACACACACCCGCTACTGTGTATTTCCAAGTCTAATTCTGTCACTAAACCCATACCTGTCACCCAGCGCCTAAATACTAGGCCTCAAATTTATATCCTGCTAAATCTCTCGTTACCGCTGTCCTGTTGTGGCTGGGAAAGTTATTTAGTGTCCGTCAAAGCACATTTTTTGTTCTGGGTTGAAATACAATTCCCAATTTAGCAATTTCATAATTTAGTGGTTTCTGCTATATCAGAGCTATTTGAAATCTATCCCTAAAAGGGTATATAATATTCAAGGTGCACATTGGGTCATTCAGAATAACTTCACACACACCCGCTACTGTGTATTTCCAAGTCTAATTCTGTCACTAAACCCATACCTGTCACCCAGCGCCTAAATACTAGGCCTCAAATTTATATCCTGCTAAATCTCTCGTTACCGCTGTCCTGTTGTGGCTGGGAAAGTTATTTAGTGTCCGTCAAAGCACATTTTTTGTTCTGGGTTGAAATACAATTCCCAATTTAGCAATTTCATAATTTAGTGGTTTCTGCTATATCAGAGCTATTTGAAATCTATCCCTAAAAGGGTATATAATATTCAAGGTGCACATTGGGTCATTCAGAATAACTTCACACACACCCGCTACTGTGTATTTCCAAGTCTAATTCTGTCACTAAACCCATACCTGTCACCCAGCGCCTAAATACTAGGCCTCAAATTTATATCCCGCTAAATCTCTCGTTACCGCTGTCCTGTTGTGGCTGGGAAAGTTATTTAGTGTCCGTCAAAGCACATTTTTTGTTCTGGGTTGAAATACAATTCCCAATTTAGCAATTTAAAAATTTAGTGGTTTCTGCTGTATCAGAGCTATTTGAAATCTATCCCTAAAAGGGTATATAATATTCAAGGTGCACATAGGGTCATTCAGAATAACTTCACACACACGCTAGTGTGCATTTCCAAGTCTAATTCTGTTAGTAAATCCATACCGGTCACCCAGCGCCTAAATACTAGGCCTCAAATTTATATCCCGCTGAATTTGAATACAATACATTGGGCCAAATAATATTTTTGTTGTTGTGGTGAACCATAACAATGAGAAAAACATCTAGTAAGGGACGCGGACGTGGACATGGTCGTGGTGGTGTTAGTGGACCCTCTGGTGCTGGGAGAGGACGTGGCCGTTCTGCCACATCCACACGTCCTAGTGTACCAACTACCTCAGGTCCCAGTAGCCGCCAGAATTTACAGCGATATATGGTGGGGCCCAATGCCGTTCTAAGGATGGTAAGGCCTGAGCAGGTACAGGCATTAGTCAATTGGGTGGCCGACAGTGGATCCAGCACGTTCACATTATCTCCCACCCAGTCTTCTGCAGAAAGCGCACAGACGGCGCCTGAAAACCAACCCCATCAGTCTGTCACATCACCCCCATGCATACCAGGGAAACTGTCTCAGCCTCAAGTTATGCAGCAGTCTCTTATGCTGTTTGAAGACTCCGCTGGCAGGGTTTCCCAAGGGCATCCACCTAGCCCTTCCCCAGCGGTGAAAGATATAGAATGCACTGACGCACAACCACTTATGTTTCCTGATGATGAGGACATGGGAATACCACCTCAGCATGTCTCTGATGATGACGAAACACAGGTGCCAACTGCTGCGTCTTTCTGCAGTGTGCAGACTGAACAGGAGGTCAGGGATCAAGACTGGGTGGAAGACGATGCAGGGGATGATGAGGTCCTAGACCCCACATGGAATGAATGTCGTGCCACTGACTTTCACAGTTCGGAGGAAGAGGCAGTGGTGAGACCGAGCCAACAGCGTAGCAAAAGAGGGAGCAGTGGGCAAAAGCAGAACACCCGCCGCCAAGAGACTCCGCCTGCTACTGCCCGCCGCCATCTGGGACCGAGCACCCAAAAGGCAGCTTCAAGGAGTTCCCTGGCATGGCACTTCTTCAAACAATGTGCTGACGACAAGACCCGAGTGGTTTGCACACTGTGCCATCAGAGCCTAAAGCGAGGCATTAACGTTCTGAACCTGAGCACAACCTGCATGACCAGGCACCTGCATGCAAAGCATGAACTGCAGTGGAGTAAACACCTTAAAACCAAGGAAGTCACTCAGGCTCCCCCTGCTACCTCTTCTGCTGCTGCCGCCTCGGCCTCTTCTGCTGCTGCCGCCTCGGCCTCTTCCTCCGCCTCTGGAGGAACGTTGGCACCTGCCGCCCAGCAAACAGGGGATGTACCACCAACACCACCACCACCACCTCCGTCACCAAGCGTCTCAACCATGTCACACGGCAGCGTTCAGCTCTCCATCTCACAAACATTTGAGAGAAAGCGTAAATTCCCACCTAGCCACCCTCGATCCCTGGCCCTGAATGCCAGCATTTCTAAACTACTGGCCTATGAAATGCTGTCATTTAGGCTGGTGGACACAGACAGCTTCAAACAGCTCATGTCGCTTGCTGTCCCACAGTATGTTGTTCCCAGCCGCCACTACTTCTCCAAGAGAGCCGTGCCTTCCCTGCACAACCAAGTATCCGATAAAATCAAGTGTGCACTGCGCAACGCCATCTGTGGCAAGGTCCACCTAACCACAGATACGTGGACCAGTAAGCACGGCCAGGGACGCTATATCTCCCTAACTGCACACTGGGTAAATGTAGTGGCAGCTGGGCCCCAGGCGGAGAGCTGTTTGGCGCACGTCCTTCCGCCGCCAAGGATCGCAGGGCAACATTCTTTGCCTCCTGTTGCCACCTCCTCCTTCTCGGCTTCCTCCTCCTCTTCTTCCACCTGCTCATCCAGTCAGCCACACACCTTCACCACCAACTTCAGCACAGCCCGGGGTAAACGTCAGCAGGCCATTCTGAAACTCATATGTTTGGGGGACAGGCCCCACACCGCACAGGAGTTGTGGCGGGGTATAGAACAACAGACCGACGAGTGGTTGCTGCCGGTGAGCCTCAAGCCCGGCCTGGTGGTGTGCGATAATGGGCGAAATCTCGTTGCAGCTCTGGGACTAGCCAATTTGACGCACATCCCTTGCTTGGCGCATGTGCTGAATTTGGTGGTGCAGAAGTTCATTCACAACTACCCCGACATGTCAGAGCTGCTGCATAAAGTGCGGGCCGTCTGTTCGCGCTTCCGGCGTTCACATCCTGCTGCTGCTCGCCTGTCTGCGCTACAGCGTAACTTCGGCCTTCCCGCTCACCGCCTCATATGCGACGTGCCCACCAGGTGGAACTCCACCTTGCACATGCTGGACAGACTGTGCGAGCAGCAGCAGGCCATAGTGGAGTTTCAGCTGCAGCACGCACGGGTCAGTCGCACTACAGAACAGCACCACTTCACCACCAATGACTGGGCCTCCATGCGAGACCTGTGTGCCCTGTTGCGCTGTTTCGAGTACTCCACCAACATGGCCAGTGGCGATGACGCCGTTATCAGCGTTACAATACCACTTCTATGTCTCCTTGAGAAAACACTTAGGGCGATGATGCAAGAGGAGGTGGCCCAGGAGGAGGAGGAGGAGGAGGAAGAGGGGTCATTTTTAGCACTTTCAGGCCAGTCTCTTCGAAGTGACTCAGAGGGAGGTTTTTGGCAACAGCAGAGGCCAGGTACAAATGTGGCCAGACAGGGCCCACTACTGGAGGACGAGGATGAGGAGGAGGTGGAGGAGGATGAGGATGAAGCATGGTCACAGCGGGGTGGCACCCAACGCAGCTCGGGTCCATCACTGGTGCGTGGCTGGGGGGAAAGGCAGGACGATGACGATACGCCTCCCACAGAGGACAGCTTATCCTTACCCCTGGGCAGCCTGGCACACATGAGCGACTACATGCTGCAGTGCCTGCGCAACGACAGCAGAGTTGCCCACATTTTAACCTGTGCGGACTACTGGGTTGCCACCCTGCTGGATCCACGCTACAAAGACAATGTGCCCACCTTACTTCCTGCACTGGAGCGTGATAGGAAGATGCGCGAGTACAAGCGCACGTTGGTAGACGCGCTACTGAGAGCATTCCCAAATGTCACAGGGGAACAAGTGGAAGCCCAAGGCCAAGGCAGAGGAGGAGCAAGAGGTCGCCAAGGCAGCTGTGTCAATGCCAGCTCCTTTGAGGGCAGGGTTAGCATGGCAGAGATGTGGAAAACTTTTGTCAACACGCCACAGCTAACTGCACCACCACCTGATACGCAACGTGTTAGCAGGAGGCAACATTTCACTAACATGGTGGAACAGTACGTGTGCACACCCCTCCACGTACTGACTGATGGTTCGGCCCCATTCAACTTCTGGGTCTCTAAATTGTCCACGTGGCCAGAGCTAGCCTTTTATGCCTTGGAGGTGCTGGCCTGCCCGGCAGCCAGCGTTTTGTCTGAACGTGTATTCAGCACGGCAGGGGGCGTCATTACAGACAAACGCAGCCGCCTGTCTACAGCCAATGTGGACAAGCTGACGTTCATAAAAATGAACCAGGCATGGATCCCACAGGATCTGTCCGTCCCTTGTCCAGATTAGACATTAACTACCTCCCCTTAACCATATATTATTGGACTCCAGGGCACTTCCTCATTCAATCCTATTTTTATTTCCATTTTACCATTATATTGCGAGGCTACCCAAAGTTGAATGAACCTCTCCTGTGTCTGGGTGCCGGGGCCTAAATATATGCCAATGGACTGTTCCAATGTTGGGTGACGTGAAGCCTGATTCTCTGCTATGACATGCAGAATGATTCTCTGCTGACATGAAGCCAGATTGTCTGTTACGGGACCTCTCTCCTCTGCCTGTGTGCTGGGCCTAAATATATGCCAATGGACTGTTGCAGTGGTGGCTGACGTGAAGCCTCATTCTCTGCTATGACATGCAGACTAATTCTCTGCTGACATGAAGACAGATTCTCTGTTACGGGACCTCTCTCCTCTGCCTGTGTGCTGGGCCTAAATATATGCCAATGGACTGTTGCAGTGGTGGCTGACGTGAAGCCTCATTCTCTGCTATGACATGCAGACTGATTCTCTGCTGACATGAAGCCAGATTCTCTGTTACGGGACCTCCCTCCTCTGCCTGGGTGCTGGGCCTAAATATATGCCAATGGACTGTTCCAATGTTGGGTGACGTGAAGCCTGATTCTCTGCTATGACATGCAGAATGATTCTCTGCTGACATGAAGCCAGATTGTCTGTTACGGGACCTCTCTCCTCTGCCTGTGTGCTGGGCCTAAATATATGCCAATGGACTGTTGCAGTGGTGGCTGACGTGAAGCCTCATTCTCTGCTATGACATGCAGACTAATTCTCTGCTGACATGAAGCCAGATTGTCTGTTACGGGACCTCTCTCCTCTGCCAGTCAGTCCGGACGAGGAGCGCAGCGGTGGGGGAGGACGTCCATGAAGAGGCTTGGCTGGGCAGGACTGGTGAGGAAAGGGTTAGTGGGGAGTGGGGGCGGGAGCGGTGGTGAGGCGCGAGTTGCTTGGGCGACGGGGGGCGTGGCCAGCGGAGAGAAGAACGAACGAGGCGGAAGTGAGTGCAGTCTGGCCAGGAGACGGAATCGGAGCAGCATGTCGGCGCCTGGACTGTCAGTAGAGGAGATGTTGGAGAGGCTGAGGAGGGAAGCGGAGGTGAGGGGGCCTGGCTGGCTGCAGGAGCAGGTTGGTGCCTGCATAGTTTCACCTGCTCCTGTGGCTTCCCCTAATGTTCGGGCTGCCCGGCCGCGGCGTGGTATTCCGCCGGCGCGCCTAAGCCCTGAAGTCACCCCCCGGGCCCGGCGCCGAGTAGGGAGCCCCTCTGTGGACCCTCGGCGGCGGGGAGCAGCCGCTAGGGCTTCTGCGAGCCGCTCCCGCCGTGGGAGGAATCCCGATACGCGGCGGGGCCCTGTGAGGAGTGGGACGCCCCTTCCCCCACTCCCTGCGGCTGTGCAGCAGGATTCGGGACCGGTGGACCGGCCCAGTCCCTCCTTTAGCGGGCGGTCCACTCGGCTGTTTGAGGAGGATCGGGTCCCTCGGACTGCGTTGGTGGAGGACGAATACCGGCGCAGGTCCAGAGAAGATTTGAGCAGTGTGGATGAAGGTCCCCTTGCAGTGGCGGAGGCTCGGTGTCCGGCCAGTGTGGTGCAGAGGGTCGTGCAAGTGGTCCAGGAGGAGCAGCCGTCGACGTCCAGGAGCTATGATGGAGCAGTGTCCGTGCGGCAGGAGTCAGGACCTTCGGCAGCGGGAGTCACAGCGCCCGTGGTGCCTGGTGAGATTGCTTGGGGATCCATGTTAGGGCAGGGTCTCCCGGTGGGTGGGGGGGGGACCATGGGGGAGTTTGGTAAGGGTTTGGGGCAGTTGTTGGGGGGATTGGCGGGATGGTTGTCGGGGATGGGAGCTGGTGGGGGGTCTCCGGCGCCTGGGTGGGGAGTGGGGCCGGGGTCGGGGGTTGGTGCGCGGGGGGTTGCGGCTGGGTTGGGGTCGGTGTCGGTTGAGACGCAGGCGGGTGGAGAAGGGGAGGGGCAGAGGTTGGATGATAGGGCTCGCGGTGAGGTGTATGTGTGCTTTGAGGGGCCGCTGGGGGCTCATTTGAAGCAGGAGGTGAGGGAAAAGATTTGGAAGGGCGAGTATGTGGAGATATTCTCGCTGCTTCCGTTAGAAAGGTTTAATTTGGATAGAGGAAAGAAGGACGAAGGAAAAAAAGAGGAGGAGGAGAAGCGACGGCACCGTTTGATCCCACGGACTTTTGCTAATTGGCTTCAGGCGTTTGCCATATTAGCAAGTGTCATTGGGGAAAGGGCTCCGGAATGTTGTTCGGCGCTTTTTTGCTACCAGGACGCTATTGGGGAGGCGTATAGAGTTTATGGGGGGGTGGGCTGGCTCAGGTACGATGAGCAGTTCCGGCAGCGTAAGGCGGTTAGGCCTGATATCCGGTGGGATCATAAGGATATTGGGTTGTGGTTGAGGGTGACGGCGCCTCCTAGGGCTGGGCAGTCCTTTCGGGGGGAGTCCGGGGGATCTTCCCCGGGGGCGTTGGCAGCGGCATCGGCTAAAGGGTTGTGTTTCCTTTTCAACGAAGGAAATTGCAGATTTGGGGCCAAGTGCAAGTTTAAGCACGAGTGCACGGGGTGTGGGGGAGCGCATGGCGCTAACCGTTGTTTCAAAGGGGGACGGAATAAGGGGGGGGATGGTTCTGGAAAAGGGACGGACGCCGGTGCGGGTGGAAGAGATGCAGGGGTTCCTAGATAGGTACCCGGATCGGGTTGCGGCTGGGTTGTTGGGGGATGGTTTTAGGTTTGGTTTTCGGATTCCATCGGTTGTCACGGCGGGGCCTGTGGTTCTTAAGAATCTCAGGTCTGCGCTTGTTCATGCGGAGGTGGTGACGGAGAAGTTGAGGAAGGAAGTGGAGTTGGGGCGGAGGGCGGGTCCGTTTAAAGAGCCGCCGATTGGGGGGTTGAGGGTGTCTCCGCTGGGGGTAGTGCCGAAGAAGGAGCCAAACAAGTTTCGGCTTATTCATCATTTGTCTTACCCGAAAGGTGCGTCGGTCAATGATGGTATAGATCCTGATCTTTGTTCAGTGGTTTACACCTCATTTGATGCGGCTGTGAAGTGGGTGAGGCGGTTGGGGCAGGGGGCGTTGATGGCTAAGGTTGATGTGGAGGCGGCTTTTCGCCTGCTTCCAGTACACGTGGAGAGCATGGGATTGTTGGGTTGTTTTTGGGAGGGGGAATATTTTGTGGATTGGTGCTTGCCGATGGGCTGCTCTCTTTCGTGTGCATATTTTGAGACCTTTAGCACCTTTTTGGAATGGGTAGTGGTGGAAGTTTCCGGTTGTGCCTCCGTTATCCATTATTTAGACGATTTTTTATGTTTAGGGCCGGCGAATTCCCGGGTTTGTTCTTTGTTGTTGCATACAGTGCAGTCGGTTTTTGCGCGATTTGGGGTTCCGTTGGCGCAGGAGAAGACGTTGGGTCCGGTGACGGAATTGTGTTTTTTGGGGATTGTGATAGATACGGAACGGATGGAGTGTAGGCTTCCCCAGGATAAGTTGGTGGATTTGCGTCAGGAGATTGATAGGGCCATTGGGAGGGAGAAGATTAGGTTGCGGGAGTTGCAGTCATTGTTAGGTAAATTGAATTTTGCTTGTCAAATTATGCCTATGGGTAGAATTTTTTGTAGAAGGTTGGCCGCGGCTACGGCAGGTGTGTCGGTGCCGTATCATTTTATCAGGTTACGTAAAGAGTTAAAAGGGGATCTGAGGGTGTGGGCGGAGTTTTTGGGTCAGTACAATGGTAGGTCTTTGGTGATGGCGGAGTTGTGTGATAGCGTGGATTGTGAGTTATATACCGACGCGTCCGGGGGGGTGGGGTTTGGTGCCTACTGCCAGGGGCAATGGTGTGCGGGTACGTGGCCAGAGTCGTGGGTAAGTCGGGGGTGGGTAAGAAACATGGCCTTGTTGGAACTTTTTCCCATTGTGATGGCGGTGGTGTTGTGGGGCGAGAAATTGGAAAACAGGAAGGTGCGCTTTCATTGTGACAATTTGGGGGTGGTTCAGGCTATTAACAGTTTGTCCGCATCCTCCCCGCCGGTGGTTAGGCTGTTACAGTTTTTGGTATTGCGGTGTTTGTCGCTTAACGTGTGGTTGGTGGCGGAACATGTGGCTGGAGTGGCTAATTCAGTGGCGGATTCTCTTTCTCGTTTGCAGTGGGAGCGGTTCCGGCTTCTTGCGCCAGAAGCGGAGGCGGAGGGTCTGCAGTGTCCGGCGTGGCTGTGGGCGATCCTGGAAGAGAAGTGATGGGGTTGTTGAGGGATTCGTTGAGTCCGGGTACTTGGAGGGAGTATGGTAAGGCGTGGACGACCTGGGAGGCGTGGAATGGGACGTGGGGAGCTGGCGGAGTGGACGGCGAAGTACGGTTGTTGATGTTGTTGGGGCAGTTGAAGAGTGAGGGGTGGTCGGTGTCCAGGGTGAATCATCTTGTTTCAGGTATAGCGTTTGGTTTTAAGTGGCGGGGGCTGGCCGATTTGACTAAGAGTTTTTTGGTGCAACAGGTTTTGAAGGGTTGGCGTAGGGGTGCGGGCAGGGTGCCGGATTGTCGGAGGCCGGTGTCTTTTGAGTTGTTGGTGCGAATGGGGGACAGGTTGAGTGGTGTTTGTAGTTCGGGGTGGGAGCTAGGGCTATTTAAGGCGGCGTTTGCTTTGGCGTTCTTTGGGGCCTTTCGCTTGGGGGAGTTGGTGTGTGGGAGTGTTAGGAGAGCGGGGGGCCTTAGGAGCGAGGATGTTGAGTGGGTGGGGGATAGGTTGCATATTCGGATTCGCAGGTCTAAAACGGATCAGGAGGGTAGGGGGCTGCGTTTTACGTTGTTTGCAGTGCCGGGGTGTAGTATGTGCCCGGTGAGGTGTGCGGAATCGTATGGCGCGAGGCTGGGGAGGGATGAGGTCCCGTTTCTGTGGCATGAGGATGGTTCCTTTTTGTCTCGGTTTCAGTTTCTGGCGGTCTTTAGAAAATGTTTGACGGTTTTGGGGGTGCCGGTCAAGGATTATTCTGGGCATTCATTCAGAATTGGTGCGGCAACTGAGGCAGCCAGGGTGGGCGCCAGTGAGGAGGTGATTAGGCGGATTGGGCGTTGGGAGTCGGTTCGCTTTAAATCGTATGTGCGGCCTGCATTGTTGTAGAGTAAGGAGGTGGGAGGTGATGTTGATTTTGTCCCCTTTTTTGTGTTCACAGGTCGGATGGCGGCGGCGTTGGTGTGGATTTTGGGGCACTCCTATGTGTTCTGGGGTGCGATTAGAGCGGATGTGAGGCCGAGTGGGCGGCAGTTGGGGGTGAGTCCGGAGTTGGCTACGGTCCGGTGGTTAGGCGTCAGAGGTATGTTGTGGGGCGGAGTGTTGAGGGAGGTGCATCGTTTCGTTCGTTTAGATCGTCCTCCTGATGTGTTGGCGTTGCACGTGGGGGGGAATGATTTAGGGAAGCGTCCGTTTAGGGAATTGGTGCGGGATGTCAAGTTTGACTTGCTCAGGATTTGGGCGTTGTTTCCGGGGGTTATCGTTGTCTGGTCTGATATTGTGCCGCGTAAGGTGTGGAGAGGTGCGAGGTCGGTAGAGAGCCTGAATAAGGCTAGGATTAAGGTGAACAGAGCGGTGGGCCGTTTTATGGCAAGGAATGGTGGTGTGGTGGTGCGGCATGAGGTATTGGAGAAGGGTGAGGGTGCGTTTTGGAGGGCAGATGGGGTGCACCTGAATGCGGTGGGTACGGATTTGTGGGCTCTGGGGCTTCAGAGTGGAGTGGAGATAGCTTTGCGGATGTGGAGGGACGCGCAGGGTTGAGGTAGTCAAGCTGCGCGTTCTTGGAGGCGGGGGAGGTCCTTGAAGTGGTGAAATATGGTGGTACTTGAGGATGGGAGGGCCCCGCGGGAGGGGCTGGACTCTCATTGAGGAGCTGATAGGAACTAAGTACGCGTCCATCAGTTGCTGCCTCCGAGCTTGGTTCAACGGCTGGGGGCAAGATGGAGACGCAGGTGTTCCAGTGGTTATAAAGTTATTGGGGCTTCTAGGACCTCCCTCGTCAGGGGTTAACTCATGTTATATTTATGTTGTATTTATTTAATAAACGGCTGCTGTGGCCGATTAAATCCAAGCAGTGGTGTGGTGTGTTTTATTTATATGGGGCTGGGTGAGGGGTGGAGGTTATGGGATGGTTAGGCTTATAGGACTGAACGAATAGCCAATGCCTGCTTCATGTGTGCTGGGCCTAAATATATGCCAATGGACTGTTGCAGTGGTGGCTGACGTGAAGCCTCATTCTCTGCTATGACATGCAGACTGATTCTCTGCTGACATGAAGCCAGATTCTCTGTTACGAGACCTCCCTCCTCTGCCTGGGTGCTGGGCCTAAATATATGCCAATGGACTGTTGCAGTGGTGGCTGACGTGAAGCCTCATTCTCTGCTATGACATGCAGACTGATTCTCTGCTGACATGAAGCCAGATTCTCTGTTACGGGACCTCTCTCCTCTGCCTGTGTGTGTGCTGGGCCTAAATATATGCCAATGGACTGTTGCAGTGGTGGCTGACGTGAAGCCTCATTCTCTGCTATGACATGCAGACTAATTCTCTGCTGACATGAAGACAGATTCTCTGTTACGGGACCTCTCTCCTCTGCCTGTGTGTGTGCTGGGCCTAAATATATGCCAATGGACTGTTGCAGTGGTGGCTGACGTGAAGCCTCATTCTCTGCTATGACATGCAGACTGATTCTCTGCTGACATGAAGACAGATTCTCTGTTACGGGACCTCCCTCCTCTGCCTGGGTGCTGGGCCTAAATATATGCCAATGGACTGTTGCAGTGGTGGCTGACGTGAAGCCTCATTCTCTGCTATGACATGCAGACTAATTCTCTGCTGACATGAAGACAGATTCTCTGTTACGGGACCTCTCTCCTCTGCCTGTGTGTGTGCTGGGCCTAAATATATGCCAATGGACTGTTGCAGTGGTGGCTGACGTGAAGCCTCATTCTCTGCTATGACATGCAGACTGATTCTCTGCTGACATGAAGACAGATTCTCTGTTACGGGACCTCCCTCCTCTGCCTGGGTGCTGGGCCTAAATATATGCCAATGGACTGTTGCAGTGGTGGCTGACGTGAAGCCTCATTCTCTGCTATGACATGCAGACTGATTCTCTGCTGACATGAAGACAGATTCTCTGTTACGGGACCTCCCTCCTCTGCCTGGGTGCTGGGCCTAAATATATGCCAATGGACTGTTGCAGTGGTGGCTGACGTGAAGCCTCATTCTCTGCTATGACATGCAGACTGATTCTCTGCTGACATGAAGCCAGATTCTCTGTTACGGGACCTCTCTCCTCTGCCTGGGTGCCGGGGCCTAAATATCTGAGAATGGACTGTTCCAGTGGTGGGTGACGTGAAGCCAGATTCTCTGCTATGGGACCTCTCTCCAATTGATATTGGTTAATTTTTATTTATTTTATTTTTATTTTTATTCATTTCCCAATCCACATTTGTTTGCATGGGATTTACCTACATGTTGCTGCCTTTTGCAGCCCTCTAGCTCTTTCCTGGGCTGTTTTACAGCCTTTTTAGTGCCGAAAAGTTCGGGTCCCCATTGACTTCAATGGGGTTCGGGTTCGGGACGAAGTTCGGATCGGGTTCGGATCCCGAACCCGAACATTTCCGGGATGTTCGGCCGAACTTCTCGAACCCGAACATCCAGGTGTTCGCTCAACTCTAATCAGGGGCCATTTTTATGCGTCTCAAAAATGTGCCCTGCTGGAGCCTAGAAAAAATTTATTTTAGGCCACGGGAGTACAGGCCACAAAAATTAGGCATTCACCTGACAGAAAAGAACTTGTGATGATGTGGCTGGAGGTACATTAGGCGGTCACTGGATAGAAAATTTACTGTAGGTCAGTACAGGCCCCAGAAATTAGGCATTCACCTGACAGACAAGAACTTGTGATGATGTGGCTGGAGGCAGGGCCGGACTGGCCACAGGGCAGACCGGGCATTTGCCCGGTGGGCCGGGCCGCCTCAGGGGGGCCGCCTCAGGGCTCAAGTGGGTGTGCCGAGTATGCCCTAATCACACTCCTGTGCTCCGCCTCCTGCCAGCCCCGGCCGCACAGCTTAATAATCATCATGACTGTCTGATCAGGGCCGGACTGGCCATAGGGCGGGTCGGGCCGCCTCAGGGCTCGAGTGGGTGTGCCGGTATGGCCTAATCACACCCCTCCCTGTGCTCCGCCTCCTGCCAGCCGCGGCCGCACAGCTTAATCATCACACAAAGACACAGACATAGATACTGACTGTGAGTCCACCCCCACTGCTCCGCCTCCTGTGCTCCGCCTTCCTGACTCCCTCTTCCGGCGGCCGGCAGCGTAACGTCGCTCACTCCGACGTCACGCGCCTGCTCCGCCTTCATTAATAAAGTGGGAGGAGCATGCGCGTGCGGCGTTACGTAGTGAGTGACGTCACGTTACGCTGCCGCCGGCCGCCTTTTTTGAATGTTGAAGAGCGGGACTGGAGCCACCAGCTTCTGCCTGCCCGCCCCAGTAGTGCCCAACTGGCTGTGGCTGCCGCCTGCCCATGCCCACTGACTGTCCAAGGCAGTAAGTTAGTGATAGAATATTAGACAGTAACTTATGTAAGTGAGCTATTGAGCTTGTAAATAAACTTGTGCAAAGTATATGAGTAGTTAGTAACTACTCATATACTTTGCACAAGTTTATTTACAAGCTCAATAGCTCACTTACATAAGGAACAGCGGGGTCTGTCTTACAATAGGGAGGGACACTGTTATGGGGGGGGGGGGAGATATCTGTGGATCATGTGGATGATGAGATGACACATATATATAGCACAAGATGCTTGCGCTGCCATAACAGTGTCATCCACAGATGCCGCCATAACAGTGCCATGCAAAACACAGATATCCCCTTAACAGTCTATTAAGGGGATATCTGTGGATGACACTGTTATGGGATGGGGTCTGTGGATGACGCACTGTTAATAACAGTGCATCATCCACAGATGGCCCCATAACTGTGTGTCCTCCACAGATGCCCATAACAGTGCGTCATCCACTGATGCCCCCATAATAGTGTCATCCACAGATGCCCCATTTATAGTGTCATTCACAGATCCCCCATAACAGTGCGTCATCCACAGATGCCCCCATAACCGTGTGTCATCCACTGATGCCCCCATAATAGTGTCATCCACAGATGCCCCATTAATAGTGTCATTCACAGGTCCCCCATAACAGTACGTCATCCACAGATGCCCCCATAACTGTGTGTCATCCACTGATGCCCATAACAGTGTGTCATCCACAGATGCCCCCAATAGTGTCATCCACAGATGCCCCATTTATAGTGTCATTCACAGATCCCCCATAACAGTGCGTCATCCACAGATGCCCCCATAACCGTGTGTCATCCACTGATGCCCTTATAATAGTGTCATCCACAGATGCCCCATTAATAGTGTCATCCACAGGTCCCCCATAACAGTGTGTCATCCACAGGTCCCCCATAACAGTGTGTCATACTGTCATCCACAGATCCCCCATAACAGTGCGCCTGCGCACTGAGGAGAGACAGAAAGGAGGGCACATAATCAGTGGAAGCAAGCAGAGGACGGCACAGCAGACGACTGAATCGCTTCTTTTGTAAGTAAATTGTTTTATTATAAATGTAGTTTAATGTTTTTGTCTTTTATTATATTCTGGCTTTTGCTTGGTTATGTATGATGCTTTTTGATAATAAGTAAATGTAGTGGTGCTATAATGTGGACCCCAGGCCTCTCTGATGTCCTGCAGGCTGGGCTGGCGCTGTGGCAGCATACGGTTGGTCAGGCAGCAGAAAGGCTCTGGGGCTGTCATTGGGTGCTCTGGAACTTTCCCCTTCACAGCCACTGCTATCTCTCTCTCCTACAGTGCAGACTCTGCAAGAGGCTTTCCATTTGCTCTCCGTCCTCTTAAAAGTCTATGGGAATCAAAACGGATCCATCTGGTTCCTGTTATGCAAGACGGAAAACAAAGTCCTGCCGACAGGGACCCAGACGGCTCCGTTATGCTTTCTCATAAACTTCTATTAGGACAGAGCAAAACGGAATGCCTCTTGGGGTCCATTCACACGTCCGTTGTTTCTTTCCTGATCTGTTCCGTTTTTTGCGGAACAGATCTGGACCAGATCTGTACCCATTCATTTTCAATTGGTCCTGAAAAAAAGAAATCGGACAGCTCAATGTCTGATTTTTTTTCAGGACCCATTGAAAATTAATGGGTACAGAACTGGTCCAGATCTGTTCCGCAAAAAACGGAACAGATCGGGAAAGAAACAACGGACGTGTGAATGGACCCCAAGAGGCATTCCGTTTTGCATTCCATCTGGCCATTCCATTATATTCCGAAACTGAACCTATAACGGAATGGCATAACGCAGATGTAAACCCACCCTGTACGGAATAGGTGGTATTTGCCAGAGTTGCTGGAGAACTGTGAGTGCAATTTCGGGGGCACTGACCTGTACAGGGTGTGAGGATGGGGAGGTTGAGATCCACTGAGGATATTATAAGACTTTTCTGTAGCTTCCTATAATGTTGCAAGATCTGTATGTTGGTTGTTGCAAAGCTTGTGTGTTGGCTGAAGCCTTCCTATCTTACTGGTGGCTGGCCCTGCCCCTCAATTGTGCTTCCGGGTTTGGCTCCGCCCCTAGACTGCAAGGGGGTGGGGCCTGTTGGAGGTCATGTGATTGGGCTGCTCAGTCAAAAATGCCCGGGCCTATTTTTTGTCCCAGTCCGGCCCTGGCTGGAGGTACATTAGGCGGTCACTGGATAGAAATTTTACTGTAGGTCAGTACAGGCCCCAGAAATTAGGCATTCACCTGACAGACAAGAACTTGTGATGATGTGGCTGGAGGTACATTAGGCGGTCACTGGATAGAAATTTTACTGTAGGTCAGTACAGGCCCCAGAAATTAGGCATTCACCTGACAGACAAGAACTTGTGATGATGTGGCTGGAGGTATATTATGCGGTAACTGGATAAAAATGTATGCAATTTGGGTAGTATTCAATTCTTGCAGATCACGTACACCCATACATGCTGATTGTCGTCCCTTGGGTGGATGGGATCTTCCAGCAAGGAAATGCAACATTTCACATGGCTAGAAATGTCCAACTTTGGTGGGAAGAGTATGACCAAGACTTCCAAGTATTACCTTGGCCACTAATTCCACAGACTTGAACCCTATTGAGCATCTGTGGGATTGTTCGCTCTATGGATCCTCCCTCACACACGTTCCAGCAGCTGTGGAATGCACTGCTGTCAGCATGACTCCACATACCTGTGACAACCTAGAAGGACCTTTTTGAGTCACCCCCGACCCCTCTGGCTGCTGGTTGTGCTGTACTTGGCGGTTACTCTGGATATTAGCTTGCGGTCATAATAATGTGACTTGACTGTGTGTATACAGTCTGTGCAGCTAATGATAGGTAATGAGTAACCTTCAATATGTTCCCTGTTACAGCTGTATATGTACAACGTAATTATCGCAATGGCAATTATCTTGTCTAGTTTGTCATACAAAATAGGTGAAAAGTGGACCGGAAGCAAACTAACATTTTATTTCACTTTCATTATTCATGCAGTATATGGACAGTACCATCATTAGAAATATTTCAGGGCAATAGTTTGGTACAGTTATGGCTAACCTCTGGCACTCCCGCTGTCCTCCATTTATACGACTCCCAGCAAGCTCCATTCATTTCTATGGGGTTTCTGAGAACAGCCAAGCAAGTGTGCATCTTGGGAGTTGTAGTTTTACCACAGCCGGAGTGCCGGAGGTTAGCCATCACAGGTTTAATAGATCTTAGGATGCTAGTGACATACTCAAGGAAACAAAAAGCTAGTAACTTCTAGAAGATAAGATGAAAACAGCACATCTGGTAATATTGGGCAAAATCTTGATGTCACTTTGCTATAGGTGGTGCGATTATACTGTAACATTGTATATGATTATTGTCTGCATATCGTAAATTAAAATATGAACTATGACCATGAACTATGGTTGTCATCCGGAAGAACGGATCCAGTATTTATTTTTTTCTCATTTTTAAAGGTCTGCAATTCCGGCAAGTGTTCAGGATTTTCGGCCGGAGAGAAAACTGCAGCATGCTGTGGTATTTTCTCTGGCCACAAAACGTAAGAGGGACTGAGCTAAAGACATCCTGATGCATGCTGAACGGATTGCTCTCCATTCAGAATGCATTAGGATAAGGCTACTTTCACATTAGCGTTCGGGGCTCCGCTTGTGAGTTCCGTTTGAAGGCTCTCACAAGCGGCCCCGAACGCATCCGTACTGCCCTAATGCATTCTGAGTGGATGCGGATCCGCTCAGAATGCATCAGTCTGGCAGCGTTTGCCCTCCGCTCCGCTCAGCAGGCGGACACCTGAATGCTGCTTGCAGCATTCAGGTTTCCGTCTGGCCAGGGTGGAGGCAAACGGACCCGTCCAGACTTACAATGTAAGTCAATGGGGACGGATCCGTTTGAAGTTGACACAATATGGCTTAATTTTCAAACGGATCCGTCCCCCATTGACTTTCAATGTAAAGTCTGGACAGATCTGTCTGAAGCTACTTTCACACTTAGAATTTTTTCAAAAATATAATGCAGACGGATCCGTCCAGACTTTACATTGAAAGTCAATGGGGGACGGATCCGTTTGAAGTTGACACACTATGGCTCAATTTTCAAACAGATCCGTCCCCCATTGACTTTCAATGTAAAGTCTGGACGGATCCGTCTGAGCTACTTATATTTTTTCTAAAATATAATGCAGACGGATCCGTTCTGAACGGATCCCAACGTCTGCATTATATGAGCGGATCCGTCTGTGCAGACCCCAGACGGATCCGCTCTGAACGCAAGTGTGAAAGTAGCCTAAAACTGATCATTTTTTTTCCGGTATTGAGCCCCTAGAATGGAACTCAATACCGGAAAACAAAAACGCTAGTGTGAAAGTACCCTAAGTTTTGTAATATCTGAGAATTCATATCTTGAAAACAGGCCCGTAACACAATCAAAGGTTCCTTTTCAGTTAATTATCCTCTTACATAGATATGGTCAAAAATAAACTGTGCGAGTCTGTCTTTCCAGGATCAGTAGAAGTCAGCAGATTCACACTGGCAGTTACTGACGTCACAATCCTGTTTTTTTTTTTTTTAAAGCAAGTGCTAACACGTGAAGCAGGTCGGGAAGCTGTATCCGGATCCCCACGCTTTATTGCACAGCACATTATACCTGGTTACTCATTAGCCACCCTTTCAAGTCAAGAGGAGGGAATACAACGCTCCTTCACATAGCAATGTTTCATCTATACTAGCGTTCACATTCAGCCGCTTTAAAAGCAAGCAAGCCTGGCCTAGGAATGAAATATGCAAACTGTACAAAGCTCAGCTGTAGTTCATGTATAGAAAAGAGTCAGAATGATTCCCACCTGCCTGTCTGGACGGCAAGCAAACAATAGGCAGGTGGTGCGAAAAAAGGCCTTCACAAAGAAGTCAATTCCACATAATAAACAACAAACATGGTTCATTTATGTTACGGTATGGGGAAATGTACATTAAAAGAAACTTGACATCTACAGTGTGACAATACTAGGCCCTCAATGTTAGGGTCTCACTATGATGAAAAGCTCCATTATATGGAGGCTATGACATATACCTGAGAGCTGCTTTACATATACTGGCTATCTGGTTCAGTTCTCCTCCAGCGTGAAGCTAGAACCGATCCCACTGTTTTCTATGGGATAGTTCACATACATCCGATGCATCACTTACAGCACTGAAAGTCTAATGGCACCAGACAAATAACCGCTGCATGCTAGTCTTGTCTATAGACCCCGGAGCTGTGTACTGAAGTGCATTACACATACATCAGTTGTGTCTGGACGACATACAGCAGTCTGCTGCGCCATTCCCTCCAGCAAAAAACAACAGGATTCAGGCAATACAGGAGTGAAGCAACTAGAATTTATCAAGTTTCTGTCCCAAAGTCATCAATAGCAGAGGGCTGTTATGAAGGTCGTCAACACATTACGATATGTGTCTCCTTCTCTGCTAATGCATGAATTCTGCTGACTGTATCGAGGGGATGGAGCTGCTGTTCCAAACAAAATCACAGCCACAACTACATTCAGAGATGAAGCTTCTGGACCCCAAAGCAAAACAAGGTTCCTTAACAGGGCAGTACAGGACGTACAATGAGGTTTTTTTTTATCATACTAGTGTATTTTTAAATGGCAAAGTGGCATTGGTGCCCCCTCTGGCACTAGGGATCAGGTGAGACTTCTACCTCTGCCCTTCCAACAATTATTCCTGGAACATTTCTTAAAAGCATATATTAAAGGGGTTGTTTACCCCAAGGGCTTTTGGGCAGACCCCCCCCCCCCCCAGCTGGACCTTCAGAGGGAATCATATTTACCACTGCTTCGCTATCCACCTCACCGCTGCAGTTCTTCCATCTCCCCGCATCATGTTTGATGTGGTTCACATGGCTAATGCAGCCAATCACTGGCCACATGGTGACGTCCCCTATGCACCATGTGACCCAGTGACATAAAGCACGGCAAACACGTTAACGATGCAGCTAGTCATTGGCTGCAGTGGCCATGTTATGTGATTCAAATAGGATGGGACGTTGATGCGTGGAGACCGGAGAGCTGTTGTAATAATAGTTCATGTAAATTCGGCTAACAAGCGGGCAATGATCAGGAAGGATCGGTTCTCCCTTAACCATTGGCTGCTGTATCGGCCAATGTAAAATATCCATAAGCTTATGTTGTGGGTGGACCAAGTGGGTGTTGCTTGTATTGATAATGTCCATTATTGGCATGCTACATCTAGTTATAGAACACAGTTTCAGAGGTCTCTTGTTTGACCCTGAACATTTTGCATACATAAAGTCACACCTTGATGCATTACCAAACACCATACACCCAATATCAACTCTCAAGGTAAAGCATAGAATCAGAGGAAAGCAATTGCAGATAAAAGCCTAGAGACGTCAAGAAGTTCCTCAAAGACGCATCTCCAAGGAGCTACTTGTATTGTCTCTGAACCACTTAAACATCAAGGATGACTACTCATCAAATTGATTCATACCTAGCTTCGTATATATCACTTAAACATGGCTAAACAGCAGTGAAAGAGAAGACCAATTACACTAATTACAATGAAATGTGCTTACTAGACTCTACATAAAAGTAAGCAAAGCTGCAGTATAAACACTTCCGTGCCAAATCAAGCGAAATACAGCACATTTTCAATTTTGCAGGACTTTGATGTGTATATGACTTGTTTGACTTTTTTTTTCTACAGCAGACTTAAATTTTTTTCTAAAGCTATTCTGTTTTAAATCTGTCTGAAAGGGCAGTGAATACAAATTAACACATTAATCCAGACAGATGTCCTTCAATAATTCTGCGGTCCAATCGTCTGTTGAGCGGTCATAACACAGCTACAATTACTTAATACAAATCATTAATAACATAAAAACTTACATAAAAATAGCATAACAACACAAAAAGGCATTACAATAGACTGTCCTTGCAGACCCCATGTTAGCAAACAGGGACAATTACACAAAGTGATAACCAGGGGTGCACCTAGCCTTTCTGCTGCCTGAGGCGAAAACTGAAATGGTGCCCCCCCCCATGCCAATTTCGTAACCTAACCCCTTCCCTTCAGCCCATGGCCCTTCGGCTGCCCTATCTTGCCCCTATTTGGTGCTGCCTGAGGCGATCGGCTCACCTGGCCTCATTGGTGGTGCACCCCTGGTGATAACTATGTATGTATGTATCGTTATGTGAGGTCATAATGTTAATTGCACTAAATGCCTTAGCAAGATGAGTAACGTATACATATATGGCTAAAGGTTCATCTTAAGCGTGAACAGATGTCTAAAGGAACATATCTATTTCACTAGTAGTGATGAGCAGCAGGGGCTATATTCGAAGTAGTTTCACACTTTTTTGTTATGTATATAATTCCACATGTGTTAATTCATAGTTTTGATGCCTTCAGTGTGAATCTACAATTTTCATAGTCATGAAAATAAAGAAAACTCTTTGAATGAGAAGGTGTGTCCAAACTTTTGGTCTGTACTGTATATATAAGCTAACTATCTATCTAATGTAATTAAACAGTAAATCACAGAGCACAGCAATGACCCTACTGTCTCTCTCAGAACTTTAAAAAACTGTAGAAAATGGCTGCTGGGGAGGTTCTTATATAGTAAGGGGTAGACAACTTTCCTATTGGTTGCTAGGGATGTTGCTAAGCTCAGACAAAGACACTGCAGCCTTCTCAATGGCCCACAAGCAAGAAAGGTTACTGATGGAAAAAAATGAAAATTACGAAATTACGAATATATATATCACTATATTCTAAATATTTGCAAATTCTCGAAGTGCCGATATTCGCGATTAATATTCACGATTCTAATATTCGCGCCCAACACTATTCACTAGTGAGTAACTGCTTCTTGGCGACCCCTACATGTAGATGCGCCTGAATGAAGGAACCATATCTACACCACCTGAAGTCCTGTTGTGTGTGTGACAAATACTTTGGACAGACTCGAGTAAGCAAGTTGTTGTACCAGAACCAGGCCTGTAGAGGTTGTGGTGTCATAGACGGAGAGATCCTGATGCTTGCTCTTGATGGGTGGTCACAGGATATTAGAAGTTCCAAGATAAGCAGGTTATCTTGGAACCTTTTTAGTTGTTGCCCACGTAAATATCCTGAGTGCTGCTGGGTTTTAACTTTATTTTACAGTCTAGAAGCATCATTTTAGCCCAAATGATAATTGGATAAGGAAACTGCAATAACATTAGCTGCAGTATCAATAAATATGGACAGTCTTGAATTGTCTCATCAATAGAGTACAGCAGTCAGGGTTCAACAAAATGTATAGACTTCAACAGAATATAACCATCCAACATTGCTGAACTGCATGAACACTGCAGTCAGCTGTTGCAGTCTATGTATGGGCTGCAGACAATATCTCCTGTCACATACCAATGTGTAAGAAAAAATGCAGTCTAAACCTAGCCGTATTAAAAACCCCTTTCCATATTCAGTTACAGGGCATATGTATGTCCTAGAGGGAAATTCTCAACTTGGGACACCCTTTATGAGTCAGAAAAGAGATCCTCTGCAAAGAACTGTATTATGTCTGGTCAGCTTATCTCAAGGGGTTAGAGAAGCTAGATCTGAGGTGATCACTAGGGTAACTTTAATCTAAGATGGGATGTCCAGATGGGACACCTCCTTTAAGTCTCCATACTATTACATGACTAAATGGATTTTGGTGTGTGCTACACTGGGGGGAATACATACCTGAGAGGCATTGCTTTTTCTTCCATACAAACTGGATTTCACAATGGATATACTGATCAATGGTGCACATAGCAAGTCGATAAGCTAACAAGTTATGTGTAAAACCAACTTAAAGACGCTATGTCCTGGCAGGTCATTTCCACGTTATGTAACCAAATGTTCATGGCAGTCATCCGGTCTGAGGTATCTTTTATTCTCATGAGACAAGCACATTTTAACTGTGTGTAACATTGTTATTGCAGTGTTATGCCCCAAAAACCTCTTCTGGGTGACTGAGTTACATTCTTCTGACAATTAGGGAAGACGTTTTCAATTCTGAACAAATTTTGAAAAAATGTGTTCAATTTAAATAAAAGAGTTCACTTATAAAAGTTAGATAGTGTATGTTCTCTCATTACAGAAGTATGTTCTCTCATTACAAAGTGCAATAATGGTATACTAACGTACATGTGATTCAAATCTGAATCCTCTCAACTTCTTCTGAAAATAATGGGAAAGTGTGAAGCCATTGGAACCTTAAAAGATTAGATTTCTACTACAATTTGTACCACAGCGTGGATAGATAGATAGATATGTCTGTAAAACTACACCAGGGGGTTACCTGACATGGATATGTGACTTTTTTGTGACTTTTTCAAATGCTGCACACCATAAAGGAGACATAAAAGTGTTCTAATCGGTAATCCTGACCTACTTTTCACTCAAGTTCTGAAAGTAGCGAGGCTTACCAAATGTAAAAATTTGACCACGTGGCAAAATTATGCACCAAACGTTGCGCATGGACATCACTTGTGACATTTTATACGCCACAAAACTGTCCCCCTCAGACTGTACATGGAAACAAACTGAAGACAAGCCAACCATTAATATTTTTCTTCTTCTATTATCTTTGGAACCCAATAAAACATCTCCTAACTGGATTGTGCTGCAGCTCCTTTTTCAAACATGGGTGGGATTTTCATCCAGAATCTATGCCCGTTTATAACCATGAATAGAGCTGGAACTAAATATGAAACAGAAACACATCACCGGAGCTGGAGTAGACTAATAGATGCCAGATGATGTCACAAGCCGCACAAGTGGCAATTCTTTTACCCTATTAATATACATTACTGTTCAGTGGTATCCAAGCAGATTTTCTGGAACACCAGAGTTGGCTCCTTTCCCTTCTACATCCTCATCCATCCCAAAATGGGCAGTTCTGGCACAACATTAACAACTGTGACACAGCCTGAATCCCAGACCAAAGCAGCTTCACTGAAACCACTACAGACTTTTTTGTAGATTGTAGATATTAAAAGTTATGAACAAGTCTATGAAACGACTTATTCAACAGTCCTAGACAACACATCACATGAGGTCCATGGAGTCTCCTTGGAATATTTATTTGATTTCACAGGGTAATTTACTTTTTCTCAGAAAAAAGAAAAAATATTTTATGATTGAGAGTGTTGACATGTTATGTCTGTGTTGGCATCTAATGAGGAAGGAAGCCATAAATGCAGCAAAAAGACAGATTTTATCATTGCAGGTAAATAGGAATAGGGGTTATTGCAAGAATGTGCCAAAACGTACTAATCCAAACCCTGGATTCCCAATAGATCACTTGAACAAATGAACCGCAATGCTAGTAAAGTATAGCGCCACATAATGCACCTTTTCACAATTTTTTTCACTATACAATGTCCTCTCTTGACTTAGTCAAATGCTGTGCCAAAGGTGCCACAGTCCTTTCTCTCTTGGAGATGGTGGTAGTTTCCACAGACCTTCCATAAGACCGTGTATATGTCATAACTTAAATTTGTGGAGAAAACTCCTTTAAAGCTCAGTGTTAAAAGGTTTTGTATATAGATGGGCATACCTAGCTAGGCCATCAATGTGTAATCAGTGGGGGGTGTCTAATCCACAAGGCCCTAACATCCAGAAGAACAAAGGGTCCATGGCACTCTTGGGAGTGCAATAGCTTCTCCAATATTTATCTATGCACAGTGGCACATCTCTAAATGGGCCTCATGCTGTGGCTCAGCTCCATTTATTCAATATATTACCTTGAAGGGGTTTGGGCAGACCCTTCATCATAGAGAATCATACTTACCTGATCATTGCCACTGGATTTTGACTCCTTTGCTCTGCTTCAGCTCCTGGTTCTCACTGCATCAACATCCAGTTTGATGGAGGCCACGTGGCCACTGCAGCCAATGACTTCCTGCAGTGGTGATGTGTCCCCCATGCATGGGACCTAGTAACATAACGCATAGGGGACCTGTTACCGCTGTGACCAGTCATTGGCTGCAGCAGTCACACGACTCGCCTCAAGCCGGATGCAAATGAGGGGAGACCCGACATCTGCAGTGGCAGAGAAGGAGCCAGAACCCAGTGGTGGGTATCAGATAATGAGCATTTCTTCTACAAGTCCGGCCACACTTTGGGTCCTGCCTGGAAGGTTACCATTTAAAGAGTCAACAAGTGATTATCAGTAATATTAAAAATGAAAACTAAAGCCAACAAAAAAGGTTTTTCTCCTTTGTGAAATCCCCTATGCCATTTGATTAATCCATAAGTTTCATAACTTCATTTGCTTGAAATTTGTTTAATTATCTGTCACTACAGCTTTTAACATTGGAATATTCTAGTAATAACAATGCAAAATTTTACCGTACAATTTTTTTTTAACCATAAATGGATATTTACATTGTAGTAAAGTATCTCAGTACATATGAGGATAAATTACCAATATCTAAAGTTCTATTTGATTGTGGGCAAAGGGTCACATTTCCAGATGATGCCCTTTTTACTTCATTCCTCCAAGAATTCTTCTCCAGACATGTGGTTTGCCTTTCTCCACACAGAGGGTCTGCCTGTTCAGCTTCATATATCAAGGTACCCCTCACAGGAAACCCAAACTTTGCTAAAAGGAAATACCAGACCTCTCTGCGAGGAATCAGGCAGATTGCCATCTCCTTGTTTCAAGCCCAGCATCCAATAACACAACACTAGTTTCTATACTCCTGTCCTCCAAAAGACTGCTAAGAAAGTATATCACAATATCCACAATCTTCAACCCTATAGTAATACTTCCATGATGAAGCATCCTTCTGGTAGAGGCTAGTTACAGTGGCTAATGATCCAGTCTATATATCCTTTGAGCAGCATCTGGGAATGTTTTCTATGACACTTTCCTGTTACCAGGAGTAAACAGGAAAGTCAGAGGAGACAGGAATTGAGTAAAATTTTCAGTAGACAGCCTACAATTCAGTAAAGGTAGCAAATATTTCTACTGGTCCTATGAAACAATGTATCCAGCCCCCTCTATACACGATCAGCTTTGTATCTAACACAAAGCAACCACACTCAGAGGTGAGAACTTCCATCTGTGGCCACAAAGCCTTCATGTAGGCACTTCATTCACAGTATGACCAGTTCTGTCTACAAGGAACTACTACTACTAAAGAATGGAAAATCACCGCAAACAGAATGACTGGTAGACCTGGACTCACCTCTATGAAGAAGTTATCCATTGTTGAGAGTTGTAGCTTCAAGAAGTCAAGTCTAGAGGAAGATCCTGGGGAACCATGTGCTACATGTAATAGTAGTATATGTCTGGATAGTTAATCCATTCTCCTCAGGGATCAGTAATGCACCTTCAACCGGAGTCTTTGTCCTGCCCTGAGAGTAAGTGGCACTGGGACACCTTGAGGCTGATGTTCTGCTCCCAGTACAGGTGGGTCTGGAGAGAGGTCCTGCAGTCACAGAAGTCCTCTGCTGGTTCCCGGGATTAAGTTGAAGTAGTTTGGTGCAGACTCCCCGGCTCTGTCACTGCTGACTGTGCTCTGCTGGGCTGCTGCCGGGAGCCTGGCCCTCCCCTGTCCCAGTATGAGGTCCCTCCCCTGGAACTGCCAATCACCTGCAGCCTGCACACGTCCTGCAGGCACCAGGATCTGCTCCTGGCTGAGGTGACCTGCTCATCCTTTCTATGGAGAGAATAGGAAGCAATTCCAACAGCTGGACGGAGGGAGGCAGAGCGCTCAATAGGACAGTGTGTGCAGGAGAAGGACGGCGACAGCTGGGGAGCAGACGTCCCTCATCACCCTGCACAGGAGGTGCGGCTCTGCAGCAGCCAGCTACTCTGTATCTGTACAATATACAGATATATGTACATAGAGTCTTTGGCACTGGGGGCAGGTCCTTTCTCTGCCCCCACCACAATACTTAACCCCTTAAGGACACAGCCGTATTACACCTTAGGACCAGGCCATTTTTTGCAAATCTGACCAGTGTCACTTTAAGTGGTGATAACTTTAAAACGCTTTGACTTATCCAGGCCATTCTGAGATTGTTTTTTCGTCACATATTGTACTTTATGACACTGGTAAAATAAAGTAAAAAAAAAATATTTTTTTTGCATAAAAAATGCCAAATTTACCAAAAATTGGGAAAAATTAGCAAATTTCAAAGTTTCAGTTTCTCTACTTCTGTAATACATAGTAATACCCCTAAAAATTGTGATGACTTTACATTCCCCATATGTCTACTTCATGTTTGAATTATTTTGGGAATGATATTTTATTTTTTGGGGATGTTACAAGGCTTAGAAGTTTAGAAGCAAATCTTGAAATTTTTCAGAAATTTACAAAAACCCAATTTTTAGAGACCACTACAGCTCTGAAGTCACTCTGCGAGGCTTACATAATAGAAACCACCCAAAAATGACCCCATTCTATAAACTACACCCCTCAAGGTATTCAAAACTGATTTTACAATCTTTGTTAACCCTTTAGATGTTGCACAAGAGTTATTGGCAAATGGGGATGAAATTTGAGAATTTAATTTTTTGCCTAATTTTCCATTTTAACCCATTTTTTCTACTAACAAAGCAAGGGTTAATAGCCAAACAAGACTGTATCTTTATTGCCCTGACTCTGCCGTTTACAGAAACACCCCATATGTGGCCGTAAACTACTGTACGGCCACACAACGGGGCGTAGAGTGAAAGGTGCACCGTTTGGTTTTTGGAAGGCAGTTTTGCTGGACTGGTTTTTTGACACCATGTCCCATTTGAAGCCCCCCTGATGCACCCCTAGAGTAGAAACTCCATAAAAGTGACCCCATCTAAGAAACTACACCCCTCAAGGTATACAAAACTGATTTTACAAACTTTGTTAACCCTTTAGGTGTTGCACAAGATTTAATGGAAAATAGAGATACAATTTCAAAATTTCACTTTTTTGGCAGATTTTCCATTTTAACATTTTTTTTTCCAGTTACAAAGCAAGGGTTAACAGCCAAACAAAACTCATTATTTATGGCCCTGATTCTGTAGTCTACAGAAACACCCCATATGTGGTCATAAACTGCTGTACAGGCACACGGCAGTGCGCAGAAGGAAAGGAATGCCATACGGTTTTTGGAAGGCAGATTTTGCTGGACTGTTTTTTTTGACACCATGTCCCTTTTGAAGCCCCCTGATGCACCCCTAGAGTAGAAACTCCATAAAAGTGACTCCATCTAAGAAACTACACCCCTCAAGGTATACAAAACTAATTTTACAAACTTTGTTAACCCTTTAGGTGTTGCACAAGATTTAATGGAAAATAGAGATACAATTTCAAAATTTCACTTTTTTTGGCAGATTTTCCATTTTAATATTTTTTTTCCAGTTACAAAGCAAGGGTTAACAGCCAAACAAAACTCATTATTTATGGCCCTGATTCTGTAGTTTACAGAAACACCCCATATGTGGTCGTAAACTGCTGTACGGGCACACGGCAGGGCACAGAAGGAAAGGAATGACATACGGTTTTTGGAAGGCAGATTTTGGTGGACTGGTTTATTTACACCATGTCCCATTTGAAGCCCCCCTGATGCACCCCTTGAGTAGAAACTCCAAAAAAGTGACCCCATTTTAGAAACTACGGGATAGGGTGGCAGTTTTGTTGGTACTAGTTTAGGGTACATATGATTTTTGGTTGCTCTATATTACACTTTTTGTGCGGCAAGGTAACAAGAAATAGCTTTTTTGGCACCGTTTTTTTTTCCCGTTATTTACAACATTCATCTGACAGGTTAGATCATGTGGTAATTTTATAGATATAGAGCAAGTTGTCACGGATGCGGCGATACCTAATATGTATACAATTTTTTTTATTTATGTAAGTTTTACACAATGATTTCATTTTTAAAACAAAAAAAAATGTTTTAGTGTCTCCATAGTCTAAGAGCCATAGTTTTTTCAATTTTTGGGAAATTATTGTAGGGTCTCATTTTTTGTGGGATGAGATGACGGTTTGTTTGGCACTATTTTGGGGTGCACATGACTTTTTGATTGCTTGCTATTACACTTTTTGTGACGGAAGATTACAAAAAATTGCTTTTTTTACACCGTTTTTATTTTTATTTTTTACGGTGGTCACCTGAGGGGTTAGGTCATGTGATATTTTTATAGAGCCGGTCAATACGGACGCGGCGATACCTAATATGTATACTTTTTTTATTTATGTAAGTTTTACACAATGATTTCATTTTTGAAACAAAAAAAATTCATGTTTTAGTGTTTCCATAGTCTAAGAGCCATAGTTTTTTCAGTTTTTGGGCGATTACCTTGGGTAGGGTATGATTTTTGCGGGATGAGATAACGGTTTGATTGGCGCTATTTTGGCGTACATGCGACTTTTATGATCACTTTTATTACCTTTTTTGGGAAGTAAGGTGGGCAAAATTTCAATTTCATCATAGTTTTTTATTTTTTATTTTTATGGCGTTCACCGTTCGGGTAAAGTAACATGACCGTTTTATAGATCAGGTCGTTATGGACGCGGCGATACCAAACATGTGTAGGGAATTTTATTTTTTTCATTTTTAATCAGTGATAAATGTGTTTTTTGATTTTTACTTTATTTTCACTTTTTTTGACCCAGACCCACTTGGTTCTTGAAGATCCAGTGGGTCTGATGTCTGCATAATACAGTACAGTGCAATATATATTGTACTGTACTGTATTTTACTTACACTTTGTCTGAACAGACCTATGCCTTCAGCACAGATCTGTTCAGAACCATGGACAGCAGGACGCCTGAGAAGGCGTCCTGTTGCAATGGGAACCTTCCCCGTCTGCTCAGTAGTGGCCAGAACTGCGCAGACGGGGAAGGGTAAGGACGGGGCTTCGGGGGGCTGCCTGGGAGCTCTCTCCCTCTCCATTTGGGGGGCTGCAAAGGCACAGCAGCCCCCCGATGGGAGAGGGAGGGAGCTCCCTGAGTTGTTAACCTTTTCCATACAGCGGTCCGTACGGACCGCTGTATGGAAAGGGTTAAACGGCTGACATCGCATCACCGATGTCAGCCGTTTATACCAGGGTGCCAGCAATGTGCTGGCACCCTGGTATACCCACTAGACGCCAACGATTATGCAATGGGAGGCGGGCGGGGGATCGCGATCCCGCCTGCCGCACCGCCCGCCTCCCGCACCGCCCGCAACCCTCCCCCTGCACCTCCCACCAGGCTCAAATAACTCAGGGGTGCAGGGGGAGGGTTACTGGAACATTTTTTGAATCCTAAAGTTTCTGATCCCCACGGTCAGGGACCGCGGGGATCAGAAACTGCAGAAATCGCAGCAAACCGCAGGTCTGAATTGACCTGCGGTTTGCCGCGATCGCCAACATGGGGGGGTCACGGGACCCCCCCGCGCATTTAGCCTAGGTGCATGCTCAATGATTTGAGCAGGCACCTGGTTCCGATCACTGCCAGCCGCACGGCAGTGATCGGAAATACACAGGGCGTACATGTATGCCCTGTGTCCTTAAGTACCAGGGCACAAGGGCGTACCTGTACGCCCTGTGTCCTTAAGGGGTTAAAAAACATTTTTCCCCCTCACAGTAATATTGCCCTCCTTGTACAACCTTCACAGTAGTTTTGGCCACATATGTGCCCCCTCACAGTAGTTATACCCGTATTGTGCGCCCTAACTGTAGTTATGCCCACACAATGCCCCCTCATAGTACTTATACCCTCACTGGACAACTTTAACAGTAGTTATGCTGACATTGTGCCCCCTTAAAGTACTCATCCCTTCATTGTGCACCCTTCACAGTAGTTATGTCCTCCTCACAGTAGTTATGCCCTCTGTGCCCCCTTCAGATTTGTAATGCCCAATTTCTGCCTCTTTTACAGTAGTTATGCCCATTGTGCCTCATTCATAGTAGTAATGCCCATTATGCCCCCTTTATAGTAGTAATCCCCTATGGGATGTATGTATCGTTATCCCTATGGGTCCCCTTAATAGTAATAATGCCCTTTGTGCCCTTTTGTAGTAGTAATACCATCTGTGCCCCCTCCATAGTAATAATGCCCATTGTGCCCCCTCAATAGTACTAATTCCCTCTGTGTCCCTTTGTAGTGTAGTAGTAATGCCCTCTGTGCCCTCTCTATAATAGTAATACCCATTGTGCCCCCTCCATACTAGTAATGCCCATTGTTCCACCTCCATGGTAGTAATGCCTATTGTGTCCCCTTTATAGTAGTAATGCCCTCTGCGCCCTCTCCATAGTGCCCCCCTAATAGTAATAATGCCCTCTTTGCCCCCTTTGTAATAGTAATACCCTGGGGATGAGCAAATCGACTTCGGATGAAACATCCAAAGTCGATTCACATAAAACTTTGTTCTAATACTCTATGGAGCAGGAGCTCAGTACAGTATTAGAATGTATTGGCTCCATTGAGTCGAAGTTATTACTTTGAGAAGTCTCGTGAGACTTTGCATAATAACTTCGCAAATTGATTTATACTGTTAAAAACCATTTCCCGAACTTGGGTTCGGCTCCAAGTGGTACCTCATCGGAGCCAATACATTCTAATACTGTACTCGCTCCGTACAGTATTGAAACAAAGTTTTATGCAAATCGACTTTCATCGATGTTTCATCCAAAGTTGATTTGGTCATCCCTAGCCCTGACACACAGTGGGTGCTTTTCTTTCTTTCTTTTTTTTTTTCACAGAAGCTGAGGTTGAGCTCGGCTGCAGTGTATATTTGCACACACATTGTCTGTGACACACACAACACTAGTGGCCACTTCAATTCACTACAAGGCACACAGCTGTTTTGTTGCTGAGGAGGACTAGAGAGGAGCACTGGATCAAGCGAGCGACTCCAAAGATGGAAGGTTTTTTCACACCTGGAGTAGGGTGGACAGCGGCGAGCATACAAGTGAGCCAGATAGGTGCATGCGCACTCCCTGACTCTGACTCATCAGAGAGCGTACTATTTCATAGGCTGATCCCCCTGCTGTGGCTCTGCCCACGTGACCTCCCCTTCTCTGTCCCTCTGTCACTGCTGGCTGCGCTCATTTCGCCAGAGCCATTCATTAAATGTTTCACTGAATAGCAGTGGCTGGCCGGGATTCCCTCTCACTTACAGTTCACTGCCTTACAGTATAGCTGACACCCGCCCCACCCCAGGGGCGGATTAAGTACATGAAAGGCCCGGGGCTGTCTACCCAACTTGGGCCCCTCCCTCTATTTTAGTTTAGTTTTTTTTGTATGAAGAGGCTGCGGTGCTTCATGAGTGCCACAGTCTCTTCCTAGGCCATATGACATCTTCAGACCGCCAAATTGGGTCCTAAACTGAAAAATTTGGTTGCCAAATTTTAAATCCATATAATTATAATAAAAAAGACATGGAGGAGAATACAGCACCACATATCTCTTACATACAGTGACATCTCCTGTCACGTAGACCTTCTCTTTCCTCTTCTCCTCCATTTGACCCGGACCGCCATGGCAAATTCTTTCAGCCGCATCTTGTCTCTACAGTTTGTAACACAGACACGTTACATTTCTAAATTTTTCCATCAACCTCCTCATCCTGGTGTCCCCACAGTGTCATCCTGCTGCCACCCCCAATACTGTGCCAGTTTTGCTCCCCAATGTCCAAGGTACTATACTGCTGAAAAAATTGTGACCCTAATAGACATAATTAGATTTATTTATCAAACTGGTGTAAAGTAGAACTGGATTTCCAAAGGAGCTGTCAAATATGAAAGGTGAGATCTGATTGGCTGCTATGGGCAACTAAGCCAGTTCTGCTTTACACCAGTTTGATAAATTACCCCAAATGTTCCTATAGTGTCCACAGCAGCTATAATGTCCCCTAGAGTGCCCCCAGTAATAATACCACCCTCTATTGTGCTCCAGGCAATAATCCCTGTATAGTGTCCCCAAAAATAATAGAATTGTCCCTACAGTGCCTCCCCAATAGCAACACCCCCATATAGTAATTTCCACCACACTGCCCCATATAGTAATCCCCCCATAGTAATTTGCCCCCACACAGTAATTTCCCCCAAACTGCCCCCATATAGTAGTTTGCCCCCACACAGTAATTTCCCCTACATAGTAATTTGCCCCACACTGCCCCTACATGGTCATTTCCACCACACTGCCCCCACATAGTAATTTCTACCACACTGCCCCCACATAGTAATTTCCACCACACTGCCCCACATAGTAATTTCCCCCACACTGCCCCCACATAAAAATTTCCCCACACTGTCCCCACACAATAGTTTTCCCCACACTGCCCCCACACAATAGTTTCCCCCACATACTAATTTGCCCCCACATAGTAATTTGTCCCCACATAGAAATTCCCCCACACTGTCCCCACATAGAAAATTCCCCCACACTGTCCCCACATAGCAATTTCCCCATACTGTCCCAACATAGCAATTTCCCCACACTGTCCCCACATAGAAATTGCCCCACACTGTCCCCACATAGAAATTGCCCCACACTGTCCCCACATAGAAATTACCCCACACTGTCCCCACATAGAAATTACCCCACACTGTCCCCACATAGCAATTTCCCCACACTGTCCCCACGTAGAAATTACCCCACACTGTCCCCACGTAGAAATTACCCCACACTGTCTCCACATAGCAATTTCCCCACACTGTCCCCACATAGCAATTTCCCCACACTGTCCCCACATAGCAATTTCCCCACACTGTCCCCACGTAGAAATTACCCCACACTGTCCCCACATAGAAATTACCCCACACTGTCCCCACGTGGAAATTACCCCACACTGTCCCCACGTAGAAATTACCCCACACTGTCCCCACATAGAAATTACCCCACACTGTCCCCATAATAATTTGGCCCCACAGCCCCCACATTCTCCCCCTCCCCATGTACTCAATGTCTCTTAATATGTCCTACTGTCAAAAAATGAAAAAAATGAAAAGCTAAATTCTCACCCAGGCTATGTCCAGGGCCATGCTCGCAGAGGAAGGCTGGATGAGGCAGTGCTGCTTCCCAGCACAGGCGCACGATGACGTCATCACGCACGCCTGCACCGGGATTTCAGTACCGCATAGGCTATGAGCTCCCGTGCCCCGCCGCAGTATGTGGGCGTTCGGGTCGGCGTTGGGCCCCCCAGCGGTGCTGGGCCCGGGGCTGCCGACCCGAACGCCCCTATTGTAATCCGCCACTGCCCCTTCCACCCCCCCTTAGAACGCTACTGAAAAGAAAGAAAGTATAAACAACAATTAACTTCTGCTATTTAAACCTGATGCTGTTGTCTAAAACTGCACAGAACCTGATAGTGTAGCTGTACCCTTAAAAGAGTTTTCCGATACTTTAATGCTGATGCCCTATCCCCAGAATAGGTCATCAGTATCTGATCGGTGGGGGTACAACACCCAGGACCTTTGTCAATTGGCTGTTTGATAAGACACCAGCGCTCCTGTGAGCACAGCGCCATACATTGTATAGTGTCTGTTCACTTCTATGGGGCTGAGCTACTCCTAGGCCATGTGACCAATGAATGTGTCATCGCTGGCCTAGGAAAAGCTGTAAGACAGCTGCAGCGCTTCTCAAACAGCTGATCGATGGGGTCCGGGGGGTCTGACCCCCACCAATCAGATACTGATGACTATCCAGAGGATAGAGAGAATAGATTGGTTCAGGAGCAGCAACACAAACGGCTTATGAAGAGCAGAAATGGTGAATACGCAGCAGCTGGGCAGGGGAACGCAGATCCAAAGCGGTCCAATGGCATGTAAAAAAGAATGGAGGGCCACAGCAGCGTCTCGCCAGAAAACTTCTTTTATTCAGGAACACTCCTCACAACAAGACATATAAAAAGTAGTTTGCAGCAACGTTTCGGCTAGTAGCCTTTGTCAAGCATGTTACCAAGTTAAAATCACAGCCTATAAGTAGCACATGACAGGCCCACCCACACCGCTAAGCAGCCAATAAGATTCAAATTTATGTATACCACACCTGTGTATGAAATCAATGGGGACCAACATGCTGAAATAAATTAGCCAGCTGTAACAAAACGTACCCATGTGAGGCCATCATATACAGAGCTCCTCCGTCCCTCCAGCATCCCATAATCGGCAGTGCGCATGTCTGCTTACGTCATCACATGCGCCACCACACGGCGGCGCACGTATGACGTGCCCAAGTGAATCCGAATGCATAGTCCACACTGGACAACTTACATCATCAGGCGGCGGCCGACTAACGTCACAAGGCCACTTCCACCTGGCGTCACGGATAGGAATATGCATGAGGACTCAAATGGGGCTGTGCATGGAGGGCGATCGCACCACTGTAACACATGAACAGTGTGCAAAAAACGCTCGCCAAGGATAACAACAATAAAGCATAGAAAGCGCATCGCCATTAATACTAGCGCAAGGAAGGAACAGGGAGATATGCAAAGACATATAGGCATCACATAGGTACAGCAGGCATAATAAAAAGAACAAAAATCACTAGATATTGGTGACAAATAGTATTTTCACTGTGCACAGGTTACCATTGATAAATAATATATCATACACAGGTGTGTGTAGAAAAAACTACAATGATCATCATGATGCTATAAAGCGGTGTGATTAAGGCACATAATTAAAAGAACAAAGCAAAAAATACTGTAACAGAGGAGAAGTATGAAATCAGCCATATAAAGGATATTTCTTGATTAAATCCAGATTTTAGCTGATACCAGCCACATTAAATTCGAGATTTAAACCAAATGGCTGTAAGGATTTCAGTGTGTAGATCCATTTGAGTTCCTTCTTCCTTAATATCGCATCCCTGTCACCCCCTCTCCCCGTAAGGGACCCACACTATCAATAACTCTAAAGCGAAGCTGGTTAACAGAGTGCCCCGCCTCCACGAAGTGTTTCGCAACGGGCTTATCCATGTTCATCTTGCGTATGGTGCTCTTGTGTTTGTTAATACGTTCTCTAATCTCCATGGTGGTCTCTCCCACATAAATAAGGCTGCAGGGGCACTGGATGGCATAAATCACATCCCGTGACCTGCAGGTGTAATAGCCCTTGATTTTATATTTTTTCCCACTGTAAGGGTGGGAGAAATATTCACCTTTGAGAACGTTACCACAATTACAGCACGATAAACATGGATAAGTCCCGTTTTTACGCGGTGCAAGAAGTTTTTGTGTCGGTGACTGGCCACCTACATCGGATTTAACCAGTCTATCACGGAGACTAGGGTTCCGTCTGTATGCCATCAGCGGCGGGGATTTGAACTCTTCTATATCTGGCAAACCCCGTTGGAGTATATGCCATTCCTTTCTGAGGATATTGGCAATGTTGCCGCTATCCCGGCCGAAGATGGACACAAACGGAACCCTAGTCTCAGGGACCGCCTTTGTTGATTTCCGTAGTGCGGTGCACCTGTCAACCAGCCTCACCCTCTGTTTGGTTCGAGTAAGTAGGGATTTTGGGTAACCTCGTTCCAAGAAACGTGTGCACATCGTGTCAATCCTTTGTGCACACGTTTCTTCATCAGAGACAATTGGAACGGGACACCCGCATTACCATTAAGCCTGCAGATAAGGGTGGGGCGGTGGTCGTTATGGACACTGCGATGTACATTGGAGAGATAGACAGACAATTGAGTGATCTTGGGGTTTATAAGAAACTACCCGGTGATCCCAAATGGGATATTGTGCGTGACATCGGGGTGATATTGGAGGAGGCACTACAAAGTTCCATTATAGATGATGGTTTGTATCAATACCTCATGGTGCCCCACCCTATCACCCCGATGTTATACATACTCCCCAAGATTCACAAAAGATTGATTGACCCACCGGGCCGACCGATTGTTTCTGGTAGGGGCTCGGTCTTCAATCCATTGTCTGTCTTTCTGGACAAGTTATTGCAGGTCCGTGCGACCTCCGCCCCATCCTATATCAAGGATACTGGGCATTTTCTTTCTAAATTACAGGATTTACAACTGCCCGCCCAATTTTTGTTGGTCAGTTTCGATGTAGTGTCTTTGTACACTTCGATTGACCATGCATATGGGTTAGATGTCGTCGATGTGGCCCTGACCGACATGGGGCTCTCCCCGGGTGTGTGCCGATTTGTCCTCCGCCTCTTGGAGGTGGTCCTGAAGAGGAGTTACTTCCTATTCGGGGACACCTTCTATCAGCAGCAGCGGGGTGTGGCCATGGGGTCCAATGTGGCCCCCACCTACGCTAACATCTTTATGGCTGAGGTGGAGGACAAACTCGTGTATCACTCCCCTTTTTCTGGGAGAGTCCTATGTTGGTGGCGCTACATCGACGACATCTTTATGATCTGGACAGGCACTTTGAATGAACTTGACAATTTTCATCTTCATTTGAATGCGGGTGTCCCGGGTCTGCAATTCACTATAACTGTTTCTCCTAGTGAGTTGCAGTTCCTTGATGTGCGAGTCTATGTGATGGAGGGTCTTTTGGTTACGGACCTCTATCGGAAGCCTACGGACCGCAAAACTTTACTTATGCATGATAGCTACCACCCACATAGAATGCTTGACTCCCTTCCATGGAGCCAACTCTTAAGGGTGAAGAGAATTGTCTCTGATGAAGAAACGTGTGCACAAAGGATTGACACGATGTGCACACGTTTCTTGGAACGAGGTTACCCAAAATCCCTACTTACTCGAACCAAACAGAGGGTGAGGCTGGTTGACAGGTGCACCGCACTACGGAAATCAACAAAGGCGGTCCCTGAGACTAGGGTTCCGTTTGTGTCCATCTTCGGCCGGGATAGCGGCAACATTGCCAATATCCTCAGAAAGGAATGGCATATACTCCAACGGGGTTTGCCAGATATAGAAGAGTTCAAATCCCCGCCGCTGATGGCATACAGACGGAACCCTAGTCTCTGTGATAGACTGGTTAAATCCGATGTAGGTGGCCAGTCACCGACACAAAAACTTCTTGCACCGCGTAAAAACGGGACTTATCCATGTTTATCGTGCTGTAATTGTGGTAACGTTCTCAAAGGTGAATATTTCTCCCACCCTTACAGTGGGAAAAAATATAAAATCAAGGGCTATTACACCTGCAGGTCACGGGATGTGATTTATGCCATCCAGTGCCCCTGCAGCCTTATTTATGTGGGAGAGACCACCATGGAGATTAGAGAACGTATTAACAAACACAAGAGCACCATACGCAAGATGAACATGGATAAGCCGTTGCGAAACACTTCGTGGAGGCGGGGCACTCTGTTAACCAGCTTCGCTTTAGAGTTATTGATAGTGTGGGTCCCTTACGGAGAGGGGGTGACAGGGATGCGATATTAAGGAAGAAGGAACTCAAATGGATCTATACACTGAAATCCTTACAGCCATTTGGTTTAAATCTCGAATTTAATGTGGCTGGTATCAGCTAAAATCTGGATTTAATCAAGAAATATCCTTTATATGGCTGATTTCATACTTCTCCTCTGTTACAGTATTTTTTGCTTTGTTCTTTTAATTATGTGCCTTAATCACACCGCTTTATAGCATCATAATGATCATTGTAGTTTTTTCTACACACACCTGTGTATGATATATTATTTATCAATGGTAACCTGTGCACAGTGAAAATACTATTTGTCACCAATATCTAGTGATTTTTGTTCTTTTTATTATGCCTGCTGTACCTATGTGATGCCTATATGTCTTTGCATATCTCCCTGTTCCTTCCTTGCGCTAGTATTAATGGCGATGCGCTTTCTATGCTTTATTGTTGTTATCCTTGGCGAGCGTTTTTTGCACACTGTTCATGTGTTACAGTGGTGCGATCGCCCTCCATGTACAGCCCCATTTGAGTCCTCATGCATATTCCTATCCGTGACGCCAGGTGGGAGTGGCCTTGTGACGTTAGTCGGCCGCCGCCTGATGATGTAAGTTGTCCAGTGTGGACTATGCATTCGGATTCACTTGGGCACGTCATACGTGCGCCGCCGTGTGGTGGCGCATGTGATGACGTAAGCAGACATGCGCATTGCCGATTATGGGACGCTGGAGGGACGGAGGAGCTCTGTATATGATGACCTCACATGGGTACGTTTTGTTACAGCTGGCTAATTTATTTCAGCATGTTGGTCCCCATTGATTTCATACACAGGTGTGGTATACATAAATTTGAATCTTATTGGCTGCTTAGCGGTGTGGGTGGGCCTGTCATGTGCTACTTATAGGCTGTGATTTTAACTTGGTAACATGCTTGACAAAGGCTACTCCTAGCCGAAACGTTGCTGCAAACTACTTTTTATATGTCTTGTTGTGAGGAGTGTTCCTGAATAAAAGAAGTTTTCTGGCGAGACGCTGCTGTGGCCCTCCATTCTTTTTTACATATCCAGAGGATAGGTCATCAGTATTAAAATCCTAGAAAACTCCTTTGACCTCTTAAGGACACAGGGCGTACCTGTCAAATCATTCAGCAGGCACCTTGGTACAATGCCCAGGGGGGTCCTGTGACCCCCCCATGTCGACGATCGCAGCAAACCGCAGATCAATTCAGACCTGCGGTTTGCTGCATTTCCGGGTTATTCAGGTCTCTGAATAACCCGATAACCCGTAATAGGACGGTGATCGGTGGTGTGATAATGCACCACCAAACACCGTCCTTAGATCCTGATAGGTGGTGGTTACATCACCTCTCAGGATCGCTTCTGATTGGCTGGCTGGGCATGTGGGCGGGCAGAACGGCAGATTTGAATTGCCGGAGCTCCTCTCTCTGCTCATACACGCCCGTGGAGCAGGGAGAGAGAGGAGCCTCCGGCTTCAGAGCCCATAAAGTAGTTTTTTTGTGCAATCAAGGAGAGGTAGATTAGGCAGGGATAATGAGGGAGAGGTAGGGGGAAAAAAAGTTTTTTTTATTGTGGTTTAGCACCCGGATCGGGTGTTTGGGGTCCACAGCACTCAGCTGTATGACCCTAGACCCCCAGGGGTGCTGCAGCTTGCCCCCCGTCCCCACACACACATTTTTTGGGGTGCAAGTGGTTAATTTTTTTTTTGCATGCGCTGACTGTGGCCAGCACTCTTAGAGTGTTAGTGCATCATCCACCCCACCGCTGATTAGCTTTGTACGCATTTTAATCATTTTTTATTTTTTTTACACTTTTTGGGGCTTTCAATTTATTTATTTATTTTTATCTGTTAGGTGTAGGGTAAAGTACCCAAACACCCGTCCCCCACACACACGCACACTGAATAAAGCTTTCCACGCACCCACACACACACACCACACACATTCTCCCCTATGGCCCGTCGGATGTTCTTAGCCGAGGAGGCATACGCCCAGCCTGCCTCCGACTCAGAGAGCTCCAGTGAGGACGAGGATAACCCCACTTTCCTCTTGTTATCCGTTTCCTCTTCATCATCTAGCAATGATGATGAGCCCCCAAGGCAGCGGAGACACCGCCAGGCGGAGCAAGGGGGCTGCCATGCCAGGGACCCTGTGGCCCACACTAGTACGAGCAGCTTTAAGGGCTCGTACTAGTTTTCTGGCCCACCAGATAAGTCCACCTGAGCCCCTACCAGTGAACTTGTCTGGTGTACCCCAGAGAATTTTGAGCCCGTGATTCCTGATTTTGTTGGCCAAGCAAGAATCCAGATTCCCACAGTTGGCTTCACTGAATATGACTATTTTAGTCTTTTTTTTCAGTGACCACTTTTGAATCTGATGGTGGAGCAAACGAACTTGTACGCCCCAACAGTTCATTGCTCAACACCCGGGCTCCTTTTTGGCTAGGGCCAGTGGCTGGACTCCGGTAAGTGAAGTGCGGCCAAGGTGAGGACGCTTTGGGGCCTCGTGCTGCACATAGTAAAAAAACACAGCATTACTGGAGTGGGGACGTCCTCTACCAGACCCCACTTTACAGTATGGCCATGACACGTACCCGGTTTGAGGCCATTCGGAAATGCCTGCATTATGCAGATAAAGCAGCATGTCCCCCCCCCTCCCTATCCTGCCTATGACCGCCTGTACAAAATCAGGTCGGTCATCGATCACTTCGGGACCAAATTTTGGGAGGCCTATGTACCTGGAAGGGAGGTTGCGGTTAATGAGTATCTCATTGCTCAAAGGGAGACAAATTTTCCGCCAGTATTTTCCCTCTAAGCGGGCGAGGTATGGCGTGAAGCTGTACAGACTTTGTGAGAGTACCTTTAGCGTACACTTACGAGGGGTGAGATTCCCGTATTGAACCCACAGAATGTCCCCCCACCCTGGGTGTTAGCGGGAAACTTGTGTGGGACCTTATGCACCCACTGCTAGATAAGGGTTACCACCTGTACGTGGATAACTTTTATACTAGTATCCCCTTGTTCCAGTCCCTCACCGCCAGATCCATGTCCACTTGTGGAACCGTGCAAAAAAATCAACGCGGCCTCCCCACCTACCCCCTCCAGGTACCTATCCCCTTGTTCCAGTCCCTCGCCGCCAGATCCATGTTTGCTTGTGGGACCGTGCGGAAAAACCAACGCGGCCTCCCTACCTACCCCCTCCAGGTACCTGTCCCCAGGGGTAAGACCCGTGCCCTTACCAGTGAAAACATGATGCTGGTCAGATATAAGGACAAGAGGGATGTCCTTGTACTGTCCGCAATTCATGGTAACGGCATCATCCCTGTCCTGGTGCTAGGTACCCCTGCAACAGTCCTCAAGCCTGATTGTATCGTGGACTATAATCCTTATATGGGAAGAGTTGATCTCTCCGATCAAGTCCTCAAGCCATATAATGCCATGCGCAAAACCCGGGCATGGTACAAAAAAGTTCCGGTCTTCTTGGTGCAGGTTGCCTTGTACAACTCTTTTATGCTGTCCCGGAGCGCTGGCAACACAGGGAAATTCCTGCAGTTCTATGAGGCAGTCCTCAAGGCCCTGATCTTTTCTGACCGGGAAAGAGCAGGCCAGAGTACCTCGGGAACTGGAGGCGTCCGGATCGTCCCTGGCCAACACTTTCCAGGTGTGGTCCCCTATACTGGAAAGAAGGGACGGTCCAAAAAAAAAAGTGCAGAGTGTGTCACAGGAGGGGGATACTGAAGGACACTTGCCCCGATCATCCGGGCCTCTGCATTGACGGTTGCTTCAGGTACTACACTTCCATGGAGTACTAAATTTATAATCCCCTTCTCCAATTTTAATTCCATTTAGTCACTGACAATCGAAAAAAAAACTATGGTTCTGAGACTTGAAACACTAAAACAAACATTTTATTTTTTCAAAAATATTAAGCCACGGACAATCGAAAAAAAAACTATGGTTCTCAGACTTGAGACACTAAAACATATAAAATATTATTTTGTAAAACTAAAATAAATTTAAAAAAAAACATATTAGGTATTGCCGCGGCTAAAAACAAAAAAAAACTAACTCTTAGACTATGGAGATACTAAAATGTTTTTTGCTTTTGTTTAAAAAAGGATAATATAGTGTAAAACCTAAATAAATGTAAAAAAATACATATTAGGTATCGCCGCGTCCGTAAGAATCTGTTCTATAAAAAATACCCCATGACCTAACCCCTTAGATGAACACTGTCAAAAAAATTAAATAAATGCGGTGCCAAAAGTACTATTTTTTGGCAAATTTTCCATTTTAATCCATTTTTTTCCAGTAAAAAAAGCACGGGTTAACAGCCAAACAAAACTTAGCAGACCTTTTTTTTTTGGCACCATGTCCCATTTGAAGAACCCCTGATTCACCCCTAGAGTAGAAACTCCATAAAAGTGACCCCATCTAAGAAACTACACCCATCAAGGTATTCAAAACTGATTTTACAAACTTTATTAACCATTTAGGTGTAACTCAACAGATTATGGCAAATGGAGATGAAATTTCAGAATTTCTATTTGTAGTAACCGTGCCTCACAAAAATGTAATATAGAGCAACCAAAAATCATATGCACTCTAAAAATAGTCCCAACAAAACTGCCACCTTATCCCGTAGTTTCCAAAATGGGGCCACTTTTATGGAGTTTCTGCTCTAGGGGTGCATCAGGGGGGCTTCAAATGGGACATGGTGTAAACAAACTAGTCCAGCAAAATCTGCCTTCCAAAAACCACACAGCGCTCCTTTCCTTCTACGCCCTGCCGTGTGCCCGTACAGTAGTTTACGACCACATATGGGGTGTTTCTGCAAACTACAGAATCAGGGCAATAAATATTGAGTTTTGTTTGGCTGTTAACCCTTGCTTTGTTACTGGAAAAAAAATTATTAAAATGGAAACATTTTCCCCAAAAAATCTAAATTCTGAAATTTTATCTCCATTTGCCATTAACTCTTGTGGAACACCTAAAGGGTAAACGACGTTTGTAAAATCTGTTTTGAATACCTTTAGGGGTGTAGTTTCTAGAATGGGGTCATTTTTGGGTGGTTTCTCAAATTGACTTCAGACCTGAACTGGTCCTTAAAAAGTGGGTGTTTGAAAATTTCTCAAACATTTCAAGATTTGCTTGTAAATTTCTAAGCCTTGTAGACACTTCTGGCAGTGTCTTATCTCCAGGGAGAACAGAAGGATCGGGCGAGCTCCCCACACAAAATAGACTGTCAGCTGAACCCGCCATTCTGAGTGAGGTAGGCCGACAATACATGAATGTGTATGTCGGCCTTTAGACACTGTGACAGGCTATTCATGCACAGTGAGTGCAGCTTCTTTGGGTGTTACACCATAGTTGCCATGTTTTGAAGTCACTGTTGCAGGAAGGGACGTTGGGGAGCTCAGCCGGAATTCAGCCTCAGTCTAAATCTTTAGTCACGCCACTTTTTCCTTAGGACCTGCCCCTTTTACTACAGTGTGTGTTTGGGTGCTGAAACTACAGGTGAAACTCGAAAAATTAGAATATCATGCAAAAGTCCATTTATTTCAGTAATGCAAATTAAAAAGAATTGTATTAATGCAGCTTAAAATTTGAATTTTGTGAAAAGGTTCTAGGCTCAAAGTGTCAAACTCTATTCAGCTAATTAATCCCTATCCCCTGAGCAAAGGGTACCTCAAAATTGTGACTGGGGTTTCATAAGCTATAAGCCATAATCATCCAAATTATAACAAATAAAGGCTTGAAATATCTCGCTTTGCATGTAATGAGTCTATCTCATATGTTAGTTTTACCTTTTAAGTTTCATAACTGAAATAAATGAACTTTGCACGATATTCTAATTTTTCGAGTTTCACCTGTACATGTGATGATATAAGTCACTATGCTACATACAATTAAGGAAGCTCTCCTGGAGCAGCCAGAGGGCTTTCCTTGTACCCATGAGATTTGCCAACTCTGGGAGGTCTCCCCTTTTTCTAGGAGCCTCCCAGATCTTCCAGTACATCTAGTGAGTATATGTTTCACTGCTGCGGTACATTTATGTACACATCCACAGTGCATTAACTAAAGCATAACAATACAACTCTCTTCTACTCTTCCAAACAAACTGGAGGTATTGAACAAGATTATTACGGCTTTAGTACTCGGGGACAAATAGGCTGCACATCATCCCTTTCCTTTGAAGCAATAGAAAGCATACACAATTAGCACATGCAAATTTCATACAAAACGAAATAAAGTAAACATTTCATAATGTGTAATTTCCCAGCCTTACACCTCCCCGTAGTTGACAAGTGCCATCCTCAACACTTCACATAATTATATCTTTGTTGCAGATCAGCCCTCTAGGCTTGTATCGACTCTGACTCAATTTCCAGGTGGACTATCTCCAACACTGCTTGGAGCAGCTTCATGCCCCAGCAGCCTATTGGATACTTGCAACAGACTGTTCAATAGCCTGGGTCTTCTGTCCTAAGTGCTGCTCAGTCAGCTGACGCCACTAGTCTTGACCTTCTATAGGTGAAACAATTTTCATGGTGTCTTCAGAGAGATCGCTCAGCTCAGTGGTCTCGACAGAAGCCTGGTGGTTAAGCTGCTTTCTTTTTTTTTTACTCTGTATGGGATTTCTTGGGCTGAACTTTAGCCTGTTGTGCTGGCTCTTTTCTGCATCAGTGTTCTTCTGAAGCTTTTCTCCTCCTCTCTTTTTTTGTATTACTGCAGGCTGCATGTCTTCTGATGGTTGAATGTTGCTGGACAGCTTGACAGACAGGCTCTACTGGAGGCTGCAAGCATGATGGCTTCTCCGCTCTGAAACCTCCTGTGATTATACTGGTTCTGAGGCAATCACCACCAGCTGGACTTGGTGCTTCCTGGGTTGGTCACCTTAACCAGGCTTTTGTGACACTGCATCTCCTCCTCATGTCCAGGTTTTCATGCTGTAATTCAATTCACTGCTCCAATTGTTGACTTGCCTATTGACTATTGATGCCATCAATCAGTCCTGAGCCTGCATTTATGTTGAGTATCAAAATGTATATTGTTGCCTTGTAGACATGTGTAGGAAGGAATATGGAGTATTTTCATATAGGAAGGGTATAGCAGTACTCTGCAAAGTGCCCCTTTCTAACTATTTAATTCCTGATGTCAGGCCCAAATGCAACTTTCTGCCATTAAATGGCAGGGTTATTTGTCGCACTTCTGCTACAATATGATGTTTAGTGCCACACAGGGCTGGTAAGAAGATCCAGTCAGTCACTAGCAAGGCTAGCCTTAGGTTGAAAGGTACACTGTGTGATATTCTCTGCTGATGCCCTCTCCACATTGTTAGGGTGGCTGGAATATGGCTAAACTTTGTGAAAACCCTGCATTAGGCCACTGGGTTAGGTCAATGGGAGACCGGAGATCTCGGAGATCTCGGAGATCTGCAGCAGTGGCAGAGGAGTGAAGAAGCTGGAAACCAGTGGAGGGGATATGGTAGGTATACTCATTGACAAAAAAAAACACTCCTAGTTAGAAATGTCAGATTGCTGCAAAACTCAGCATGCAGTTATGTAAATAAGTAATTATATAAATTATTACAAGTGTAATCTGATCAGAGGCTGGACCTTGGCACATGAGGGTATAAAATTGCTTTCCTGGCTGCACTATAAAAAACCTTTCAGAAGCTACTTTTGGGTAGTGTTTCTCTTGGTGAGAGATCGTTGACTGTTAGATATGCCTCTACGACGCACCCGAAGATATTTTGCCTAGTTAACAGATTTTTGAGAGGGAGTACATCATTGGACTGAGAGAAGCAGGATGTTAGTTTTTGTGAACTGCCCACCATCTAGGCCGCTCTGACCTAGATGTTAGGAGGTGTTGGGATGGGTGGTTACATAAGTGCATGCACACATGGTGAACAGGCTCTGGACAGCCTAGACAGATCATCAGTAGAGAGGATCATTTGATTATCATTTATTACCGCTTCTACCTCCTCCTTTGCTCAGTGCATAGTGCCCAATGAGCACTATGCAGTGAATAGAGGAAGTGGCTATGCCATTCCCTCTAGTGGACTACATGATCATGTGATCGCCAGGTGTCACGGGGGCACAGCTGCTGGGTCTTAGAAGACTCTGATCAGCTATGCCAGTGTAAAAAGAGGAATGTCCACAAGCTAGGGGGCGTAATACTTGGCTTCCCCCGGTTGCTGGCAACCCATTCTACACCACAGCACATGACGTATGGTATCCTATTCAAATGCTAAAAAAGTACTAGCCAGAAAGGCCGGTGCTTTTTCCTATAGTGTGCAAGCACGACCACCACTGATGGATTGTAGTGTGGTCGTAACCATGGAAACACACAGTGTATAATGTGATGAAATAATGAATCCAGCCAGCAAAGGAAGAAATATGGACAATCACAATATATTAGTAAGTGGCTTGTATTAACTTCCTCTATATAATAAATGCTATTTGCTGAAGTGAGACAACCTCTTTAAGTGCAAAATAGGATTTGTAGTACATCCAACAATCATCTGTACACAGTGCAAATTCTTCCCCAGATGGCAATGCATAGGTTTGGCAAAGCTGGAAGTAGTGGCCCTCTTTATAAACTTTCTTGCTAAAGTCTCTCTGAATATGATCTCTAGCTGGTGACTGTATTCTATCAGTAATGCCTGCAATTCGCACTGCAGTGTGTAAGATCCAAAGATAAAACAGTTATTACTGATGTGTGTGGGGCCTCACCTCTCCAAAGCAGAAAGGTCTGGAAAGCATTACGCAGGTTACCTTGCTGATTGCCTCCTCATCTTGCCATGGAGATTCGCCAATTTTGTCTCTCCTCTCTTACTGTAACAGAAGCAGGGGATCCCATGGAGATCTGTTAGTCTCTGGATTCTTAAAACTGGAGGCCTGAAGAGTGCAGCACATGCAACGTGCCGGTCCGCAGGGGTAAACACGCGAGGTTCACGGTGGGCCGAAGGATACAACAGTTCATCGGGTACTCACGGTTAGCAGACGCCTCCCTGGACAAGCAGTGCAGTGAAGGGGAAAACAGCACAGGAATTCTCCAGGGCACACTCTAATATGGGGGACACAGGCCAGATGCTGGCTGAGGTGCCCTTGGTAGTACTGTTGTGGTACAACAATGGTGAGAGTAGTAGTTGAATTAAGGAGTAAGACAGCAGTTGAACTCACAATTTTTACTGTTTTGCTGGTTCTCAGTAGCAATAACATTCACAGGTAACACAGTCTCTCTTGTATGCAGAGGAAATGAATTGTAATCCCAGGTAAATAAAAATTTCAGATTAAAGTTGTTACGTTAGTCGAAATCCAACTGGCTGGTATCTAGCTCCTTGCCTTATTCTAATCCCAGTAACGGTGATTTCTGATCCTTTCTTCCACTTAAGTGACATAACAGATTGGCCTTTCTGTCTTCTATATACTGGCGAGGCTGCCTGTAGCTAGATTGTCCTTCACCAAATTCATAGGAGTCCATAAGCCTGATAAGATGGCTGTTATCTTCCTTTGTCTTTTCTATAGCCAAAACACAATTTTCCACTTGTCCTCCCGGAGGGAAAGACTGCAGAAGGAGGTCTCACCTAAGCCTTGCTTCTTGGCCTAAAACTTGGGAAAAGATCACTTGTCTTCTCTAGACAGTGGGGCCTCAGAAAGAGAGTCGAGAGGAGGGGGGCTTCTCTTTTCCCCTGCTTCTCACTTTAGCTGCTCCATCTCCTCAACACACACACACACTGAACTCAACTAGGCCTGACCTGTGGTATATATATATCCTAGTGGTGAAATGTATGTACTGCACCTAACAGCCTGTTAACAGGGATCTTACATAAAGTGAAATACAGCATGACATAATATGAAATATGGCACAAAATACAATATGATAAATTTGCCATGCCCACGTACACGAGTGTGACGCTGCACACATAGTGTCTGCTCTCTACCCCTTAAAAGTCTCCACCACCAGCCACCACCCAGCATCCTCCTAAGAGACCTGAGACAGGATTAATTCACCCTGGCTATGCCTACACCATGCATAGACATTCCGAGTGCACATTTGAGGGGGGAGTCGCAGAGAGCGACGATGAGAAAGCAAAGCTTTTAAATATTTTTTTCTCCAATGTATTCACTGAGGAAAATAAACTGTCAGATGAAATGCTGAATGTAAAAATAAATTCCCCATTAAGTGTCCTGTCTGACCCAGGAAGAAGTACAACAGCGACTTAAAAAGATTAAAATAGACAAATCGCCAGGACCAGATGGCATGCACCACCGTATCCTAAGGGAATTAAGTAATGTCATAGCCAGACCCTTATTTCTGATATTTGCAGACTCTATACTGACAGGGAATGTCCCACAGGATTGTCGCATAGCAAATGTGGTGCCAATATTCAAAAAGGGTCCAAAAACAGAGCCTGGAAACTATAGGTCGGTAAGTTTAACATCTGCTGTGGGTAAACTGTTTGAAGGTTTTCTAGGAGATGCTATCTTAGAGCATCTTAACGGAAATAAGCAAATAACGCCATATCAGCATGGCTTTGTGAGGGATCGGTCATGCCAAACTAATTTAATCAGTTTCTATGAGGAGATAAGTTCTAGACTTGACAGCGGCGAATCAATGGATGTCGTATATCTGGACTTCTCCAAAGCATTTGACACTGTACCGCATAAAAGGTTAACATAGAAACATAGAATGTGTCGGCAGATAAGAACCATTTGGCCCATCTAGTCTGCCCAATATATTGAATACTATGAATAGCCCTTGGCCCTATCTTATATGAAGGATGGCCTTATGCCTATCCCATGCATGCTTAAATTCCTTCACTGTATTTGCAGCTACCACTTCTGCAGGAAGGCTATTCCATGCATCCACTACTCTCTCAGTAAAGTAATACTTCCTGATATTACTTTTAAACCTTTGCCCCTCTAATTTAAAACGATGTTCTCTTGTAGCAGTTTTTCTTCTTTTAAATATTTTCTCCTCTTTTACCTTGTTGATTCCCTTTATGCATTTAAAAGTTTCTATCATATCCCCTCTATCTCGTCTTTCTTCCAAGCTATACATGTTAAGGTCCTTTAATCTTTCCTGGTAAGTTTTATCCTGCAATCCAAGTACTAGTTTAGTAGCTCTTCTCTGAACTCTATCCAAAGTATTGATATCCTCCTGGAGATATGGTCTCCAGTACTAAGCACAATACTCCAAATGAGGTCTCACTAGTGCTCTGTAGAGCGTTATGAGCACCTCCCTCTTTCTACTGGTAAAGCCTCTCCCTATACACCCAAGCATTCCGCTAGCATTTCCTGCTGCTCTATGACATTGTCTGCCTACCTTTAAGTTTTCTGAAATAATGACCCCTAAATCCCTTTCCTCAGATATTGAGGTTAGGACTGTATCACTGATTTTATATTCTGCTCTTGGGTTTTTACGCCCCAGGTGCATTATCTTGCACTTATCAACATTAAATTTTAGTTGCCAGATTTTTGACAATTCCTCTGGTTTTCCTAAATCCTTTTCCATTTGGTGTATCCCTCCAGGAACATCAACCCTGTTACAAATCTTTGTGTCATCAGCAAAAATACACACCTTACCATGGATGCCTTCTGCAATTTCGCTGATAAAGATATTAAACAATATGGGTCCCAGAACAGATCCCTGAGGTACCCCACTGGTAACAAGACCATGGTCTGAATATACTCCATTGACTACAACCCTCTGTTGTCTGTCCCTCAGCCACTGCCTAATCCATTCAACAATATGGGAGTCCACGCACAAAGAAGACTGCAATTTATTGACAAGCTTTCTATGTGGGACAGTATCAAAAGCCTTATTAAGGTCCAGATAAGTGTTGTCTACTGCACCTCCGCCAACTATTATTTTAGTCACCCAATCAAAAAAAATCTATAAGATTAGTTTGACATGATCTCCCTGATGTAAACCCATGCTGTTTTTCATCTTTCAATCCATGGGATTTTAGATGTTCCACAATCCTCTCCTTAAGTATGGTTTCCATTAATTTCCCCACTATTGATGTCAGGCTTACTGGCCTATAGTTGCCCGATTCCTCCCTACTACCTTTCTTGTGAATGGGCACAACATTTGCCAAGTTCCAATCTTCCGGGACGACTCCTGTTGCCAGTGATTGGTTAAATAAATCTGTTAATGGTTTTGCTAGTTCGCCGCTGAGCTCTTTTAATAGCTTTGGGTGTATCCCATCAGGCCCCTGTGACTTATTTGTATTGATTTTAGACAGCTGGCTTAGAACCTCTTCCTCTGTAATAACACGTGCATCAAAAGATTCATTAGTCTTCTTTCCTAATTGAGCTCCTTTTCCTTCATTTTCCTTTGTAAAAACTGAACAGAAGTATTCATTGAGGCAGTCAGCTAGTTCTTTATCTTCTTCCATATACCTTCCTTCTTTTGTTTTTAATTTGGTAATTCCTTATTTTAGTTTCTTTTTTTCATTTATGTATCTGAAGTATGTCTTATCGCCTTTTTTCACTGACTGAGCTAATTTCTCTTCTGCCTGTGCTTTAGAAGCTCCTATAACTTGTTTGGCCTCTCTTCCTAATCTTATAAATTAATTATAAATTTATAATTCTTTTTGTTTTTAATGATTTTGGCCACTTCTACTGAGTACCACAGTGGTCTCTCTTCTTTTTTTTTTTTTTTTACTTTTACTGACAAGCCTAATGCAATTTTCTGTTGCCTTCAATAGTGCCACTTTTAAGTATTCCCATTTCTCCGGGACTCCATTGAAACTGTTCCAATCGGATAGGGACTCGTATACCACTAATCTAATTTTAGAAAGGTCTGTTTTTCTAAAATCTAAAACTTTTGTTTTTGTGTGGTGTGACTCAGTCACTGTACTTATAGTAAACCACACTGACTGGTGATCACTAGATCCCAAGCTTTTCCCTACAGTAATTTCAGATACCAAATTCCCATTTGTGAATACTAAATATAAAATGGCCTCCTTCCGGGTTGGCTCCTCAACTACTTGCTGTAGAGATAATCCCAGTAGGAAATTTAGAATATCTGTACTCCTGGCAGAACTAGCTATTTTGGTTTTCCAGTTTACATCAGGAAGATTAAAGTCTCCCATAATGATAACTTCCCCCTTCAATGTCATTTTAGCTATTTCCTCAACTAGTAGATCATCTAATTCTTTGACTTGGCTAGGTGGTCTATATATCACACCTACACGAGTTACCTCATGATTATCAAGCTGCAATGTAACCCAAACTGACTCTAAATTGGTCTCGCTAACTTGTATCAAATTAGATTTCATGCTATCTTTCACATACAGGGCCACCCCTCCCCCTTCTTGCCTTCTCTGTCTTTCCTGTATAGAGAGAACCCTGGTATTGTTATATCCCAGTCATTACTCCCATTGAACTATGTCTCAGTAACAGCTACTAAATCTATATTCTCAGATGCCATTATAGCCTCAAGTTCATTGATCTTATTCCCTAAACTAAGCATTTGTAGACCAGAATCTGAGCTTGTCATTTCTTAACCTTTGTGCTACTGGCATCTTCTGGCATTGTTCCGGGGGGCAGTCGGACTGCTGGATTATCATTTTTTTACCCCCCTTTCCTAGTTTAAATGCTCCTTTAGCAAATACTTGGAACTGTTCACTGAGGACAGATGCCAACCATCTTTCTTGCACAGTTCTTTTCCATTCCGAGAGCTAACATAAGACACAAAGCCAAACCCTTGGTTCAGACACCATTCACCAAGCCATACATTGAATTCCTTAATGCGCATCTTCCTGTCATGCTGAAGGTTATGCACAGGCAAAGTGTGTGAAAAGCTTCCTTCACCTTTGAAACCTAATTGCAAGCCAGATCATTTGTCCCAAGATGGACAATAACATCCACCTCCCTTTCCTGCTTTGCTTGCCTAACAATATTAAGGATCAGTCGTCTATCACTGCTAGCGGTAGCACCAGGGAGACATCTCACAGCGCCATTTTCCTCAAACTTCACACCTCTTATGATGGAATCGCCCACCAACAGCTGCTTACTATCAGTCCTCACCTTCTCCTTTTTGTCCTTGGCTGCAGTCTTGCATACTTTAGGCATGGGAGATGATTGTTTCTCACCCACTGTGCTTGAGCCATCCTCCATGTTGCTCTTGCACTCTGAAAGTGCTGCAAATGAATTATGGAGAGCCACAGACTGTGGGACATGTCTTCTATCAACAACTCTCAGTCTACCAGAACTTGCAGTAACCCATATTCCATTTATAGGGGGCCTCTGTGGCAGTGGCATTGTAACGTTCTCAGCCTGAGTTTGTTTAATGGTTAATTTACAAATCTCAGATTTCAAAAATGTTATTTCCTGCTGCATTATGAAGAGCTGTCCTGCACAGAACCAGGTCTGACATTTTAAAGAGGATAAAGATTATAAACAAACACGTCTTACTTTTTTAGATTCTATCCTTCCAGATTACCTCCTGAGTATCTCCTGCATATCTCCAATTGACTTATAAAAATCAGCACTTGGAAAAATCAGCAAGCTATATGTTAGTATATAAAATGAGAATGCTCGGACTGGGAGAAAATGTCTGTATGTGGGTAAGTAACTGGCTGAGTGATAGAAAACAGAGGGTGGTTATTAACAGTATAAAATACTATGTATAAATATATCAGAGGTCAGTACAGAGATCTATCCCATCATCTATTTATCCCCAGGACTGTGACTGTGACGAGGGGACATCCTATGTGTCTGGAGGAAAGAAGGTTTGTACACAAACGTAGAAGATGATTCTTTACGTTAAGAGTAGGGATGAGCGAACTCGAACTGTATAGTTCGGGTTCGTACCGAATTTTGGGGTGTCCGTGACACGGACCCGAACCCGGACATTTTCGTAAAAGTCCGGGTTCGGGTTCGGTGTTCGTCGCTTTCTTCGCGCTTTTGTGACGCTTTCTTGGCGCTTTTTGAAAGGCTGCAAAGCAGCCAATCAACAAGCGTCATACTACTTGCCCCAAGAGGCCATCACAGCCATGCCTACTATTGGCATGGCTGTGATTGGCCAGAGCACCATGTGACCCAGCCTCTATTTAAGCTGGAGTCACATAGCGCCGCCCGTCACTCTGCTCTGATTAGCGTAGGGAGAGGTTGCGGCTGCGACAGTAGGGCGAGATTAGGCAGATTAACTCCTCCAAAGGACTTGATTAACTGATCGATCTGCAGCTGTGGATCATTGAGCTGCTGATCCTCAATTGCTCACTGTTTTTAGGCTGCCCAGACCGTTTGTCAGTCACATTTTTCTGGGGTGATCGGCGGCCATTTTGTGTCTTGTGGTGCGCCAGCACAAGCTGCGACCAAGTGCATTTAACCCTCAATGGTGTGGTTGTTTTTTGGCTAAAGCCTACATCAGGGTGAAGCTGTCACACCAAGTGCATTTAACCAGCAATAGTCTGTTCATTTTTTGGCCATATACAAAATCAGGGGCAAGCTGCGCCTGTCACCAAGTGCATTTAACCCTCAATGGTGTGGTTGTTTTTTGGCTAAAGCCTACATCAGGGTGAAGCTGTCACACCAAGTGCATTTAACCAGCAATAGTCTGTTCATTTTTTGGCCATATACTAAATCAGGGGCAAGCTGCGCCTGTCACCAAGTGCATTTAACCCTCAATGGTGTGGTTGTTTTTTGGCTAAAGCCTACATCAGGGTGAAGCTGTCACACCAAGTGCATTTAACCAGCAATAGTCTGTTCATTTTTTGGCCATATACTAAATCAGGGGCAAGCTGCGCCTGTCACCAAGTGCATTTAACCCTCAATGGTGTGGTTGTTTTTTGGCTAAAGCCTACATCAGGGTGAAGCTGTCACACCAAGTGCATTTAACCAGCAATAGTCTGTTTATTTTTTGGCCATATCCCAGTCTAATTCTGTCACTAAATCCATACCGGTCACCCAGCGCCTAAATACTAGGCCTCAAATTTATATCCCGCTAAATCTGTCCTTAGTGCTGTAGCTGGGCGAGTTATTTAGTGTCCGTTCAAGCACATTTCTTGTTCTGGGTTGAAATACAATTCCCAATTTAGCAATTTCATAATTTAGTGGTTTCTGCTATATCAGAGCTATTTGAAATCTATCCCTAAAAGGGTATATAATATTCAAGGTGCACATTGGGTCATTCAGAATAACTTCACACACACCCGCTACTGTGTATTTCCAAGTCTAATTCTGGCACTAAACCCATACCTGTCACCCAGCGCCTAAATACTAGGCCTCAAATTTATATCCCGCTAAATCTGTCCTTAGTGCTGTAGCTGGGCGAGTTATTTAGTGTCCGTTCAAGCACATTTCTTGTTCTGGGTTGAAATACAATTCCCAATTTAGCAATTTCATAATTTAGTGGTTTCTGCTATATCAGAGCTATTTGAAATCTATCCCTAAAAGGGTATATAATATTCAAGGTGCACATTGGGTCATTCAGAATAACTTCACACACACCCGCTACTGTGTATTTCCAAGTCTAATTCTGGCACTAAACCCATACCTGTCACCCAGCGCCTAAATACTAGGCCTCAAATTTATATCCCGCTAAATCTGTCCTTAGTGCTGTAGCTGGGCGAGTTATTTAGTGTCCGTTCAAGCACATTTCTTGTTCTGGGTTGAAATACAATTCCCAATTTAGCAATTTCATAATTTAGTGGTTTCTGCTATATCAGAGCTATTTGAAATCTATCCCTAAAAGGGTATATAATATTCAAGGTGCACATTGGGTCATTCAGAATAACTTCACACACACCCGCTACTGTGTATTTCCAAGTCTAATTCTGGCACTAAACCCATACCTGTCACCCAGCGCCTAAATACTAGGCCTCAAATTTATATCCCGCTAAATCTGTCCTTAGTGCTGTAGCTGGGCGAGTTATTTAGTGTCCGTTCAAGCACATTTCTTGTTCTGGGTTGAAATACAATTCCCAATTTAGCAATTTCATAATTTAGTGGTTTCTGCTATATCAGAGCTATTTGAAATCTATCCCTAAAAGGGTATATAATATTCAAGGTGCACATTGGGTCATTCAGAATAACTTCACACACACCCGCTACTGTGTATTTCCAAGTCTAATTCTGGCACTAAACCCATACCTGTCACCCAGCGCCTAAATACTAGGCCTCAAATTTATATCCCGCTAAATCTGTCCTTAGTGCTGTAGCTGGGCGAGTTATTTAGTGTCCGTTCAAGCACATTTCTTGTTCTGGGTTGAAATACAATTCCCAATTTAGCAATTTCATAATTTAGTGGTTTCTGCTATATCAGAGCTATTTGAAATCTATCCCTAAAAGGGTATATAATATTCAAGGTGCACATTGGGTCATTCAGAATAACTTCACACACACCCGCTACTGTGTATTTCCAAGTCTAATTCTGGCACTAAACCCATACCTGTCACCCAGCGCCTAAATACTAGGCCTCAAATTTATATCCCGCTAAATCTGTCCTTAGTGCTGTAGCTGGGCGAGTTATTTAGTGTCCGTTCAAGCACATTTCTTGTTCTGGGTTGAAATACAATTCCCAATTTAGCAATTTCATAATTTAGTGGTTTCTGCTATATCAGAGCTATTTGAAATCTATCCCTAAAAGGGTATATAATATTCAAGGTGCACATTGGGTCATTCAGAATAACTTCACACACACCCGCTACTGTGTATTTCCAAGTCTAATTCTGGCACTAAACCCATACCTGTCACCCAGCGCCTAAATACTAGGCCTCAAATTTATATCCCGCTAAATCTGTCCTTAGTGCTGTAGCTGGGCGAGTTATTTAGTGTCCGTTCAAGCACATTTCTTGTTCTGGGTTGAAATACAATTCCCAATTTAGCAATTTCATAATTTAGTGGTTTCTGCTATATCAGAGCTATTTGAAATCTATCCCTAAAAGGGTATATAATATTCAAGGTGCACATTGGGTCATTCAGAATAACTTCACACACACACGCTACTGTGTATTTCCAAGTCTAATTCTGGCACTAAACCCATACCTGTCACCCAGCGCCTAAATACTAGGCCTCAAATTTATATCCCGCTAAATCTGTCCTTAGTGCTGTAGCTGGGCGAGTTATTTAGTGTCCGTTCAAGCACATTTCTTGTTCTGGGTTGAAATACAATTCCCAATTTAGCAATTTCATAATTTAGTGGTTTCTGCTATATCAGAGCTATTTGAAATCTATCCCTAAAAGGGTATATAATATTCAAGGTGCACATTGGGTCATTCAGAATAACTTCACACACACCCGCTACTGTGTATTTCCAAGTCTAATTCTGGCACTAAACCCATACCTGTCACCCAGCGCCTAAATACTAGGCCTCAAATTTATATCCCGCTAAATCTGTCCTTAGTGCTGTAGCTGGGCGAGTTATTTAGTGTCCGTTCAAGCACATTTCTTGTTCTGGGTTGAAATACAATTCCCAATTTAGCAATTTCATAATTTAGTGGTTTCTGCTATATCAGAGCTATTTGAAATCTATCCCTAAAAGGGTATATAATATTCAAGGTGCACATTGGGTCATTCAGAATAACTTCACACACACCCGCTACTGTGTATTTCCAAGTCTAATTCTGGCACTAAACCCATACCTGTCACCCAGCGCCTAAATACTAGGCCTCAAATTTATATCCCGCTAAATCTGTCCCTAGTGCTGTAGCTGGGCGAGTTATTTAGTGTCCGTTCAAGCACATTTCTTGTTCTGGGTTGAAATACAATTCCCAATTTAGCAATTTCATAATTTAGTGGTTTCTGCTATATCAGAGCTATTTGAAATCTATCCCTAAAAGGGTATATAATATTCAAGGTGCACATTGGGTCATTCAGAATAACTTCACACACACCCGCTACTGTGTATTTCCAAGTCTAATTCTGGCACTAAACCCATACCTGTCACCCAGCGCCTAAATACTAGGCCTCAAATTTATATCCCGCTAAATCTGTCCCTAGTGCTGTAGCTGGGCGAGTTATTTAGTGTCCGTTCAAGCACATTTCTTGTTCTGGGTTGAAATACAATTCCCAATTTAGCAATTTCATAATTTAGTGGTTTCTGCTATATCAGAGCTATTTGAAATCTATCCCTAAAAGGGTATATAATATTCAAGGTGCACATAGGGTCATTCAGAATAACTTCACACACCCGCTACTGTGCATTTCCAAATCTAATTCTGTCACTAAACCCATACCTGTCACCCAGCGCCTAAATACTAGGCCTCAAATTTATATCCCGCTAAATCTCTCGTTACCGCTGTCCTGTTGTGGCTGGGAAAGTTATTTAGTGTCCGTCAAAGCACATTTTTTGTTCTGGGTTGAAATACAATTCCCAATTTAGCAATTTCATAATTTAGTCGTTTCTGCTATATCAGAGCTATTTGAAATCTATCCCTAAAAGGGTAGATCATATTGAAGGTGCACATAGGGTCATTCAGAATAACTTCACACACACGCTTCTGTGCATTTCCAAGTCTAATTCTGTCACTAAATCCATACCGGTCACCCAGCGCCTAAATACTAGGCCTCAAATTTATATCCCGCTGAATTTGAATACAATACATTGGGCCAAATAATATATTTGTTGTTGTGGTGAACCATAACAATGAGAAAAACATCTAGTAAGGGACGCGGACGTGGACATGGTCGTGGTGGTGTTAGTGGACCCTCTGGTGCTGGGAGAGGACGTGGCCGTTCTGCCACATCCACACGTCCTAGTGTACCAACTACCTCAGGTCCCAGTAGCCGCCAGAATTTACAGCGATATATGGTGGGGCCCAATGCCGTTCTAAGGATGGTAAGGCCTGAGCAGGTACAGGCATTAGTCAATTGGGTGGCCGACAGTGGATCCAGCACGTTCACATTATCTCCCACCCAGTCTTCTGCAGAAAGCGCACAGATGGCGCCTGAAAACCAACCCCATCAGTCTGTCACATCACCCCCATGCATACCAGGGAAACTGTCTCAGCCTCAAGTTATGCAGCAGTCTCTTATGCTGTTTGAAGACTCCGCTGGCAGGGTTTCCCAAGGGCATCCACCTAGCCCTTCCCCAGCGGTGAAAGACATAGAATGCACTGACGCACAACCACTTATGTTTCCTGATGATGAGGACATGGGAATACCACCTCAGCATGTCTCTGATGATGACGAAACACAGGTGCCAACTGCTGCGTCTTTCTGCAGTGTGCAGACTGAACAGGAGGTCAGGGATCAAGACTGGGTGGAAGACGATGCAGGGGACGATGAGGTCCTAGACCCCACATGGAATGAAGGTCGTGCCACTGACTTTCACAGTTCGGAGGAAGAGGCAGTGGTGAGACCGAGCCAACAGCGTAGCAAAAGAGGGAGCAGTGGGCAAAAGCAGAACACCCGCCGCCAAGAGACTCCGCCTGCTACTGACCGCCGCCATCTGGGACCGAGCACCCCAAAGGCAGCTTCAAGGAGTTCCCTGGCATGGCACTTCTTCAAACAATGTGCTGACGACAAGACCCGAGTGGTTTGCACGCTGTGCCATCAGAGCCTGAAGCGAGGCATTAACGTTCTGAACCTGAGCACAACCTGCATGACCAGGCACCTGCATGCAAAGCATGAACTGCAGTGGAGTAAACACCTTAAAACCAAGGAAGTCACTCAGGCTCCCCCTGCTACCTCTTCTGCTGCTGCCGCCTCGGCCTATTCTGCTGCTGCCGCCTCGGCCTCTTCCTCCGCCTCTGGAGGAACGTTGGCACCTGCCGCCCAGCAAACAGGGGATGTACCACCAACACCACCACCACCACCTCCGTCACCAAGCGTCTCAACCATGTCACACGCCAGCGTTCAGCTCTCCATCTCACAAACATTTGATAGAAAGCGTAAATTCCCACCTAGCCACCCTCGATCCCTGGCCCTGAATGCCAGCATTTCTAAACTACTGGCCTATGAAATGCTGTCATTTAGGCTGGTGGACACAGACAGCTTCAAACAGCTCATGTCGCTTGCTGTCCCACAGTATGTTGTTCCCAGCCGGCACTACTTCTCCAAGAGAGCCGTGCCTTCCCTGCACAACCAAGTATCCGATAAAATCAAGTGTGCACTGCGCAACGCCATCTGTGGCAAGGTCCACCTAACCACAGATACGTGGACCAGTAAGCACGGCCAGGGACGCTATATCTCCCTAACTGCACACTGGGTAAATGTAGTGGCAGCTGGGCCCCAGGCGGAGAGCTGTTTGGCGCACGTCCTTCCGCCGCCAAGGATCGCAGGGCAACATTCTTTGCCTCCTGTTGCCACCTCCTCCTTCTCGGCTTCCTCCTCCTCTTCTTCCACCTGCTCATCCAGTCAGCCACACACCTTCACCACCAACTTCAGCACAGCCCGGGGTAAACGTCAGCAGGCCATTCTGAAACTCATATGTTTGGGGGACAGGCCCCACACCGCACAGGAGTTGTGGCGGGGTATAGAACAACAGACCGACGAGTGGTTGCTGCCGGTGAGCCTCAAGCCCGGCCTGGTGGTGTGTGATAATGGGCGAAATCTCGTTGCAGCTCTGGGACTAGCCAATTTGACGCACATCCCTTGCTTGGCGCATGTGCTGAATTTGGTGGTGCAGAAGTTCATTCACAACTACCCCGACATGTCAGAGCTGCTGCATAAAGTGCGGGCCGTCTGTTCGCGCTTCCGGCGTTCACATCCTGCTGCTGCTCGCCTGTCTGCGCTACAGCGTAACTTCGGCCTTCCCGCTCACCGCCTCATATGCGACGTGCCCACCAGGTGGAACTCCACCTTGCACATGCTGGACAGACTGTGCGAGCAGCAGCAGGCCATAGTGGAGTTTCAGCTGCAGCACGCACGGGTCAGTCGCACTACAGAACAGCACCACTTCACCACCAATGACTGGGCCTCCATGCGAGACCTGTGTGCCCTGTTGCGCTGTTTCGAGTACTCCACCAACATGGCCAGTGGCGATGACACCGTTATCAGCGTTACAATACCACTTCTATGTCTCCTTGAGAAAACACTTAGGGCGATGATGGAAGAGGAGGTGGCCCAGGAGGAGGAGGAGGAGGAGGAAGAGGGGTCATTTTTAGCACTTTCAGGCCAGTCTCTTCGAAGTGACTCAGAGGGAGGTTTTTGGCAACAGCAGAGGCCAGGTACAAATGTGGCCAGCCAGGGCCCACTACTGGAGGACGAGGAGGACGAGGATGAGGAGGAGGTGGAGGAGGATGAGGATGAAGCATGGTCACAGCGGGGTGGCACCCAACGCAGCTCGGGTCCATCACTGGTGCGTGGCTGGGGGGAAAGGCAGGACGATGACGATACGCCTCCCACAGAGGACAGCTTGTCCTTACCCCTGGGCAGCCTGGCACACATGAGCGACTACATGCTGCAGTGCCTGCGCAACGACAGCAGAGTTGCCCACATTTTAACCTGTGCGGACTACTGGGTTGCCACCCTGCTGGATCCACGCTACAAAGACAATGTGCCCACCTTACTTCCTGCACTGGAGCGTGATAGGAAGATGCGCGAGTACAAGCGCACGTTGGTAGACGCGCTACTGAGAGCATTCCCAAATGTCACAGGGGAACAAGTGGAAGCCCAAGGCCAAGGCAGAGGAGGAGCAAGAGGTCGCCAAGGCAGCTGTGTCACGGCCAGCTCCTCTGAGGGCAGGGTTAGCATGGCAGAGATGTGGAAAACTTTTGTCAACACGCCACAGCTAACTGCACCACCACCTGATACGCAACGTGTTAGCAGGAGGCAACATTTCACTAACATGGTGGAACAGTACGTGTGCACACCCCTCCACGTACTGACTGATGGTTCGGCCCCATTCAACTTCTGGGTCTCTAAATTGTCCACGTGGCCAGAGCTAGCCTTTTATGCCTTGGAGGTGCTGGCCTGCCCGGCAGCCAGCGTTTTGTCTGAACGTGTATTCAGCACGGCAGGGGGCGTCATTACAGACAAACGCAGCCGCCTGTCTACAGCCAATGTGGACAAGCTGACGTTCATAAAAATGAACCAGGCATGGATCCCACAGGACCTGTCCGTCCCTTGTCCAGATTAGACATTAACTACCTCCCCATAACCATATATTATTGGACTCCAGGGCACTTCCTCATTCAATCCTATTTTTATTTTCATTTTACCATTATATTGCGAGGCTACCCAAAGTTGAATGAACCTCTCCTCTGCCTGTGTGCTAGGCCTAAATATATGCCAATGGACTGTTGCAGTGGTGGGTGACGTGAAGCCTCATTCTCTGCTATGACATGCAGACTAATTCTCTGCTGACATGAAGACAGATTCTCTGTTACGGGACCTCCCTCCTCTGCCTGGGTGCTGGGCCTAAATATATGCCAATGGACTGTTGCAGTGGTGGCTGACGTGAAGCCTCATTCTCTGCTATGACATGCAGACTGATTCTCTGCTGACATGAAGCCAGATTCTCTGTTACGGGACCTCTCTCCTCTGCCTGTGTGTGGGCTGGGCCTAAATATATGCCAATGGACTGTTGCAGTGGTGGCTGACGTGAAGCCTCATTCTCTGCTATGACATGCAGACTGATTCTCTGCTGACATGAAGCCAGATTGTCTGTTACGGGACCTCTCTCCTCTGCCTGTGTGTGTGCTGGGCCTAAATATATGCCAATGGACTGTTGCAGTGGTGGCTGACGTGAAGCCTCATTCTCTGCTATGACATGCAGACTAATTCTCTGCTGACATGAAGACAGATTCTCTGTTACGGGACCTCCCTCCTCTGCCTGGGTGCTGGGCCTAAATATATGCCAATGGACTGTTGCAGTGGTGGCTGACGTGAAGCCTCATTCTCTGCTATGACATGCAGACTAATTCTCTGCTGACATGAAGACAGATTCTCTGTTACGGGACCTCTCTCCTCTGCCTGGGTGCCGGGGCCTAAATATCTGAGAATGGACTGTTCCAGTGGTGGGTGACGGGAAGCCAGATTCTCTGCTATGGAACCTCTCTCCAATTGATTTTGGTTAATTTTTATTTATTTAATTTTTATTTTAATTCATTTCCCTATCCACATTTGTTTGCAGGGGATTTACCTACATGTTGCTGCCTTTTGCAGCCCTCTAGCTCTTTCCTGGGCTGTTTTACAGCCTTTTTAGTGCCGAAAAGTTCGGGTCCCCATTGACTTCAATGGGGTTCGGGTTCGGGACGAAGTTCGGATCGGGTTCGGATCCCGAACCCGAACATTTCCGGGATGTTCGGCCGAACTTCTCGAACCCGAACATCCAGGTGTTCGCTCAACTCTAGTTAAGAGTAGAGTTGAGCGAACACCTGGATGTTCGGGTTCGAGAAGTTCGGCCGAACATCCCGGAAATGTTCGGGTTCGGGATCCGAACCCGATCCGAACTTCGTCCCGAACCCGAACCCCATTGAAGTCAATGGGGACCCGAACTTTTCGGCACTAAAAAGGCTGTAAAACAGCCCAGGAAAGAGCTAGAGGGCTGCAAAAGGCAGCAACATGTAGGTAAATCCCCTGCAAACAAATGTGGATAGGGAAATGAATTAAAATAAAAATTAAATAAATAAAAATTAACCAAAATCAATTGGAGAGAGGTTCCATAGCAGAGAATCTGGCTTCCCGTCACCCACCACTGGAACAGTCCATTCTCAGATATTTAGGCCCCGGCACCCAGGCAGAGGAGAGAGGTCCCGTAACAGAGAATCTGTCTTCATGTCAGCAGAGAATTAGTCTGCATGTCATAGCAGAGAATGAGGCTTCACGTCAGCCACCACTGCAACAGTCCATTGGCATATATTTAGGCCCAGCACCCAGGCAGAGGAGGGAGGTCCCGTAACAGAGAATCTGTCTTCATGTCAGCAGAGAATTAGTCTGCATGTCATAGCAGAGAATGAGGCTTCACGTCAGCCACCACTGCAACAGTCCATTGGCATATATTTAGGCCCAGCACACACACAGGCAGAGGAGAGAGGTCCCGTAACAGAGAATCTGGCTTCATGTCAGCAGAGAATCAGTCTGCATGTCATAGCAGAGAATGAGGCTTCACGTCACCCACCACTGCAACAGTCCATTGGCATATATTTAGGCCTAGCACACAGGCAGAGCAGAGAGGTCCCGTAACAGACAATCTGGCTTCATGTCAGCAGAGAATCAGTCTGCATGTCATAGCAGAGAATGAGGCTTCACGTCAGCCACCACTGCAACAGTCCATTGGCATATATTTAGGCCTAGCACACAGGCAGAGGAGAGAGGTCCCGTAACAGACAATCTGGCTTCATGTCAGCAGAGAATCAGTCTGCATGTCATAGCAGAGAATGAGGCTTCACGTCAGCCACCACTGCAACAGTCCATTGGCATATATTTAGGCCCTAGCACCACAGGCAGAGGAGAGAGGTCCCGTAACAGACAATCTGGCTTCATGTCAGCAGAGAATCAGTCTGCATGTCATAGCAGAGAATGAGGCTTCACGTCACCCACCACTGCAACAGTCCATTGGCATATATTTAGGCCCAGCACCCAGGCAGAGGAGGGAGGTCCCGTAACAGAGAATCTGTCTTCATGTCAGCAGAGAATCAGTCTGCATGTCATAGCAGAGAATGAGGCTTCACGTCAGCCACCACTGCAACAGTCCATTGGCATATATTTAGGCCCAGCACACCAGGCAGAGGAGAGAGGTCCCGTAACAGACAATCTGGCTTCATGTCAGCAGAGAATTAGTCTGCATGTCATAGCAGAGAATGAGGCTTCACGTCAGCCACCACTGCAACAGTCCATTGGCATATATTTAGGCCCAGCACACAGGCAGAGGAGGGAGGTCCCGTAACAGAGAATCTGTCTTCATGTCAGCAGAGAATTAGTCTGCATGTCATAGCAGAGAATGAGGCTTCACGTCAGCCACCACTGCAACAGTCCATTGGCATATATTTAGGCCCAGCACACACACAGGCAGAGGAGAGAGGTCCCGTAACAGACAATCTGGCTTCATGTCAGCAGAGAATCAGTCTGCATGTCATAGCAGAGAATGAGGCTTCACGTCAGCCACCACTGCAACAGTCCATTGGCATATATTTAGGCCCAGCACACACAGGCAGAGGAGAGAGGTCCCGTAACAGAGAATCTGGCTTCATGTCAGCAGAGAATTAGTCTGCATGTCATAGCAGAGAATGAGGCTTCACGTCAGCCACCACTGCAACAGTCCATTGGCATATATTTAGGCCCAGCACCCAGGCAGAGGAGGGAGGTCCCGTAACAGAGAATCTGTCTTCATGTCAGCAGAGAATTAGTCTGCATGTCATAGCAGAGAATGAGGCTTCACGTCAGCCACCACTGCAACAGTCCATTGGCATATATTTAGGCCTAGCACACAGGCAGAGGAGAGGTTCATTCAACTTTGGGTAGCCTCGCAATATAATGGTAAAATGAAAATAAAAATAGGATTGAATGAGGAAGTGCCCTGGAGTCCAATAATATATGGTTATGGGGAGGTAGTTAATGTCTAATCTGGACAAGGGACGGACAGGTCCTGTGGGATCCATGCCTGGTTCATTTTTATGAACGTCAGCTTGTCCACATTGGCTGTAGACAGGCGGCTGCGTTTGTCTGTAATGACGCCCCCTGCCGTGCTGAATACACGTTCAGACAAAACGCTGGCTGCCGGGCAGGCCAGCACCTCCAAGGCATAAAAGGCTAGCTCTGGCCACGTGGACAATTTAGAGACCCAGAAGTTGAATGGGGCCGAACCATCAGTCAGTACGTGGAGGGGTGTGCACACGTACTGTTCCACCATGTTAGTGAAATGTTGCCTCCTGCTAACACGTTGCGTATCAGGTGGTGGTGCAGTTAGCTGTGGCGTGTTGACAAAAGTTTTCCACATCTCTGCCATGCTAACCCTGCCCTCAGAGGAGCTGGCCGTGACACAGCTGCCTTGGCGACCTCTTGCTCCTCCTCTGCCTTGGCCTTGGGCTTCCACTTGTTCCCCTGTGACATTTGGGAATGCTCTCAGTAGCGCGTCTACCAACGTGCGCTTGTACTCGCGCATCTTCCTATCACGCTCCAGTGCAGGAAGTAAGGTGGGCACATTGTCTTTGTAGCGTGGATCCAGCAGGGTGGCAACCCAGTAGTCCGCACAGGTTAAAATGTGGGCAACTCTGCTGTCGTTGCGCAGGCACTGCAGCATGTAGTCGCTCATGTGTGCCAGGCTGCCCAGGGGTAAGGACAAGCTGTCCTCTGTGGGAGGCGTATCGTCATCGTCCTGCCTTTCCCCCCAGCCACGCACCAGTGATGGACCCGAGCTGCGTTGGGTGCCACCCCGCTGTGACCATGCTTCATCCTCATCCTCCTCCACCTCCTCCTCATCCTCGTCCTCCTCGTCCTCCAGTAGTGGGCCCTGGCTGGCCACATTTGTACCTGGCCTCTGCTGTTGCCAAAAACCTCCCTCTGAGTCACTTCGAAGAGACTGGCCTGAAAGTGCTAAAAATGACCCCTCTTCCTCCTCCTCCTCCTCCTCCTCCTGGGCCACCTCCTCTTCCATCATCGCCCTAAGTGTTTTCTCAAGGAGACATAGAAGTGGTATTGTAACGCTGATAACGGTGTCATCGCCACTGGCCATGTTGGTGGAGTACTCGAAACAGCGCAACAGGGCACACAGGTCTCGCATGGAGGCCCAGTCATTGGTGGTGAAGTGGTGCTGTTCTGTAGTGCGACTGACCCGTGCGTGCTGCAGCTGAAACTCCACTATGGCCTGCTGCTGCTCGCACAGTCTGTCCAGCATGTGCAAGGTGGAGTTCCACCTGGTGGGCACGTCGCATATGAGGCGGTGAGCGGGAAGGCCGAAGTTACGCTGTAGCGCAGACAGGCGAGCAGCAGCAGGATGTGAACGCCGGAAGCGCGAACAGACGGCCCGCACTTTATGCAGCAGCTCTGACATGTCGGGGTAGTTGTGAATGAACTTCTGCACCACCAAATTCAGCACATGCGCCAAGCAAGGGATGTGCGTCAAATTGGCTAGTCCCAGAGCTGCAACGAGATTTCGCCCATTATCACACACCACCAGGCCGGGCTTGAGGCTCACCGGCAGCAACCACTCGTCGGTCTGTTGTTCTATACCCCGCCACAACTCCTGTGCGGTGTGGGGCCTGTCCCCCAAACATATGAGTTTCAGAATGGCCTGCTGACGTTTACCCCGGGCTGTGCTGAAGTTGGTGGTGAAGGTGTGTGGCTGACTGGATGAGCAGGTGGAAGAAGAGGAGGAGGAAGCCGAGAAGGAGGAGGTGGCAACAGGAGGCAAAGAATGTTGCCCTGCGATCCTTGGCGGCGGAAGGACGTGCGCCAAACAGCTCTCCGCCTGGGGCCCAGCTGCCACTACATTTACCCAGTGTGCAGTTAGGGAGATATAGCGTCCCTGGCCGTGCTTACTGGTCCACGTATCTGTGGTTAGGTGGACCTTGCCACAGATGGCGTTGCGCAGTGCACACTTGATTTTATCGGATACTTGGTTGTGCAGGGAAGGCACGGCTCTCTTGGAGAAGTAGTGCCGGCTGGGAACAACATACTGTGGGACAGCAAGCGACATGAGCTGTTTGAAGCTGTCTGTGTCCACCAGCCTAAATGACAGCATTTCATAGGCCAGTAGTTTAGAAATGCTGGCATTCAGGGCCAGGGATCGAGGGTGGCTAGGTGGGAATTTACGCTTTCTATCAAATGTTTGTGAGATGGAGAGCTGAACGCTGGCGTGTGACATGGTTGAGACGCTTGGTGACGGAGGTGGTGGTGGTGGTGTTGGTGGTACATCCCCTGTTTGCTGGGCGGCAGGTGCCAACGTTCCTCCAGAGGCGGAGGAAGAGGCCGAGGCGGCAGCAGCAGAATAGGCCGAGGCGGCAGCAGCAGAAGAGGTAGCAGGGGGAGCCTGAGTGACTTCCTTGGTTTTAAGGTGTTTACTCCACTGCAGTTCATGCTTTGCATGCAGGTGCCTGGTCATGCAGGTTGTGCTCAGGTTCAGAACGTTAATGCCTCGCTTCAGGCTCTGATGGCACAGCGTGCAAACCACTCGGGTCTTGTCGTCAGCACATTGTTTGAAGAAGTGCCATGCCAGGGAACTCCTTGAAGCTGCCTTTGGGGTGCTCGGTCCCAGATGGCGGCGGTCAGTAGCAGGCGGAGTCTCTTGGCGGCGGGTGTTCTGCTTTTGCCCACTGCTCCCTCTTTTGCTACGCTGTTGGCTCGGTCTCACCACTGCCTCTTCCTCCGAACTGTGAAAGTCAGTGGCACGACCTTCATTCCATGTGGGGTCTAGGACCTCATCGTCCCCTGCATCGTCTTCCACCCAGTCTTGATCCCTGACCTCCTGTTCAGTCTGCACACTGCAGAAAGACGCAGCAGTTGGCACCTGTGTTTCGTCATCATCAGAGACATGCTGAGGTGGTATTCCCATGTCCTCATCATCAGGAAACATAAGTGGTTGTGCGTCAGTGCATTCTATGTCTTTCACCGCTGGGGAAGGGCTAGGTGGATGCCCTTGGGAAACCCTGCCAGCGGAGTCTTCAAACAGCATAAGAGACTGCTGCATAACTTGAGGCTGAGACAGTTTCCCTGGTATGCATGGGGGTGATGTGACAGACTGATGGGGTTGGTTTTCAGGCGCCATCTGTGCGCTTTCTGCAGAAGACTGGGTGGGAGATAATGTGAACGTGCTGGATCCACTGTCGGCCACCCAATTGACTAATGCCTGTACCTGCTCAGGCCTTACCATCCTTAGAACGGCATTGGGCCCCACCATATATCGCTGTAAATTCTGGCGGCTACTGGGACCTGAGGTAGTTGGTACACTAGGACGTGTGGATGTGGCAGAACGGCCACGTCCTCTCCCAGCACCAGAGGGTCCACTAACACCACCACGACCATGTCCACGTCCGCGTCCCTTACTAGATGTTTTTCTCATTGTTATGGTTCACCACAACAACAAATATATTATTTGGCCCAATGTATTGTATTCAAATTCAGCGGGATATAAATTTGAGGCCTAGTATTTAGGCGCTGGGTGACCGGTATGGATTTAGTGACAGAATTAGACTTGGAAATGCACAGAAGCGTGTGTGTGAAGTTATTCTGAATGACCCTATGTGCACCTTGCAATATGATATACCCTTTTAGGGATAGATTTCAAATAGCTCTGATATAGCAGAAACCACTAAATTATGAAATTGCTAAATTGGGAATTGTATTTCAACCCAGAACAAGAAATGTGCTTGAACGGACACTAAATAACTTCGCCCAGCTACAGCACTAGCGGACGAGATTTAGCGGGATATAAATTTGAGGCCTAGTATTTAGGCGCTGGGTGACAGGTATGGGTTTAGTGACAGAATTAGACTTGGAAATGCACAGTAGCGGGTGTGTGAAGTTATTCTGAATGACCCTATGTGCACCTTGAATATTATATACCCTTTTAGGGATAGATTTCAAATAGCTCTGATATAGCAGAAACCACTAAATTATGAAATTGCTAAATTGGGAATTGTATTTCAACCCAGAACAAGAAATGTGCTTGAACGGACACTAAATAACTCGCCCAGCTACAGCACTAGGGACAGATTTAGCGGGATATAAATTTGAGGCCTAGTATTTAGGCGCTGGGTGACAGGTATGGGTTTAGTGCCAGAATTAGACTTGGAAATACACAGTAGCGGGTGTGTGTGAAGTTATTCTGAATGACCCAATGTGCACCTTGAATATTATATACCCTTTTAGGGATAGATTTCAAATAGCTCTGATATAGCAGAAACCACTAAATTATGAAATTGCTAAATTGGGAATTGTATTTCAACCCAGAACAAGAAATGTGCTTGAACGGACACTAAATAACTCGCCCAGCTACAGCACTAAGGACAGATTTAGCGGGATATAAATTTGAGGCCTAGTATTTAGGCGCTGGGTGACAGGTATGGGTTTAGTGCCAGAATTAGACTTGGAAATACACAGTAGCGGGTGTGTGTGAAGTTATTCTGAATGACCCAATGTGCACCTTGAATATTATATACCCTTTTAGGGATAGATTTCAAATAGCTCTGATATAGCAGAAACCACTAAATTATGAAATTGCTAAATTGGGAATTGTATTTCAACCCAGAACAAGAAATGTGCTTGAACGGACACTAAATAACTCGCCCAGCTACAGCACTAGGGACAGATTTAGCGGGATATAAATTTGAGGCCTAGTATTTAGGCGCTGGGTGACAGGTATGGGTTTAGTGCCAGAATTAGACTTGGAAATACACAGTAGCGGGTGTGTGTGAAGTTATTCTGAATGACCCAATGTGCACCTTGAATATTATATACCCTTTTAGGGATAGATTTCAAATAGCTCTGATATAGCAGAAACCACTAAATTATGAAATTGCTAAATTGGGAATTGTATTTCAACCCAGAACAAGAAATGTGCTTGAACGGACACTAAATAACTCGCCCAGCTACAGCACTAGGGACAGATTTAGCGGGATATAAATTTGAGGCCTAGTATTTAGGCGCTGGGTGACAGGTATGGGTTTAGTGCCAGAATTAGACTTGGAAATACACAGTAGCGGGTGTGTGTGAAGTTATTCTGAATGACCCAATGTGCACCTTGAATATTATATACCCTTTTAGGGATAGATTTCAAATAGCTCTGATATAGCAGAAACCACTAAATTATGAAATTGCTAAATTGGGAATTGTATTTCAACCCAGAACAAGAAATGTGCTTGAACGGACACTAAATAACTCGCCCAGCTACAGCACTAGGGACAGATTTAGCGGGATATAAATTTGAGGCCTAGTATTTAGGCGCTGGGTGACAGGTATGGGTTTAGTGCCAGAATTAGACTTGGAAATACACAGTAGCGGGTGTGTGTGAAGTTATTCTGAATGACCCAATGTGCACCTTGAATATTATATACCCTTTTAGGGATAGATTTCAAATAGCTCTGATATAGCAGAAACCACTAAATTATGAAATTGCTAAATTGGGAATTGTATTTCAACCCAGAACAAGAAATGTGCTTGAACGGACACTAAATAACTCGCCCAGCTACAGCACTAGGGACAGATTTAGCGGGATATAAATTTGAGGCCTAGTATTTAGGCGCTGGGTGACAGGTATGGGTTTAGTGCCAGAATTAGACTTGGAAATACACAGTAGCGGGTGTGTGTGAAGTTATTCTGAATGACCCAATGTGCACCTTGAATATTATATACCCTTTTAGGGATAGATTTCAAATAGCTCTGATATAGCAGAAACCACTAAATTATGAAATTGCTAAATTGGGAATTGTATTTCAACCCAGAACAAGAAATGTGCTTGAACGGACACTAAATAACTCGCCCAGCTACAGCACTAGGGACAGATTTAGCGGGATATAAATTTGAGGCCTAGTATTTAGGCGCTGGGTGACAGGTATGGGTTTAGTGCCAGAATTAGACTTGGAAATACACAGTAGCGGGTGTGTGTGAAGTTATTCTGAATGACCCAATGTGCACCTTGAATATTATATACCCTTTTAGGGATAGATTTCAAATAGCTCTGATATAGCAGAAACCACTAAATTATGAAATTGCTAAATTGGGAATTGTATTTCAACCCAGAACAAGAAATGTGCTTGAACGGACACTAAATAACTCGCCCAGCTACAGCACTAGGGACAGATTTAGCGGGATATAAATTTGAGGCCTAGTATTTAGGCGCTGGGTGACAGGTATGGGTTTAGTGCCAGAATTAGACTTGGAAATACACAGTAGCGGGTGTGTGTGAAGTTATTCTGAATGACCCAATGTGCACCTTGAATATTATATACCCTTTTAGGGATAGATTTCAAATAGCTCTGATATAGCAGAAACCACTAAATTATGAAATTGCTAAATTGGGAATTGTATTTCAACCCAGAACAAGAAATGTGCTTGAACGGACACTAAATAACTCGCCCAGCTACAGCACTAGGGACAGATTTAGCGGGATATAAATTTGAGGCCTAGTATTTAGGCGCTGGGTGACAGGTATGGGTTTAGTGCCAGAATTAGACTTGGAAATACACAGTAGCGGGTGTGTGTGAAGTTATTCTGAATGACCCAATGTGCACCTTGAATATTATATACCCTTTTAGGGATAGATTTCAAATAGCTCTGATATAGCAGAAACCACTAAATTATGAAATTGCTAAATTGGGAATTGTATTTCAACCCAGAACAAGAAATGTGCTTGAACGGACACTAAATAACTCGCCCAGCTACAGCACTAAGGACAGATTTAGCGGGATATAAATTTGAGGCCTAGTATTTAGGCGCTGGGTGACAGGTATGGGTTTAGTGCCAGAATTAGACTTGGAAATACACAGTAGCGGGTGTGTGTGAAGTTATTCTGAATGACCCAATGTGCACCTTGAATATTATATACCCTTTTAGGGATAGATTTCAAATAGCTCTGATATAGCAGAAACCACTAAATTATGAAATTGCTAAATTGGGAATTGTATTTCAACCCAGAACAAGAAATGTGCTTGAACGGACACTAAATAACTCGCCCAGCTACAGCACTAAGGACAGATTTAGCGGGATATAAATTTGAGGCCTAGTATTTAGGCGCTGGGTGACAGGTATGGGTTTAGTGCCAGAATTAGACTTGGAAATACACAGTAGCGGGTGTGTGTGAAGTTATTCTGAATGACCCAATGTGCACCTTGAATATTATATACCCTTTTAGGGATAGATTTCAAATAGCTCTGATATAGCAGAAACCACTAAATTATGAAATTGCTAAATTGGGAATTGTATTTCAACCCAGAACAAGAAATGTGCTTGAACGGACACTAAATAACTCGCCCAGCTACAGCACTAAGGACAGATTTAGCGGGATATAAATTTGAGGCCTAGTATTTAGGCGCTGGGTGACAGGTATGGGTTTAGTGCCAGAATTAGACTTGGAAATACACAGTAGCGGGTGTGTGTGAAGTTATTCTGAATGACCCAATGTGCACCTTGAATATTATATACCCTTTTAGGGATAGATTTCAAATAGCTCTGATATAGCAGAAACCACTAAATTATGAAATTGCTAAATTGGGAATTGTATTTCAACCCAGAACAAGAAATGTGCTTGAACGGACACTAAATAACTCGCCCAGCTACAGCACTAAGGACAGATTTAGCGGGATATAAATTTGAGGCCTAGTATTTAGGCGCTGGGTGACCGGTATGGATTTAGTGACAGAATTAGACTGGGATATGGCCAAAAAATAAACAGACTATTGCTGGTTAAATGCACTTGGTGTGACAGCTTCACCCTGATGTAGGCTTTAGCCAAAAAACAACCACACCATTGAGGGTTAAATGCACTTGGTGACAGGCGCAGCTTGCCCCTGATTTAGTATATGGCCAAAAAATGAACAGACTATTGCTGGTTAAATGCACTTGGTGTGACAGCTTCACCCTGATGTAGGCTTTAGCCAAAAAACAACCACACCATTGAGGGTTAAATGCACTTGGTGACAGGCGCAGCTTGCCCCTGATTTTGTATATGGCCAAAAAATGAACAGACTATTGCTGGTTAAATGCACTTGGTGTGACAGCTTCACCCTGATGTAGGCTTTAGCCAAAAAACAACCACACCATTGAGGGTTAAATGCACTTGGTCGCAGCTTGTGCTGGCGCACCACAAGACACAAAATGGCCGCCGATCACCCCAGAAAAATGTGACTGACAAACGGTCTGGGCAGCCTAAAAACAGTGAGCAATTGAGGATCAGCAGCTCAATGATCCACAGCTGCAGATCGATCAGTTAATCAAGTCCTTTGGAGGAGTTAATCTGCCTAATCTCGCCCTACTGTCGCAGCCGCAACCTCTCCCTACGCTAATCAGAGCAGAGTGACGGGCGGCGCTATGTGACTCCAGCTTAAATAGAGGCTGGGTCACATGGTGCTCTGGCCAATCACAGCCATGCCAATAGTAGGCATGGCTGTGATGGCCTCTTGGGGCAAGTAGTATGACGCTTGTTGATTGGCTGCTTTGCAGCCTTTCAAAAAGCGCCAAGAAAGCGTCACAAAAGCGCGAAGAAAGCGACGAACACCGAACCCGAACCCGGACTTTTACGAAAATGTCCGGGTTCGGGTCCGTGTCACGGACACCCCAAAATTCGGTACGAACCCGAACTATACAGTTCGAGTTCGCTCATCCCTAGTTAAGAGCAGTGAGCCTATGGAACTCTCTACCTGAGGAGGTGGTGGCGGTGAATTCACTAATTGAGTTCAAGAGGGGCCTGGATGTATTTCTGGAGTGTAATAATATTACAAGCTATAGTAACTAGAGAGGGGTCGTTGATCCAGGGAGTTATTCTGATTGCCTGATTGGAGTTGGGAAGTAATTTTTTATTCCCCTAAAGTGGGGAAAATTGGCTTCTACCTCACAGTTTTTTTTTGCCTTCCTCTGGATTAACTTGCAGGATGACAGGCCGAACTGGATGGACATTTTTTTACTATTACATAGTATAGAATAAAAATCACAGAATTAAGAGGACCTGTTACCTCTCCTGACATGCCTGTTTTAATAGCTACATGCATTCCCCATGCAATAACAATTCTGGAACATCAAATCTTATGACTCTATGCTGTGCCATTCCTTTATTATATCTACTAGAAGTTAAGAATGAATTGCCAGCAGTCTGCAGTAAGGGTACAGAGGGGTGGTAACCAGTTGGGGGTGTCTACCTGCACAGACTCACTCTATCCAATCAGTACGGCCATTTTTCAGAATGTGCAGGTACACATCCTGCACAACAACTTGTTACCTCCCCTCTGTACCCTTACTGCAGACTGCGTGCAATTCATTCATAACTTCTTGTAGAAATAACAAAGAAATGGCACAACATACAGACATAAGAATAGATGCTCCAGATTTGTTATTACATGGGGATTGCATGAAGCTATTAAAACAGGCTTGTCAGGAGTGGTGACAGGTCCTATTTAACATGAAATAGGACAGTATACTGCTACAGATGGATCTGGCTGGATTGGAGGCTTGGGCAGAGAAGTGGCAGATGAGGTTTAACACACACAAATGTAAGGTTATGCACATGGGAAGGAATAATGCAAGTCACCAGTACATACTAAATGGTAAAACACTGGGTAACACTGACATGGAAAAGGATGTAGGAATTTTAGTGAACAGCAAACTAAGCTGTAGAAACCAGTGCCAGGCAGCTGCTGCCAAGGGCAATAAGATAATGGGTTGCATCAAAAGGGGCATAGATGCCCGTGATGAGAACATAGACCTGCCACTTTACAAATCGCTAGTCAAACCAGACATGGAATACTGTGTACAGTTCTGGGCTCCTGTGAACAAGGCAGACATAGCAGAGCTGGAGAGGGTCCAGAGGAGGGCAACTAAAGTAATAATTGGAATGGGTGGACTACAGTACCCTGAAAGATTATTAGGGTTATTCACTTTAGAAAAAAGACAACTAAAGTAAGATCTAATATCTATGTATAAATATATCAGTGGTCAGTACAGAGATCTCTCCCATCATCTATTTATCCCCAGGACTGTGACAAGGGGACTTTCTCTGCGTGTAGAGGGAAGAAGGTTTGTACACAAACATAGAAGAGGATTCTTTACGGTAAGAGCAGTGAGACTAAGGAACTCTTTGAACCAACCCAAAAACAAAACCAATAACCCCAAAGAAAAGTGGGAGACACACATATAAAATATATGTAATTTATTAAGACATGATCACATAACAAACAATATATGAAACATAAGGCACAAGTGTACAGGAGGGGGGGAGACCTCATGGGAGGTCAGATACAACCTCTCTCCCAAACACCCAGCTGGCAGGGAAAAATATGTCACAGCCCTAGGTATACATCAGCATAAAAATTGTGAGAACTGTAGGTTCACTCAAAGTAACATGTACTGGTATGTATGTTGCATGCACAGAAAGATAGATGAAAAAATTTACAAATAGCACAAGGCAAACTAGCCCACCCAAAAACCTGGGATGGCCGCATAAGGTATGCACATAGCCATTGAACTGTACAATACAGACAGAGGCAAGTGTGCCAAGTGCAGGTGGTAATAGAGATATAAAAAGAAATGTAACAACTAACTGAGCAAAACAACAAAACATGTATTACCCATAATATGCTGGACCCAGAGCGTGTGACCAAAAGATGCACCTCGACGTACGTTTCACCTGGAGAGGCTTCCTGACGAAGCTCCCCACACTGTTATGGGGGATCTGTGGATGACACACTGTTATGGGGGCATCTGTGGATGACACACTGTTATGGGGATCTGTGGATGACACTGTTATGGGGGCATCTGTGGATGACACACTGTTATGGGCGATCTGTGGATGACACTGTGATGGGGGCATCTGTGGATGACACACTGTTATGGGGTCATCTGTGCATGACACTGTTATGGGCATCAGTGGATGACACTGTTATGGGGGGTCTGTGGATGACACACTGTTAAGGGGGCATCTATGGATGACACTGTTATGGGGGCATCTGTGGATGACACTGTTATGGGGGCATCTGTGGATGACGCACTGGTATGGGGGCATCTGTGGATGACACTGTTATGGGGGCATCTGTGGATGACACTGTTATGGGGCATCTGTGGATGACACTGTTATGGGGGCATCTGTGGATGACACTGTTATGGGGCATCTGTGGATGACACTGTTATGGGGCATCTGTGGGTCATACTGTTATGGGGGCATCTGTAGATCACACTGTTATGGGGGCATCTGTGGATGGCCCCCTGTTTGAGGGCATCAGTGGATGACACTGTTATGGCATCAGTGGATGACACTGTTATGGGGGCATCAGTGGATGACACTCAACCACAACCAGGCTCAAACCCTACTGGTCAAACTTGTTAAATGGCTCCCAAACACAAAATGCACAATACCCCCCCAAAAAAACGTAATTAACCCCTTCATGTACTAAAAAAAGTTCAAAGAATAACACACAGCAATGGAGCTGGGTGGGCTGGCAAGGGAGGGGTTAATAAGTGATAGATGGCCCTGTGTTTACTAGGCAAGCACCTCTTGTGACTTTATCCCCCCCCCCCAGTCCTGCCAGACACAATGCAATTAATATCACTCCCTCCCCTTCACAATGCATCCTTCAAGCTGCAATCAGGGCTCTCATATCTCCTCAACTTTTTCTCTGGAGGCCTGGGTTCAGTAGCCAGGAGCAGCCTTGATTACCTCAGCGCAGCTGCCACGCTGCGCTCCTGTGTACTCTGTTCCTCCTAGTCCTGACTTCCACTTCCCGCCGTGCCTGCAAACCAGAATTGACTGGCGGCGCGCGAATTTGCAGGCAGCGTGTGTGTGACGTCATGTCAGTGCGCTCTGCGCAGTTACTGCCACTGTGATGATTCGGATCGGCAGTGGTCACGGGGCCTGAGCGTTACGTTTTAAAAGGAAGGGGAGTCAGGGGGGAGGGGTTGCAGGGAATAACCTGGGGGGGGGGGGGGCAATTTCCCCCCCTTGGCCCCCTGTAGCGACGCCTATGTACCCATAGCACCAATTCAATTCAATGTGAGTTACAGAAACAGTGTAACACAACCCAATTGGCTGTTCCTGTAACTCCAGCCACCCTGGCCAAAACATACAGAATCCCCCTATCAAGACAGGAGAACACATCGGAACCCCATCCTGAATAGAAAAATAGTTTGTCCTGTCTCTGTGTGGGTGCACAAAAGCAAGCACTTTCAAACAGAGAGTATGTACTTGGTAGGTACATTGCAGAGTCAGACATATTTCTTTGTCCACATGCAGATATGGTCAATGTGTTTATTTTCCATATCTACATTATAAGATATGGTACGGTTTGACCTTATATGACTGTAAAGCCAGCATGATTCTAGTGGCTGTTGAATAAAAAAATGTTGATTTCTGCAAGCTCATGGGAGGGCAGGGAACTGGTTCTCATTGAAGAGACTCAGTCATGGGGGATTATTTTCAGGCAAGACTGATATAGACTAGTTTACATAGATTTGTGAAAGAGAAAAAGATTGTCCCCTTCTAGTTGATTATTTACTGTTTAGGAAGGAAATCATCTTACATAGACTATATTGTTTATTTACAGTGCATTTTTAATATGTGATATGAATTTAAAAGGGGTGACCTTTGGATTAATGGGAACTTAAAGTGGCCCCATGTTCTAAGCGGGTCCTAATTGGCAGAAGGCAGGACCAACACTAGTAGGCAGGGTCTAAAATACTGTAGTGCAGCACAAAATACCACCTCAGCAAAACCAAATAGCACAATGCAGCAAAATATTATCCGTCAGCAGAAGCAAATACAGTACCACAGTTCAGCACAGAATGCTGCTTCTTCACTACAGTATTCAACTATATCCCCATCTCGAGGACAGGGATACAGTTGAGTTAAGGAAGTATCTGATGCTCCTAGCATTAGTTAATGCTTAGAGCATCAAATCGTTATGTACCTGGCAGGCAGTCATGAGGAGGGCTCAGGCAGCCCCCTTGGCATCGGCCCACTGGGAAATTTCCCTGGCTAGTCCGCCTCTGTTGAGGATTTCGTGTCTCCCACCAGTCTTTATTTCCTAGTCCTTCTCAACACGCAGGAAATGACTGCTCAGCCAGCCAGCCTGTTTTTAAGAAAATATTGGCTGGCCAACCCCTATACATCTCTAGTGTCTGCTGTAGAAAAGGTTTAGTGTAAAACCACACAGGGTGACCTTGAAGAATCCTTAGTGTATGCTTCTTTGTTCTTTCCTATTTGTCTCAAAATATGAATATAACAGAGTAACAAGGTATTATTATTTTTCTTCCACTAATCCCTCAAGGACATAGAAGCCCTCTCTTTATGGAGCCTATATAGAGGTGAGACCCTGGAAAAGCATATGCCAAAACACACCTTGTTGACATATGTTTGCTTACTGAAGGGCACAATGGGAGATTTTTGGAAGTGATGTGAATTTAGTCTAACATGCAGGAGATATACTGTATGTCTTTCCTTTGACTCTTTCTTTATGATCCCTTTGCTGGCTTTGGCAAACACGTAAAAATCTGCATGAGTGAAGGCAGCTTGAAAGATTACCTGTCAATCAGATTGGATTACATTGTAGTTTGGGCTAAAGTCAGTCACCAGTGAATTTCCTAGAGACAGACTCCCCTTAAAGGGGTATTCTCAGCTGAAATGTTTATAACATATTGACAGCATATGCCATAGATAGCTGGTAGGTTTTAGATCCATTTCTAGGTCTCCCACCGATCAGGACAATAACAGCCTCCTTCTCCTCACTCAACTCTCAAGAGAAGAGGAGACCATTAATCTTTACCATTAATCTTTACCATTCCCTACTCTCATGCTGCATGATGCTCCTCTCTAGCAATAAAAATACGTGTGAACATCCATAAGGCACAGACAAGCATGCCTGTAGCCAAATGATTGGAGGCCACATGGAATGGCATTGTTTTCACATTGCTTGTTTGTGCGCCCCTTTTAAACAAGCGATGTAAAACTTGTTTGTGTTCTTTTCCCTTAAAAAATTGATAACTTTCCATCCACGTGGAATCCAGATTGTCTCTGAATGTTGTCGTGGTTTGCTCTGGTAGGCAGATGGTAGTGGTGGCAGTATAGAGGCTCAGGAGACAGGCTTTGTGTCCAAACCGTGCTCTTTTATTCACTCCAGTGCATCACATCAAAACTGTGCAATTCACACAACAGTAATGTCCATAAACCCCACCTCCCACAACGGAGCCCCAAAAACTGCAGGCATCTTGGTGCCTGTTCACACAGTCTCTCACATCCGTGATCAGTACTACACCTTGTCGTGGGGCGGGTTTGTCCAAGTTCGTGTAAGTTAGACAGGCCACGTGTCGGCCTGGACAAGGAATTGGCTCCGGCCACGGGATCCCTTCTTTTGGTCCTTCGCTGAGCATGCAGCAATTGGGCAGTCTTTGTTAGACGAGCGGACTACGGAGCTCAGCCCGACCGTGCGATCAGCCTCCCGTACAGCTTCCTGCAGTGAGACAGGAGACCCCACTTCATCAGCCCCACAGTCAGTGAGCATCAAACCTATATACACAGCCCTGGGAGTAGCAGGCAGACAACACCCACAGAGCATAGTGAAGGATTAACTCCTTCCCTACCCAACTAAGGCCAGAGATAACCAACCTGCCAGGATCAGTGTAGACTGACACCAGAAACCGAAACCTGTCCACCCGTGGTGGTCCGTGGGGAACAGACACCCACCCTGCTCTTTGCCTGTTCCCAGTAAGAGCCGACCCGCACTCACTGCTGACAAAACACAAAAGACCCGGCTCTTACTCCACCGGGGCCACGACCCCCGCTGGCATGTATATTCCATTCACTACCACTCCAGACACTCTCTTACATATCCCCCCCCTTTGTTCACCCCTGAAGGCTTGACGACCCTGTTCAATCCTGCCGGGGTGAACACACATATAGCAGTGTACCTGGGACAGGCCATAAGCGTTCCCTTGCAGGCGACCTGCCTTGTGCTCAACCCTGAACTTAAAATAAATTCTGGAGGGATAAGAACCATCTGGTGACCCAAGCGCTCCCCTCCTTAGCCTGGCTCATCCACCGGAGAGGGGAATGGTCAGTCACCAGACGGAATTTTCTCCCCAACAGGTAATACCTGAGAGATTCAAGTGCCCACTTGATGGTGAGGCATTCTCTTTCTACCACGCTGTACCGGGTTTCTGCTGGGGTGAGCATGTGGCTCAGGAAACCAACGTGGGTGTTCTTCACCATTGATTTCCTGGGAGAGTACCGCCCCAAGGCCTACTCCAGAGGCGTCCGTCTGAACTATAAACTCCCGTCCGAAGTCGGGCGTCACCAGAACTGGGGACCCGCATATGGCCGACTTCAAACGGTAGAACGCCCCTTCCGCCTGCTCATCCCAGCGAACCATTACTGACTTCCTACCTTTCAGGAGTCCTGTCAACGGGGCAGCTATAGTGGCAAAATGTGGGATGAACCGCATATAATACCCTACCATCCCTAAAAATGACCCCAGCTGCCTGGTCGTAAGGGGTCTAGGCCAATTTAGGATCGCCTCGATCTTATTTATTTGGGGCTTAATGACTCCGCGTCCAATGACATAAACCAAATACCACGCTTCCTCCAGGCCCACTGAGCACTTTTTGGGGTTGGCGGTCAATCCTGCCTTCCTGAGCGAGTCTATGACTGCTTGAACCTTCGACAAGTGACTTTCCCAGTCCTGGCTAAATATAATTATATCATCTAAATATGCTGAGGCATACCGGAGATGTGGTCTGAGGACGATATCCATCAACCGTTAAAACGTGGCTGGAGCACCGTGTAACCCAAAGGGAAACACTCTATAATGGAACAGCCCCTCCGGCGTGACAAAGGCGGTCTTCTCTTTTGCTGTCTCTGTTAAAGGTACCTGCCAGTACCCTTTTGTGAGATCTATCACCGAGAAATACCTGGCTTTACCCATTCGCTCTATTAACTTATCTACTCGCGACATGGGATAGGCGTCAAACTTTGAAATCTCTATTAGTTTCCGGAAATCATTACAAAAACGTAATGACCCATCGAGCTTTGGGATAAGAACGATCGGCTAGCCCACTTGCTTCTAGACTCCTCAATGACCCCTAACTTCAGCATAAACTTTACTTCCTCTGAAATGGCTTGTCGTCGAGCCTCCGGTACCCGGTACAGTCGTAAACTGACCTTTTCCTGGGGCTCGGTGACAATGTCATGTTGGACTAGATTGGTACGTCCCGGAATGTCAGAGAACATGTCTTTATTCCTGCTAATGAACCCCTTCACTTCTTGAGTCTGCTTAGTCGACAAACCGCTACCTATCTTTACTGCAGGGGTGTCCTCTGGTACCACCATAGGGCCGGGAACGTTCTCTGCAGCCAAGACAAAGCACGGGTCATCCCCAAGAAGACTTTCTCTATCTTTCCAGGCTTTCAGTAAATTAACGTGGTACACCTGCTCGGGCTTCCGCCTTCCTGGCTGGTATACCCTGTAATTCACGGGGCCTAACTTCTCTCTTATCTCATACGGTCCTTGCCACCTGGCCAGGAACTTGCTGTCTATGGTGGGCTCCAGTATTAACACTCGGTCGCCCAGGTTAAACGTCCTTACCTGGGCGAACCGGTTGTACACACAGCTCTGGGCCAGCTGTGCCACTTCTATATGTTCACGGACTATGGGCAGAACTGTCCCTATCCGGTTCTGCATCTTCTCTATGTGCTCGACTATGCTTTTGTGAGGGGTAGGCTGTTGCTCCCATGCCTCTTTAGCGATATCCAACAGCCCCCGGGGATGCCTACCATATAACAGCTCAAACGGAGAGAACTCCGTGGACGTCTGGGGCACTTCTCGCACCACAAATAACACATAGGGCAGCAAGAGGTCCCAGCCCTTTCCGTCTTTTGCCACTGCTCTCTTGAGCATGGACTTTAGGGTCTTATTAAAGCGTTCGACCAGCCCGTCAGTTTTGGGGTGATAGACGGACTTACGCAAGTGCTTAATATTTTATATTTTGCAGAGCTCCCTCATCACTTTGGACATGAAAGGGGTCCCTTGGTCCGTCAATATCTCCTTCGGGATCCCCACCCGGGAGAACATCCCCATCAGCTCCTTGGCTATTAGCTTGGTTGATGTGTGGCGCAGGGGTATCGCCTCAGGGTAGCGAGTAGCATAGTCTACTATGACCAGGATATGTTGGTGGCCTCTGGCTGACTTGTTAATGGGGCCTACCAGGTCCATAGCGACCCTTTCGAAAGGTACTTCAATAATGGGCATGGGCACCAGGGGACTACGATAATGAGGCTGGGGACTGGTCCTCTGACACTCTGGACAGGACTGGCAAAACCTCCTGACTTCCTCATATATCCCCGGCCAATAGAAACGCTGCAGTATACGTTCCTGAGTTTTCGGGACCCCCAGATGTCCTCCTAACACATGAGTATGCGCTAGTTCTAATACCATGTGGCGGTATGTCTGGGGTACCACCAACTGTTCTATTACCTCTTGTAGGATATTCTCGCTGGTCCCCATGAATGCACACAATACTGATGGTTTGCTTGCCTGGGCCACGATTGGCCACCAGGGACTCGTGCACGAGGGTCACTAAGCTCCCCGAGTCCAGCAATGCCTTAACTGGGTGTCCATAAATAGAGATGGCACACAACGGAGGTGCATCAGCGGATAGCAGCGAAGCAGCAACATACACCGGCTGGCTGAAAAAGGAGGACCGGCGTGCGAACCCGCAGTCCATGGGCTCTGCCGCCCTCGGGCAGTTGGCAGCAATGTGTCCCAGGCCCTGACAGTGCCAACATCTAATCCCTGGGGCCTCTCGTCTCCCTAGGTTTGGCCTCCCAGGAGTGGAAATCAGCTCCCCCCCTTAAGCGGTTGAGCCCCCTTCTCAGATCCCCTTTGTGGCAGGGAGAGTGAACGCGGCTTTTGCAGGAAGGCGGAGTCTCGGACCAAGTCCTGGGTTGCCATGTATCTCTCGACTAGGCCAACAACTGGCTCCAGGGTGCCTGGATCACCTTGTCCCACCCAGCGCTGTATTGCTCTTGGGAGGGTACGCACCAAACGATCGACCACCACCCGTTCCACCATCTGCGAGGGGCTCAATATCTCAGGCTGCAGCCATTTTTTTACGAGGTGTAACAGGTCATAGGCCTGGGAACAAGCAGGCCGGGACTCGGAGAAAGCCCACTGGTAGACTCGATGTGCACGCACATAGGTATTAACCCCAAGGCGAGCCAACACCTCCCCCTTCAGCCTCTCATAGCTCTTGGCTTCCTCCTGACTGAGGTCGAAGTAGGCCTTTTGCGCGTCTCCCACTAAAAATGGCGCCACTACTTCGGCCCACTGTTCTGCCGGTAACCTTCTGCCGGAATCCAGATTGGAGGCCACATGGAATGGCATTGTTTTCACATTGCTTGTTTGTGCGCCCCTTTTAAACAAGCGATGTAAAACTTGTTTGTGTTCTTTTCCCTTAAAAATTGATAACTTTTCAGCCACGTGGAATCCAGATTGTGGTTTGCTCTGGTAGGCAGATGGTAGCGGTGCTCTTTTATTCACTCCAGTGCATCACATCAAAACTGTGCAATTCACACAACAGCAATGTCCATAAACCCCACCTCCCACAATGGAGCCCCAAAAGCTGCAGTCTCTCACATCCGTGATCAGTACTACACCTTGTCGTGGGGCGGGTTTGTCTAAGTTCGTGCAAGTTAGACAGGCCACGTGTCGGCCTGGACAAGGGATTGGCTCCGGCCACAGGATCCCTTCTTTTGGTACTTCGCTGAGCCTGCAGCAATTGGGCAGTCTTTGTTAGACGAGCGGACTACAGAGCTCAGCCTGACCGTGCGCTCAGCCTCCCGTACAGCTTCCTGCAGTGAGACAGGAGACCCCACTTCATCAGCCCCACAGTCAGTGAGCATCAAACCTATATTCACAGCCCTGGGTGTAGCAGGCAGACCACACCCACCGAGCATAGTGAAGGATTAACTCCTTCCCTACCCAACTAAGGCCAGAGATTACCAACCTGCCAGGATAAGTGTAGACTGACACCAACAGCCGAAACCCGCCCACCAGTGGTGGTCCGTGGGGAACAGACCCACCCTGCTCTTTGCCTGTTCCCAGTAAGAGCCGGCCCGGACCTCTGTGTGACAGCACTCACTGCTGACAAAACACAAAAGACCCGGCTCTTACTCCACCAGGGCCACAACCCCCGGTGGCACGTATATTCCATCCACTACCACTCCAGACACTCGCTTACACTGTGTTTTGTTTGTTTGTTTTCCATGCATATGGCATCAGTAATCATCAGTTTTTCAGGTCCATACCCACCCAGCATTTTCTAGCAACCATCTGTGAAATACGACTTCACAAAATAGGAACCGCACTGCTCTTAGATAGGTACTCCATTCGACCATTCCAACAGATGCAGACTTATTGCAATGGACCAATTACTGTTTCAGTGCTCCACACTCCAATTTTGTTGGTCTCTCCTATATTGCTCGTTTCCCTTATAGCTGTTAAAACGAAAGGAGAAAAACTATAGTGTAGCACTGCAAGAAGACATTCTTTATCAGCTTTTTATTATACTAACAAGGTTCACAAGAATCATAGGGTTTTATTACAATCTCAGCTTTTGATTCTAGAGCCAACAACGCCTGTTGCTCCTCTTACTTTAAGTTGCGATGTTTAGGTGCATTATTTATATTTTCTTTTTCCTTTAGTACTCCTCTTTAGTCCAGTATGAACTGCTCCTTCTTCTCTAATCTAGGATTCAACAAAGCATATTTGGCCAAATTTATGCACATTTATGCACATCAATAAATGTTTCAAATGTATTTGTTTTTGTGGGAGCAAATTTTAGACCCTTCAATAACACTTTTTCTTCATTTTCCGTGAGTTGGTATGAACTCAAATTATATATACCCTTTATTTATCTTTCATTTTCTTGGATCTGGGTGTAACGCACCAGCGGGTGTGTACCCACTGTGCCACTGACTGGCAATACTCTGGAGGGGCGTAACTAAGAAACAGCAGGTCTTCACTAGCACCTCTGGTGGTGAGGATAGACTTGAGCCACGGTAGTTGCCAGGGGCGACTCCAGAGAATAAGCCGAATCATGGCAGCTGGTCCAGAAGACCAGAAGATACCAACAATGGTACCAGCAGAGTCAGACAGCGATACCGATACAAATACATATTCAGATACAGATACAGACAGGCAAGGCATAGCAAAGGCAGAAGCAGTTACCTGCGCCAAAAGCAATAGAAGCTAAGCGGCCCCAGGCAGAGCTGCACACGGATGGTGATTCCCCCTCCGGGGAAGCCAGGGACCCTCTTTCGAAGGCAGACATAAAACAAGCAGATTCAGACATGGAAAGAAAATGACATGAACAGAACAGGGACAGAAGCCAGCGAGACAACAGAACAGACATGGGACAGGATAGATCGGAAGCAGTTAAGCACTGCCAGGCTCTCAGATGCAGTTACGCACTGCTAGGCGGACAGATGCAGTTACACACTGCTAGGCGAACATGGACAAGACATAGATCATGCACTGGATACACAGCAGGAACCAAGCAAAATACAGGGCAGATACAGACAGAACAGGACATTGCATAAACAAGATACAGAATACAACAAAGTAAACCTAGGCAGAACCATACAAACGGCAGATGGCAAGACCCCTTGGATCAGCAGCAAAGGAGCTACACCTAGAACGGAACAGGAGAAACTGACCCCAATGCCCACAGCTCACCGGAACTTAAAGCTGCATAACGAGGCACCTGAGAAGCCCCACCCAGCCACAGAAGAGGGTAGTTAACCCCAACAGAACCAGAGTCCAGAACAGACCATAACAGACAGACTGCAGAACAGGCCATTGCCCCTGGCAAACGGTATACACGGAGACACCCACAGCCAGTACGCCAGATCACAACCAACCCGTGAAACCGCAGACAGACCGACACGTGTATAGCACATCCACAGGTGAGTTCACTGACCCCGCAGCCAGCACGCAGCCCCAAGCAACCAGCCTGCACAGGAATTCAGCCTGCAGCCAGTACACAAGGGTGCATGCAGCCAGCCTACACTGAAAGCGTCACAGTGAAACGCGCTGTGACACTGGGACTGTGATCTTTCCCCTTTCCCCTAGTTCCTATCCTAGATTTCAAGAGTCCTGCACTTGTCTATTTCTTTTGGGTTCCCATTACTTCTTCCCTCTGTGTTCCCTTTATTCCCTGGTGTGGAAAATTTTGGGTCTCCTCCAGTCCTATTTGCATGTTAATTTAGCAATCGTATCAGTTCATTCTGTCTTCTCTCATTATTGATGTAATTATTTTTATATGAATAATCTATTCTCCCTGTATTCATTCTCCTCCCTCCATTATATAGATTATAAGGTGTGTATTGAAGTCGCCTTTGGTAATTTGATTGAGGATAATGTTGGCAAGTCCAGTGACCAGGATGCGGGTATAATAGTCTAAAGTTTTGTTTGTGACGCCAATTGCAGCGTGCGCAGGGTGCTGTCACAAGGCCCTTTAAGGTGTTGTAACTCACGGACCAGGTTAGGAATGCCAGAGTGGTGCAATGTCTCTGTATGGTAGTAGTAATAGTGTCAACGGTGTCTCCTACCTGGGTATGGCTGGACTCCTGGATCCTGGCTCACTTGCAATAAAATTTAGTGTGGTGCTAGTAGGAGTAGTACACGGATTTGCAGCAGTAATTGACAGCCAGACCTTTGGTGATGTTCAAACTTGTCTTTACTGGTTGTAGCTTTCATCCAAGCAAGGTACAGCTTTTGTCTTAGGTCCCAGCATGTATTGGCAATGGTTGGCAGGGATTTATCTTCTGCTATATCAACCTAGAGCTTGCAGGAAAGGATGTCTGCTTTGTAGCTCTATACTGTGGCAGGCATTTGGCTTCTGCACTCTATCTTCTGCTGTCTGGGGACTGACTAGCTGAGGATGAATACAGCTTCTCCTGGGGTCTCTGGACTTGACTCGCAGTTATCTGCACAGGGTATGCTTCTTCCTGGAACTGGAGTTGTCTGCTTGCTTCTTCCAGCTGAGGCTGGGGATGATGATCAATGTCTCAGCCGAGACAAGATATTGGCTTTGGATCCCTATATCTGGGAGTTCCTAAACGCGCAGCCTTCCCCTAGCATGGGTGGCTGGCACACTAACTTAACTTCCTTTCCTCCCCATGAGGCAAGATATGGGCGCACCCCACTTTGCTCATAGAGGGGGAAACTAAACTGGAATAAACTATTCCAGTCTAGAAACACTAAACACTAAGTCCTTGCTAACACACCTGCTGGTGAAAATGAAGAATGACAACAATATGCATTTGACAAGGCTTGCAATGCACATTTGTGAGGATATTATGTGAAATTACATGGGATGACAATGTAAATGCTCTTAAGAGATTGTAGCGAGGTAAAAGAGTTTAGTTACACAACTCTGGGGTGTTACATAAGCCCCTGCTTTATTGTGATAAGCAGATCTCCTGTTTTCCCTATAACTATAGCTTTGTCTCTGTTACGGTATATATATTTGCTGATTTGTCCTAATCTCAGTATATTTTTCCTCCTCAGACAAGGGTGCATTACTATCACACATCCTTTCATGGTCGTTTTCGCACTCTATCTCTTTAATTCCTCATTTATATACTCATATATTACCTTCAAGTATTTTTTATGTTTTTTTTTTGTTTAACTTCTGTTTCTACCTTCACAAATATTTTTTGACAAATCTGGGATAATTCATCATAATCTTAAAAAATTTGAAAAGGTTCTAATTTATCATATATGTCTTCTATCTTTTCATTAATATGTTTCAATTTAATTTGTCTCTTTGCTATAATGAACTTTTTCTCTTCATAATTATTTTGGGTTTAGAGAACATTTTTATTTACAGTAAATTGGTACGGCGATGGGGGCGAAATTTGCCCCCAGTTTCGGAAACCTGTACATGGCAGTGTGGGAAAAAGAGACTATTGACCCGATATTAAATATAGAATGGGAAAAAGATAAACTATGTCTGTGGAAGTGGTTCATTGATGATTGCTTATTGATTTGGGAGGAAGAGTTATGTGTGTTAGAGGAGTTCCTGTATAACATTAATAACAACTCGTGGAATTTAAAATTCACCAGCACTATAAGTCGACTTAATATAAGTTTTGTGAATCTTACTATTTTTGTGGAGAATAATATCCTGCAGACCAAAACATATTTTAAACCCACGGATGTTAATTCAAATATAGAAAAAACTAATTGCCATTATACTCCGTGGATTAAAAATATCTCCAAAGGGCAATTCAAAAGAATACATCACATAGAGAACAGAGTGCTGGAATACAGGAGCAGTTTGTGGAAAAATGTTACCAAAAGAGAGATCTAGAGGAGTGCAGAAAAGCAATAGAGAAAAAGAAAGATGTATGCACTACTCATGAAAAAGTATTAACTAAGAAGAAGGACTTTACTGTCACTACCAGAGCTTTGAGACGTTCTCATAGCTCTGTTTCCACACCCCTGTGATGATGTCACTACTAGAGCTAGGAGGAGTTCTCTTCCCTGTTTCTCCGCCTCTGTGATGAGGTCTTTACTTTGGTTTCCTTCCTCCCAGCTGTTCCTCCTATGTTTGATTTAGCTGCCTTTAAATCACCCCTCCTCCTTTGTAGAGGTGCGGATTATACTCTTCACTTTGAGCTGTATCTCCCGCTTGCGTGTCTTCACCTGTGTTACTTCTCTTCACTGGATCTGTGTCCTGCTGATGCGAGTACTTCAGATATCGTCTGCTGACTTCGGATCTGTTTGCACTGCGGCTGCAGCACCTCAGTTAAGTGTACAGACATTGTGTTTATCTGTTCTTTGCTGACTGGATCCGAGGCGACCCGGTTCCCTCCATATACTGAGCAGGGCACCGGTGGCCGTGCCCCTTCCACTATTGTAGGGGTTTCAGTGGTCTTCAGCCTCAGGTACGCGGGCATGTCTCGATCTACCATTCGGATCCGGACATGCGCTTAGCAGCTTAGGGAGAGCTTTTAGGGTCTGGCAGGGGTCACCCTTATTCCTCCCTAGAGTGGGTCCGTCAGTTGTTATTCTCTGTGTACACTCTTGTTGCTCGTTTACAGCCATGACATTATAATCCGCCAAACCGTCCTTTTTTTTTACATGGATCCGCTTTCTGACCTGGTTGACCGCATGCAGGGTCTTTCTTTGGAGGTAGTGGATCTCCGTCAATCTATGACTCAGCTTCAAGCATTGGGCTCTGCTCCGGCCCATGGAGTCTGTTGCGAGCCAAAGGTCTCACTTCCGGAGACGTTCTCCGGGGGGCAGTGAGAATTTTGTTCGTTTCAGAGAGGCATGCAAACTCCATTTTTGCTTGTGTCCCCATTCCTCTGGTAATGAGGAACAGAGGGTGAGGATTGTCATCTCCCTGCTCAGGGGTAATGCTCAGACTTAGGCTTTTTCGTTGCCATCGGGGGATCCCTCCCTTCGATCCGTAGAAAGATTTTTTTTAGCCCTGGGGCAGATATATGATGACCCGGATCGTGTTGCTCTGGCTGAATCTAACTTACGTTTGTTATGCCAGGACAAACTGTCTGCTGAGCTTTATTGTTCTGAATTTCGGAGATGGGCAGCTGATACAGGTTGGAATGATGCTGCACTCCGGAGTCAGTTCTCTCATGGTCTCTCAGAGAGATTGAAAGATGCGTTTGCTTTCCATGAGAGACCAACGTCCTTAGAGTCTGCCATGTCATTGGCGGTACGCCTTGACAGGCGTCTAAGAGAAAGAAACGAGACCTCTCTGTCCAGTCATTTTCAGTCTAGGGGCAGTTGTGCGGACTCATTTAGTGTGCAGGGGCCTCATCCTCTCTCGGTTCCCTCTGTGGAGGAGCCCATGCAGCTAGGTCGACTTGCCCCAGATAAAGGAGGATTTAGTCCTCAGAGAATGGTGTGTTTTTGTTGTGGGGGCATAGGTCATTTGGCTAATGTTTGTCCGTCTAGGAGATTCTTGAACTGTACTAAGAGTTATAATAAGAGAAAGACCTCAAAAAGTAAATCATCAAATTCTGCTTCATCTGCTACTTTGGGCAAAGTTGATGTAGGAATTGATGCTTTTCCTTCGACCTGCAGTTCCCGTTTTCTCCTTTCTGCCAGGGTAGCGCTAGGGAGCAAAGTCATTTCTTGTGAAATTTTTGTCGATAATGGAGTGGCCGTCAATCTTATTGATACTCAATTTGTAGCCATGCATGGTTTTCAGGTTTGCACATTAGAAAAGGATATACCTGTTTTTGCTATTGACTCTGCTCCACTTACACAGAGATCCCTGAAGGGCATTGTTCACAATATCCGGTTAGCGATAGGTGACACTCATGTGGAGGATATATCTTGTTTTGTCCTCAACGGATTGCCTTCTCCTCTAGTTTTGGGGTTACCCTGGCTTATTAGACATAACCCCACTATTGATTGGCAAGGAAGGCAAATAATTGAGTGGAGTGAGTTTTGTAGAGAGAATTGTCTCACAGCGATTTTTGCAGAGGTGTCTACTAAAACGGTGCCATCATTTCTCTCTGAGTTCTCGGACGTGTTTTCCGAGAGCGGTGTTCAGGAGCTACCTCCTCACCGGGAGTTTGACTGTCCCATTAACCTCATTCCCGGTGCCAAACTGCCAAAAGCACGCCTCTACAACCTCTCACAACCGGAAAGAATCGCAATGCAAACTTATATTTCTGAGAGTCTCGATAAGGGGCATATTCGTCCCTCAAAATCTCCTGTTGCCGCTGTTTTTTTTTTTTTTGTTAAAAAGAAAGATGGCTCTCTGAGACCTTGCCTAGATTTTAGGGAGCTGAACCGTATCACGATTCACGATCCCTATCCTCTTCCTCTGATCCCGGACCTCTTCAACCAAATTGTTGGGGCCAAGGTTTTTTCCAAGTTGGATTTGAGAGGCGCATACAACCTGGTCAGGTTCAGAGAGGGGGATGAATGGAAAACGGCCTTTAATACCCCTAATGGGCATTTTGAGAATCTCGTGAGTCGTTATGCCTTTCGGCCTGATGAATGCTCCGGCCGTCTTTCAGCATTTTGTTAACAGTATTTTCTACCATTTAATGGGGAAATTTGTATTGGTGTATCTTGATGATATTTTGATTTTTTCCCCTGATGTTCAGACCCATCGGGATCATCTTTTTCAGGTTCTGCGGATTCTGCGGGAGAATAAATTGTACGCCAAGCTGGAGAAATGTGTTTTTATGGTATCGGAGATTCAATTTCTGGTTTTTTTCCTCTCTGCTTCTGGTTTTCGCATGGATCCAGAGAAGGTCCGTGCTGTGCTGGAGTGGGAGCTTCCTGAGAATCAGAAGGCATTGATGCGCTTTCTGGGTTTTGCGAACTATTACAGAAAGTTCATTTTGAATTATTCCTCTGTTGTCAAACCCCTCACTGACATGACAAAAAAGGGGGCGGATTTTTCCTCTTGGTCGGAGGAGGCGCTTGCAGCTTTTTCTAAGATTAAAAAGAGTTTTGCGTCTGCTTCCGTCTTGGTGCATCCCGATGTTTCCTTACCTTTTATTGTTGAGGTGGATGCTTCCGAGGTGAGTGTGGGTGCGGTTTTGTCCCACACTCACGCGTCAAACTGAGCGCGTCAACCAGAATCTGGAGACATATTTGCGCTGTTTTGTGGCAGAGAACCAGGAGGATTGGTGTTCATTTCTCCCTCTTGCTGAGTTTGCTCTGAACAACCGTCGTCAGGAATCTTCTGATAAGTCACCATTCTTCGGTGCATACGGGTTCCATCCGCAGTTTGGGACATTCTCGGGAGGCGCTCCCTCTGGTTTGCCTGAGGAGGAGAGATTTTCCTCGTATTTGTCTACCATTTGGCAAAAGATTCAGAGTAATCTTAGAAAGATGAGTGAGAAATATAAGCGTGTGGCTGATAAGAGACGTATGCCTGGTCCGGACCTGAATGTGGGTGATCTGGTGTGGTTGTCTACAAGAAATATTAAACTGAAGGTTCCCTCCTGGAAATTGGGTCCCAAGTTCATTGGCCCTTATAAAATCTTGTCAGTCGTCAATCCTGTTGCCTTCCGTCTTGATCTTCCACGGGTTTGGAAGATACATAATGTATTTCACAGGGCTCTTTTAAAACCATATGTCCAGCCCACGGTACCCTTCTCTTTGCCTCCTCCTCCGATTTTGGTTGATGGCAATCTGGAGTTTGAGGTTTCCAGAATTGTGGACTCTCGCATTGTCCGCGGTTCTCTTCAGTACCTCGTTCATTGGAGGGGTTATGGTCCTGAGGAAAGGATGTGGGTTCCGGTGTCGGACATTAAAGCCACTCGCCTCGTCAGGGCATTTCATAGGGCTCATCCTGAGAAGGTGGGTCCTGGGTGTCCGGAGTCCACCCGTAGAGGGGGGGTACTGTCACTACCAGAGCTTTGAGACGTTCTCATAGCTCTGTTTCCACACCCCTGTGATGATGTCACTACTAGAGCTAGGAGGAGTTCTCTTCCCTGTTTCTCCGCCTCTGTGATGAGGTCTTTACTTTGGTTTCCTTCCTCCCAGCTGTTCCTCCTGTGTTTGATTTAGCTGCCTTTAAATCACCCCTCCTCCTTTGTAGAGGTGCGGATTATACTCTTCACTTTGAGCTGTATCTCTCGCTTGCGTGTCTTCACCTGTGTTACTTCTCTTCACTGGATCTGTGTCCTGCTGATGCGAGTACTTCAGATATCGTCTGCTGACTTCGGATCTGTTTGCACTGCGGCTGCAGCACCTCAGTTAAGTGTACAGACATTGTGTTTATCTGTTCTTTGCTGACTGGATCCGAGGCGACCCCGGTTCCCTCCATATACTGAGCAGGGTACCGGTGGCCATGCCCCTTCCACTATTCCACTACTCAGGTACGCGGGCATGTCTCGATCTACCATTCGGATCCGGACTTGCGCATAGCAGCTTAGGGAGAGCTTTTAGGGTCTGGCAGGGGTCACCCTTATTCCTCCCTAGAGTGGGTCCGTCAGTTGTTATTCTCTGTGTACACTCTTGTTGCTCATTTACAGCCGTGACATTTACATTTTCTTTTATTACTAAATTTAATTATAATGTGGGTCCGATAAAGAATGCCATCAAGAAAGATTGGTCAGTCCTTAAAAATGATCCTGTACTAGGGGAAGTTCTCCCAGCAAATCCAGATTTTATATTTAGGGGGGCAACTAATTTAAAAGATCGCCTTGTGCATAGTTGCCTACCTATGGGTAAAAAAGGAGACCAAAAACATCTATTTATATGGTACGGCTTCTGTATGCCATGTAAGAACCGTCAGAAAAAAAGACAAAGTGCGAAATATAGCTGAAGAGTATCCAGAAGCAATGGTGGCAAGTTTAAAATTGAGGGTGAAATTACTTGTGAAAATACAGAAGTCGTCTACATGCTGGAGTGCCCATGTGGTCTCCAGTATGTAGGACGGACCCTGAGAAAATGTAAAACAAGAATACAGGAACATGTTAGGAATATAAAAAAGGGACTCGAAACCCATAGTGTTTCTGCACATTTCAAAACAGCACATAATAAAAATCCAGGTGGATTAAAATTTATGGGATTGGAACAAGTGGAAAATAAGTGGCGGGGGGAAGACCCAGTAGCTAAGATTAATCACCCTGGGGTAGAATGGCTTTTAAAACTAGGCACCCTACAGCCTTCCGGATAGAATGTGGACTTTGACTTGAGATCTTGCTTAACCACCTCCGGACCGCCTAACGCACATGTGCGTTCCGGAGGTGGCAGCGCTGCGCACAGTCACGCATATACGCGTCATCTTGCGAGATGCGAGATGACGCGACTATGCGCGCGCGCATGCGCAGTTCGCGCCGGCATTTCGCACACAAGTATGTCGTCAGCAACCTGCCAGCCAATGATCGTGGCTGGCAGGTTGCTGATTTTTAAAAAATCCAATCAAAGTGCCAGATAGCAGATCATATTAGTAAATATGATCTGTTATATGGCTGCCTGCTCCTCTGCTGGTTCTTTTCGTCGGTTGGATCCAGCAGAGGAGCAGGCTTCACAGTGAGTACACCAAACACTACACTATAGCCCCTGATCACCCCCCTGAACCCCAATTAACCCTTTGATCACCCCTTTGATCACCCCTGTCAATCACAAGTGAAAAGAAAAAAGTGATCAGTGCAAACTGTCACATTTTTTTTCCACTGTTATTGACCGTTAGGTTTTAGGTATAGTTTAGGTCCCTTGGTTAGGTAGTTAGCGATCAGTTAGCGCCCAGCCCACCGCACCGCAGTCCGTTATTCGCTGATTAGCGTATCGCTAATCAGCATTTGTACTTTTATAGTATCTGGAAGTGATCAAAACTGATCACGGTCAGATCTATAATTGTATTAGTGTCACTTTAGTTCGCCCTCCACCCAAAACGCAGTGTTTGCCCGATCAGGCCTGATCGGTCGCCCACACGTGCGTTCGCCCACACCCGCCCCACCGCAGTGACAAAAAAATATTTTTTTTTGATCACTGCACATTCACTTTACACGCACTGCGGCGATAAAAAAAATCAGTTTTGATATTTTTTATCAACCGCAGCGGCCTCCGGTACTTCGCTAGCCTCCCCTTTGTAAGACAGGCTTGCTTTTTTTTTCTTGGGTAGTCTCAGGGAATACCCCTAAATTTAGTTGCCCACATGTCTAACAGGGGGTATTCCTCTGAAGAGGCCTACAGGCTTCTGACCCAGTCGGATGAGGAGTGGGAACCCTCATCTGATGAATCCAGCGGGTCAGAATACGAACCTGTAGAAAGCAGTGGCTCTCTGACCCAAAGTTCGGACGAGGAGGCTGAGGTCCCTGATACCACCAGGCGTACCCGGCCCCGTGTCGCTAGACCGCAGGTTGCGCAGGATCCGCTTCAAGAGCAGCAGAGTGGGGCTGGTGCTGTCGGATTACGTGGTGAGGCATACACCAGCAGCCCAGCCCTCCCTGGACCTAGTACCAGCACTGCCGTACAACCTGGTGAAGTAGCGAGCACCAGAAGGGCAGTTGAAGCTGGTACGGTGGCACGTGCAGTAGTGACCCCGTCGCAGCCACCGCAAAGACGTGCCCGTAGAGCCCCTAGAATCCCAGAGGTGCTGGCAAACCCTGATTGGCAGTCCCCAACTTCAGCCGCACCTGTAGTTTTCCCTTTCACTGCCCAGTCTGGAGTTCGGGTTGAGACGGCTCAGATCGGTTCGGCCCTGGGATTTTTTGAGCTGTTCTTGACTGCGGAGCTTTTAGACATAGTTGTGGCCGAAACAAACAGGTATGCCACACAATTTATCACCGCTAACCCGGGAAGCTTTTATGCCCAGCCTTTCCGGTGGAAACCAGTCCAAGTTTCCGAACTTAAAACTTTTCTGGGCCTCCTCCTCAACATGGGCCTGACAAAAAAGCATGAATTGCGGTCATATTGGTCCACGAACCCGATTCATCACATGCCCGTGTTCTCTGCTGCCATGTCCAGGGCACGTTTTGAGGCCATCCTGCGTTTCCTGCACTTTAGTGACAACACCGCCTCCCGTCCCAGGGGCCACCCTGCTTTTGACCGGCTCCACAAAATTCGGCCCCTCATAGACCATTTCAACCAGAAATTTGCAGATATTTATACCCCAGAGCAAAACATCTGCATAGACGAGTCCCTGATACATTTTACTGGGCGCCTTGGCTTCAAACAATACATCCCAAGCAAGCGCGCCCGGTATGGGGTCAAATTGTATAAGCTCTGTGAAAGGGCCACAGGCTATACCCACAAATTTCGGGTCTATGAGGGAAAAGATCAGACCCTGGAGCCGGTCGGTTGCCCTGACTACCTGGGGAGCAGTGGGAAGACAGTTTGGGACTTGGTGTCACCCTTATTCGGCAAGGGGTACCATCTTTATGTGGACAATTTTTACACAAGTGTGGCCCTCTATAGGCATTTGTTTCTAGAACGGATTGGCGCCTGTGGTACCGCGCGAACTAGTCGCGCGGGCTTCCCCCAACGGCTCGTTACCACCCGTCTTGCAAGGGGGCAGAGGGCCGCACTGTGTAACGAAGAACTGCTCGTGGTGAAATGGAGAGACAAGCGTGACGTTTACATGCTCTCCTCCATTCACGCAGACACGACAATACAAATTGAGCGAGCAACCCGTGTCATTGAAAAGCCCCTCTCAGTCCACGACTATAACCTCCACATGGGAGGGGTCGACTTCAATGACCAGATGTTGTCTCCGTATTTAGTTTCCCGACGCACCAGACGCTGGTATAAGAAGGTGTCTGTATATTTAATTCAATTGGCTCTGTACAATAGTTTTGTTCTCTACAGTAAGGCTGGGAGAACTGGATCCTTCCTCAAATTTCAGGAAGAGATCATCGAGAACCTCCTGTATCCAGGAGGTTCCGTGGCCCCAACCACCAGTGTAGTTAGCCGTCTACACGAGCGACATTTCCCCAATGTCGTTCCTGGTACCTCAACCCAACAGTCACCCCGAAAAAGATGTCGTGTCTGTAGCAGGAGTGGAATAAGGCGTGACACCCGCTATTTCTGTCCTGACTGTCCGGACCACCCTGCCCTATGCTTTGGAGAGTGTTTCCGGAAGTACCACTCACAGGTACACTATTAGCATAGGGATCATCTCACCAGGATAGGCACACAGGGCTATTAGGGCCCATTCACTCACTGCTGCTGCAAACGTCTCCTTTCACATGGGACAAAGTGCATAACGCACTTCGCCACATCTTTGGGCGATTTGCGCTTTGCACATTGACCCATGGGGAAGGAGAGGTTTGTTCTATAAAGGTAAAAAAAAAAAACACACCAGTAAGCAAAAAGGTTAATGTTCAGTTAAAAAAGTTAAAGTTTAAATGTTCTGTTGCAAAGTTAATAAAATTATTGCGTTGCGGCCTGGTTTTTTCTTTTTTTTTTTTTTTTCTTTTTTTACCTTCCAGGTGGACCAACCGATTGACTAGCTGCAGCACCGATGTGCATTCTGACAGAAGCATTGCGCTGCTGTCAGATTACACGCAAGTCGGTGTATGCGGCGCTGCAAGACGGGATTTTCTCCTCTGCAGTGACAGATACGTTTGCCAAGGCATACGAGCTGAGGAGGAGGCGGCGTTCCTATGCTTTGGCAAGCACTTTGTATATATATATATAAAAAAATAAAATAAAATCCCGGCAATGATTTATTCATCCACATCGATTGATGTGAATGGAGAAATCTGGTTTGCCAGGGCATACGAGCTAAGTGGGTATGGATGTAGGGCGGAGCTCCTATGTCCTGGCAGACGCCTTTCCCCTCCATTTTTTTTTTTTGGCAGAGATTTTTTCATCCACATTGATCGATGCGAATGAAGAAATCTGTGCCGTTCATTTTTTTCTTTCAGCCCAGAGGCTGAACGGAAAAAAAAATCTCATTACCTGTATGCTCAATATAAGGAGAATAGCAGAAACTCCTAATGCTGGCCATACATGTAATGATTGCGGAGACCCTCAAATGCCAGGGCAGTACAAACACCCCACAACTGACCCCATTTTGGAAAGAAGACACCCCAAGGTATTTGCTGAGGGGCATATTGAGTCCATGAAAGATTTAAATTTTTGTCCTAAGTTAGCGGAAAGTGAGACTTTGTGAGAAAAAAAATAATAATCAATTTCCGCTAACTTATGCAAAAAAAAAAAAAATTCTATGAACTTGCCAGGCCCCTCATTGGATACCTTGGGGTGTCTTCTTTCCAAAGTGGGGTCACATGTGGGGTATTTATACTGCCCTGGCTTTTTAGGGGCCCTAAAGCGTTAGAAGAAGTCTGGGATCCAAATGTCTAAAAATGCCCTCCTAAAATGAATTTGGGCCCCTTTGCGCATCTAGGCTGCAAAAAAGTGTCACACATCTGGTATCGCCGTACTCAGGAGAAGTTGGGGAATGTGTTTCGGGGTGTTATTTTACATATACCCATGCTGGGTGAGAAAAATATCTTGGTCAAATGCCAACTTTGTATAAAAAAATGGAAAAAGTTGTCTTTTGCCAAGATATTTCTCTCACCCAGCATGGGTATATGTAAAATGACACCCCAAAACACATTCCCCAACTTCTCCTGAGTACGGCGATACCAGATGTGTCACACTTTTTTGATGCCAAGGTGGGCAAAGGGGCACATATTCCAAAGTGCACCTTTCGGATTTCACCGGTCATTTTTTACAGATTTTGATTGCAAAGTACTTCTCACACATATGGGCCCCTAAATTGCCAGGGCAGTATAACTACGCCACAAGTGACCCCATTTTGGAAAGAAGACACCCCAAGGTATTCCGTGAGGGGCATGGCGAGTTCCTAGAATTTTTTATTTTTTGTCGCAAGTTAGTGGAATATGAGACTTTGTAAGGAAAAAAGAGAAAAAAAAAAATCATCATTTTCCGCTAACTTGTGACAAAAAATAAAAAATTCTAGGAACTCGCAGTGCCCCTCATGGAATACCTTGGGGTGTCTTCTTTCCAAAATGGGGTCACTTGTGGCGTAGTTATACTGCCCTGGCAATTTAGGGGCCCAAATGTGTGAGAAGTACCTTGCAATCAAAATGTGTAAAAAATGGCCTGCAAAATCTGAAAGGTGCACTTTGGAATATGTGCCCCTTTGCCCACCTTGGCAGCAAAAAAGTGTGACACATCTGGTATCGCCGTACTCAGGAGAAGTTGGGGAATGTGTTTTGGGGTGTCATTTTACATATACCCATGCTGGATGAGAGAAATATCTTGGCAAAAGACAACTTTTCCCATTTTTTTATACAAAGTTGGCATTTGACCAAGATATTTTTCTCACCCAGCATGGGTATATGTAAAATGACACCCCAAAACACATTCCCCAACTTCTCCTGAGTACGGCGATACCAGATGTGTCACACTTTTTTGCTGCCAAGGTGGGCAAAGGGGCACATATTCCAAAGTGCACCTTTCGGATTTCACCGGTCATTTTTTACAGATTTTGATTGCAAAGTACTTCTCACACATATGGGCCCCTAAATTGCCAGGGCAGTATAACTACGCCACAAGTGACCCCATTTTGGAAAGAAGACACCCCAAGGTATTCCGTGAGGGGCATGGCGAGTTCCTAGAATTTTTTATTTTTTGTCGCAAGTTAGTGGAATATGAGACTTTGTAAGGAAAAAAGAGAAAAAAAAAAAATCATCATTTTCCGCTAACTTGTGACAAAAAATAAAAAATTCTAGGAACTCGCCATGCCCCTCACGGAATACCTTGGGGTGTCTTCTTTCCAAAATGGGGTCACTTGTGGCGTAGTTATACTGCCCTGGCAATTTAGGGGCCCAAATGTGTGAGAAGTACCTTGCAATCAAAATGTGTAAAAAATGGCCTGCAAAATCTGAAAGGTGCACTTTGGAATATGTGCCCCTTTGCCCACCTTGGCAGCAAAAAAGTGTGACACATCTGGTATCGCCGTACTCAGGAGAAGTTGGGGAATGTGTTTTGGGGTGTCATTTTACATATACCCATGCTGGGCGAGAAAAATATCTTGGTCAAATGCCAACTTTGTATAAAAAAATGGGAAAAGTTGTCTTTTGCCAAGATATTTCTCTCATCCAGCATGGGTATATGTAAAATGACACCCCAAAACACATTCCCCAACTTCTCCTGAGTACGGCGATACCAGATGTGTCACACTTTTTTGCTGCCAAGGTGGGCAAAGGGGCACATATTCCAAAGTGCACCTTTTGGATTTCACCGGTCATTTTTTACACATTTTGATTGCAAAGTTCTTCTCACACATTTGGGCCCCTAAATTGCCAGGGCAGTATAACTACCCCACAAGTGACCCCATTTTGGAAAGAAGACACCCCAAGGTATTCCGTGAGGGGCATGGCGAGTTCCTAGAATTTTTTATTTTTTGTCGCAAGTTAGTGGAATATGAGACTTTGTAAGAAAAAAATAAAAATAAAAAATCATCATCATTTTCCGCTAACTTGTGACAAAAAAGAAAAAGTTCTATGAACTCACTATGCCCATCAGCGAATACCTTAGGGTGTCTACTTTCCGAAATGGGGTCATTTGTGGGGGTTTTCTACTGTTTGGGCATTGTAGAACCTCAGAACCTTTTTTTGCCCAAACATTTTTTTTTTATCAAAGACATGTAGAACAATAAATTTGGCGAAAAATTTATATATGGATGTCCTTTTTTTTTTGCAAAATTTTACAGCTGAAAGTGAAAAATGTCATTTTTTTGCAAAAAAATCGTTACATTTTGATTAATAACAAAAAAAGTAAAAATGCCAGCAGCAATGAAATACCACCAAATGAAAGCTCTATTAGTGAGAAGAAAAGGAGGTAAAATTCATTTGTATGGTAAGTTGCATGACCGAGCGATAAACGGTGAAAGTAGTGTAGTGCCGAAGTGTAAAAAGTGCTCTGGTCATGAAGGGGGTTTCACCTAGCGGGGCTGAAGTGGTTAATATAAGGAAAAGTGTGCAGATGTTTTTTGAAGAGAAGTTATCAGGTTCTTCAGAAGAGAGATAAAGAGAGTAGCTGTAATGACAGCAAAGTATAAAGTGAAGACCTTAGAGCGAGTACTGATTGGTGGATATAAACATGTAATCGGGGAGGGAAGGGAAAACATCCCTATGAATGAAAATGATAGTAAAGGTGTATTGGCCATAGTGTGACACATGATGCTGAAACGTGAAACCTTTGTTGTGAAAGGAATGATGGAGGAGGACAGATTCTGTGGAAAATAGTTCATTTTAATTATGTAGAGAGTTATTCTGTATGGAAGTTTATACTTTATTTTCAGTATGTACTTTTAATTTGTCTGCAAAATTGAATTTTAGATATTTATGTAAATGTTGGGAGGTACAATATCCTTGTGTAAAAGGCACGCCTTAGGGAGGCGGGACATGCACCCCTGACAAAGCGAAGGTGAAACCCAGGTCGGGTGACAGACGGGAAACCGATTTTACTATTTGTTACGCCTGTGATTCTTGTGAACCTTGTGAGTATAATAAAAAGCTGATAAAAAACATCTTCTTGTGGTGCTTCACTATGGTTTTGCTTCTTTCGTTTTAACAGCTATAAGGGAAACGAGCAATATAGGAGAGACAAACAAAATTGGAGTGTGGAGCACTGAAACAGTAATTGGTGCATTGCAATAAATCTGCATCTGTTGGAATGGTCGAAGGAGTATCTATCTAAGAGCAACGCGGTTCCTAATTTGTGAAGTTGAATTAAGTGTGAACAAGACCCACCACACCTGTAACCTGCAGCGCTCACAATACAGACTGCATATGGATGATGGAAAATGGGTCCAAAATAGAGCATGCTGTGATGTAAAAATCTTTAGTCTGAATGAGCCCTTATAATAAGCTATGTGACTGATAAAATGTCAGTTAAAGGGGTTGTCTGCTTTTTACTACTGATGACCTATGCTCAGGATAGGTCATCAATATTAGGTCAGTGGAGGTTTGACTCCCAGCACCCCCACTTAGCGACTGTTTTAAGAGAAAGCAGCACTCATACAAGCTCTGCCTTCTTGTCTCTATTTACCTGCTCGCCATTACAACTGCAGCTGGGAGCAGTGTAGTTACTACTGTGGCATCCCTATTCACTTCTATGGGACGACTCCATCCTATTCACTTGAACACATGGGATCTGTCCCAGAGAAGTGAATGGGAAGGCTTAGTTGTACCTAAGTATACCTGCTCATCACTGCAATTGCTGTGGCGAGCAGATAAACAATGAAGAAAAGCCAGCACTCGCACAAGCACTGCTTTCTCTTCAAACAGCTGATTAGCAGGGGTTCCTGGAGTCAGACCCCCATCAATCTGATATTGATGACCTATCCTGAAATGGAATAAAAAAAGAGTAAACAATATGGCTCCACTTCTTGAAATAGGGACCACAGGAAAACAGAAAAATGGCACTGCAGAGATTTTTAGGAGAAAATCTGCATTTATTTAACCCCTTCAGGACGCAGGGCATACCGGTACACCCTATTTCCCGAGTCCTTAAGGACTCAGGGCGTACCGGTACGTCCTAACTTTAAATCGAGATTCCGGCGCCGCGGGGGTTAATCGCAACGGGATGCCGGCTGAAATCATTCAGCCGGCATCCCATAACAACGCAGGGGGGGTCATTTGATATAGCCGCACGGCAGGGCATAGAACGAAGGGAACGCCATACGGTTTCTGGAAGGCAGATTTTGATGGACAGTTTCTTTTGGGACACCATGTCCCATTAGAAGCCCCTTCCTGATGTAGCCTAGACTAGAAACTCCAAAAAAGTGACCCCATCTAAGAAACTACACCCCTCAAGGTATTCAAAAGTTACTTTACAAACTATGTTAACCCTTTAGGTGTTCCACAAAACTAAATAGCGAATGTAGAAACAATTTTAGAATTAAATTTTTTTGTTACATTGCCTCAAAAAAGAGTAATATAGAGCAACCAAAAATCATATTTACCCCTAAAATAGTCCCAAAACAACAACCACCTTATCCCGTAGTTTCCTAGATGGGGTCACTTTTATGGAGTTTCTACTCTAGGGGTGCATCAGGGGGCTTGAAAGGGTACATGGTGTAAATAAGCCAGTCCAGCAAAATCTGCCTTCCAAAAACCATATGACGTTCCTCTTCTTCTATGTCCTGCCGTTTAGCCAAATAGTAGTTTACGACCACATATGGGGTGTTTCTGAAAACTACAGAATCAGGGCAACCCATTTTGAGTTTTGTTTGGCTGTTAACCCATTTTTTCCAGTAATAAAGTAAGGGTTAAAATAGAAAATTTTCCAAAAAAATAGAAATTTCAAAATTGTTTCTCCATCCGCCATTAACTCTTGTGGAACACTTAAAGGGTTAACAAAGTTTGTAAACACAGTTTAGAATACCTTGAGGGGTGTACTTTTGTTAGATGGAGTCACTTTTTTGAAATTTCTATTCAAGGGGTGCAACAGGGGGCTTCAAATGGGACATGGTAGAAACAAAACCAGTCCTGCAAAATCTGCCTTCCAAAACCCATATGGTGTTCCCCTCCTTCTATGTGCTCTTGTTCGGTCAAACAATAGTTTACGACCACATATGGGGTGTTTCTGCAAACAACAGAATCAGGGCAACCCATTTTGAGTTTTGTTTGGCAGTTAACCCTTGTTTTACTCCTGGAAAAAATTTATTATATTGGAAACATTTCCAAAAAATAGAAATTTCGAAATTGTTTCTCCATCTGCCATTAACTCTTGTGGAACACCTAAAGGGTTAACAAAGTTTGTAAACCCAGTTTTGAATACCTTGAGGGGTGTACTTTCTTAGATGGAGTCACTTTTTTGAAATTTCTCTTCTAGGGGTGCAACGGGGGCTTCAAATGGGACATAGTAGAAACAAAACCAGTCCTGCAAAATCTGCCTTCCAAAACCCATATGATGTTCCCCTCCTTCTATGTCCTCCCGTTCGGCCAAACAGTAGTTTACGACCACATATGGGGTGTTTCTGCAAACTACAGAATCAGGGCAACCCATTTAGTGTTTTGTTTGGCAGTTAACCCTTGTTTTACTCCTGGAAAAAATAGATTATATTGGAAAATTTTCCAAAAAATTGAAATTTTGAAATTGTTTCTCAATCTGCCATTAACTCTTGTGGAAGACCTAAAGGGTTAATAAAGTTTGAAAAAACAGTTTTTAATACCTTGAGGGGTGTAGTTTCTAGAATGGGGTCATTTTTGGGAGGTTTCTATTATCTAAGCCTCACAATATGACTTCAAACCTGAACTGGTCCATAAAAAGTGGGATTTTGAAGATTTCTGAAAAATTTCAAAATTTGCTTCTAAACTTCTAAGCCTTGTAACATCCCCAAAAAATTTAATATCATTCTCAAAATGCTACAAACATGAAGTAGACATATGGGGAATGTAAAGTCATCACAATTTTTGGGGGTATTACTATGTATTACAGAAGTATAGAAACTGAAACTTAGAAATTTGCTAATTTTTCAAAATCTTGGGTAAAAAATGTATTTTTTTATGCAAAAAAATTAACTTTTTTGACCCAATTTTAGCAGTGTCATGAAGTACAATATGTGACAAAAAAACAATCTCAGAACGGCCTGGGTAAGTCAAAGCGTTTTAAAGTTATGAGCACTTAAAGTGACACTGGTCAGATTTGCAAAAAATGGCCAAGTCCTTAAGGTGAAATAGGGCTGAGTCCTTAAGGGGTTAATTTGCACCGAATGTATCAAATGTTTCATAATGTTTGAGAAATTAGCCATCCAGTCTTAAGGCCGGGCTGCATGGCAATCTTGGCTGTGATATGTAGCATTACAGCCATTTAATTTTATTGTGATTTTTATTGTGATTCTGGGGTTGTTGTGAGTCACTCTGAGACCCCATTCAGTTCAGTGGTTGCATTGCATCAGCGGTCTTTGGCTATGTGATAGGTGGCCAAGTTTGCTGTGTCGTACCAGCTTAAATTAGCTCAACCACGACAACTTTCCACTTTTTCAAATCTAGAATGAATAAGCGCAAATAAGCCCAAAAAGTGGCAGAGCCTTAGTCTGCAACCTTTTGAAGCCAGAATTCTAGAGTGCAGGGCTTGAGAATTCCTCCTCACTATATTTGTAAGTAAAGAAAGACAATCACAAAACTTGTATTAACTAATATGTAATATCTGATGTACATGCTGCACAACCAATCCTATCCAGTATGGATAATAAGTTCAGTTGCAGAATATTCTGCCACAAATTTGCTACCTATGAAAAAGCTACTACCGTAGTACAATCCATACAAAAACCCTGTAACAGGGAAAAAATAAGCAGGACTCAGAACCTCGTATATAAAAAATATTATATTCTTTATTACAGCATATACAAATAAATATTTAGACATAAATCATGTAAAATGGGGACAAAACATCTAGATATGGAACAGTGTTCACAAACGCTGTACTGAGGATGGATGCCAAAGCACCCACATAGCTCCCACAAAAGATGTAAATACATGTGCATAACACAAAGGTAGGAAAGCCTGCACCAATCCAAATAATATCAGGAAATAATTATATCAGATCTACATAGCAAACCTAATGGGGATGAGGTAACAAACCCACTCAAAGAATTAACCACCTCTAAGTTGCTGTAGGACCAGGAAAAACATAAGGAAAATGAAAAAATAAAATATAAAATATATAACAAAATCCTTTACTGTATCTTTCGCTTTATAAGATACACTTCCCCCCCCCCCCCCAAAAGTGGGGGGAAAGTGGCTGTGCGTCTTATAAAGCGAATAGAGCATTATTACATGGCCAGCACATCGCAGGCCGTTCTGCATAGGCATAGCGGCCTGCGATGTGCCAGTGACATGTAAACAGGGGCGCTATCAGGATAGTAGCGGGGCCGCAGTCACATTAATGAAGTGTGTGGGGCCGGAGTGTGACTGAGTAAGTGACGTACTCTGCAGACCTGCCCGCTACATGCATAGTAATTACTGCAGATAAGCTATTACAGCTAGTTTATCAAAGCAGCCCTGCGAGGGGCTGCTGCACACACTTTATATGTGATGGCTGGGCTGCTATAACTGGGGCCCAATGTAATGGGTTGAGATCCCCCCATAACAGAGTCATCCACAGATCCCCCAATAAGTGTCCTCCACAGATTCCACTATAACACTGTCCTCCACAGATCCCCATAGCAGTGTCCTCCACAGATCCCCCAATAACACTGTCCTCCACATATCCCCATATCAGTGTCCTCCATAGATCCCCCTAAAAGTGTCCTCCACAGCCACCCTATGAGTCCTTCACAGATACCCCTATAAGTGTCATCTACAGATCCCCCTATAAGTGTCCTCTACAGATCCCCCTATAAGTGTCCTCTACAAATCCCACTATAAGTGTCCTCTACAGATCCCCCTATAAGTGTCCTCCACAGACCCCCCTATAAGTGTCCTCTACAGATCCCCTTATAAGTGTCCTCCACAGATCCCCTTATAAGTGTCCTCCACAGATCCCCATAACAGTGTCATCCACAGATCCCTATAACAGTGTCATCCACAGATCCCCCATAACAGTGCACCATCCACAGACCTCCCATTAGTTCAAAACCCATTAAAAGCACACCATTTGGTTAAAAATATTTTATTTTCTTAATTTCCTCTACAAAAACCTAGGTGCGTCTTATCATCAGGTGCGTCTTATAAAGCAAAGAATACAGTATTTTCAATGGTACAGGCTTACCTACCTTTATGTTATATACATATATTTTCATCTTTTGTGGGAGCTATGTGGGTGTTTTGGGATGCATATTCAGTACGGCGTTTGCGGATATTACTCCATATCTACTGTAGATGTTTTGTCTACATATTTATTTATACATGCTGCAATAAAGAATACAATACTTGTTATATACAAGGTTCTGAGTCCTGCTTATTTTGTTCCCTGTTATAGGGTTTTTGCATAGGTTCCAATTACAGCGGGCTGTGTAATATTGTTTTTTGAGGCTTATTATTATTATTTTTTTACAGTAGTAATAAAGATCACAATGGAGTGTGTCCAAGAAGAAGAATCGGTAATGCCACTATATTTGATGGCAGCCTAAGTCATTGCTCATTAATGTAGTCTTTATTTTCTTTTTACCTTCAAAAAAGGTAAATACATATTTTGTCAATTTTTTAAACATTTGTTATTTCTACCTTCGCTATCCTTTGCCAATATGACAGAATAGAATGTCAGCGGTGATTATTTTACAGTTATCCATATTTTTTGTTTTAAGAAATGTATTTTTGAACAAATAATACAGGAAAATTAATATGGGGAAAAAAGACGTGGAAACATAATCTATTAAATGTTTTGCTATGAACATCACTTCTTTGTATATTTTTCCAACTGTCAACAATTTCCTATAGATGGTTTATTTTCATTTCCAAGTGATTCTAGCCTTGTATTGCGGTTTTACAGTTCCACAACAGGAAAAGATTATCCCTGTCTTTCTATGCCATACCCATACTTTGCATTATGACCCACCAAAATATAGGTTGTTTATTTCATTACTTCCCTCTAAGGGCTGTATTACACTACTGGAGGAGTTGGAGGCAGCCAGATCATAGCTAACAATCGTTCGTAAGAATACTGGTTAGCGATGATCTGCTGGTGTACAGGTGCCGTCTATTACATGATGAACAAGCAAAATACTGTGGAGGAGATTGCTGCATATAAATGCAGAGGTCTCCTTCAATGATGAGCAGGTATAATACAGGCCTATGGGTAGGTTCACATCTGTGGCAGGCAGAGGCAGATTGGCCATATAATTTCTCATTGGGCCGAGGGCCGCCCGAGTCTTCACAGCCAATTGCTAGGTACATAACAATTTGATGCTCTCAGCATTAACTAATGCTAGGAGCATCAGATATGTATGCACCTGGCCAGCAACCAGGTTCCCTCCTGAATTCCACTGTATGACTTGTCAGTATGGTGATAGGGCAGTATTTTACGTTGCACTGTGGTATTTTGTGCTGCATTATGGTATTGCTGGCTGGCCCCACCTACTTCTGTTGTCCTTGCCTACTCATGGCTCCCGTTGCACCATCTTCTGTCAATGTACAACTTGGGGCCACTTTTTTTTTTCCAGGGCCACTTTAGGTTCCCAGTCCGCCAGATAAATCCGTTCTGTCAGAGGAGTCTCTGGATACTGCCGCAAACCACAGGATTCCCCCTCATTACAATGGGGTCGAACACTTACCGGCATAAATGGAAACACACTGGATCCCTGTTGGATCCCATTATAGTGACTGGAAATCTGGAGGTGTGTCCAGCTATGACTCATATGGAAACTCCGGTTGTCTGCTCCACTGTCAGAACGGACTACTGGATTTACCTGCCGAAGATGTAAACCTACACTTATCCTGAATCTCCCACAAATCCCATACTTTCAAGCTGTGCAGGCATAGATACATAGCAGCATTACACAGGGTGGTTGGATACCATGCACCAAAGAAGACACAGAGGGAGAAATATCAACACTGGTGTATACAAAAGGGGAGTAGCTGCCCAGAGCAACCAATATGGCGGCTACTGTAATTTTCCAAAATACCTTGGAAAAATAAAAGATGGTTTAGGATTTGGAGCTATGGGCAACTGCTCCACATATTCCTTGCACTAGTTTTGATACATATCCTCCGAGGTCTCTAGGCTATTTGGGAACAGCATGGAAAATGTTTGAATTGTCTACATTGTTGGTTGAGTTTGTGGATATTGTGGAGAAAGTTCCTTGATGATCATGATGTACCATAAGCTGAATATTTGCTACCAGTGCACAGAAAATAAATATGAAGCGTTATTAGGGCATGTTCTCCCTCAATTATTGCTCTGAACACTGAGTATTACAGATATCACACACTTCGCTCTGTTATTGTTGCATCTGATTTACATCAATTACTGAAAAGTTTAATATTATAGCTGAGATTAAAGGCTTTTCTTTCAACTCCATTTCCTCTTCTCCACCCAAAAAAAGTAACTTAAATCGTCTTTTGTCCAAACCACATTGGATTTATTCAAAGATTATATCTATGATGCATGCCTGATTCCTAAACTTCACAAAGAGACAATTGAGTTTCAAAGAATATACTGGCAGGAAACAGTCAGACAAGATGACTCTCAGTTTGGGAAACTCCATACAAAGAGAATATTGTCTAGGATATTTAGTAGCCTTTAAAAAAAATGGGGAAGAAACCAATGCAATAAATATCATCTGTGGAAGCATGGATTGGCTTTTCATAATGCAGACTGCCTAATGTAGTGAGTGACAGCTCAGATCATCATGTAGGTTAAAAATGTTAAACTGATGCGTACATGTACAGTACATACAGTATATCGAGGGAGATTTCTAAGCTAAACACACCAGAATTCTGTCTTAATTACCAAATTCGGTGTAATGCCATGTATACAGGTGAAACTCAAAAAATTAGAATATCGTGCAAATGCAACTTAAAAGGTGAAACTGACATATGAGATAGACTCATTACATGCAAAGCGAGAGATTTCAAGCCTTTTTTGTTTTAATTTGGATGATTATGGCTTATAGCTTATGAAAACCCCAAAGTCACAATATTAGGTACCCTTTGCTCAGGGGATATGGATTAATTAGCTTACTAGAGTATGACACTTTGAGCCTAGAATATTGAACCTTTTTACAATATTCTAATTTTAAGTTGCAGTAATTCAACTCCTTTTAGGTTGCATTACTGAAACTAGAAAAGCTACAATTTCTGGGGAAATTGTGTGACGTGATCTTGCCTCCACCAGTAGTCTACAACTGGAGTGGGCAGATTAACTGGGTGGAATGGCTTTAATAACTGTTGTGTGGTTGGAGTGGCTGGAGTAACTGTGGAAAGGTTGGACTGGGCAGAGTAACTTTGTAACACCCCAAAGTTGTGTTACTAAACTCTTCTACCCCGCTACAATCTGTTAAGAGCCTTAACCTTGTGATCAGATTTAATTTTACATAATATCCTCATAAATGTGCATTATAAGCCTTGTTAAATGTATACTTGCTGTAATTTTCATGTTCACCAGTTGGTGGCAGCAATGTGTTAGCAAGGACTTAAGTAAGTTTAGTGTTTCTGAGCTGGAATATTTCATTCCAGTTTAGCTCCCCGCTCTGTGAGCGGAGTGGGTTGCTCCCACATCCTGCCTCATGGGTGGAGAAGGAAGTTAGAAGTGTAGTGTAACCCACCCCCTGGTAGGGGTAGGGTGTGCATGTTAGGAGCTCCCAGATATAGGGATCAAAGCCAGGATCTTGTCTCGGCTGAGACAATTGCTCATCATCCCCAGCCTGAGCCTTACAGCCTCAGCTGGAAGAAGCAAGCAGACAACTCCAGTTCCAGGAAGAAGCATACCCTGTGAAGCTAACTGTGAGTCAAGTCCAGAGACCCAGGAGAAGCCATTCCTCCTCAGCTAATCAGTCCCCACACAGCAGAAGATAAAGAGTGCAGAAGCCAAATTCCTACCACGGTATAGAGCTATAAAGCAGATGTCCTTTCCTGCAAAGCTCCAGGTACATGATAGAGCAGAAAATAAATTCCTGCCACACATTGCCAATACCTGCTGGGACCAAAGACTAATGCTGTACCTTGCTTGGATGAAAGCTACAACCAGTAAAGACAAGTTTGAACTTTACCAAAGGTCTGGATCTCAATTACTGCTCCAAATCCCTCTATTACTCCTACTAGCACTACACTCAATTTATTGCAAGTGAGCCAGGATCCAGGAGTCCAGCCGTATCCAGGTAGGATACACCGTTGACACTATGCCCACTACCATACAGAGACATTATACCACTCGGGCATTCCTAACCTGGTATGTGAGTTACAACACCTTAAAGGGCCCTGTGACAATACCCTGCACACGCTGCAATGGGCGTCATGAACAAACTATAGACTATTATACCCATATCCTGACCCACTGCATAATTTGGCGTCTGTGTAACTTTACCCACGGTCCGGCTCATTGCAACTTTATGGAGTGGGCAGAGTAACTGTGTGGAGTGAGTAAAGATATTAAACATTACACTAACCAATTGATTGATACAATTTAAAAAGTGCACATGGCAAGCTTGATAGAGTGAGAAACGCATTTCCACTTTTATTTATATAGCACATTTAATTGCAATGTTGTTGCCCAAAGTGCTTCACAGTTACAGTAAAACATGCATTTATAAAAACATTAGCAGCCAATTTGTGTAGGTGGACTTGAAAATGAGGGAGTGGTGGCAGTTTAGAAATCATGTCCTGATTATTCAGCTCACACTCTAGCTTTTGTAACTCTGCTGGCTGCTCACAAACCTGGGTTCCTATAGAAACTCACTCTAAAAAAGCAAGGGCAGAGAAGAGCGGTAAAAAACAAACTGCTCCAACTTGCTCACTTCACTGGCAGTTGCCATCTTCAAACGGTTGTAGTTTAAAAATTATAAATCCTACAGCGAAGAGAATCACAAGACCCAGACCTACATTTTGATGCATAGTATGTCTCTGAAATATAAAAAATGAAGGCACAGTCGCAGTTTAGAAATTGCCCTTCAAATTTGAGATGGCTAGAGTGGAGTTTCAATGAATGTAAATAGGCGGCGTGAGTTGCAAACAAATGGTCATATTGTGAAAACTATCAGGACTATGGCTTAGCATTTTTAGTGGCAGCAGGGATAGCTGAACGTTTGGATATAAGATTTGTGCAGGTGGGCTTGAAAATGAGTGGTTGCAGTTTAGAAATCATGTCCTGATTTTTCAGCTCACACTCTAGCTTTTGTCAGCTCCCACTCTAGTTTTGAACATTCCACCATTCATTCCTATGGGACCAATTTCGCTACAAAAACGCAGATATTTTGTGAACCATTCGGCGAAACGTTCCACAAAGTAATAGCACACCAATTGGGAACAATCCGCACGTTTCGGTATATTACTGTCTATGTAGTGTAAAAACTGTGGGAGGAGTTAGGGTGGTAAATTTGGCTATAATAATAAGAATATATATGTGAGATAACAGTAAGTGGTCTTGCCATGTAAGAACACTTAAAGGGAGTCTGTCACCACATTTGAGCATATTAGACTGATCAAATAGCGTTATATGTGCCACCGAGAACTTAAAAACGGTACCTTTGTTGTATCTAATGGAGTTTTCTTTCAGCCAAAAATAAACTTTTAGGATTCTGTAAATGCGCCCTCTCAAGTGCCCAGGGCGGCGTCTCAATCGTCCGAGCCCCGGGCAGCACCTCCTCAACGGCTCATAACCCCGCCTTCCGTGTGCCTCTGCCCGCCCATTTACTCTCCTCCTCTCCTTTTCCACTGCGGCTGCGCGGTCAAATTCATAGCGGGCGCAGTGGAAAAGGAGAGAGGGCGCAGTGGAAAAGACCTGCTGGACCTCCCCTGTAGGTGCACCACTTCTGCTACAGATGGATCTGTATAGATTGAAGCCTTGGGCAGAGAAGTAGCAGATGAGGTTTTTAACACTGACAAATCTAAGGTTATGCACATGGCAAAGAATAATACAAGTCATCCGTACATAGTAAAAGGTAAAACAATGGGTAACACTGACATGGAAAAGGACCTAGGAATTTAGTGAACAGAAAACTAAGCTGCAAAAACCAGTGTCAGGCAGCTGCTGCCAAGGCCAATAAGATAATGGGTTGCATCAAAAGGGGCATAGATGCCCGTGATGAGAACATAGTCTTACCACTTTACAAATCGCTAGTCAGACTACACATGGAGTACTGTGTACAGTTCTGGGATCCTGTGAACAAGGCAAACATAGCAGAGCTGGAGAAGGTCCAGAGGAGGGCAACTAAAGTAATAACTGGAATGGGGGGACTACAGTACTCTGAAAGATTATCAAAATTAGGGTTATTCACTTTAGAAAAAAGATGACTGAGTGGAGATTTAATAACTATGTATAAATATATCAGGGGTCAGTACAGAGATCTATCCCATCATGTTTATCCCCAGGACTGTGACTGTGACGAGAGGACATCCTCTGCGTCTGGAGGAAAGAAGGTTTGTACACAAACATAGAAGAGGATTCTTTACGGTAAGAGCAGTGAGCCTATGGAACTCTCTGCCTGAGGAGGTGGTGATGGTGAGTACAATAAAGGAATTCAAGAGGGGCCTGGATGTATTTCTGGAGTGTAATAATATTACAGGCTATAGCCACTAGAGAGGGGTCATTGATCCAGGGAGTTATTCTGATTGCCTGATTGGAGTCGGAAAGGAATTTTTTTCATCTAAAGTGAGGAAAATTGGCTTCTACCTCACAGGGGTTATTTTTGCCTTCCTCTGGATCAACTTGCAGGATAACAAGCCGAACTGGATGGACAGATGTCTTTTTTCAGCCTTATAAACTATGTTACTATGTAGATTTAGTGTTCTGCAGACTCTATTACAGCTTCACATGGTTGTAACCCAGCTTTCCCTGGGCTTGGCTATGGCACTATTTGGGTAGTAAGGAGAATTATTTATTTATTTGCGTAGACTTATTATTTAGCAGTCCCTACTACAGGTCCATATAATTTATTTATTTTACTCATATAGTGCCAACATATTCCACAGAGCTTTACAAGCATTATCATAATTCATTTGTTGCCCAGCTTCCCTGGGACCCTGAATAACAAATGTCTGGCTATGCTACAATGTGGGGAATTCATCACTTGGATTCTTACTCAGCTTTTCCAGGCCTTTAACTAGCAAATCCAATAAAGTGTTCTACAATACTGGGGATTTACCAATACATAAACAGGCTGATCTGACATTCTGCGATCTGGGAATAGTAGCAGGGCAACATAATGTGTTGTCAACAATGTAGCTACACGGTGCTGTCTCCCAGATTTTCCAGAATTCTGAAAAGCAAGTTGGTCTAGCTATGTGAGGGGATTTACCACTATATAACTGGGCAAATTTGAAATTCAATAGTCTGGGAAAACTAGGTAACAACCTCTGCAGAGGTGTAATGGAGATCAACTAGGTACATACATTCTGCATACACTGTATCCATAAATATAATATCAGGATAACTGTGAATAAATACTATTTATGTACAGTGGTTTGGTCTCCAGTTTACTACCACATGCTACCCAGCTTTTCAAAGCTGCTGAAATGCAAATTTCCTCAATTATGCAGGGAAATGAAGAATTACCACTACATAACTAGGTAGATTAGCTATTCAGCTGTATGTACTATGGCTGATACTATTTATATTCTACAGCTGGCACTATGGCTGGTCCTATGTGTATACTACAGCTGGTACCATTAGCACTTTGGCTGGCACCATTTTTCAAAATATTTTGTACTAGTAGTAACTAGGAGATATCTTCCAACAAAATGGCCATGCTCACTGTGTAGGCAAAAATTATGCAGCCAACCCCCCCTCTACCTTCTAAACTTCACATGCACTAGCATCAGACGGGGACAGTAAGAGGAGAGAAGACATGGCTGCGGCCTTACAGAACAATGTACTATTGTAATTTTCATGTACTGCAATTATAATATTTGATGAAACAAGAGCAAATAACAAAGACAAATAGGAAGATTATGTTACGTTTTGTTTCTTATTCTTTTTTTTTTTTGTACATTGGTGCTGTATAGCCGCTGTTTCTCAGTGCCCCTTTTTCTACAGCATTGCTAGGGTTTATCCCTCCTTTGTTTCTGTGTTCTGATAATCTCTGTAGCACTGCAAGGATTAATGATCCTTGGTGTTTGTGTGCACCTGCTTGACTATTAAGCAAATCAGTCCTGCTATAGATTATGTGTCTGTCTGTGTTCCTTTTCTGCCTGTTGCCTGAAACCTGCCACTATGCTGCCTACCCTGGTCCTGGGGCTGTTTCTTGGATTCACATGTACTTTGCCTGCCTGACCTTAGCCTGGTTCTAACTATATGTATTGCCTAATCCCTTGGTGCTTTGCACTGGTGTCCCTGTGAGACAGCTACTAACTACACCAGGACCATTCCAAGAGGTAGCTGCTTAGTGGCTTAAAGGATGAAAACCAGGGGACCACCTGGAAAATTGGTTAGTTGGTACAATGGTTTCACAACCTTTGTCCATAACATTTTTGTTTGAATTTTGGCATTAGCTGCCTTTTAAAGATTCTTTCACGCAGACTGATATAGAGCGCAAGGGAAAAAATAATTGCTATTATGAACTTTTGTGCTAATTCAATTTGCATATTGGCTTGCAGCACATGACCAGTTTAGAGAGGACCATGTGCTGTCGACAAACAACCATCTTAGGTGCTGTGTGAAAGATATGATCACTAGACAAAAAAGTCATGTGATAGTTGACACCTTTACATGAGCCAAGTATAGGGAACAGGCGTTCATGCCAATGTTTATGCCTGATACACACGAGGACAAAATTGTTGGTACCCTTCTGTTAAAGAAAGAAAAACCCACAATGGTCAAGGTGTGTCTTGTAATTAGCATCAGGTGCCTTCAAACTGGTAATTAATCAGTCTGCCTATTTAAAGAATGAAAAGTAGTCACTGTGCTGTTTAGTATCATGGTGTGTACCACGTTTAACATGGACCAAAGAAAGTTAAGGAGAGAGTTGTCTCAGGAGAAAGAAAATTATAGACAAACATGTTAATGGTAAAGCTTATAAGACTATCTCCAAACAGCTTGATGTTCCTGTTACCAGAGTTGAACATATTATTCAGAAAGGTCTACGGGACTGTAGCCAACCTCCCTGGACATGGCCAGAAGAGGAAAATCGATGATAAATAGAAGAGACATAAAATATAAATGGTAACCAAAAAGCCTAGAAAAACTTCCAAAGAGATTAGAGTTGAACTCCAGGGTCAAAGTAAGAAGAGTGTCTTAGCCAAAGTGGACTTAATGAAAGACGACTGAGGAGGAAACCACTGTTGAAAGCAAATCATAAAAAAGCGAGACTGGAATTTGCCAAAATGCATATTGATAAACCACAAAGATTCTGGGAGAATGTTCTGTAGACAGATGGGACAAAACTGGTGCTTTTTGGCAAGTCACATCAGCTCTATGTTCACACATGCAAAAATGAAGCATACAAAAAAAGAACATTGTACCTATTGTGAAACATGGAGAAGGCTTGGCTATGTTTAGGGGCTGCTTTGCTGCATCTGGCACAGGGTGTTTTGAATCTGTACAGGGTACAATGAAATGAGCTCCCCAGTGTTAGCAAGCATGGTCTCAGTCGCAAGTCATGGGTCCTCAACAGGATAATGACCCAAAACATACAGCTAAAAACAAGAATGGCTTAGGGCTCTTTCACACCTGCGTTTTTGTGTTCCGGCATAGAGTTCCGTCGTCGGGGCTCTATGTCGGAAGAATCCTGATCAGTTTTATCCTAATGCATTCTGAATGGAGAGAAATCCGTTCAGGATGCATCAGGATGTCTTCAGTTCCGGAACGGAGCGTTTTTTGGCCGAAGAAAATACTGCAGCATGCTGCGCTTTTTGCTCCGGCCAAAAATCCTGAAGACTTGCCGCAAGGCCGGATCCGGAATTAATGCCCATTGAAAGGCATTGATCTGGATCCGGCCTTAAGCTAAACGTCGTTTTGGCGCATTGCCGGATCCGACGTTTAGCTTTTTTAGAGTGGTTACCATTGCTGGCGGGACGCTAAAGTCCTGGCAGCCATGGTAAAGTGTAGCGGGGAGCGGGGGAGCAGCATACTTACCGTCCGTGCGGCTCCCGGGGCGCTGCAGAGTGACGTCAGGGCGCCCCAAGCGCATGGATCACGTGATCGCATGGTACGTCATCCATGCGCATGGGGCACTCTGACGTCACTCTGGAGCGCCCCGGAAGCCGCACGGACTGTAAGTATACCGCTCCCCCGCTCCCCGCTCCTACTATGGCAACCAGGACTTTAATAGCGTCCTGGCTGCCATAGTAACACTGAAAGCATTTTGAAGACGGATCCGTCTTCAAATGCTTTCAGTACACTTGTGTTTTTCCGGATCCGGCGTGTAATTCCGGCAAGTGGAGTACACGCCGGATCCGGACAACGCAAGTGTGAAAGAGGCCTTAGAGCAAAGGATTGGACTATTCTGAAGTGTCCTTCTATGAACCCTGATTTAAATCCTGTCTATGGAAGGAGCTGAAACATGGAGTTTTAAGAAGACACCCTTCAAACCTGAGATGGCTGCAGCAGTTTGATTACAATGATTGCTTTAAAAGATTGTACAACAAAATATTAAGTTAAGGGTACCATCATTTTTGTCCAGGTGAGTTTCATGTGTTTATCACTTAATACGTTGAACCACAATTCAAAAGCAATGTCAGAATTTTCATTAGTTGATTTTCAGTATTTATTTTTTATTTTTTTATTTGTCAGTTTCAAGTTATTTCAGTGACCATTGTGTTGTTTTCTTTCTTTAACGGAAGGGTACCAAATTTTGTTCACGTGTGTTATTGGCCCAATCCTTTGTTGGTGTTATAGGGCCATAATAAAATAATGCTCACTGTGGTGACAAAGGGAGGAGGCTTAAAGTAGATCCCCAAGTCTGTCCTCTGATACTGCCTGTTAGGGAACACTGCAGATTTGCATTTTTATCATAGGCATAATATACTAGCATTAAGATATATAGTAAAGTATAAGTGAAAGTGTAATAAAATCGCAAAAAGTTAAAGGAATTGTCCGAGATTAGAGGATATGGTGGTCAATTCAACACGCAAATAATGCTTATTATTTTGTTATTTTACACCATTCCTTGCTTGGTCCATAATTTTTGCTGATCTATTAAAACTAGGGATGAGCGAACTCGAACTGTATAGTTCGGGTTCGTACCGAATTTTGGGGTGTCCGTGACACGGACCCGAACCCGGACATTTTCGTAAAAGTCCGGGTTCGGGTTCGGTGTTCGTCGCTTTCTTCGCGCTTCTGTGACGCTTTCTTGGCGCTTTTTGAAAGGCTGCAAAGCAGCCAATCAACAAGCGTCATACTACTTGCCCCAAGAGGCCATCACAGCCATGCCTACTATTGGCATGGCTGTGATTGGCCAGAGCACCATGTGACCCAGCCTCTATTTAAGCTGGAGTCACATAGCGCCGCCCGTCACTCTGCTCTGATTAGCGTAGGGAGAGGTTGCGGCTGCGACAGTAGGGCGAGATTAGGCAGATTAACTCCTCCAAAGGACTTGATTAACTGATCGATCTGCAGCTGTGGATCATTGAGCTGCTGATCCTCAATTGCTCACTGTTTTTAGGCTGCACAGACCGTTTGTCAGTCTCATTTTTCTGGGGTGATCGGCGGCCATTTTGTGTCTTGTGGTGCGCCAGCACAAGCTGCGACCAAGTGCATTTAACCCTCAATGGTGTGGTTGTTTTTTGGCTAAAGCCTACATCAGGGTGAAGCTGTCACACCAAGTGCATTTATCCAGCAATAGTCTGTTCATTTTTTGGCCATATACAAAATCAGGGGCAAGCTGCGCCTGTCACCAAGTGCATTTAACCCTCAATGGTGTGGTTGTTTTTTGGCTAAAGCCTACATCAGGGTGAAGCTGTGACACCAAGTGCATTTAACCAGCAATAGTCTGTTCATTTTTTGGCCATATACAAAATCAGGGGCAAGCTGCGCCTGTCACCAAGTGCATTTAACCCTCAATGGTGTGGTTGTTTTTTGGCTAAAGCCTACATCAGGGTGAAGCTGTCACACCAAGTGCATTTAACCAGCAATAGTCTGTTCATTTTTTGGCCATATACAAAATCAGGGGCAAGCTGCGCCTGTCACCAAGTGCATTTAACCCTCAATGGTGTGGTTGTTTTTTGGCTAAAGCCTACATCAGGGTGAAGCTGTCACACCAAGTGCATTTAACCAGCAATAGTCTGTTTATTTTTTGGCCATATCCCAGTCTAATTCTGTCACTAAATCCATACCGGTCACCCAGCGCCTAAATACTAGGCCTCAAATTTATATCCAGCTAAATCTGTCCCTAGTGCTGTAGCTGGGCGAGTTATTTAGTGTCCGTTCAAGCACATTTCTTGTTCTGGGTTGAAATACAATTCCCAATTTAGCAATTTCATAATTTAGTGGTTCCTGCTATATCAGAGCTATTTGAAATCTATCCCAAAAAGGGTATATAATATTGAAGGTGCACATTGGGTCATTCAGAATAACTTCACACACACCCGCTACTGTGTATTTCCAAGTCTAATTCTGTCACTAAACCCATACCTGTCACCCAGCGCCTAAATACTAGGCCTCAAATTTAAATCCCTCTAAATCTCTCGTTACCCACCGCTGTACTGTTGTTGCTGGGCAAGATATTTAGTGTCCGTCAAAGCACATTTTTTGTTCTGGGTTGAAGTACAATTCCCAATTTAGCAATTTCATAATTTAGTGGTTTCTGCTATATCAGAGCTATTTGAAATCTATCCCTAAAAGGGTATATAATATTGAAGGTGCACATAGGGTCATTCAGAATAACTTCACACACACGCTTCTGTGCATTTCCAAGTCTAATTCTGTCACTAAATCCATACCGGTGACCCAGCGCCTAAATACTAGGCCTCAAATTTAAATCCCTCTAAATCTCTCGTTACCCACCGCTGTACTGTTGTTGCTGGGCAAGATATTTAGTGTCCGTCAAAGCACATTTTTTGTTCTGGGTTGAAGTACAATTCCCAATTTAGCAATTTCATAATTTAGTGGTTTCTGCTATATCAGAGCTATTTGAAATCTATCCCTAAAAGGGTATATAATATTGAAGGTGCACATAGGGTCATTCAGAATAACTTCACACACACGCTTCTGTGCATTTCCAAGTCTAATTCTGTCACTAAATCCATACCGGTGACCCAGCGCCTAAATACTAGGCCTCAAATTTAAATCCCTCTAAATCTCTCGTTACCCACCGCTGTACTGTTGTTGCTGGGCAAGATATTTAGTGTCCGTCAAAGCACATTTTTTGTTCTGGGTTGAAGTACAATTCCCAATTTAGCAATTTCATAATTTAGTGGTTTCTGCTATATCAGAGCTATTTGAAATCTATCCCTAAAAGGGTATATAATATTGAAGGTGCACATAGGGTCATTCAGAATAACTTCACACACACGCTTCTGTGCATTTCCAAGTCTAATTCTGTCACTAAATCCATACCGGTGACCCAGCGCCTAAATACTAGGCCTCAAATTTAAATCCCTCTAAATCTCTCGTTACCCACCGCTGTACTGTTGTTGCTGGGCAAGATATTTAGTGTCCGTCAAAGCACATTTTTTGTTCTGGGTTGAAGTACAATTCCCAATTTAGCAATTTCATAATTTAGTGGTTTCTGCTATATCAGAGCTATTTGAAATCTATCCCTAAAAGGGTATATAATATTGAAGGTGCACATAGGGTCATTCAGAATAACTTCACACACACGCTTCTGTGCATTTCCAAGTCTAATTCTGTCACTAAATCCATACCGGTGACCCAGCGCCTAAATACTAGGCCTCAAATTTAAATCCCTCTAAATCTCTCGTTACCCACCGCTGTACTGTTGTTGCTGGGCAAGATATTTAGTGTCCGTCAAAGCACATTTTTTGTTCTGGGTTGAAGTACAATTCCCAATTTAGCAATTTCATAATTTAGTGGTTTCTGCTATATCAGAGCTATTTGAAATCTATCCCTAAAAGGGTATATAATATTGAAGGTGCACATAGGGTCATTCAGAATAACTTCACACACACGCTTCTGTGCATTTCCAAGTCTAATTCTGTCACTAAATCCATACCGGTCACCCAGCGCCTAAATACTAGGCCTCAAATTTATATCCCGCTGAATTTGAATACAATACATTGGGCCAAATAATATATTTGTTGTTGTGGTGAACCATAACAATGAGAAAAACATCTAGTAAGGGACGCGGACGTGGACATGGTCGTGGTGGTGTTAGTGGACCCTCTGGTGCTGGGAGAGGACGTGGCCGTTCTGCCACATCCACACGTCCTAGTGTACCAACTACCTCAGGTCCCAGTAGCCGCCAGAATTTACAGCGATATATGGTGGGGCCCAATGCCGTTCTAAGGATGGTAAGGCCTGAGCAGGTACAGGCATTAGTCAATTGGGTGGCCGACAGTGGATCCAGCACGTTCACATTATCTCCCACCCAGTCTTCTGCAGAAAGCGCACAGATGGCGCCTGAAAACCAACCCCATCAGTCTGTCACATCACCCCCATGCATACCAGGGAAACTGTCTCAGCCTCAAGTTATGCAGCAGTCTCTTATGCTGTTTGAAGACTCCGCTGGCAGGGTTTCCCAAGGGCATCCACCTAGCCCTTCCCCAGCGGTGAAAGACATAGAATGCACTGACGCACAACCACTTATGTTTCCTGATGATGAGGACATGGGAATACCACCTCAGCATGTCTCTGATGATGACGAAACACAGGTGCCAACTGCTGCGTCTTTCTGCAGTGTGCAGACTGAACAGGAGGTCAGGGATCAAGACTGGGTGGAAGACGATGCAGGGGACGATGAGGTCCTAGACCCCACATGGAATGAAGGTCGTGCCACTGACTTTCACAGTTCGGAGGAAGAGGCAGTGGTGAGACCGAGCCAACAGCGTAGCAAAAGAGGGAGCAGTGGGCAAAAGCAGAACACCCGCCGCCAAGAGACTCCGCCTGCTACTGACCGCCGCCATCTGGGACCGAGCACCCCAAAGGCAGCTTCAAGGAGTTCCCTGGCATGGCACTTCTTCAAACAATGTGCTGACGACAAGACCCGAGTGGTTTGCACGCTGTGCCATCAGAGCCTGAAGCGAGGCATTAACGTTCTGAACCTGAGCACAACCTGCATGACCAGGCACCTGCATGCAAAGCATGAACTGCAGTGGAGTAAACACCTTAAAACCAAGGAAGTCACTCAGGCTCCCCCTGCTACCTCTTCTGCTGCTGCCGCCTCGGCCTATTCTGCTGCTGCCGCCTCGGCCTCTTCCTCCGCCTCTGGAGGAACGTTGGCACCTGCCGCCCAGCAAACAGGGGATGTACCACCAACACCACCACCACCACCTCCGTCACCAAGCGTCTCAACCATGTCACACGCCAGCGTTCAGCTCTCCATCTCACAAACATTTGATAGAAAGCGTAAATTCCCACCTAGCCACCCTCGATCCCTGGCCCTGAATGCCAGCATTTCTAAACTACTGGCCTATGAAATGCTGTCATTTAGGCTGGTGGACACAGACAGCTTCAAACAGCTCATGTCGCTTGCTGTCCCACAGTATGTTGTTCCCAGCCGGCACTACTTCTCCAAGAGAGCCGTGCCTTCCCTGCACAACCAAGTATCCGATAAAATCAAGTGTGCACTGCGCAACGCCATCTGTAGCAAGGTCCACCTAACCACAGATACGTGGACCAGTAAGCACGGCCAGGGACGCTATATCTCCCTAACTGCACACTGGGTAAATGTAGTGGCAGCTGGGCCCCAGGCGGAGAGCTGTTTGGCGCACGTCCTGCCGCCGCCAAGGATCGCAGGGCAACATTCTTTGCCTCCTGTTGCCACCTCCTCCTTCTCGGCTTCCTCCTCCTCTTCTTCCACCTGCTCATCCAGTCAGCCACACACCTTCACCACCAACTTCAGCACAGCCCGGGGTAAACGTCAGCAGGCCATTCTGAAACTCATATGTTTGGGGGACAGGCCCCACACCGCACAGGAGTTGTGGCGGGGTATTGAACAACAGACCGACGAGTGGTTGCTGCCGGTGAGCCTCAAGCCCGGCCTGGTGGTGTGTGATAATGGGCGAAATCTCGTTGCAGCTCTGGGACTAGCCAATTTGACGCACATCCCTTGCTTGGCGCATGTGCTGAATTTGGTGGTGCAGAAGTTCATTCACAACTACCCCGACATGTCAGAGCTGCTGCATAAAGTGCGGGCCGTCTGTTCGCGCTTCCGGCGTTCACATCCTGCCGCTGCTCGCCTGTCTGCGCTACAGCGTAACTTCGGCCTTCCCGCTCACCGCCTCATATGCGACGTGCCCACCAGGTGGAACTCCACCTTGCACATGCTGGACAGACTGTGCGAGCAGCAGCAGGCCATAGTGGAGTTTCAGCTGCAGCACGCACGGGTCAGTCGCACTACAGAACAGCACCACTTCACCACCAATGACTGGGCCTCCATGCGAGACCTGTGTGCCCTGTTGCGCTGTTTCGAGTACTCCACCAACATGGCCAGTGGCGATGACACCGTTATCAGCGTTACAATACCACTTCTATGTCTCCTTGAGAAAACACTTAGGGCGATGATGGAACAGGAGGTGGCCCAGGAGGAGGAGGAGGAGGATGAGGAAGAGGGGTCATTTTTAGCACTTTCAGGCCAGTCTCTTCGAAGTGACTCAGAGGGAGGTTTTTTGCAACAGCAGAGGCCAGGTACAAATGTGGCCAGCCAGGGCCCACTACTGGAGGACGAGGAGGACGAGGATGAGGAGGAGGTGGAGGAGGATGAGGATGAAGCATGGTCACAGCGGGGTGGCACCCAACGCAGCTCGGGTCCATCACTGGTGCGTGGCTGGGGGGAAAGGCAGGACGATGACGATACGCCTCCCACAGAGGACAGCTTGTCCTTACCCCTGGGCAGCCTGGCACACATGAGCGACTACATGCTGCAGTGCCTGCGCAACGACAGCAGAGTTGCCCACATTTTAACCTGTGCGGACTACTGGGTTGCCACCCTGCTGGATCCACGCTACAAAGACAATGTGCCCACCTTACTTCCTGCACTGGAGCGTGATAGGAAGATGCGCGAGTACAAGCGCACGTTGGTAGACGCGCTACTGAGAGCATTCCCAAATGTCACAGGGGAACAAGTGGAAGCCCAAGGCCAAGGCAGAGGAGGAGCAAGAGGTCGCCAAGGCAGCTGTGTCACGGCCAGCTCCTCTGAGGGCAGGGTTAGCATGGCAGAGATGTGGAAAACTTTTGTCAACACGCCACAGCTAACTGCACCACCACCTGATACGCAACGTGTTAGCAGGAGGCAACATTTCACTAACATGGTGGAACAGTACGTGTGCACACCCCTCCACGTACTGACTGATGGTTCGGCCCCATTCAACTTCTGGGTCTCTAAATTGTCCACGTGGCCAGAGCTAGCCTTTTATGCCTTGGAGGTGCTGGCCTGCCCGGCAGCCAGCGTTTTGTCTGAACGTGTATTCAGCACGGCAGGGGGCGTCATTACAGACAAACGCAGCCGCCTGTCTACAGCCAATGTGGACAAGCTGACGTTCATAAAAATGAACCAGGCATGGATCCCACAGGACCTGTCCGTCCCTTGTCCAGATTAGACATTAACTACCTCCCCATAACCATATATTATTGGACTCCAGGGCACTTCCTCATTCAATCCTATTTTTATTTTCATTTTACCATTATATTGCGATGCTACCCAAAGTTGAATGAACCTCTCCTCTGCCTGTGTGCTAGGCCTAAATATATGCCAATGGACTGTTGCAGTGGTGGCTGACATGAAGCCTGATTCTCTGCTATGACATGCAGACTAATTCTCTGCTGACATGAAGCCAGATTGTCTGTTACGGGACCTCTCTCCTCTGCCTGGGTGCTGGGCCTAAATTTATGACAATGGACTGTTGCAGTGGTGGCTGACGTGAAGCCTGATTCTCTGCTATGACATGCAGACTGATTCTCTGCTGACATGAAGCCAGATCCTCTGTTACGGGACCTCTCTCCTCTGCCTGGGTGCTGGGCCTAAATTTATGACAATGGACTGTTGCAGTGGTGGCTGACGTGAAGCCTGATTCTCTGCTATGACATGCAGACTGATTCTCTGCTGACATGAAGCCAGATCCTCTGTTACGGGACCTCTCTCCTCTGCCTGGGTGCTGGGCCTGAATATATGCCAATGGACTGTTGCAGTGGTGGGTGACGTGAAGCCTCATTCTCTGCTATGACATGCAGACTAATTCTCTGCTGACATGAAGCCAGATTGTCTGTTACGGGACCTCTCTCCTCTGCCTGTGTGTGTGCTGGGCCTAAATATATGCCAATGGACTGTTGCAGTGGTGGCTGACGTGAAGCCTCATTCTCTGCTATGACATGCAGACTGATTCTCTGCTGACATGAAGCCAGATCCTCTGTTACGGGACCTCTCTCCTCTGCCTGGGTGCTGGGCCTAAATTTATGACAATGGACTGTTGCAGTGGTGGCTGACGTGAAGCCTGATTCTCTGCTATGACATGCAGACTGATTCTCTGCTGTCATGAAGCCAGATTGTCTGTTACGGGACCTTTCTCCTCTACCTGGGTTCTGGGCCTAAATTTATGAAAATTGACTCTTACAGTGGTGGGTGACGTGAAGCCTGATTCTCTGCTATGATATGAAGACTGATTCTCTGCTGACATGAAGCCAGATTGTCTGTTACGGGACCTTTCTCCTCTGCCTGGGTTCTGGGCCTAAATTTATGAAAATTGACTCTTACAGTGGTGGGTGACGTGAAGCCTGATTCTCTGCTATGATATGAAGACTGATTCTCTGCTGACATGAAGCCAGATTGTCTGTTACGGGACCTTTCTCCTCTGCCTGGGTTCTGGGCCTAAATTTATGAAAATTGACTCTTACAGTGGTGGGTGACGTGAAGCCTGATTCTCTGCTATGATATGAAGACTGATTCTCTGCTGACATGAAGCCAGATTGTCTGTTACGGGACCTTTCTCCTCTGCCTGGGTTCTGGGCCTAAATTTATGAAAATTGACTCTTACAGTGGTGGGTGACGTGAAGCCTGATTCTCTGCTATGATATGAAGACTGATTCTCTGCTGACATGAAGCCAGATTGTCTGTTACGGGACCTTTCTCCTCTGCCTGGGTTCTGGGCCTAAATTTATGAAAATTGACTCTTACAGTGGTGGGTGACGTGAAGCCTGATTCTCTGCTATGATATGAAGACTGATTCTCTGCTGACATGAAGCCAGATTGTCTGTTACGGGACCTTTCTCCTCTGCCTGGGTTCTGGGCCTAAATTTATGAAAATTGACTCTTACAGTGGTGGGTGACGTGAAGCCTGATTCTCTGCTATGATATGAAGACTGATTCTCTGCTGACATGAAGCCAGATTGTCTGTTACGGGACCTTTCTCCTCTGCCTGGGTTCTGGGCCTAAATTTATGAAAATTGACTCTTACAGTGGTGGGTGACGTGAAGCCTGATTCTCTGCTATGATATGAAGACTGATTCTCTGCTGACATGAAGACAGATTCTCTGTTACGGGACCTCTCTCCTCTGCCTGTGTGTGTGCTGGGCCTAAATATATGCCAATGGACTGTTGCAGTGGTGGCTGACGTGAAGCCTCATTCTCTGCTATGACATGCAGACTAATTCTCTGCTGACATGAAGACAGATTCTCTGTTACGGGACCTCTCTCCTCTGCCTGTGTGTGTGCTGGGCCTAAATATATGCCAATGGACTGTTGCAGTGGTGGCTGACGTGAAGCCTCATTCTCTGCTATGACATGCAGACTAATTCTCTGCTGACATGAAGCCAGATTGTCTGTTACGGGACCTCTCTCCTCTGCCTGTGTGTGTGCTGGGCCTAAATATATGCCAATGGACTGTTGCAGTGGTGGCTGACGTGAAGCCTCATTCTCTGCTATGACATGCAGACTAATTCTCTGCTGACATGAAGACAGATTCTCTGTTACGGGACCTCCCTCCTCTGCCTGGGTGCTGGGCCTAAATATATGCCAATGGACTGTTGCAGTGGTGGCTGACGTGAAGCCTCATTCTCTGCTATGACATGCAGACTAATTCTCTGCTGACATGAAGACAGATTCTCTGTTACGGGACCTCTCTCCTCTGCCTGGGTGCCGGGGCCTAAATATCTGAGAATGGACTGTTCCAGTGGTGGGTGACGGGAAGCCAGATTCTCTGCTATGGAACCTCTCTCCAATTGATTTTGGTTAATTTTTATTTATTTAATTTTTATTTTAATTCATTTCCCTATCCACATTTGTTTGCAGGGGATTTACCTACATGTTGCTGCCTTTTGCAGCCCTCTAGCTCTTTCCTGGGCTGTTTTACAGCCTTTTTAGTGCCGAAAAGTTCGGGTCCCCATTGACTTCAATGGGGTTCGGGTTCGGGACGAAGTTCGGATCGGGTTCGGATCCCGAACCCGAACATTTCCGGGATGTTCGGCCGAACTTCTCGAACCCGAACATCCAGGTGTTCGCTCAACTCTAATTAAAACCCTTTTAAAGCCCCCTATGGGGGCTAAAAATACATATTATAGTTATTTACATAAAGTGAATTATAATAATAAATAATGAGACAAGCAGAAAAGAAAAAATACAATAAAGACAGATTTTATATAATATTTTTTTAATAAATAAAACTCAACTGTAAAACATATAAATGGATGGGACCTGATGGGTGACCTGATAGTTGACAAGGCAGCCCGATGCCATGCACAGGCTGCCCAATGCCTTGCATGGTATCGGAACCTGCCTTCTACGGGGGTCAAGGAGATCCAGACCTAGGCCCGGTCTCCTAGGCAAACTGTTAGTGTATTACTCAGTGTAATACACTAACAGGCATTGAATTATAATACAGATGTATTGTAATGCATTGCAGAGGGGATCAGACCCTCAAAAGTTGAAGTCCCAGAGTGGGACAGAAAAGAGTTTAAAAAAAGGTGAAAAAATTTGTTTTCAATAAAAAAAATGCAATATAATTATTATTTTTTAATTTTTTTTGCATTCACACCAACACACCCCTCCATCCATCTACAGACCTATATGTGTGTATGTATATATATATATATATATATATATATATATATTTTTTTTTTATTTTTTTTTTTTAGGTCATGGAGGATTCATTAAAAGGGAACTACCGCTAAGTAATTTGGTTTTTCCCTTTCATCCTCCATGACAGATATAACAGATTCATTTTTTTCCTGTTTAGGGAGGGACTATGTCCTGAAGCACCTTTCTACCAAAGGCAAGCTCCTGGCTAGCCCTAGTATCCACCCTATAATGTTTAATAAATGTAGGAGGGCTTGACCTGCATATTTGTTCTAATGAAGCGCTCGCCCTCTCAGCCCAGGATGCTGAAACAGATCTTGTGGAATGTGCTGTAAAGGATTTTAGTGGAGAATTTCCTAAAGATTTGTATGATTCTGAGATGGCCATTTTTATCCATCTAGACAATGAGTTCTTTGTGGCTTTATGTCCCTTATGTGCTCCACTGAACTGGACGAATAAGTAGTCTGTCTTTCTGAACATTTTCGTGGTTTCTAGATAGAGTAAAATAGCCCTATGCACATCTAACCTGTGGTACTTCTCTAAGGTCTTTAGTGACAAACATTTCACAGAGGCTTCTGACAGGGGTTCGAAGGGAGCATGTGTCAGACCTGGCACCCTGGAACCTGAAAGGGTGATATTGAGGTCTAGGGTCTATCAGATGCCATTATCGACACCATGAAGGCCAGCAGAAAAGAAGTGACTTCTAAAATTTACGCTAAAGTTAGGAGAAGTTTCTGCAGTTGGTGTGTTTAAGCTAAAATTTCTTCCAAGAAGTTTTCGGTCCAAGCAGTTTTAGGATTTCTTGCAATCAGAGTTTGAGAAGGGATTACGTCCAAATACATTGAGGGTACACATATCAGCATTAAGTGCTGCATTTTAAGAAAAAATTGCGGATCACCCAAGGGTGATCCATTTCTTGAAGGGAGCAGACAGGTTAAGACCATTACTAAGACCTACGGTTTCCCCTTGGGACCTCAATTTAGTGCTATCAGATCTAACCTTTCTACTTTGGAATCACAGACAGGACCCTGTGACAATAGATCTTGTTTCCAAGGAAGAATCCATAGGCTCTGAACTGACATGGTCTTCAGCAAGGGGAACCATGTTTTTTTCGGCCACAGAGGAGCTATCAGAATAACATAGGCACTGTCTAGAAGAACTTCTAACTGTAATAACCACCTCTTTAAGGATCTGAAATCGGACGTGGCAGCAAGATTGGGTTTGAATAGAGCAGCACTAGCATCCTAGGTCTTTTTTAAGGTCTGATCAGCTTTCTTGTCCAAAGGGTCTTTTAGGGTCCCCATGTCTTCAAATGGAAGTCCTTTTACCCCTTCAACTAGTTTAGATAGAGACACATCAACTTTAGGGAGGTGACGTTTCATGGGTTTTGGGAAAAATAATTTTGTATCCAGAGTTTTCCATTCTCTTTTTATTAATTCCTGCAGGTTTTTGTGGACTGGTAAAACTCTCTTTTTCTTTTGTTCCAGTCCACTAAACATTTGGTCCTGGACGGACCTATGGACTTTTTCATCCAAAAGATCCATAGTTGCCCTGCCTGCTTTTATTAACTCTTCTGTGTCCTCAGAAGAGAAGCGGACGTTTTTGAATTCGGAATCAGACCCAGAGGAATTCCAAGAGTCCGGATCCTCTGAATCTGATTCCTGATCCGATTCTGCAGATGACGAGCTGGAGACACTCACTTTAGTATCCCTATGTTTTGAGTAGCTGTCCAAGGAACTAGTACAGGATTTTCGGTTTTGGAAGATCTCATTTCTTCCCTAATTACATCCCTTAGTTCCGCAATCCGGACGCAAACTGATGGCATTTGTCAGACTGATCCGGATCCATCTGAAAAATGCATTGAAATACCGGATCCATCTCTCCGGTGTCATCTGGAAAAACGGATCCGGTATACATTTTTTTTTTGCATCTTTATAGGTCTGTGCATTCCGGATCCGTTTTGCCAGAACACTTAATGCCGTATCCGGCACTAATACACTTCAATGTAAATGAATGCCTTATCCGGCTTTCCGGCAAGTGATCAGTATTTTTGGCCGGAGAGAAAACTGCAGCATGCTGCGGTATTATCTCCGTCCAAAAACCTAAGAGGGACTGAACTGATGCATCCTGAACGGAATGCTCTCCATTCAGAATACATTAGGATAAAACTGATCATTTTTTTACGGTATTGAGCTCCTGTGACAGAACTTTCACACTAGCGTTATTCTTTTCCGGTATTGAGTTCCGTCCTAGGGGCTCAATGCCGGAAAATAACTGATCAGTTTTATCCTAATGCATTATGAATGGAGAGCAATCTGTTCAGGATGCAGCAGAATGTCTTCATTTCAGTCTTTTTGACTTTTCATGCTGCGGTTTTATCTCCGTCCAAAATTCCAGAACACTTTTTGGCATTTTTTCCTATTGAAATGTATTAATGCCGAGTGTTCCAGCAAAACGGATACGGCATTATGGTCTGTGCATGCTCAGATGGCAAAAAATGTGGAAAAAAATAAATGTCGGATCTGTTTTTCCGGATGACACCGAAGAGACGGATCCGGCATTTCAATGCATTTGTCATACGGATCAGGATCCTGATCTGTCTGACAAATGCCATCAGTTTGCATATGTTTTGTCAGATCCGGCAGGCAGTTCCGGCGACGGAACTGCCTACCGTAATCCTCTGCCGCAAGTGTGAAAGGACCCTAAGTGGTACACTTTTTGCTGAGTTTTTTGTTATATGTATCAGGCAATCTAACTGAACAGATAACACACTTTTTAGTTTTTGGACTAGCTTTAGCTTTCTAAGCCCCATCCTTCTCACTTTGCACACATACAGGAAGAGAGGTAGACAGAGGTATAAGGGGGTTAACATAAGTAACATACCCAGCATTCCCCCACAGAGTCTTACAGTAGAAGGTCCCTGAGAATTTTCCATCTGACCAGAACCCGGCTCAGACATTTTTAACTGTACCACCTCTGATCCCCTTTAGATACTCTTACCTACAGACCTCAGATTAGCGGGTGACTTCCGCCATGATCCTGCATGCCAATTGTAGCTGTGCCCCATCAGCATGCGTTCCACAGACCGGGAGTACCTACTGGAACACACATAAGCCGCATATGACTTCTTGTGGCGTCATTGTGAGTGCCAAAAGTATCGGATCGCGATGAGGAGCTTACCAAAGAACCGGAGGGACTCCCTGAATGTCCGGTCACACATGGACCTCCACGTCCGACGCGCTGAGTGGGAGGTAAGGAGCAGGGATCTTGAAGGGCTCCCCAGCACCTCAATACCCAACTAGGGCACGGGTGCTGCCTGCTTCCCTCATGTGTATAAGGCATTCCTTTTCTTCTTACCGCCTCTGCCTGCCTTAGAACAGAAATGGGCTCATAGCAATGCCATGAGGATGATCCATCTCCCACCTGTAGGGACAGGAAGACACTGAGGAAGAGCCGAAGGAGGGTCAAATTTATACTTCCTGTCCCTACCTGGTTGGAGGCGGGTCATCTCTCATGTTATGGAGGATTCAAGTGAAATTAAAAAAAAAGTACACATATTAGGTATTGCCACATCCATAACAACCAGCTCTTTAAAAATATCACATGAGCTAACCACTCAGGTGAGTGAACACCGTAAAAAATAAATAAAAAAAACACTGCCAAAAAAGCCATTTTTTTGTCATCTAACATCACATAAAGTGCAACACCAAGTGATAGAAAAGGCATATGTCCCCCAAAATAGTACCAATCAAACCGTCACCTCATCCTGCAAAAAATGAGACCCTACCTAAGAAAATAGCTAAAAAAAAAAATTACTTACCGGTAATTCCCTTTTCATGAATCCTCCATGACGGCATACCATGAGAGATGACTCGCCTCCAGCCAGGTAGGTAAAAAATAAAAAAGATATGGCTCTCAGACTATGGAGACACTAAAGCATCCTTTTTTTGTTTAAAAAATGCTATCATTGTGTAAAACTTAAATAAATAAGAATAAGTATGCATATTAGGTATTGCCACGTCTGTAACAACCTGCTTTATAAAAATGTCACATGACCTAACCCCTCAGGCGAACACTGTAAAAATAAATAAATAAAAACTGTGCCAAAACAACCAATTTTTTGGTGACCTTGCCTCATAAAGTGTAATAATGAATGATCAAAAAATGATATGTACCCAAAAATGGTAACAAAAAAAACGTCAAGTCTTCCTGCAAAAAACGAGCCCCTGCACAAGATGATCGGCAGAATAAAAAAGACAGGTGCACTCTGCGGTCTTCCTAAACCCTCAAACTGATGTTAAAATTGAGAGATTAGCCAACATATCCTACTGTGGAGGACATGTCTGAGCCCGAACACTGCGCCAAGGTTTCTCAAGTAGCTCGGGTCCTAACACTCACCTGTGCCATATGGGCAATACCAGGGGCCAGTGGGCGAGTTACAGGAGCATGAGGTCCGACTCACAGACAACTCACCAGTTACCTCCAGCATGTAACCATGCTTGCAATGGGAGGAGGGAGGAGTCTGCGAGTCCCACTTAAGACTGGATGATATGGCCCAGGCCTCGACAGGTGCACATAAATGTAGCCTGTAGTTAGAAAACAGGCTCATTTAAATTGGAGTTAATACACCTCCACAGTAGGATATGTTGGCTAATCTCTCAATTTCAACATCAGTTTGAGGGTTTAGGAAGACAGCAGAGTGCACCTGTCTTTGCAAATATTATTATTTTGCTATACTGGTTATCACATCCACATAATTGCTATCTTGTGTAATATGTTTATTGTACTACTTGTGGTCCGCTGAGGGCATTCTCCATTGTATGCATTTTTGCTGGGGATCGCATTTAGCAACGGGCCACAAGTGCAGGATTTGATCCCCTGTATATACATACACAACTGCATATTGGTTTGAGCCCTTCCTGCCTGTTACACCACGCCATTTTGTTTTATTTGTTGGTCTTAAAGCGGACCTTATATCAGTTTTGACATAAGCTAATTATGGTATTACCTTGTAGGGCGGCCCCCACTGATGCCATGGGTGTATTTTTTTTCAAACCCTAACCCTAACCCCCACCCCGTTTGTCCACTGTGTCCCCCCGATGATTTGGGGCTCTGTATTAAACTCGCATTGGGCAGGAGTCGCAATCTTCTGCTGTGGGCGTCTCCTTCTTCCTAGCTGTGAGCGTGATCCAATCAGAGCGGACCGCACACAGCCAGGGAGAAGGAGTGAGATTGAAAAAAAAAATACACCCATGGCATCAGTGGGGGCAGCCATACAAGGTAATACCATAATTAACCTATGTCAAGGCTGATGAAAGGTCATCTTTAATAAATGTGCTCTATAGACTTTTCTTATGAAATAAATGTGGAATAAATAAATATCTGAAGAAAAGAACTTTGAAGTCTCTCCCAAGATTTTAAATCTCTATATGGCAAAACCAAACACATAAAGGGGTTTGCCACTTTCTGGTTACTGATAATCAATTTGTTTGTGAGATGATATGGCATATACTAATAAAGTCTTTGTTGAAATTCTGCACCATTTTATAAGCAATGCTCCCTTGCTTACAGTCTTTTGTGCTGTTCACACAGAGGTCCTGTCCATAATATGGCTGCTGATGGAGGGTCATGTGAACAGGCAAATTACCTCCATATGACGTCTCCTCCATTCACATACACTGCACCTGCACTAAACTCCCAACAGAACAAGTACAGATGGTGTGGCAGGCAAAGCACTATGAAGTGCCTTTTGCACTGTGGCATTAGAAGAATTTTGATATCTCTGACTTTTAGTCTAACCAGAATGTCTATTACTCTGTAATTCCTCTAGCGCCGTGCTATGGAATCGGTAGGTTTAAAGAGCATGCTAAATGCTTCAAATTACTTCTTTATTAATTTAAACTTTTCTTCATCTATAACACTTCCACCTCTGCAGCAGATAGTCCAAAACACGTGTTGAAAAGATATCACAAAATGGAGGTATGTATAAGATGGTGGTTCAACTGTTCAATCTTGTCATTCAACATAAAATGGTGGCTATATTTCTCTCTTGAGTATCTGTACTCTCACTTCAAGTTATTTAAGCACTTTATGATCTCTCTGAGAGGTATATCTGAGGTCTAACTAATAGTTCCTTTGCAGTATGCAGTGACTTTTTGCAGATTGGTTGAGTATGATCTGGTATGGTTGTAATTGTAGCTTGCAATTTGTATCTGGCAATTTGAATTTGTACTTTGCAATTGGTGGAACTGTAAGTAAACACATATATATCTAGTTCAGTATACAGTTCTAAACACAATACTAACAATATTAACATTATATAACTGTTTTAAATACCTATATTGGCCTCTTGATCCCATAAAACTCAGCTCTCAGAGGAGTGATTGTTTCTTCAGCTCCTGTCTCTGGTGAATAATGATTCTAGTAGCAGGAGCTGGGGGAATTCCCAGACAGGTTGTGTGTGAGGCTGGCTGTGATTGGTGAAAACCCTTTCAGTGTGAGAAGCTGGCTGTGATCTAGACTTCTGCCCAGCAACAACAGATTAACACTATACTTCCTGTTGTTTCTGCTGTGTCACTGAGCCTACTCTACACAACAAAATAAATCTTGAAGGCATATTATCTTTTTCTGCCTCTGTGAACACAAAAGATAACAGTTATAGGACATCCAAAACATGATGTCACAGTAAATAACTCTGCTTTTGTCTTTAATACATAAACATAGGAACTGTATTAAGGGTTTTGGCAGGTTTAGCTGTATACACATATAAGCTATTATAGCAACCTAGAACAGGTCTTAGCTGGCCAGCTACAGATACAAGGGATTTGTCTGGTCACATGGCCCTCCATCAGTGGTCATGGACAGGATCTCTGTGTGGACAGCACAAAAGACAAGAAAGCATATCTTTAGCTTATAAAAGTTCAACAAAGACTGTATTAGCAAGTGCCATTTTATCATCTCATAAACATATAAGTCAACGGTAATCAGAAAGTCACCAACCCCTTTAACCACTAAGCTATAACATTACTACATAGAGAACTGCATATATATTTTTTCTATGCTTACAAGGTAACACATATTACTGGTGTCTGTATGATCATATATAATGTTTGTGACTAAAACAGTAACAAGTAGATTTGTTTTCTGAGCAGATCTCAGTGTAGTGAAGCTATAGTGTATATTATATGTAGATGCTAGCACACAGCTCTCGGACAAAGATCTGCCCTCAGCCTCATGTCTAGCCCTGTCAATCAAGGGGAGGGGTGTGTGTGCAGTGCACAGGTGGTGTTACATAGCAGTACTCAGACAATTCAGCTCCCCCTTCTGGAGCTTGAACTTCTCATTTGCATATAAATAAAAACTGTGATTTCTCTGCAGCTTTTTAGCATACAGACAAAAGAAAGGTATTGTTTTAATTAGCACGATGAACCCTACCAGCCAGTATGTCTGGTTTAATAGGGTTGATCCTGATGACAGAACCTCTTTAAGGGGTTGTCTCACTTCAGCAAATAGCATTTACAGGGCCATCTTCAACCACCTCCGGACCGCCTAACGCAGGATCGCGTTCCGGAGGCGGCTCACTCAGGCGAGACGCGCGTTGACGCTCACAGCCGCCCCGCTTATGCGCATCGCGGGCCGCAAAAGTTACAGGACAAGTTCGTCATCAGCCTGCCAGCCAATGATCGTCACTGGCAGGCTGATGATTTTCAAAAAAACGAATCAGAAGCCATCTAACACATTATATTTATAAATATAACGTGTTAAATGGCTGCTGTGCTCCTCTGCTGGTCCTTTTCGTTGGTTCGTTCCAGCAGAGGAGCACAGTTCACAGTGAGTACACCCAACACAACACTTAGCCCCCAGATCACCCTCCATCACCCCAATTAACCCCTTGATCACCCTTGATCGCCCCTGTCAATCACCTAGTGAAAGGGAAAAAAGTGATCAGTGTAAACTGTCACTTTTTTTTTTTCACTGGTATTGACTGTTAAGTTTTAGGATAGTTTAGGCCCCTTGGTTAGGTAGTTAGCGATCGTTTAGCGCCCAGCCCGCCGCAGGCCTGATCGGTCGCCCACACGTGCGTTCACCCACGCCCGGCCTGCCGCAGTGACAAAAAAATGTATTTTATTTTTATCACTGCACAATCACTTTACAAGTGCTGCGGCGATAAAAAAATCAGTTTTGATATTTTTTATCAATCGCAGCGGCCTCTGGTACTTCGCTAGCCTCCCATTTGTAAGACAGGCTTGCTTTTTTTCTTGGGTAGTCTCAGGGAATACCCCCTAAATTTAGTAGTCCAAATGGCAAATAAGGGGTATTCTTCTGAAGAGGCCTACAGGCTTATGACCCAGTCGGATGAGGAATGGGAACCCTCATCTGACGAATCCAGCGGGTCAGAATACGAACCTGTAGAAAGCAGTGGCAGTCTGACCCAAAGTTCGGACGAGGAGGTTGAGGTCCCTGATACCACCAGGTGTACCCGGCCCCGTGTTGCTAGACCACAGGTTGTGCAGGATCCGCTTCAAGGGCAGCAGAGTGGGCTGGAGCTGTCGGATTACGTGGTGAGTCATACACCAGCAGTGCAGCCTGTCCTGGACCTAGTACCAGCACTGCCGTAGAACATGGTGAAGTGGCGAGCCCCAAAAGGGCAGTTGAAGCTGGTACGGTGGCACGTGCAGTAGTTCCCCCGTCGCAGCCACCGCACAGACAGGCCCGTAGAGCCCCTAGAGTCCCTGAGGTGCTGGCAAACCCTGATTGGCAGCCCCCAACTTCAGCCGCACCAGTAGTTCCCCCTTTCACCGCCCAGTCTGGAGTTCGGGTTGAGACAGCTCAGATCGGTTCGGCACTGGGATTTTTTTAGCTGTTCTTGACTGCGGAGCTCTTGGACTTAGTCGTGGCAGAAACAAATCGGTATGCCACTCAATTTATAGCCGCCAACCTGGGAAGCTTTTATGCCCAGTCTTTCCGGTGGAAACCCGTCCAAGTTTCCGAAATTAAAACTTTTCTGGGCCTTCTCCTCAACATGGGCCCAACCCAAAAGCATGAATTGCGGTCATATTGGTCCACGAACCCAATTCATCACATGCCCATGTTCTCTGCTGCCATGTCCAGGGCACGATTTGAGGCCATCCTGCATTTCCTGCACTTTAGCGACAACAGCACCTCCCGTCCCAGAGGCCACACAGCTTTTGACCGGCTCCACAAAATTCGTCCCCTCATAGACCACCTTAACACCAAATTTGCAGACTTGTATACCCCTGAGCAAAACATCTGCGTAGACGATTCCCTTATACATTTTACCGGGCGCCTTGGCTTCAAACAATACATTACAAGCAAGCGCGCCCGGTATGGGGTCAAATTGTATAAGCTATGTGAAAGGGCCACAGGCTATACCCACAAATTTCGGATCTATGAGGCTAAAGATCAGAATCTGGAGCTGGTCCGTTGCCCTGACTGCAGTGGGAAGACAGTCTGGGACTTGGTGTCACCCTTATTTGGCAAGGGGTACCATCTTTATGTGGACAATTTTTACACAAGTGTGCCCCTCTTCAGGCATTTGTTCCTAGAACAGATTGGCTGTTGTGGCACCGCGCGACTTAGTCGCCGGGGCTTCCCCCAACGGCTCGTTACCACCTGTCTTGCAAGGGGGGAGAGGGCTGCCTTGTGTAACGAAGAACTGCTCACGGTGAAATGGAGAGACAAGCGTGACGTTTACATGCTCTCCTCCATTCACGCAGACATGACAATACAAATTGAACGAGCAACCAGTGCCATTGAAAAGCCCCTCTCGGTCCACGACTATAATTCGTTAATGGGAGGGGTGGACTTCAATGACCAGATGTTGGCTCCTTATTTAGTGTCCCGCTGCACCAGACGCTGGTATAAGAAGGTGTCTGTATATTTGATTCAATTGGCTGTATATAATAGTTTTGTTCTCTACAGTAAGGCTGGGAGAACAAGATCCTTCCTCAAATTTCAGGAAGAGATCATCGAGAACCTCACTTATCCAGGAGTTTCTGTGGCCCCATCCACCAGTGTAGTGAGTCGTCTACACGAGCGACATTTCCCCAATGTCGTTTCTGGTACCTCAACCCAAGCGTCACCCCGAAAAAGATGTCGTGTCTGTAGCAGGTGTGGAATAAGGCGTGACACCCGCTATTTCTTTCCTGACTGCCCTGACCACCCTGCCCTATGTTTAGGGGAGTGTTTCCAGAAGTACCACTCACAGGTACACTATTAGCATAGGGATTGCATCTCACAGGACAGGCACACAGGGCTATTAGGGCCCTTTCACACAGAGCTGCTGCAAACCTCTCCTTTCACCTGGGACAAAGTGCATAATGTACTTCGCCACATCTCTGGGCGATTTGCGCTTTGCACATTGTCCCATGGGGAAGGAGAGGTTTGTCCTATAAAAAAGGTAAAAAAAAACAAAAACAAAAAAAAATCACCGGTAAGCCAAAAAGTTAATGTTCTGTTCAAAAAGTTTAATAAAGTTTATAAAAGTTAATGTTCCGTTCAAATGTTATTATAATGTTAATAAATTTATTGCGTTGCAGCCTTTTTTTTTTTTTACCTTCTAGGTGGACCAACCGATGAACCAGCTGCTGCACTGATGTGCATTCTGACAGAAGCATTGCGCTGCTGTCAGATTACACAAAAGTCGGTGTATGCGGCACTGCAAGACGATATTTCTCCTCTGCAGTAAAAGATACGTTTGCAGAGGCTTATGAGTTGAGGGGGCGGTGGTGTTCATATGCTTTGGCAATATAAAAATAAATCCTGGCAATGATTTATTCATCCACATCGATTGATGTGAATGAAGAAATTGGGTTTGCCAGGGCATACAAGCTAAGTGGGTATGGATGTTGGGCGGAGCGCCTATGTCCTGGCAGACGCCTTTCCCTTCTTTTTTTGGGCAGAGATATTTTCATCCACATTGATCGATGCGAATGAAGAAATCTGTGCCGTTAATTTTTTCTTTCAGCCCAGAGGCTAAACGGAAAAAAAATATCTCATTACCCGTATGCTCAATATAAGGAGAATAGCAGAAACTCCTAATGCTGGCCATACATGTAATGATTGCGGAGACCCTCAAATGCCAGGGCAGTACAAACACCCCACAAATGACCCCATTTTGGAAAGAAGACACCCCAAGGTATTCGCTGAGGGGCATATTGAGTCCATGAAAGATTGAAATTTTTGTCCCAAGTTAGCGGAAAGGGCGACTTTGTGAGAAAAAAACCCCAAAAATCAATTTCCGCTAACTTATTTCTCTCTAAAAGACAACTTTTCCCATTTTTTTTATACAAAGTTGGCATTTGACAGAGATATTTATCTCACCCAGCATGGGTATATGTAAAAAGACACCCCAAAAAACATTGCCCAACTTCTCCTGAGTACGGTGATACCACATGTGTGACACTTTTTTGCAGCCTAGGTAGGGCAAAGGGGCATAAACTCCAAAGAGCACCTTTAGGATTTCACAGGGCATTTTGTACACATTTTGATTTCAAACTACTTCTCACGCATTAGGGGCCCTAAAATGCCAGGACAGTATAACTACCCCACAAGTGACCGATCTCTTACAGGGGGCTATGATCAGCACAATTAACCCCTCAGGTGCCGCACCTGAGGGGTTAATTGTGCGTATCATAGCCCCCTGTAAGAGATCAGGTGCTGCCAGGCAGCAGGGGTCAGACCCCCCCTCCCTCCCCAGTTTTAAATTAATTGGCAGCCAGTGTGGCCCCCCTCCCTCCCCAGTATTAAATTCATTGGTGGCTAGTGCGGCCCCCCCCCCTCCCCAGTATTAAAATCATTGGTGGCCAGTGCGGCCCCCCTCCCTCCCCAGTATAAAAATTCATTGGTGGCCAGTGTGGCCCCCCCTCCCTCCCTTGTATTTAATTCATTGGTGGCCAGTGCGGCACCTGAGGGGTTAATTGTGCGGATCGCAGCCCCCTGTAAGAGATCAGGTGGTGCCAGGCAGCAGGGGGCAGTCATGTACACAGTTCTTAGTATATTCTAACTTGAAGCGTCTCCATCACCATGGGAACGCCTCTGTGTTAGAATATACTGTCGGCGGATCTGAGTTTTCACGATCTAACTCAAATCCGATGGTATATTCTAACATAGAGGCATTCCCATGGCGATGGGGATGCTTCAAGTTAAAATATACCATCAGATTGGAGAAAACTCCGATCCGATGGTATATTAATAGGGACTACTGACTTTACATTGAAAGTCAATGGGGGACGGATCCGTTTGCAATTGTACCATATTGTGTCAATGTCAAACGGATCTGTCCCCATTGACTTGCATTGTAAGTCAGGACGGATCCGTTTGTCTCCACACGGCCAGGCGGACACGAAAACGCTGCAAGCTGCGTTCGGGTGTCCGCCTGCTGAGCGGAACGGAGGTGAAACGAAGCCAAACTGAGGCATTCTGAGCGGATCCGCATCCACTCAGAATGCATTGGGGCTGTATGGATCAGTTCGGGGCCGCTTGTGAGAGCCTTCAAACGGAACTCACAAGCTGAACCCCGAACGCAAGTGTGAAAGTAGCCTTACCCCACCATCCCCCCTACATACAGGGTAATGCAGTGCCACATACCTCTTACATCTAGTGACGTCTCTTTGATGTAGATATTCTCTTTCCTCGTCGTCTCCTTTCAGACCAGACCACCATTTTTTAGCCATTTCTCGTCTCTGCAGTTTCACAAACAAAATCTTAGTTTACTACGTTTCCATCATCCTCCCATCTTCTGGACAAATCATCCTACCACCCCCAATACTGTGCCGCTGTGCTCCCCAATACTATACTGCGGAAACAGATAAACCCCCTGATAATAGTAGTACCATGCAGATAGTGCCCTTCAATAATTATTGGCACACAGTGCCCTAAAATAACTGTGCCCAGCAAATAATCCCCCTGACACTAATAATGTAAACATAACGTCCCCCAAAAATAATTGTGGTAAGCTGATACTGTGCCAAGGTGCCCCCACAGTAATAGTGCTCCCAAAAGTCCCACCAATAGGAATAATTCTCTGCTAGAGCACACATGGTAGTAATAGTGCTCCTACAGTGCCCCCAACATGTCCCCACTGTGCCCCAGAAGTAATAATGCTCCCATAGTGGTCATACTAGTAATCATGTTCCCCATAGACCCCAGTAGTAATAAAGCCCATCATAATGCCCCCCAGTAGTAATAATTCTCCTTAGAATGTGCCAGTGCAATAAATACCCCCTTTTTATGCCCCCAGTTGAGCTAATGTCCCCATAGTGCCCCCATAATGTGCCAGTATAAAATACCCCTATATAGTACCCCCAGTAAATGCCCCATATTTCTCCTCTCTCCCCTTCTTCCTAGTGCCCCCATAATGTACCAGTATAAAATGCCCCATATATAGTGCCCCAGTAGATGCCCTCAGTGTCCCCAATAATTTGCAAGTATAAAATACCCCTTCTTAGTGCCCCCATAGATGAGCCAATGGTACTCCTCTCTCCCCTTCCCCATAGTACCCACCATAATGTGCCCCAGTATAAAATATCCCTATACAGAGCCTCCCATATAAAATATATTTTCTTTGTGGCCTCAGTAGAAGCCCCCATAGTGTTCCTCTCCCCCCTTCCCCCTTATAAAATACCCCTTATTTGTGGCCTCAGTAGATGCCCCCAATAATCTGCCAGTAAGAAGTGCCCCATAGATGCCCCTATAGTGCCACCCAATAATGTGCTAGTAAAAAGTGCCACCAATAATGTACCAGTAAGAAGTGCTCCATATATGCCCCACAGTGCCCCCAATAATGTGCCAGTAAGAGGTCTCCCATGGATGCCCCCCAATAATGTGCCAGTGACAAGTGCCCCCATAGATGCTCCCCAATCATGTGCCAGTAACAAGTGCCCCATAGATGCCCCCAATCATATGCCAGTAACAAGTACCCCCATAGGTGCTCACCAATCATGTGCCAGTAACAAGTACCCCCATATATACCTCCCAATCATGGGCCCCCATAGTGCCACCCAATAATGTGCCGGTAAAAAGTGCCACCAATCATGTGCCAGTAAGAAGTGCCCCCATAGATGCCCCCACAGTGCCCCCATAGATGCCCCCACAGTTCCCCCCAATAATGTTCCACCAATAAGTGCCCCTATAGACGCCCCCATAGTGTCACCAATAATGTGCCAGTAAGAAGTGCCTCCATAGATTCCCCCACAGTGCCCCCCAATAATGTGCCAGTAAGATGTGCCCCCATAGATTCCTCACAAATCCCTCCTTGAGTCCGCCCCCTCCCCGCCCCATACATTCCTCCTGCTGCCCCACCTCCCTCAATGCTGGCCGTGACACCCTCCCCCCCTTCCAGCGCTGCCCCCCGCTCGGTCCCCCTGCTGTGTTTTATGGGTATGCTGACACTCTGCTGTAACCCCATAGATGCCGCGGCAGCGGCATCCATGGGGTTAATTGAGGGAGGGGGCTCCCTCTTTCCACCATCGGGGCTGCCGCGCTGCGATGGCAGCCCGATGGTTACCATGGCAACCGGACGCTTTGCAAAAGCGTCCACTGTTGTCACCTACAGGTCATCTGATTGTATTATACTTTGCAATGCAAGAGCATTGCAAAGTATAGTACAGCCATCAGCCCCACTGGATCTTCAAGATCCAAGAGGGACTTGATAAAAAAAAATGTGAAAAAAATAAATAAAAGTAAAAATAAATAAAAATGTAAACGTCCGTAACGACCATATCTATAAAGCTATCACATGATAGACCCCATCCGACAAACACCATAAAAAAAAAATATGTGTAAAAAAATACATGTTTATCACCTTACATCACAAAAAGTGCAACAGCAAGCTAAAAAGGTGTATGACCCCCAAAATAGTACCAATCAAACCGTCACCTCGTCCCTCAAAAAATGATACCCTATTTAAGACAAGCGCCCAAAAAATAAAAAAGCTATGGCTCTCAGACTATGGAGACACTAAAACATCTTTTTTTTTTTGTTTCAGAAATGCTATTATTGTGTAAAACTTAAATAAATAAGAAAAAGTATACATATTAGGTATTGCCACGTCCGTAACGATCTGCTCTATAAAACTGTCACATGACCTAACCCCTCAGATAAACGCTGTAAAATAAATAAAAACTGTTTCAAAACAGCCAATTTTTGGATCACCTTGCCCCATAAAGTGTAATAATGAATGATCAAAAAATCCTATGTACCCAAAAATGGTACCAATAAAATCCTCAACTCTTTCTGCAAAAAACGAAACCCTGCACAAGACGATCGGCAGAAAAATAAAAAACATATGGCGTTCAGAAAATGGACACACAAAAACATAATTTCTTTTTCAAAATTGCTTTATTAAAATTGCTTTATTATGTAAAACTGAAACAAACAAACAAAGAAAGTAGACATTTGGGATTTTTTCATAAATAAAGGTGAAATATATTGACTCAAATGTATGACTATCATGAAGTACAATGTGTCATGTTATAAGGGAAAATAATAAAATATACAGAACACCTAACCCAAACCCGAACTTCAGTAAAGAAGTCCGGGTTTGGGTCTGGGTACCACAGCCAGTTTTTTACATGCACGTGCAAAACGCATTGCACCCACGCTATAAAAACTGAACATCGGAACATCTTCAAAACTGACTGCAATTGTGTACCTACTTGCACGATTTTCCCTGATTGCAGACGCAACGCATCCTGACCTAATCCGGATACGCTCGTCTGTAAGGGGCCTAATAAGAAAAAAATATTTTCCATTACACCTCAGGTCAGACTAGCAATCAGACCCCCAATGTTAATCAGACCTCAGATCAGACCTCAGATCAGACCCCCAATGCCTCAGCTCAGCCCCCATTTCAGCAATCAACCCTCCATGTCAGCCATCATGCCCCCATGTCAGCCATAAGCCCCCATCCATCATGGCCCCATTGTCAGCCATCATGCCACCATGTCAGCTATCATGCCCCCATGTCAGACATCATGACCCCCATGTCAGCCATCAGCACAAATAAAATAAAATTACGACATGGGGGGCGACATGGAGGACATGCAGGGTGGGGGCACACATGAGGACATGTGGGGGGAAAATATTATGGTGGGATGCTGTGTGGGGGATACTGTGTGGGGGAAATTACTGTGGGGGCAGTGTGGGGGAAATTACTGTGGGGGCAGTGAGGGGGAAATTACTGTGGGGGCAGTGTGGGGAAAATTACTGTGGGGGAGCAGTGTGGGGGAAACTACTGTGTGGGGGAAATTACTGTGTGGGAGTACTGTGTGGGGCAAATTACTATATCTGGGCACTTTGGGGCAAATTACTGTGTGGGGGCAGTGTTGGGGAAATTACTGTATGGGGGCAGTGTAGGGGAAATTACTGTGCGGGGGGAATTACTATGGGGGGGCAGTGCGGGTGGAATTACTATATGGGGCAGTGTTGGGGGCGTTGTTATTTGGGAGGCACTGTAGGGGCAATTCTATTATTTCTGGTGACACTATACAGAGATTATTACCTGAACGGAGGCAAACTGATGCATTCTGAATGGATCCTTATCCATTCAGAATGCATTGGGGCTGAACTGATCTGTTTTGGGACGCTTGTGAGTGCCTTAAAACGGATCTCACAGGCGGACCCAGAAACGCCAGTGTGAAAGTAGCCTTAAGTGTGTTTGTTATATTCCCTGTTGTTTGTATCTGGGCCTGAGACAGAGACTTCCATTCATCCATCTGAGGAGGAATGGGTTGTCTCTGGTCCTAACCTTTTCCAGGGCCTAATAGGGATATAAAGGCCTAGTTATCCTGCATATGAATATTCCTACCTTCGGGGTCTATTCTTATTGATAGATAGTTAGGGCCCGGATTAGGGTTGTCTAGGAGGTGACCTGTTTATTCCCTAGTTTCTAGGCCCAGTTACTGTTCCCCTTCCCTCCTGTGTTCAGTGTGGAGTTCCCCCCCACACTGATCGTGACATTATCTACTGCCCTATAAACCGCCATTTCGTTCAGGTCAGTGCAGGTATGGATCCTCTGTCTGTACTGGTCGAACAGCTGCAGGAACTGTCTTTGGAGGTAGCTGACCTCCGTGTGACAGTCTTACGGATTCAGAGACCACAGGCGGCTGGTTCCGATGGTGGGTACCAGGCCTACCCTGAACCTAAGGTTGCCCTCCCGGACAGATTTTCTGGCGGTAGTGACAATTTCATTTGGTTCAGGGAATCGTGTAAGTTGTTCTTTGAGCTGCGTCCATACTCTTCTGGGGATGAGCGTCAACATGTGGGTATGATCATTTCTCTGCTTAAGGATGATGCACAGTGCAGCCAGCCAGTCGCAAGGGGTACACGTGAGGTTCACGGTAGACCGATGAGGGGTCAAATAATATAACACACAGTTTATCAGTTTACTCACGGTTAGCAGATAGCCTCGCTGGGCTGGCAGCACAGTGTTGAGGTGGACAGCACAAAATCCTCCGGGGCATGCTCTGTGGTAGGAAGCATCAGCCAAGATGGTGGTTGAGGTTCCCTTGATGTTAAGGGTGCTTAGGGTGCTTGTTGCGGCTGAGTCCTTTAATGGTTTTTGTTGTGACGCCAGTACCGTTAATGGTGGTACAACCATTAGTAGTAATAATGAGGTAGACAGTGGTAAGATGCAACTCACAACTTTTACTTTAGAGATGTTTCAGTTGCAGTAGTACAATAATGCAGTCTTCAGATGTTACAGAGGTAATCCTGCAAATCCACTGTTTAAGGCTTGTCAGGTTTTTTGGTTGGTTTTGGAGCAGTGGGTTAGGTGTACCTGGTTCCTTTAGATGATTTGGATCCTATTCCTTGTCTTTCCCTACAAGCTGAATATGTGTAGACAGGAAAACTCAACTGTCCCTCAGAAGGTTGGTATGGCTGCCTGAAGCAAATGCAAAGTTATACATGACAACCTAGTACTTATAATAATATAAAAAGTGCTTTTAAGCAGTGCCCACACACATGTAGTGGGACGCTGCAACAGTCTTAGGCTTTTTCTCTGCCGACCGGATCACCGCCCCTCCAGTCGGTAGTTGAATGTTTTAGAGCCTTGGGTCTTATTTATGATGACCTGGATTGGATTTCTCAGGCTGAGACCAAGTTACGTGGTTTACTGCATGGAGAATGCTCAGCGGAAATCTATTGCTCTGAATTTAGGAGATGGGCTACGGATACGGAGTTGAATGATCCTGCTCTCCGTAGCCAGTTCTGTTAGGGTCTATCTGAGATGCTGCAGGATGCCTTGGCCTTTCATGAAAAACCTGAGTCATTGGAAGCAGCTATGTCCCTTGCTGTACATCTGGATAGATGCTTGAGAGGGAGATCTAAGGGTCCTCACGCTCAGGACGTACTGTCAAATAAGGTGGCGGCTTCCTTTGACACTTATGTGTCCCTTCTTTTGACAGACTCCCTTCATATGACCAGAGCTCTTACCAGCAGTCCCAGGAGTAGCTCTCCCCAACTGCATAGGCTCCTCACAAGGCATAACAACAGGTGTCTCTTTACCATAAGTGTCAAACGAAGCCGTACATTCAGCGTCAAGGTGTAAACAAAAACAAAAAAAAAACGCTTAATCCCCAAATTACTATTGGTGGTGAGGGTGGGGAGCAAGAAAACATACTTTTGTCATTTACTGATAGTACCCGATTTCTCCTGTCTGCCGAGGTGGGGCTAGAGTCCAAAACGGTGGAAATCAAGGTATTTATCGACAGTGGGGCTGGGGTTACCCTGACTGATGGACAGTTTGTTCGTATTCATGGGTTGACTACTAGTGCACTAGAGAAAAGCACTTCTGTCTTTGCAATTGATTCTGCACCTCTTACCCAAAAATGCCTTTGCAAGTGGTAAATGACATCCATTTAAGAGTGGGTGATTTCCATCAGGAATCTCGTGGTATGTGTTACCTGCTCCAATGGTTTTGGGCTTACCATGGTTAAAGCAGACATAACCCTACTATTGACTGGCAAGCGAGACAGATTCTCGATTGGAGTGATTTTTGCATAGACAACTGTTTCAATGCATCTTTCTCTGTGGTCACCACTAAAACTGTATCTTCATTCATTTCTGAATTTTCTGATGTGTTTTCTGAGAGTGGTAACCAGCAGTTACCCCCGCATCGGGATTATGATTTTCCCGTCAATCTTATTCCTGAAGCTAAACTGCCTAAATCTCGGTTGAATAATCTCTCGGAGCCCGAAAGAAAGGCTATGCGAAAGTATATCACTGAGAGCTTGGCGAAGGGTCATATCAGACCATCCAAATCCCCAGTGGCTGCTGGGTTTTTCTTTGTAAAAAAAAAAACATGATACCCTTAGACCATGTCTAGACTTCTGTGAGCTCAACCGTATTTCCGTCCGTGATCCTTACCCCCTTCCTTTGATTCCAGATTTGTGTAGTCACATTGTCGGTGCCAGGGTGTTCTCTAAATTGGATCTGAGGTGGGCATATAATCTGGTTAGGATCAGGGAGGGGGGTGATTGAAAGACCGCATGGGTTAAACAGCGCTCCAGCTGTTTTTCAACACTTTATCATTGACAGCTTTCATCATCTGGTGCGGAGATTTGCTGTTGTATATCTTGATGACATACTAATTTATTCTCCAGGCATGGAAACTCATAAGGATCATGTGAGACAGGTGTTACAGATCCTAAGAGAGAATAAATTGTATGTGAAGATGGAAAAATTAGTTTTTGCTTTTCAGGAAGTGCAATTCCTGGGTTACCTGCTATCACCCTCAGGTTTTCGTATTGGATCCCGAGAAAGTCCATGCAGTGTTGGACTGGGATCGACCCGAAAATCTGAAAGCACTTATGGGGTTTTGAGGATTCACCAACTACTACCATAAGTTCATCTTGAACTATTCAACTGTGGTTAAACTTTTAACAGAGATGACTAGGAAGGGGTCGATTTCTCTGTTTGGTCTGAGGCGGCATTACAAGCCTTTTCTGCTGTGAAGGAATGTTTTGCTTCAGCCCCTATTCTGGTGCAACCGGACGTGTCTCAGCCATTCATTGTAGAGGTTGACGCATCCGAGGTAGGGGTGGGAGCAGTTTTGTTGCAAGGGCCTTCACCTAGTAAATGTTGCCCATGTGCTTTTTTCTCTAAAAAAAACTCTGGACTGCTGAAAGAAATTTTGATGTGGGTAATAGGGAATTGCTGGCCATTAAGTTGGCTTTTGAAGAATGGGGCCATTGATTGGAAGGAGCAATTCATCCTATTACAGTAATTACTGATCACAAAAATCTGGCTTACATTGAGTCGGCTAAACAACTGAATCCAAGGCAGGCCAGATGGTCGCTGTTTTTCACCATGTTTAACTTCATTGTCACCTACCACCCTGGGGCAGATGCTTTGTCACGCAGCTTTCCTTGGGGGGGGGGGGGGGTTGGGGTGATTCTAACGATCCTAGTCCTATTTTGTCTGAAGGGGTAGTCATATCTGCCCTATATCCAGATCTTGAGGCAAAGGTGTTGGAGGCCTAAGAGGATGACCAAACTCTTGTTCTCCAGGGAAATTGTTTGTTCCTTCAGACTTACGTCATAAGGTATTTGAGGAACATCACTGTACTGCCTTGGCTGGACACCCTGCGAGTAGATCCACTGTCAATCTCATTTCACGTAGATTTTGGTGGCCGGGGCTGCGTAAGTGTGTTGAGGACTATGTGTCAACCTGTTATACCTGTGCTTGCGCTAAGGTGACACATACTCGGCATTCTGGATCTCTTCTTCCGTTGATAATATAGAGTCCAGGATTAGTCGGCAATACGCCAAACTTTCGCTTCACCACAAGTCACATGGAGAAAACAGGGGTCACGGTCTCTCGCAATTTGGTGGTGCACAGCTTGTCCAGTGCAAATATGATTCCACAAATATAAATAAATAAGCGACACTCACCATTTAATGCAAATATTTTATGCTGGGTACAGAGAGGGGGGTGACAAACAGTGCAATCACAAAAAGGTTTTTGTGATTGCACTGTTTGTCATCCCCCTTTATGTTCTCAGCATAAAATAAATATTTGCATCGAATGCTGAGTGCCGCTTATTTATTTCTATTTGTGGAATCTCTTCTTCTGTTACCCATCCCGTCCTGACCTTGGACCCATTTGTCCATGGACTTTATCACGGATTTACCGAATTCTTCGGGAAAAAACGAGATCCTGGTAGTTGTTGATCGGTTTAGCAAAATGGCGCATTTTATAGCATTGAAACTACATGGCATTCCCTCTGATGTACTCGACTGGGGGTACAATTGTCCTTTTTTTTTCGTTTTTTCATCCTCAGTTGAATGGACAGTCGAATAGACAGACGAAGTGCACCAATCAGAATCTGGAGACTTACGTGAGATGTTTTGTTTCGGAGAATCAGGAGGAGTGGACTTCATTCTTGTCGTTAGCTGAGTTTGCCATTAATAACCGTAGACAGGAGTCCACTGATAAGTCGTCGTTTCTTGGGGCATATGGATTCCATCCGCAGTTTGGCACATTTTCTGGTTCTCAAACTTCCAGTATTCCTGAGGAGAAACTATTTTTTTGTCTTCGATTAGGCGGAAAATTCAAAATAACCTGAAAAAGATGGGCAACAGGTATAAGCGTGTGGCTGACAGGAGACGTAAGAATGGTCCGGACCTGAGAGTGGGTGATTCTGTGTGGCTGTCCACAAGAAACATTACGCTTAAGGTAACTTCTGGGAAGTTGGGGGCAAGATTTATTGGTCCATATAAGATCACTGCCATTGTTAACCCTGTAGCCTTCTGTCTTGAACTTCCTCAGGCTTTGAAAATTCATAATGTATTTCATAAGTCGTTGTTGAATGTGTCGAGTCATCCTCCTTGCCTCCCGCTCCTGTCATGGTGGACGGTATTTTCGAATTTCAAATAAGCAGAATTGTAGACTCCCGAGTTCTCCGTAGATCCCTCCAGTATCTAGTCCGCTGGAAGGGTTACGGACCAGAAGAGAGGATGTGGGTTCCAGCGGCCGATGTAAATGTGAATCGTCTGGTGAAGGCCTTTCACAGAGCCCATCCTGATATGGTCGATCCTGGGTGCTCAGAGGTCTCCTGTAGAAGGGGGGGGGGGTACTGTCATGGTCCTTCAGGTGACTGATGTTAGGAAATCAATCAAATTGGAGTGTGGAGGAATCTAACAGCCTCCTTGTTTTCTCTTGATTCAGTGTTGATAGGGTTAATGACCACCTTCCTTTTCTCAGCTGTTGCTCAGTGGTCATCACTTCTACCTATTATAGTCTGACTCCCCCCTTCTGACTATGTGGTAGATAGCTTCATTTGGGTTTGGCTGAGCTGGTTTGAGTTTGTCTTTGGTGTTCCTACTCATCTGTCTCTACAGAAGTTAAGTGTCACGTTTGTTTGTGTTTGTTATATTCCCTATTGTTTGTATCTGGGCCTGAGACAGAAACTTCCATTCATCCATCTGAGGAGGAATGGGTTGTCTCTGGTCCTAACCTTTTCCAAGGCCTAATAGGGATATAAAGGCCTAGGTATCCTGCATAGGAACATTTCTACCTTCAGGGTCTATTCATATTGATAGATAGTTAGGGCCCGGATTAGGGTTGTCTAGGAGGTGACCTGTTTCTTCCCTAGTTTCTAGGCCCAGTTACTGTTCCCCTTCCCTCCTGTGTACAGTGTGGAGTTCCCCCCCACACTGATCGTGACATTATCTACTGCCCTATAAACTGCCATTTTCTAGGCCCAGCTACTGTTCCCCTTCCCTCCTGTGTACAGTGTGGAGTTTCCCCCCCACACTGATCGTGACAAAAGTGCATTACACTGTCACTTTAAGTTCAATAAAAGTTTTTGTAATCCAAGGGAAATAGTTCTAATCCATGGGAACAGTGTCATTAGTTGTAATCCACAAGGCACATAGTAATTTGTAATCCCTATGGGTAATAGTGTACTAGCACAGGTCATGAGAACCAATAGCAACAGGCTCTCCCAAAGTCACCTGTAGTCCATTGGGGGGGTCTCTCCTGCCGCCTGTAGTCCATTCTGGCTTGAGTAGTGGACCACCACTGCCCTCCAGTGTCTGGGTACAGTAATGATTGGGTAGCAACATTCTGGACCCTGGCCACGACTTTTTGCTTAGCAGGAGCAGATGCTTCGGGCATCTGGAAGGGGTCCAAATCCTTAGGTTGCAAAGGTGCTGGCAGATATTCCTCCAATGCTGCGGTCATCTTCCAAAGCAACTGGTAGACAATCTTGGGCTTGAAAGAGCCAATGAATATGGAGACGCAGCCCACCTGGCATGTTGGTGGTGGCGGCAATCCAGGAATGAGGGGCTTCGGCTCTGGTTGAGGACTCTACCGGTAGCAGAACATTTCTCCCTCCATCTATTGCAAGGCCCCGACCTTCCCCACAGCAGAGGGGCCCTTTTCCCATACTTCCGGGGCAAAAGTCGGGACCATCGGCTTCTGTAGCTTCTAGCTATCTAACTAAACTCCTCCCTCTAGCTACAGAGGGCTGGAAGGAAACAAAAGGTCTATCTCCAAGGGAGCTAATGCTGCCAATGTTGCTGCCACCATCTGCTGGTAGGCCAGGTTATTACACTTGAACATAACAGTTTCAGAAATAAATAAGAACATTATCAGGCGATGACAAGAGTTACATTAGATATTATACGTTAGCACATAGGAAATGGTAGCAAGGTGTCAAAAGAAGTGGTAATGGCACTCAGGGTCATTACACTCTGGCAGCCAGAACCACTGAAGGAGGGAAGAGGAGGGCCAGCAGGTTCAGACCACTGGAAACTACAAGTGGCAGGAGCCCTACCTGAGGAGCAAGGCAGCAGGGGGAAGCAGCCACCGACATGACAGTCAGTGAGTTCGGTTGACTTTATTCTTACATATAAGGACACTACACTACTTTGCCACTGCTAAAATCTGTGAGCTCCAGCAGTTCCTTTATAGTGTTTCTAGCAACCAGGCCCATAAAAATAAGCTTGGGGTTGCTGTCAGAAAAAAAACAAGGAAATTACATAGGATAAAACAGTCCTGCCCAAACTATGTTTTCCCTGACTAAGGATCTTGTATGAGGATGCGCAAGATTTTATAGGTTGCCAGTAGAGATGAGCGAATTTGTAAAAAATTTGATTTGGCCGTTTCATAGAATTTTCCGGAAAAATTTGCTTCCGATCCAAATTAATTTGCGATGAATCGCATTAAAAACGGCTATTTCCAGGCTGCATAGAGCCTTTATATGGGTGTAGAACACTGTGCACTGCAATAACATGCATAGGGAGTATGCTGGGGTAGTGAAATAATACTGTAAGTCAGTATGACATTCAGATGACAGGCGTCGCTCTTAGAATCACTCACTGCACACTTCACTTATTTGGGCAGGCAGTCACGGGGCCAAAACCGACCAAATAACTCAATTATTAACTCAGCCTTACAGGTCGATGTTAGTGTAAAGAAGAAGCACACTCTTTTTAAACCCTGATTCCACATAGATGTCTACAGAACCTGTTCTATTAAACGCTTATACAAGTAGAGACCCCCCGACAGAGTGGAGAGGGTGTCAGCAGTAAGTTTGTGTTGACGTCACTAATTATTTTGCCCTTCCTCTGATCCGTCAGAACAATAACCCACAAAAAACAGATCTGTCTGTGGAGCATCCGCCTTCATTCGGTCAGCATTTGCTCAATAATCCATCAGTATTGCTAATGCCCCCCCAAAAAACTGGAGTTTATCTAAAACAGAGATGACACGTGAATGGAATATTTGCATGTCTTCTGTGTTTTGTACCCACTCCTGCTTTTGGCTACCAAATCATAAGCCAATTGTGATGGGACCATACGGGCCTTACAGCTGCTACACAGACAGGATCCGTTGTGCGTCTCATTTTTCCTTCCTTCTGACAGATCAGAAGAAAGGTCAAATAAATTATGATATCAGCCAGGCCGAAAGCCAAAATAGTGGACCAGTCATGAAGTAGGGAGGGTGGTAACAGCATGAGAAGTCCACAGAGTGGACCTATAACATAGTGGTGAGGATAAGTAGCATGAGGCCCAATGACAGGGTCTGGAGGTGGAAGCAGTATGAGGAGGCCACCAAGTGGCACAATGATCGAGTCTGGAGGTAGCGGCATAAGGAGAAAACCACTGAGTGGCACAATGACAGAGTCTAGAGGTGGCGGATACAGCAGCAGCATCATGAGAAGGCCACCGAGTAGCGGCGTAATGACAGAGTCTGTAGATGGCAGCAGTATTATGAGGCCACGTGTGCCAAGGTGACATAGTGTGGAGATGGCGGCAGCAGCAGCAGGATCCTACAGAGTGGCAAGGTGACATAGTGTTGAGATCGCAGTAGCAGCAGCAGGAGCATCAGGAGGATACCATTGAGTGGCAAGGTGACATAGTGTGGAGATGGCGGCAGCAGCAGAAGGAGACCACACAATGGCAAGGTGACATAGTGTGGAGATGGCAGCAGCAGGAGTCCACAGAGTGGCACAGTGACATAGTGTGGAGATGTCAGGAGACCAGAAAGTGACCCAGTAACAGAGTGGGGTGGTGGGTAGCAATGCCAGTACCCTCTGACAAAGGTGGGTGAAATAAGGAGCACTTGGCATCAGGCGGGTTGCAGCATCAAAGTAGTAGCTGAGGCAGGTATTCAGAAGAAACCGGTCTCTTGTATCAAAGTGTTGGTGTGGCACCATGGATGATCTAGTCTGATGCATCAGGAATTGGTGTTTGGAAATCCTGGCTGATCCACGCATGATTCATCTTGACAAAGGTCAGTCTCTCCACATTTTGGGTGGACAGGCGAGTTCTCGTTGGGGGAACTATGGCACCCACCTCACTAAACACCTGCTCTGATGCCACACTACTGGCCGGGCAGAAAAAGCTTTTCCAGAGCAAACTCTGCTAGTTGCGGCCACAAATCCAGTTTGGCTAACCAGTAGTCCAGCGAGTCTTCAATGTGTAGTGGCAGGGTGCTGTCCAAGTATGCCACCACCTGCTGGTTCAGGTCATGCTCCAGGTCTATCTGCTGCTGCTGGTGAGTAGTTTCTTCACTATGCGGGTGAAGAAAGCTACTCATCAACAACTCTAGACTCAGGCTGCTGCTTATGGAGCTGGTACTGCTCCTGCCACCCCACCCATCCCCTGCAGCTATGGCAGTGGATTGTGAGCGCAGAGGGCCCCCTCAGTCAGGCCCCCATTCTGGACCGGTAGCGAGGGTCCAATAAGGTGAAGAGCCAGAAGTCATCCCTCTGTTGAATGGTGACAATTTGGCTGTCACTATGCAAGCAAGTGAGCATGCAGTGGGCCATTTGTGCAAGGGACTCAGAGGGACTCCCTGTCTCCATCTACACTGCATACTGCCACGGTGTGTCCGGGTCCTCTGTCTCGTCTTCCTCATCGTCCTGTAGCTCCTCTGGCTGCTCCTGCTCCTCCTGTCTTGTCAGCTGATTAGAAAAACCACCCATTTGGCTACACATTGCCTGTGCTCCAATGTCCTCCTCCCCCTCCTCCAGTTCAGCCCCCACAGGGCTCATGTGGCCATGAGATCGAGGCGCCACGTCTCCTGTCCCCAACCAGCCATTGTTACCACCATCTGTTCCAGGACATGAAGCAGTGGAATGACGATGTTCATCCCGTAGTCTTGGCGACTGACAAATAATGAGGCGTCCTCAAAGGGCCGGAGCAAACGGCAGGTGTCACGCATGAACTGCCAGTGTCTGACATCAAAGTTGCAAAGTGGAGTACTCCTATACGCATGCATCATCAAGAAATCGTTAATGGCCTTTCTCTGTTCGTATAGTCGATCAAACATATGGAGGGTTGAATTCCAATGGGTGGAAACGTCGCAGATCAGCCTATTTTGGGGGGTGCAGTTCTGCCTCTGCAACTCAAGGAGGGTGGGCTTTGCGGTATATGAGTGGCTGAAGTGCATGCAAAGTTTCCTGGCCATTTTTAGGATGTCAGATGGGTGGAAGACTTCAGGAACCGCTGGACAACCAGATTGAACACGTGTGCCATGCCATGCAGGGCGCATGGCTCAGCCTTCCTTGGCGCAGCGCCGACACAATGTTCTTCCTAATGTTGGTCACCATAGTTCCGATTTTGAGTTGTCAGGGAGAAAGCAAGGATTCGATTTCTTGATGCATCACAGTTCCTCCCCTGTGTGACTCCGTTTGCCAAGGCAAACCAGGTGCAGAACAGTGTGATACCGCCGAGCCCTGCACATGTGGTATGCTGAAGAGGCACTGTGACTTGTCCCTGCAGTGGATGCTGAGGACATGGTGTTGGATGAGGAGGCAGAGGCTGACATTGTCGCAGAACTAACGGCGTGACAACATGGAGTAGGAAGCCTGTCCAAGTTGCTGGTGTGGCTGTGCAGGAACCATATTCACCCAGATTGCCGTAAAGGACATGTATTGTCCCTGACCATAGTTACAGCTCCACACATCGGTGCTGCCGTGCACTTTGACAGACACCGGGCTGGTACTGCCTTTTTCAAAAAGAAATGACGGCTTGGGACTCTCCACCTCGTCTCGACTCAAGCCATCAGTTCTTTGAAAGGTGCAGAGTCCACCACTTGGAAAGGGAGGGACTGAAGCACCAACAACTTGAATAGGAGCACAGTCAGCTTCTGCGCCGTTAAATGCTTGCACGCATACTGTTGTCTCTTGACAATTGCTTCGGTAATCGATTGCTGATGGAATGACTGATGAGGAGTAGGAGCAGGAACATTTGGACCAGCATAGGATGGGATTGACAGACAGCTCCCTTCGGCCGAGGTGGTGGAGCCTTGTGTGATGAATACTGTACCCCGACTGACGTCGGACATCAAATACGTAGAGCCGTGAGAAACCAACCCGCATTAGCGTATAACTAGGCCGAAACACGGACGTGGGGATTCGTGTTCGAGATACCAGACAGCACAAGATTAAATCATATAATTTAATTGGCTTAAGGGCTCACAAGACATAACACCATATACACAGAAAATATATACAGTGGTCTGAGTAGTAAATACAAATGGTATGGTACAACAGGTTAAGCAGAACAAAAGTCAGTTTACCAGATATATTAGTCCTTTAGGTGCTGATGAATAATGGGTTTCTGTAAGGCTTGGCTGTAGTCACAATGGAGGCAGTGATGTTAGCAGTTTTCCAGGTCCCTTCCAAACACGTGTACAGCGTGAACCCTTCAGAAGAAAAGACCCACCCGCTTGCTGGCACAAGCCTTTTTACCTGTACCCGGCCCCTCCCCTTCCAGTGTCTGGGAGGGGTCCACTCTCTATCTGCTGGGGCTGGCATCAAACAAGCAACAAAACTGATTAAAGCTCATGACTCCAGACCAGAATGTCGCAGGGAGGAGATTCTAGTACCAATGGGTCCGCCTGGGTTCCGGCTACCAGTAGAGTCCAAGCATGGTACTGTTATTTGGTTTCTGTGGGGAGATATGTATATCTCCCCTCCCTGGCATCCCACCACTAAACTATGACCACGGGCCTGTTCATCGTGGCCACAGGGACACAAATATGTATCTGGTTTATGTCTGTGATGGACGGGCAAATTATAATTCCTTATGAATCACTGGTGCCATGATGTCTGATAATGTAAATTGAACTGGGGAATGGCCTAGACCCCCTTCAGGGAAGCTTTCCTGCAGGATCTGTGCTATCTGAATGCAGGTGAGAAATTGTAAACAAAGGTGGCCTGCTAGAAGTTCTCTGCAATTTGGCTGGGCTTTCAAGCAGGGCCCCCCTGTGGAGTTCACTACCTCTGCTATCTAACAGCAGATAGCTGTTGTTGGAACATGGCTGACATTAAATAATAATCCATATTCCTCACACCTTGACTGGCTGAAACTGGGTGCGTTGCACTGGGAGATGTTGTGGTTGCTGCGGCAGGCTGGACCACCACATCAGAGCCGCTGTTCTCCCAGGACACTGTATTGCGACTCTGCATATGTTGAAGCAGGGCCGTAGTGCCAACATTGGCACCCTGGCAAAGCTTCACCTTCTGCTCACAGATGTGACATATGGCCACGTTCACCTCCTCTGGCACATTGAAAAAAACTACCACGCCGCCGAGTAAGTGATTTTCTCCCCAACAGTCCGCAATGACTTATTGCTGCCGCCGCTGCCTCCGTGAGCCCCTACACCATTACTTCCCGGGCAGGTAGGCTGCTGCAAATCAGATGGTGTACCCCAAATCAGATGGTGTAGTATAATAGTGGTGGAGGAGTTAAAAAAAATAAAAAAGTTAACTCACCTTATCCTCTTGATCGCGTAGTTCCCGGTCTCTTCTTTAATAGCTGAGGGCTAAAAGACCTGTGGTGACGTCAGATCACATGCTCCAATTACATGGTCCATCACCGTGGTGATGGAGCATGTGATCTAACGTCATCAAAGGTCCTTTACCTGTATTTAATGCTCACCACAGGTCCTGCTCAACAAAGGATACAGAAGGAGATGCCGGGCTTCGCGATCAAGTGGACTAAGGTGAGTTAAATTATTTCTTATTTTTTTTAACCCCTCTAGCGCTGTTTTACTATGCATTCTGTATTCAAAATGCTATTATTTTCCCTTATAACCATGTTATAAGGGAAAATAATAATGATCGGGTCTCCATCCCAATCGTTTCCTAGCAACCGTGCGTGAAAATCACACCGCATCCGCACTTGCTTGCAGATGCTATGCGATTTTAATGCACCCCATTCACTTCTATGGGGCCTGCGTTGCGTGAAAATCGCACAATATAGAGCATGCTGCGATTTTCACTCAACGCACACGTGATGCGTGAAAATCACCGCTCATGTGCACAGCCCCATAGAAATGAATGGGTCAGGATTCAGTGCGGGTGCAATACGTTCACCGCACGCATCGCACCCGCACGGAAAACTCGCCCGTGTGAAAGGGGCCTTATAGCGAAAAATAACACCAAATGTTAACAGCGTCTATTTTTCTAGTATTGTACTGAACTGACAATAAATGGTTTTACCGCAATTAACACCAAATGTGAACGGCGTGCATTTTTCTCTAGAAATATGACAATAAATGGTTTTACCGCAAATAACACCAAATGTGAACGGTATTTTTCTCTTTTTCTCTAGAAATATGACAAGAAACGCTTATAGCGCAAATAACCCCAAATGTGAACAGTGCCTATTTTTCTCGTATTGTACTGAACTAACAATAAATGGTTTTACCGCAAATAACACCAAATGTGAACAGCGTGTATTTTTCTCTTTTTCTCAAAAAATATGACAAGAAACGCTTTTAGCGCTATAACACCAAATGTGAACAGTGTCTATTTTTCTCGTGTTGTACTAAACCGACAATAAATGGTTTTACCACAAATAAAACCAAATGTGAATGGCGTGTATTTGTCTCTTTTTCTCTAGAAATATGATAAACGCTTATAGCACAAATAACACCAAATGTTAACGGCGTGTATTTTTCTCTAGAAATATGACAATAAATGGTTTTACCGCAAATAACACCAAATGTGAACAATGTGTATTTTTCTCTAGAAATATGACAAGAAACGCTTATAGCGCAAATAACACCAAATGTGAACATCGCCTATTTTTCTCTTTTTCTCTAAAAATATGACAAGAAATGCTTTTAGCGCAAAAACACCAAATGTGAACAGTGTCTATTTTTCTCGTACTGTACTGTAATAGGGCACTAAACGCTTTCACCATATATAGCTGCAGAAGTGAACAAAGTATATATTTTTCTTTTTCTACAGATATAAGCCACTAAAGGCTTTTCAACCTAACACTTGCACCCCTTCAACAAATTGCTGGAATGAAAGAGCTGCATAATGGATATTTGGATACCCAAATAATCTTTTCCTGCACTTGTAAATTGTATGTTTTTCCCAATGATGTTTTCTGTATCACTCTCCCTAGCGCCTGAAACGTCTGTCCCTGCATTTAGATGATATGTAATGATTCCTCCCTATCCTTATCGTGCACTGATAAACTGCTTAGTTTTTACACAATGTTTTCTTTATAACTCTCCATAGCGCCTGAAATATCTGTCCCAGGACTTAGATGATGTGAAATGATTCCTCCCTATTCTTTTCGTGCACTTCTAAAATGTTTTTTTTCACAATGAGGTTTTCTTTCACTCAAATTTTTCCTGAAATTCAGAACGAATTCGACTTCGTCAGCTTTGATTCGCTCATCTCTAGTTGCCAGGAAGTGGAGCAAAAAAAGAAAAGAGTAAAAAGATTAACCAAGATGTTTAGAATTATGCACAAGTAATCATTTTTTCCATCAGAACATAATTAGCATATGATAGTATAGTAACAGCATTATGGTCTGGCAACTGGTGATTCAGAAATAGTAACTGTTTTGCATCCAAGAAAATATCTCTAAAATATACTCCAAGTGTTATGGGATTTAGATAAAGGACTAGGAGAAATACAGGCATGTCCTTTGGTGTACAGTCTGAATTCTGTTAAGCTGCATTTAGACGCTGTGAGGAGCAGCCTATTGTCAGGAAGTAAATGGTTGTTCCCGACAATCGACTGCTCGTTAAGTGGAGGTGAAGTGCTGCATTTACATGCTGTGATCACCTCCACAGTATGAGGAGACAAGTGATGTCTACTGCTATCGCTCGTTTCCTTACAAAATCATTGTTCCTGGGCAGTAGAGTGCTGATTAGACAGCATGATCTGCTGCCCAGGAATGATGATTGAGATGTCCGCATATCAGATTATTTAGATTCAATTGATGATCGAAAGTTTACACGGGCTGATTGGGAATGAGCGTTCATAGGAATGCTCATTCTAGATAATTGGAGCAAACATCGGGCTGTGTAAATGTGGTTTTATTTACCTGTCCTGGATTAAGCTCCTCATTACTCAGGTTTGTACTAGCATCTCAGCTCATTGGCTGCACAACTCTGCTACATCAGCCTTCAGTCTGATAGTGTAGGTTCTCGCCTGCAGTAGCTACCTTGTCATTGGGTAGATGGGCCCAACACAATTTTGATCAAAAATATGTGTGCAAAAGAGCCTCTAATTTTCAGTAAGTATTGCTTTAATGCAATTTAGATTAACCCATGTTTCCAGTGTTTGCATGTGTCTGTGCATGGAGCAGGGTGCTGCTACATATAGTGTTTGTTTGCATTTTCATTTGTTACTGTCATGAAAAAGCAGGAGCAGTGAAATATAAAGTCATTTCTCCATAGAGTTAATATACCAGTAACTATTCATATAATAGTCAATTCAGCATTCATGTAAATTCCAATGAGTTCTACAGGCTATTTCCATACACCTGGCTTGATTTGTATGCAAGATCTGTTTAGCTGATATCCCCATGGCTTGTCACATGTATCACATTTGCATTTCTACTCTGTTTAATACAATTTTCTTTGTTTGTATTCCTCGTGGTCATTATAAAACACATCCAAATAAATAATGTGAACATTATTAGCATATGATAGTATAGTAACTGCATTATGGTCTGGCAACTGGTGATTCAGAAATAGTAACTGTTTTGCATCCAAGAAAATATCTCTAAAATATACTCCAAGTGTTATGGGATTTAGATAAAGGACTAAGAGAAATACAGGCATGTCCTATGTTGTACAGGGCACCCATATGGGCTGCAACTTTCACTCTTCAGGTACGATTGGAATCCAAAAAGTCCTCATGTAGCCCTAAGGTGATTATATATATATATATATATATATATATATATATATATATATATATGAAAGAAGTAAGTTAATTGTTGAGTAACCAATAAATAAATGCTTGTATGCTGAATGACTGTGCTGCCAACTGAGTCATAAAAATCATGTTCCTTTTTGGCCAATACGGTCGTTCAAACTGGTCATACATGTTGAATGACACCAGGTGAAGGACAAAAGCTTTTTGGGAATGTTCTTTCAGGGACAGATCTTTTGTGGATTGTTATTATTATTATTATTATTATTATTATTTTTAAACACATCTGACTTCTTTACAGAAGATCAAATCAACCATTGGTTGTTAAATTTCACTTGATAAACAGTTGTTTTGGATGGAATCTGATAAACATTAGACTAATGCACATGGCCAAGTTTAATGTGACATGACAAAATGTTCTGCTATGTTCTGATATCATATGATGTGTATTTGAAACAAAAGGAATATTAGCCGAAGGACTAGCACTGGTAAAACCTGTCAAATTTTTATTGTTTATGCTACAGATATGTTTACTAATAATCCAATAATCTTACAATTACTAGTGCCACATCTGTAGAACTATTGGGTCTTCACTAGAGTTGAGTGAACCTGCCTTTTGGGAGCTTGGAGTTCGGGTTCGGGTTTTTAAGTGAATTACGGAATGGATTCCGTTCTCACAGAATCCATCACTTAATTCAATGCCGGCATGCTGCATAATACAAGTGTATGTCCAGCCCCGGGGGTTCCGTTCTGCTGGCCATACACTTGTATTATGAGGGCATGCAAAATGGAATGCCTCTAAAGGCATTCCATTTGGCATGCCGGCATTGAATTACGTTATAGATTCCGTGAGAACGGAATCCAATACGTAATTCACTTAAACCCCCAAAAGGCAGGTTTGCTCAACTCTAGTCTTTACTATATGTAATCTGTTAAAATAAAAATCCAAAGGGCTCTAATTGCTCACAAAGTAGTATAGGTGCATGAGCACATCTAGCTATATTTCATGTACTTGTTAATAACGACGAAAAACCTTCAATAAATATGCAATTTGAATTACAACCCTTAATATAGCAGGATAATATAGGTTATTATATTTAGGTGCACACTCATGGTTGATGAGTAGAGAACATTGCAGATAATGTAGGCTAAACAGTTTCTAGAATGTGACCATAATAAATTCATAGGGTGGATTAAAATCCATTTGATGTTCCTATGTGACTCAGTATTTCTATGAGGTGGCTTTGAAAAATTATCTGCATCACAAAGTGTGACTTGATCAAGGAGAACTACAAAGCTTATAAGGTGTTATGTTAGAGACTCTCTAAATGTGCCAGGTAATTGTAGAGAGTACAGGATTAAGGACGTAAAAGATTAACATTTCTCAGGGGCTAGTTAAATATTTAAACAGTGTTCAGACTGGCTTTAATAATGTTAGTGCATGAGTATACAGAAGTTGGATGACATCATTTAATTCTTTGCAGATTTCAAACAACAGGGGAGGAATATTTTAGCTGGCTACACGCATAATGGATGTGTATGTCTTTCAATCTTTCCTCTTTTGATAAGATGGTATGAACATCCACTAAAATACAATGATAACTAGATAACAAAGGGAGATATCAGGATCAGGTTTTCTTAGGCTACTTTCACACCTGAGTTTAGGTGCGGATCAGTCTGGTATCTGCACAGACGGATCCGCACCTATAATGCAAACGCTTGTATCCATTCAGAACGGACCCATTTGCATTACCATTGTTTTGTTCATGATAATGCAAATAGATCCGTTTTGACTCACATTGAAAGTCAATGGGAGGCAGATCAGTTTTCAATTGCACAATATTGTGTCAGTAAAAACGGATCCGTCCCCATTGACTTACATTGTAAGTCAGGGCGGATCCGTTTGGCTCAGTTTCATCAGACTGACATCAAAATGCTGCATTTTGGTGTCCGCCTCCAGAGCGGAATGAACGGAGGCAAACTGATGCATTCTGAACGGATCAGAATGCATTGGGGCTGAACTGATCAGTTTTGGGCCGCTTGTGAGAGCTTTGAAACGGATCTCACAGGCGGACCCAGAAACGGCAGTGTGAAAGTAGCCTTATGGTTGGGCTTTCGCATTCAGGTTTTTTTATGCACTTTTTATAACCAAAACCAGGACTGGATAATAAACTAAGGATACAGATAAAGCAAAGGCATAGGCCATGATTTATCATGCCATCACGCCAGAATTCAGGCTTCAAAAAGTCATAAAAAGGGGCTTTTGCGGCTTTTTCAACTTGCTCAAAACTTTTGTGCTTTTTTGCATTTTTACACCACTCACTTCAGTTTTGAAATACAGGTAGGAAAGTGGGTATGATTGGCTATGTTAATGAGTTTCACTCCATATTTATCACTGAGAGTTTAAAATGTCACAAAAAAGTCACAAACTCAATCCAGTAGGAGGTGGAGTAGGAAAACTGGAGCAGCTTTCCAAGACAAAAGTGTTAGGTTTACAGATTAGACAAATAAAGTATTTCAACTCTGACTTAAAGGGAGTCTGTCACCACATTTTGACATTATAGACCGCTTACATAGCGCTGTAGCATAACTGTAGAGGATTCAAATGGTACCTTTGTTGTGTTCTTGTGAAGTTCACCCGAGGCAAAAACAGACTTTTATTCGCATGTAAATGAGGGCTCGCAAGTGCCCAGGGGCGGCATTCACTTCGTTGGAGCCCAGGCTGCTCTGCCTCTTTTGCTCATATCCCCGCCCCAACGTCGTCCTCTGCCTGCCCTTCTCTTCCCTTGCATCCTCATTCTCTCCCAGCGAGATCCAGTGCCTGCGCTCTCCCTCACTGGTCCGGGGCATGCGCACTGCGATGCCAATTGTGGGCACAGCATCACTGTAGCTACTGTGCCTCTAGTCCGCCTCCTTGATTCTGGTTTCGCGCCGTTGGCCAACGAAGTGAACGCCACCCCTGGGCACTTGCGAGCCCTGATTTACATACGAATAAAAGTCTGTTTTTGCCTCGGGTGAACTTCACAAGAGCACAACAAAGGTACAATTTGAATCATCTACTGTTATGCTACAGCACTATGTAAGCGGTCTATAATGTCAAAATGTGGTGACAGACTCCCTTTAAGCAAAACTGACTTCAAATATTCCACTTTTGATAAATTCCCCACTATGGCTTCTCATTTTGAATCTACTCATGGATTTGGCTTCAAAAACGTAACGTGGAAACTCAGCCTATAAACCCAAATAGTCTAATAGCTTACTACAGAGGTTGAGGCTGTTTTCCTTGTATACCTTGTGTAATATATTTATAGAGGGTAGCAGAACCCTGCCTATAAAATATCCAGATCTGACTATGTCAAGTTAATACGTGTGCATTTGAATTTCTTTCCTTTTTAGGGTGAACTAATTAACTGGGGAAAGGGTTAATGTGATCCATTTTTGTATTTAAACTATTTAATTATATTGTGCCTGCATCTTTAAAAATATATGCTTAGTAATGCTAATGTGTTAGGATGGCGATTTTCATGTGATTCAGTAGTAGTCGGGGGTCAATAGAGTCTGTAGCAGTGACGCCACTAGAAGGTCGAGCTGTGACAGGGAATTGTTAAAAGGTGTTGTCTATTTACCAAAGGAAAGTGATGAATGCTAGGCTTACAAGAGGTCCCCTGGTTGAGGACTGCATAAGAGGTCTGCACCACAGTCTTGGAGTGACAAGTCGTCTGGGGAGTGACAAGCTGGCCTCATTAAAGAGCGTTAGAGAAGATTGAAAGACAAAGCTATGGCATGGCATGGTTGCATGTTTCAAAGCACTGGCCACATGAAATGCATTGTGGTCTCAAAATGCAAACAATGGGAGATAGATACTGCACCAAAATAATTCTGACCACAAAAGACGTAGGGTGGATGGTCCCAAATAGCTTTGCTTATACACTTTCTGGAGTAAAGCCTGCTTAGGTCTAAATTCTTTTGACTTTCAGATTATGACTAATGCCTTTCATGCACCTCAATGCCTACTGTGAGAGAACCACCCCCTGTATACTCAGAGAATTATTGAAAAAGTATTCTTTAGATAAAATCTGTGTACATGAGACCTTTGACAATGCTACCCCTCTCGTCATCTAACGGTTAACGCTGGGAATATATTATTTATTTTAGATGGACTCTTGCTGAATGGTTTATTTTTCATGATTGGTTAGTGAAGATTGTTGATCTGGATGACCACAAGTGAAAATGTTAGCACTACAGTTTAAAATGCAAAGTCAAAAATTGATATCAGCCATTATGGACAGCACAGTGGTTAGCACTGGTGCCCGAGGGCCTAGGTTCAAATCTGACCAAGGACAACAACTGAATGCAGTTTGTATGTTCTCTTCATGTTTGTGTGGGTTTCCTCCCACACATCAAATACATACTGATAGGTAGGTAAGATTGTGAGCCCCCATAAAGCGCTGCCGAATATGTCAACGCTAAATAAGTCAGTAAAATAAATAAATAAATAAATAAATATGTGAGGGCTGATCTGGGCTTCTATTGATGGAATGCAAATCGGTCATTTTGCATCAATTATGCCGGACAATGCATGAAATATACAACATGGCTGAATAATGTTTGCATAGATAACCGTCTTCCGTCAGCAGAAAATTCTTAATTTTTAGCTTTACGGCATTTTTTGGGGTCATCATTGGGCAGACATTTTCTCATGTACTTATCGTAGACTCTAGGTAGTTGGTAAATTTCTTTTTATACAGATTTGTAGTATATTATTAAGCTTTATTTTCACGATATGGAATTATTTTTTAACCCTCTTCTACTTAGAAGGGTGGCTTTGACCCAATAATTGTCCCAACCAACTGCAATTATTGTAAAAGTTAGATATCTACTGTAGGAATAACAATATCTCAGTCATGAGGTGATAGACCACATAAGGCTATTTTCACACTAGCGGTTAACAGATCTAGCAGGTTGTTCTGCAGGGAACATCCTGTCGGAGCTCTCTGGATCCGGCATTGCTGGACACTGCCTGAATGCCCACTGGCCCCGTTAACTATCATGGGGATCGGCGGAGATCCGGCCGCAACCTGAAAAATATGTAAAGAATCGGCTGGACAAAAATCGCAGTGCGCAAGTTTTCTACATTAGAATATTAAATTAATACAGCAACATGTACAGTATATGCCTGTTACTTTAATGTGCTTAGCTACAGTACCTAACACAGCCACATCCCCATGTTTGCTGCTATGTCAGGTACTGACAGGTAAGTCCCCTGCTCTCAGCTGTGGATCCAGAGGACTGTGACTTTCACTTTTCAAACATTTATGTAAAATCACGGAGAAACCCTATAATTCTATATTTAAAGTCTAAATTGGTGTTGGAGATAGAGCCATTAAAAGCATTTCAGAGGTGGCTTTAACCCATTTTTTTTGTAAGTAGCAGGTACAATGACAGGGAGCTGCGATAGGGGTACAATGATGGGGGCAGCGCTAAGATGCTGGGTTCATGCATGATCGTGGCATCTGAGTGTACAAACAGTGTGAAATGAACATAAAAAAAAACATTACATCAAACTTACTGCATTCATTTGGGCGCGACCGGCCGGCCACCGCCATCTTGCTTGAAGATCTTTGCCAAAATCACGCGTGGCGCGCGATTACATCATACGGCCAGTGTGATGCTGTAATCCGCGCCGCATGGGATTTAGGCTGAGATCTTCAAGGAAGATGGTGGCTGGAGGCCCGTCGCAAGCAAATGTAGGCGGTAAGTTAGAATTTTTATGCTTTTTACACTATTTCAGGATAAATTGATTCGCTGGCACGAAGCACAATCAAATGTTTCGTCAGTTTCGATTTGCTCTTCTCTAATAAATGCCATTTGCTGAAGTGAGACAACCCCCTTAATTTACTGTAAAGTGTGCTAATATATGATAGAAAGTGAAAAACACAAAGCTAATAAAGCAGGTGCATATATATATATATATATATATATATATATACAGTACAGACCAAAGGTTTGGACACACCTTCTCATTCAAAGAGTTTTCTTTATTTTCATGACTATGAAAATTGTAGATTCACACTGAAGGCATCAAAACTATGAATTAACACATGTGGAATTATATACATAACAAAAAAGTGTGAAACAACTGAAAATATGTCCTATTCTAGGTTCTTCAAAGTAGCCACCCTTTGCTTTGATTACTGCTTTGCACACTCTTGGCATTCTCTTGATGAGCTTCAAGAGCTAGTCACCTGAAATGGTCTTCCAACAGTCTTGAAGGAGTTGCCAGAGATGACTGACCTTCATTTCTTAAAGTAATGATGGCCACTCGTTTTTCTTTACTTAGCTGCTTTTTTCTTGCCATAATACAAATTCTAACAGTCTATTCAGTAGGACTATCAGCTGTGTATCCACCTGACTTCTCCACAACGCAACTGATGGTCCCAACTCCATTTATAAGGCAAGAAATCCCACTTTTTAAACCTGACAGGGCACACCTGTGAAGTGAAAACCATTTCAGGTGACTACTACCTCTTGAAGCTCACCAAGAGAATACCAAGAGTGTGTAAACCAGTAATCAAAGCAAAAGTGGCTACTTTGAATAACCTAGAATATCACATATTTTCAGTTGTTTCACACTTATTTGTTAGGTATATAATTCCGCACGTGTTAATTCATAGTTTTGATGCCTTCAGTGTGAATCTACAATTTTCATAGTCATGAAAATAAAGAAAACTGTTTGAATGAGAAGGTGTGTCCAAACTTTTGGTCTGTACCATATATATATATATATATATAAAACAAAAGTAATCAGCAGCACTCTATATGGCGCCGGGTGCAAATCCACAAAATGCTCCTGGACAGGGAACCATGCAGTAGAAATATAAAAAAAATGGCAGCACTCCGGTCTTGTGACGATTCAGTGACGTTTATTCAGTGACGTGTGAATAAACGTCACTGAATCTTCACAAGACCGGAGTGCTGCCATTTTTATATATATATATATATATATATATATACACACACATATGGGATTATTCACCTAGTAAAACCATCCTGGTGATGACATATTGTGATCTGTCTGTGAAAGTGAATAACTGATGTGCCAGGAGTGAGCAGAAACCTGCATAACCAGGAATAGTTTAGACTTGCTGTATGTTGTCATCACCAGGCACACATAACTGCTGACTACCCATGTGAAAGTTTCATCTCCATCATCATGGCTGTTAGAATAGACAAATAAAGAAACATACATGGGGTGAGACTGTTAGGTGGAATATGCATATAATTATGAAAAATTGTTGTTTCACATATATTGTTACGTTCTTTTTGTTCTTTAAAGCAGTCATTTACTTTTATCTATTGGTAAAGCCTGGCTGTCATGGGCTCATGGAAGACCTATTTTTCTCTAATGAGATATATTACAAAGTTTCCTATATTTTCAGGTATTACTGATTTATACAAGGGCTATAGTGCCAGATAATCTATGCCTACTGGTTACCTGTGATGTGATTCTTGTTCCTGAATTATTCACCAAGTCTCTCAGCTACATCCATTCACTGTAAATCTGGGTCTACACGCTGAATTTAGAGTGATCCAAGATTGCAGTCAAGCACAAGAAATGCACATAAATGGGGTTGCCTTGCGATCTGCAAGTTGCCATTGCTATGATCCGACAGTTGGAAAAATTTGAAGATTGCTGAATTCAACAGTGCTGAATCACAGCAACTTATGGGTCACGACACGATCCAATTCACTTACATTGCTTGTGATAGAGGCTGTGCTACACAAAGCATGTCATGGCCAAAATCACAGTGTAGCACCAGCCTTAAAGGGGTTTCCAGGATGTTACTAGGACATGCCATCAATATGTGATAGGCGGGGGTCCAACACACCTCACCCCCTACGATCAGCTGCTCTGCAGCTCTGGTGCCAGAAGAATTACACTGCTCCGTTCACTGTGTAGTGGAGGGAGCCAGTTACTGCAGAGCTGCTCCCATTGAAATGAATAGGAGCAACACTACAGTAACCAGTCCTGTTCACTACACCATGGATGGAACTGTTTAATTTTGGCACCGATGTCTGGCTTTTGAACTATCCAGAAAGAGCTAATTGGCAGGGGTGTGAAGTGTCGAAACCCTGCCAATATATCCTAGACAACATATTTAATGTTGCACATGTCTAAAACTTGTCTAAATATAAGAATCACTTGGTGGGCCAATATCACTTGGTCCAGAGGACAAGCTATTATGTCTTTCATTAATCTCGGTAGTTTATTGGTATATGCAGTATTTTTCTAAATTAATCTTTTATAAGCAGAATAATTACTGTTGGATTCCTACCTCTATTTTACTAACTTTAAAGGAAATGTGTCATCAGAAAATGACATTGTTTAAATCCCGTTTTTATGTTTAACATATTCTTAAAGAATTTATTGTTATTTTTATTTTTTAAAGTCAATATCTAGAAGTAAACAAAAAATGAAAAAACCTGAATTTTTCACACTGGCCACTAAGCCTAACAATAGACACCACTTCTTGGTCTGTACAGATTACTTTACCACCGGTATCTGCTTATCTATGCACATAGGTGATATTATTACAGGCAGGATTGGAATAACTGATAAGACAGGATCCACCATTCACAATAGGTTATTGCCAAAGCTTACCCATTCTTGTCCTCTGCACAGGTCACAGAGCATGCCTAGAAATCTCTCCCATAGAAGTCTATGAAGTCCACTCCTGACCATTGTGTCTATGGCCCATGGGCTGCCATAAAGCAATTTTCCTAATGTTTTCTAAATGCTGTTAAGAACAGTTCAGACAGGATGGCCACCCCCATAATCATATTCAGGTAATACTGTAGAATGAAAAAATTCATGATTAAATAAAAGGATATGTGTTACTATCTGTTTTTTCCGTGGCAGAAAAACATTTTGGTGACACATTTCCTTTAACAGAAATAGCTGATAATTTGGAAACTGGATATTTTGGAACATACTGAAATTAAAGTTTGTTTAAATACATAGGGATAAAGTTCTGTCAGAACGAGGTTTTTAGAGCCAGTGGAAATTTCTTTTTACAATATTTGGAAATTTCTCAAAAACCTTGATAAGATCTTTTTTCCTTGTGTGCTATTTAAATCTTAGGCCCTAAACATCAAATCAACACTTACAGGAAGCATTATTTCCTTCCTAAGATCCACCACAGCAATTCACTAGTCAGACATACCGGTACTTGCCTTTAAATAGCCTTATTATGGTTTTATTTGAAGTTTTAGTTCGACAGAACACTTCCACTTTAAGCAGCCAAACAATGAGAAACGTCAGGGGAGATCACTGTGAGTAGCTACGCTGTGCCTGTTTTGTCTGAGAATTTCATCTACCATTATGAAGAAATGGAACATATACAACATTTAATGTAGTGAAAAATTTAATCTTCTCAAATATATTGTCATATTTGCTCTTTAGAGTCTTTCTAGGTGTAAGTTGTAGTGGAGTGGTCTATAAAGAAAATCCAGGAAAGCAGTTTGGTATAAGATCAGCACCAAAGGTCAACATAGCAGTTCAGTCTTAAAAGGATTCTCTGTCACCAGATTTAACCCTATTAAGCTAGCTGACATTAGTGATGTGCTAATGTCAGCTAAACCTAACTAGCCTATTCCTACTTTTATCTATACCCCCGTTACGCCAGAAATCTAACTTTTATAATATGCTAATTAGCCTCTAGGAGCGGGGGGCGTTCCTGCTCCTAGAGGCTCAGTTCTTCCACCTTTGTTGCCTCCCTCCAAGTCCTGATTGACAGGGCCAGGCAACGCTCGCATCTGTCTGCCATCCATGTGCTCTGGTGAAATATTGCGCCATTCAGTATTCGGCACAGGCCTGGTGAGGAAGCTGGCAGCCTGTGAGCGTCTTTCCCTCACCGCGCCTGCGCCGAATGCTTAACAGTGCAAGATTTCACCAGAGCACAGGGCTGGCAGACAGATGTGAGCGCTGCCTGGCCCTGTCAATCAGGACTTGGAGGGAGGTGACAACGGTGGAAGAATGGAGCCTCTAGGAGCAGGAACAATGCCCCCTGCTCCTAGAGGCTAATTAGCATACTATAAAAGTTAGAGTTCTGGTGTAACGGGGGCATAGATAAAAGTAGGAATAGGCTAGTTAGGTTTAGCTGACATTAGCACATCACTAATGTCAGCTAGCTTAATAGTGTTAAATCTGGTGACAGAAACCCTTTAAGCTGGACCTGTCACCATGAAAATGACAAATATTCTGCAGCCAGCATGTTATAGAGCAGAAGTTGCTGAGCAGATAGTTTGTCTGAAAATATTCAGTATAAGGGCTCATGCCCACGAGCTCAATGGCCCAGTGTGAACTCCATGGTGTGGATGTGGACTAATTGACTTAAATGGGTCCGTGATCTGCAACTTACGGCCAAAGACAGAACATGTTCTATCTTTTTCCAAATTTTACTGAATCTTTTCCCATAAAACTATATATCAACCTGTCATCTCCTCCTGCTCTATAACATGCTGCCTGCAGCTCAGACACCAACATGACAGGTTCTCTTTAAATAAATGTAGTCTGAACCCACTAATTATAGTGGAATAGCACAACTAATACTGAATGTATGGTCATCAGAAGAAAAAAGGATTTGGCATGTTGGGTTTTAACATGTTTTATTTTTTCTTCACCTGGGAGACAAAGTCAGGTTATGCGAGAAGGGTCACCAACTAGTGCGGGCTTCACAGAACAAGATTTTTTCAAAATCTTCTTCTCTGAAGATTTTGTAAATTTAATTATGGCCCGAACCAACTTGTAAGCCCAACAATTTATAGCTCAGAACCCTACTTTGCCATATGCTAGACCCCTAGGTTGGACCCCAGTAAGTGCAGCAGAGATGATGAAGTTTTGGGGACTCGTGCAGCATATGGGCATAGTAAAGAAGCCAAACATCAGACAATATTGGAGTTTGGACATTTTCTACCAGACTCCAATTTACAGTAACACCATGACCCGGAAGCGTTTTGAGTCAATTCGGTAATTCCTACACTACAACGACAATACACAGTGCCCACCCCAAAATGACCTGACATTTGACAGTCTGTTCAAGGATAGGCCCGTCCTTGACCACGTTAACACCAAGTTTGCTGAGGTGTACGCCCCTGATAAAAATGTATGTGTATATGAGTCCCTGTTACTTTTCAAAGGGAGGGTTAGATTCTGCCAGTACCTGCCTAGCAAACGGGCAAGGTATGGCATAAAAATTTACAGTGAGAGGTACTCCCTGGTACACCCACATGTTCTGCATTTATGAAAGGAAAGATTCCCGCATAGAACCCCCAGAATGCCCCCCCCATCCCAGGAGTTAGTGGAAAGATTGTGTGGGACTTGATGCACCCACTGCTGGATAATGGTTATCACCTCTATGTGGATAACTATTATGCCAGCATGCCCCTATTCAGGTCCCTAACTGCCAAAAGTACTGTGGCTTGCGGCACAGTGCGCAAAAATCAGAGAGGCTTCCCTAGATCCCTGGTAGGGCAAAAACTAAGAATGGGTGAAAGCGGGGCTCTGAGAACATACTGGGGGTTAAGTACAAGAACAAGAGGGATGTTCTTTTACTGACCACCATTCACACAAATACCAGCTCCCTTGCTCATGCATGAGGTACCACTACCACTGTCCTCAAACCAGTTTTCATCCTGGACTACAATAAGCACATGGGAGGGGTTGATCTTTCAGATCAAGTTCTGAAGCCCTACAGTGCCACAGGAAGTCATGGTGCCCGTGTTGTATCAGGTCAACATTTTCCAGGTCAAGTCCCCCAGACAGCAAGGAAGGGAAGGACCCAAAAAAGATACAGGGTGTGTTCCAAAAGGGGGATAAGGAAAGACACCATTTACCACTGCGAAACCTGCCCTGAAAAACCTGGCATGTTAATGCAGGAGTGTTTTAGAATCTACCACACATCCATGGAGTATTCATTTCATCCTTGATGTACCCTGTAATTTTACCACCTTATACCTCTGATTTAGTCCGCATAGCTTGCATATCCACTTTTCACCAACCACTGCATACTGTATTCATTTCTATGAAATACCTGTTAGGTCAAAAGTGCCCTTTCCACCCCTTACAATGTTCATACAGGGGTCCACTTTCCAAAATGGGGTCACTTCTTGGGGTTTTTCATTTCTGGGGACATCAGGAATTTTTTTAAATGCGACATGGCAGCTAAAATCCATGTCTGCCAATTCAGGTCAGCAAAATCCATATTTAAATTTAGCTGTTTGACTCTAGAGCCCTGCCATGCGTCCATACATAATTTTTTTTAGCACATATGTTGTGTTGGCGTATTCGGGGGGGGAAATGGGGAACAAGATGTGGGGTGCATTTTGTCCTGTTACCCCTTGTGAAAGTGAATGGGTCAAAGTACTCACTACACACCTTGAAATATTCCTTAAGGTGTGTAGTTTCCGGAATGGGGTCACTTTTTGGGGGTTTCCACTGTAGGGCCACCTCAGGGTGTCTTCATTTGCGACATAGCTCCCAATTACCATTCCAGCTAAGTCCTAAATTTAGCTGTTTCACTCTTGAGCCCTGCCATGCGCCCAAACATCATTTTTTGAGCACATATGGGATTGTTGGAGTATTCGGGAGTAGGGATGAGCGAACTCGAACTGTATAGTTCGGGTTCGTACCGAATTTTGGGGTGTCCGTGACACGGACCCGAACCCGGACATTTTCGTAAAAGTCCGGGTTCGGTGTTCGTCGCTTTCTTGGCGCTTTCGTGACGCTTTCTTGGCGCTTTTTGAAAGGCTGCAAAGCAGCCAATCAACAAGCGTCATACTACTTGCCCCAAGAGGCCGTCACAGCCATGCCTACTATTGGCATGGCTGTGATTGGCCAGAACACCATGTGACCCAGCCTCTATTTAAGCTGGAGTCACATAGCGCCGCCCGTCACTCTGCTCTGATTAGCGTAGGGAGAGGTTGCGGATGCGACAGTAGGGCGAGATTAGGCAGATTAACTCCTCCAAAGGACTTGATTAATCGATCGATCTGCAGCTGTGCATCATTGAGCTGCTGAAATTCAATTGCTCACTGTTTTTAGGCTGCCCAGACCGTTTGTCAGTCACTTTTTTCTGGGGTGATCGGCGGCCATTTTGTGTCTTGTGCGGTGCTGCGACCAAGTGCATCCAAGCTGCGACCAAGTGCATTTAACCTTCAATGGTGTGGTTGTTTTTTGGCTAAAGCCTACATCAGGGTGAAGCTGTCACACCAAGTGCATTTAACCAGCAATAGTCTGTTTATTTTTTTGCCATATACTACATCAGGGGCAAGCTGCGCCTGTCACCAAGTGCATTTAACCCTCAATGGTGTGGTTGTTTTTTGGCTAAAGCCTACATCAGGGTGAAGCTGTCACACCAAGTGCATTTAACCAGCAATAGTCTGTTAATTTTTTGGCCATATACTAAATCAGGGGCAAGCTGCGCCCGTCACCAAGTGCATTTAACCCTCAGTAGTGTGGTTGGTCAAGCTGTCACACCAAGTGCATTTAACCAGCAATAGTCTGTTCATTTTTTGGCCATATACTACATCAGGGGCAAGCTGCGCCCGTCACCAAGTGCATTTAACCCTCAGTAGTGTGGTTGGTCAAGCTGTCACACCAAGTGCATTTAACCAGCAATAGTCTGTTCATTTTTTGGCCATATACTACATCAGGGGCAAGCTGCGCCCGTCACCAAGTGCATTTAACCCTCAGTAGTGTGGTTGGTCAAGCTGTCACACCAAGTGCATTTAACCAGCAATAGTGTGGTTATTTTTTGGCCATATCCCAGTCTAATTCTGTCACTAAATCCATACCGGTCACCCAGCGCCTAAATACTAGGCCTCAAATTTATATCCCGCTAAATCTGTCGTTACCGCTGTACTGTTGTGGCTGGGCAAGTTATTTAGTGTCCGTTAAAGCACATTTTTTGTTCAGGGTTGAAATACAATTCCCAATTTAGCAATTTCATAATTTAGTGGTTTCTGCTATATCAGAGCTATTTGAAATCTATCCCTAAAAGGGTATATAATATTCAAGGTGCACATAGGGTCATTCAGAATAACTTCACACACACGCTACTGTGCATTTCCAAGTCTAATTCTGTCACTAAATCCATACCGGTCACCCAGCGCCTAAATACTAGGCCTCAAATTTATATCCCGCTAAATCTGTCGTTACCGCTGTCCTGTTGTGGATGGGCAAGTTATTTAGTGTCCGTCAAAGCACATTTTTTGTTCTGGGTTGAAATACAATTCCCAATTTAGCAATTTCATAATTTAGTGGTTTCTGCTATATCAGAGCTATTTGAAATCTATCCCTAAAAGGGTATATAATATTCAAGGTGCACATAGGGTCATTCAGAATAACTTCACACACACGCTACTGTGCATTTCCAAGTCTAATTCTGTTAGTAAATCCATACCGGTCACCCAGCGCCTAAATACTAGGCCTCAAATTTATATCCCGCTAAATCTGTCGTTACCGCTGTCCTGTTGTGGATGGGCAAGTTTTTTAGTGTCCGTCAAAGCACATTTTTTGTTCTGGGTTGAAATACAATTCCCAATTTAGCAATTTCATAATTTAGTGGTTTCTGCTATATCAGAGCTATTTGAAATCTATCCCTAAAAGGGTATATAATATTCAAGGTGCACATAGGGTCATTCAGAATAACTTCACACACACGCTACTGTGCATTTCCAAGTCTAATTCTGTCACTAAATCCATACCGGTCACCCAGCGCCTAAATACTAGGCCTCAAATTTATATCCCGCTAAATCTGTCGTTACCGCTGTCCTGTTGTGGATGGGCAAGTTATTTAGTGTCCGTCAAAGCACATTTTTTGTTCTGGGTTGAAATACAATTCCCAATTTAGCAATTTCATAATTTAGTGGTTTCTGCTATATCAGAGCTATTTGAAATCTATCCCTAAAAGGGTATATAATATTCAAGGTGCACATAGGGTCATTCAGAATAACTTCACACACACGCTACTGTGCATTTCCAAGTCTAATTCTGTTAGTAAATCCATACCGGTCACCCAGCGCCTAAATACTAGGCCTCAAATTTATATCCCGCTAAATCTGTCGTTACCGCTGTCCTGTTGTGGATGGGCAAGTTTTTTAGTGTCCGTCAAAGCACATTTTTTGTTCTGGGTTGAAATACAATTCCCAATTTAGCAATTTCATAATTTAGTGGTTTCTGCTATATCAGAGCTATTTGAAATCTATCCCTAAAAGGGTATATAATATTCAAGGTGCACATAGGGTCATTCAGAATAACTTCACACACACGCTACTGTGCATTTCCAAGTCTAATTCTGTCACTAAATCCATACCGGTCACCCAGCGCCTAAATACTAGGCCTCAAATTTATATTCAGCTGAATTTGAATACAATACATTGGGCCAAATAATATTTTTGTTGTTGTGGTGAACCATAACAATGAGTAAAACATCTAGTAAGGGACGCGGACGTGGACATGGTCGTGGTGGTGTTAGTGGAGTGCTGGGAGAGGACGTGGCCGTTCTGCCACATCCACACGTCCTAGTGTACCAACTACCTCAGGTCCCAGTAGCCGCCAGAATTTACAGCGATATATGGTGGGGCCCAATGCCGTTCTAAGGATGGTAAGGCCTGAGCAGGTACAGGCATTAGTCAATTGGGTGGCCGACAGTGGATCCAGCAGGTTCACATTATCTCCCACCCAGTCTTCTGCAGAAAGCGCACAGATGGCGCCTGAAAACCAACCCCATCAGTCTGTCACATCACCCCCATGCATACCAGGGAAACTGTCTCAGCCTCAAGTTATGCAGCAGTCTCCTATGCTGTTTGAAGACTCTGCTGGCAGGGTTTCCCAAGGGCATCCACCTAGCCCTTCCCCAGCGGTGAAAGACATAGAATGCACTGACGCACAACCACTTATGTTTCCTGATGATGAGGACATGGGAATACCACCTCAGCATGTCTCTGATGATGACGAAACACAGGTGCCAACTGCTGCGTCTTTCTGCAGTGTGCAGACTGAACAGGAGGTCAGGGATCAAGACTGGGTGGAAGACGATGCAGGGGACGATGAGGTCCTAGACCCCACATGGAATGAAGGTCGTGCCACTGACTTTCACAGTTCGGAGGAAGAGGCAGTGGTGAGACCGAGCCAACAGCGTAGCAAAAGAGGGAGCAGTGGGCAAAAGCAGAACACCCGCCGCCAAGAGACTCCGCCTGCTACTGACCGCCGCCATCTGGGACCGAGCACCCCAAAGGCAGCTTCAAGGAGTTCCCTGGCATGGCACTTCTTCAAACAATGTGCTGACGACAAGACCCGAGTGGTTTGCACGCTGTGCCATCAGAGCCTGAAGCGAGGCATTAACGTTCTGAACCTGAGCACAACCTGCATGACCAGGCACCTGCATGCAAAGCATGAACTGCAGTGGAGTAAACACCTTAAAACCAAGGAAGTCACTCAGGCTCCCCCTGCTACCTCTTCTGCTGCTGCCGCCTCGGCCTCTTCTGCTGCTGCCGCCTCGGCCTCTTCCTCCGCCTCTGGAGGAACGTTGGCACCTGCCGCCCAGCAAACAGGGGATGTACCACCAACACCACCACCACCTCCGTCACCAAGCGTCTCAACCATGTCACACGCCAGCGTTCAGCTCTCCATCTCACAAACATTTGAGAGAAAGCGTAAATTCCCACCTAGCCACCCTCGATCCCTGGCCCTGAATGCCAGCATTTCTAAACTACTGGCCTATGAAATGCTGTCATTTAGGCTGGTGGACACAGACAGCTTCAAACAGCTCATGTCGCTTGCTGTCCCACAGTATGTTGTTCCCAGCCGGCACTACTTCTCCAAGAGAGCCGTGCCTTCCCTGCACAACCAAGTATCCGATAAAATCAAGTGTGCACTGCGCAACGCCATCTGTAGCAAGGTCCACCTAACCACAGATACGTGGACCAGTAAGCACGGCCAGGGACGCTATATCTCCCTAACTGCACACTGGGTAAATGTAGTGGCAGCTGGGCCCCAGGCGGAGAGCTGTTTGGCGCACGTCCTTCCGCCGCCAAGGATCGCAGGGCAACATTCTTTGCCTCCTGTTGCCACCTCCTCCTTCTCGGCTTCCTCCTCCTCTTCTTCCACCTGCTCATCCAGTCAGCCACACACCTTCACCACCAACTTCAGCACAGCCCGGGGTAAACGTCAGCAGGCCATTCTGAAACTCATATGTTTGGGGGACAGGCCCCACACCGCACAGGAGTTGTGGCGGGGTATTGAACAACAGACCGACGAGTGGTTGCTGCCGGTGAGCCTCAAGCCCGGCCTGGTGGTGTGTGATAATGGGCGAAATCTCGTTGCAGCTCTGGGACTAGCCAATTTGACGCACATCCCTTGCTTGGCGCATGTGCTGAATTTGGTGGTGCAGAAGTTCATTCACAACTACCCCGACATGTCAGAGCTGCTGCATAAAGTGCGGGCCGTCTGTTCGCGCTTCCGGCGTTCACATCCTGCTGCTGCTCGCCTGTCTGCGCTACAGCGTAACTTCGGCCTTCCCGCTCACCGCCTCATATGCGACGTGCCCACCAGGTGGAACTCCACCTTGCACATGCTGGACAGACTGTGCGAGCAGCAGCAGGCCATAGTGGAGTTTCAGCTGCAGCACGCATGGGTCAGTCGCACTACAGAACAGCACCAGTTCACCACCAATGACTGGGCCTCCATGCAAGACCTGTGTGCCCTGTTGCGCTGTTTCGAGTACTCCACCAACATGGCCAGTGGCGATGACGCCGTTATCAGCGTTACAATACCACTTCTATGTCTCCTTGAGAAAACACTTAGGGCGATGATGGAAGAGGAGGTGGCCCAGGAGGAGGAGGAGGAGGAGGAGGAGGAAGAGGGGTCATTTTTAGCACTTTCAGGCCAGTCTCTTCAAAGTGACTCAGAGGGAGGTTTTTGGCAACAGCAGAGGCCAGGTACAAATGTGGCCAGCCAGGGCCCACTACTGGAGGACGAGGAGGACGAGGATGAGGAGGAGGTGGAGGAGGATGAGGATGAAGCATGGTCACAGCGGGGTGGCACCCAACGCAGCTCGGTTCCATCACTGGTGCGTGGCTGGGGGGAAAGGCAGGACGATGACGATACGCCTCCCACAGAGGACAGCTTGTCCTTACCCCTGGGCAGCCTGGCACACATGAGCGACTACATGCTGCAGTGCCTGCGCAACGACAGCAGAGTTGCCCACATTTTAACGTGTGCGGACTACTGGGTTGCCACCCTGCTGGATCCACGCTACAAAGACAATGTGCCCACCTTACTTCCTGCACTGGAGCATGATAGGAAGATGCGCGAGTACAAGCGCACGTTGGTAGACGCGCTACTGAGAGCATTCCCAAATGTCACAGGGGAACAAGTGGAAGCCCAAGGCCAAGGCAGAGGAGGAGCAAGAGGTCGCCAAGGCAGCTGTGTCACGGCCAGCTCCTCTGAGGGCAGGGTTAGCATGGCAGAGATGTGGAAAACTTTTGTCAACACGCCACAGCTAACTGCACCACCACCTGATACGCAACGTGTTAGCAGGAGGCAACATTTCACTAACATGGTGGAACAGTACGTGTGCACACCCCTCCACGTACTGACTGATGGTTCGGCCCCATTCAACTTCTGGGTCTCTAAATTGTCCACGTGGCAGCTAGCCTTTTATGCCTTGGAGGTGCTGGCCTGCCCGGCGGCCAGCGTTTTGTCTGAACGTGTATTTAGCACGGCAGGGGGCATCATTACAGACAAATGCAGCCGCCTGTCTACAGCCAATGTGGACAAGCTGACGTTCATAAAAATGAACCAGGCATGGATCCCACAGGACCTGTCCGTCCCTTGTCCAGATTAGACATTAACTACCTCCCCTTAACCATATATTATTGGACTCCAGGGCACTTCCTCATTCAATCCTATTTTTATTTTCATTTTACCATTATATTGCGAGGCTACCCAAAGTTGAATGAACCTCTCCTCTGTCTGGGTGCCAGGGCCTAAATATATGCCAATGGACTGTTCCAATGTTGGGTGACGTGAAGCCTGATTTTCTGCTATGACATGCAGACTAATTCTCTGCTGACATGAAGCCAGATCCTCTGTTACGGGACCTCTCTCCTCTGCCTGGGTGCTGGGCCTAAATATCTGACAATGGACTGTTGCAGTGGTGGCTGACGTGAAGCCTGATTCTCTGCTATGACATGCAGACTAATTCTCTGCTGACATGAAGCCAGATTGTCTGTTACGGGACCTCTCTCCTCTGCCTGGGTGCTGGGCCTAAATTTATGAAAATGGACTCTTACAGTGGTGGGTGACGTGAAGCCTGATTCTCTGCTATGACATGAAGACTGATTCTCTGCTGACATGAAGCCAGATTGTCTGTTACGGGACCTCTCTCCTCTGCCTGGGTGCTGGGCCTAAATTTATGAAAATGGACTGTTGCAGTGGTGGGTGACGTGAAGCCTGATTCTCTGCTATGATATGAAGACTGATTCTCTGCTGACATGAAGCCAGATCCTCTGTTACGGGACCTCTCTCTCTGCCTGGGTGCTGGGCCTAAATATCTGACAATGGACTGTTGCATTGGTGGCTGACGTGAAGCCTGATTCTCTGCTATGACATGCAGACTAATTCTCTGCTGACATGAAGCCAGATCCTCTGTTACGGGACCTCTCTCCTCTGCCTGGGTGCTGGGCCTAAATTTATGAAAATGGACTGTTGCAGTGGTGGGTGACGTGAAGCCTGATTCTCTGCTATGATATGAATACTGATTCTCTGCTGACATGAAGCCAGATCCTCTGTTACGGGACCTCTCTCCTCTGCCTGGGTGCTGGGCCTAAATATCTGACAATGGACTGTTGCATTTGTGGCTGACGTGAAGCCTGATTCTCTGCTATGACATGCAGACTAATTTTCTGCTGACATGAAGCCAGATTGTCTGTTACGGGACCTCTCTCCTCTGCCTGGGTGCTGGGCCTAAATTTATGAAAATGGACTGTTGCAGTGGTGGGTGACGTGAAGCCTGATTCTCTGCTATGACATGAAGACTGATTCTCTGCTGACATGAAGCCAGATTGTCTGTTACGGGACCTCTCTCCTCTGCCTGGGTGCTGGGCCTAAATTTATGAAAATGGACTCTTACAGTGGTGGGTGACGTGAAGCTTGATTCTCTGCTATGACATGAAGACTGATTCTCTGCTGACATGAAGCCAGATTGTCTGTTACGGGACCTCTCTCCTCTGCCTGGGTGCTGGGCCTAAATTTATGAAAATGGACTGTTGCAGTCGTGGGTGACGTGAAGCCTGATTCTCTGCTATGATATGAAGACTGATTCTCTGCTGACATGAAGCCAGATCCTCTGTTACGGGACCTCTCTCCTCTGCCTGGGTGCTGGGCCTAAATATCTGACAATGGACTGTTGCATTGGTGGCTGACGTGAAGCCTGATTCTCTGCTATGACATGAAGACTGATTCTCTGCTGACATGAAGCCAGATTGTCTGTTACGGGACCTCTCTCCTCTGCCTGGGTGCTGGGCCTAAATTTATGAAAATGGACTCTTACAGTGGTGGGTGACGTGAAGCCTGATTCTCTGCTATGACATGAAAACTGATTCTCTGCTGACATGAAGCCAGATTGTCTGTTACGGGACCTCTCTCCTCTGCCTGGGTGCTGGGCCTAAATTTATGAAAATGGACTGTTGCAGTGGTGGGTGACGTGAAGCCTGATTCTCTGCTATGATATGAAGACTGATTCTCTGCTGACATGAAGCCAGATCCTCTGTTACGGGACCTCTCTCTTCTGCCTGGGTGCTGGGCCTAAATTTATGAAAATGGACTGTTGCAGTGGTGGGTGACGTGAAGCCTGATTCTCTGCTATGATATGAAGACTGATTCTCTGCTGACATGAAGCCAGATTCTCTGTTACGGGACCTCTCTCCTCTGCCTGGGTGCCGGGGCCTAAATATCTGAGAATGGACTGTTCCAGTGGTGGGTGACGGGAAGCCAGATTCTCTGCTATGGGACCTCTCTCCAATTGATTTTGGTTAATTTTTATTTATTTAATTTTTATTTTAATTCATTTCCCTATCCACATTTGTTTGCAGGGGATTTACCTACATGTTGCTGCCTTTTGCAGCCCTCTAGCCCTTTCCTGGGCTGTTTTACAGCCGTTTTAGTGCCGAAAAGTTCGGGTCCCCATTGACTTCAATGGGGTTTGGGTTCGGGACGAAGTTCGGATCGGGTTCGGATCCCGAACCCGAACATTTTCGGGAAGTTCGGCCGAACTTCTCGAACCCGAACATCCAGGTGTTCGCTCAACTCTATTCGGGAGGAAATGGGGAACAAAATGTGGGGTGCATTTTGTCCTGTTACGGCTTGTGACATAGCTCCCAATTACCATTCCAGCTAAATCCGCTCCCCAAAATCTATATGGTGCTCCTTCCACTCTGAAGGTTGCTGTGCGCCCATACATCAGTTTTTGAGCACATATGGGGTGTTTATGTAAACTCCAGATTCAGGGTAATAGATTTGTAGTGTCCCACTAGGTAGGGGTGGGCACTACACAAGGGTCAATTGGTTACTCCTACTCACAAGGAACAGAAATGTTATATTAAATTGTGCATTTAATGTATTTTCTAATGTGTTTTTATATGCAATGTTCCCCTGTATGATGCAATAGCAGGCCTAGTTGGGTGTAGGTAGACATCCCAGACACTAGAGGGAGATAGGGAGCCCCTAGTATAAATGTCCAGGCCTAGACAGGGAGAGTTAGTGCAGAGCCAGGAGTCTGAGAAGACAGAAGTTAGAGGGCCTCCTCCTGACATGCAGCTTGATAGCCCTGGCTGCTAGCTATGACCAGGAGGCTAGTGAGGAGACCTAGCCTGCCTGAAGCCAAGAGAGCCTTAGTTAGCTCTGAAGTCACCCCAGTAGCAGGACAGAACCTCCTGGGAGAAACCCACAGTCATTCACCAGACAAGTAAGGATATCACAGGCAAAGATAAGTAACCCTGATGGGCAGATGCATTAGAAAGTAAAGCAAGGATTTAATACCAGAGGAAGATATATATATTTACCAAGGATTTAAGCCACCATTTAGGCATCCGGGCCTTGGGATAAAAAGCCAGACAGGAGTTCTAGAAAGAACAGTGTACGCTATTTCTGAGGAAAGGTAAAACCTGATTCTGAGTGCATTGTGGATTTACCCTCTGAGTATCTTGCATAATCAATACCTGCCATCTTGTGGAATAAGCCTGCTTGTAAAGCTGTGATCTAAAAGACTGTGTTACCATCTGATGTATAAAGTTGGACTGTTAAGTAAAGCAACGTTTGGTTCACTATACCACCTGTGTACCTCACTTATTCCATCTATCAACCGATGTGCCACCGTCAAAGGCACTGGCGTCACAAACCTTAAAGGGACCTTGCCCCAGGCACTCAAAATACCCGTAACATCCAGGGCACCTCATCCACCATCAGGCCTGGTCCCTACATACAGAGTGTGCCCCAGAGGAAACGTGTCTACCTCTCCTTCACTGCCACATGCCTGCCCAGGGTTCTCCAATACAGTGAGCAACCCTCGATTGTCCATAACCGTGACCTCACTTCGCTATACCCTGCAGGTCTGGCGTGTTGCAGATTTTGAGCTTTGTTTTGCTTTTAACCCTTGATGTGTTGCGGAAAAAATAGATTAAAATGTAAAATCTGCTAAAAAAAAGTTAAATTGAGAAATTTCATTCCCATATTCATTTAATTCTCATTGGGCACCTAAAGGTTTAACAAAGTTTTTAAAATCAATTTTTAATAGTCTCTAAAATGGGGTGATTTATAGGTGGTTTCTAATATGTAAGCCCCAGAAAGTGACTTCATAACTGAACTGGTCATGAAAAAATTGGGGTTTGGAAATGTTCTTAAAAATTTTAAGATTTTCTTCTAAACTTCTAAGCCATCTAACGTCCCCAAAAAATAAAATGTCATTTTCAAAATGATCCAAACATGAAGTAGACATATGTGTAATGTAAAGTAATAACTATTTTGGAGGTATTACTATCTATTATATAAGTACAGAAATAGAAATGTGGAAATTTGCTAATTTTTTTAATTTTTTTAGATAAAGTTCGTATTTTTTTATAAATAAAATAACAATTTTTATAATCCATTTTACCACTGTCTTGAAGTTCAATATGTTCCGACAATCTCAGAATGGCCTGGATATGTAAAAGCGTTTTAAAGTTATTACCACATAAAGTGACACATGTCAGATTTACTAAAAATGGCCTGGTCCTTAAGATGAAAAATGGCAGGGTCCTGAAGGGGTTAAAGTAGATGAAGATAAACAAATCAAACAAATGAGTGAAAAATATTTTATTACTTGGTAATTTATTTATTGAGAAAAATAAAGCATTTTTGAAAACAAAAATTATGTTTTTGTGTCTTCATTTTCTGAAAGCTCCTTTTTTAAATTTATTTCAGTTTTACACAGTAACAGCAATTTTGAAAAAATAATCATGTTTTAGCATTTCCATTTTCTAGAAGCCATATTATTTTGGGTGGTTGTCTTATGTAGGGGCTCATTTTTGGCGGGATGAGATGATGGTTTGATTGGTACCATTTTACATAGTTACATAGTTAATGTGGTTGAAAAAATACATACTTCCATCAAGTTCAACCAAGGCATAGGTGGGGATGTGAATCCCAGAAGGAATTAAGACTCAGATTTCTACACGTTTTCATAAGCATTAATGTTTTTTACTTTTAAGAATTCGTCTCAACCCTTTTTGAAACTGTCCACTGTTACTGCTGTGACCACGTCCTAAGAAAGTCTATTCCACAGCTTCACAGTTCTTACAGTAAAGAAGCTTTGACGCTTCCGGAGACTGAACTTTTTCCTCTCCAGTGCACCCTTGTCTTTTGAGCGCATTTTACAAGGGAACAGTTTTTCACCGTATTTTTTGCATGGCCCATTGATATATTTGTATAGGTTAATCATGTCCCCTCTTAGTTGTCTCTTCTCAAGACTAAATAAATTCAATTATTTTAATCTTTCTTCATAACCAAGACCCTCCATGTCCCCCCTTATCATTTTAGTCGCTCTCCTCTGTACTTTTTCCAGCTGTAGTGTGTCCTTTCTATGTACTGGTGCCCAGAACTGAACTGCATATTCCAGATAAGGCCGCACCAACTCTTTGTAAAGTGGTAATATTATATCCCTCCCCTGCAAGTCCATGCCTCGTTTAATGCATGACAATATCCTGGCGGCCTTAGAAGCAGCTGATTGATATTGTATGCTGTTATTTAATCTACCATCTACAAGGACACCCAAATCCTTCTCTATAAGTGACTCTCCCAGTGTTACATCACCTAGGACATAGGAAGCACAGAGATTATTACTACCAAGATGCATAACTTTACATGTGTCCACATTGAACCTCATTTGCCAAGTTGATGCCCAATTGTAACACCCCAGAATTGTGTTACTATATGCCTCTACCCCGCTACTATCTTCTAAGAACCTTTATACTGTCATCAGATGTAATTTATATTATGTCCTCCACAAATGTGCACACAAAACCATGTTAACTGCAATTGTTCATGTAATTTGTCTGGTTACCGGTAGGTGCCAGCAACACATTGATAGGTACCCAGTTACAGTTTAGTGTATCTAAGCTGGAATGGATTATTCCAGCTTGGCTCCCCTTCTGTGGAGAGGTGGGCTGGTCCCACATCCTGCAGCATGGGTGGAGAAGGAAGTTAGAGTCAGTGTGCCAGCCACCCCTGTTGAGAAAGACAGATGATAGTGTCTAGGAGAACCCCTGCATAGGGAAGACAGCAAGGACCTAGTCTCGGCTGAGACTTGGCCATATTCCCAGTCTGAGCACCTTCAGCTCTGCTGGATGAGAAAAGCAGAAAACTACAGACAAACTCCAGAGTTCCAGGAAGAAAGCATCCCCTGAGAATCAATCTGTGAGAAAAGTCCAGTGCCTAGGAGAAGCCAATTCTTCCTTAGCTAGTCTGTCCCCACACAGCAGACGGTACCAGATAAGTGCAGAAGCTAACCCTGCCACAATTACAAAGCTACCAAGCAGACGTTTTATCCTGCAAGCTCCACATTTAAAGCAGAAGTATTTATTCCTGTCAATGATTGCCAAAACCTGCTGGGACCAAGAGACTAAAGCTGTATACCGCTTGGATGAAAGTTGTTTCAAGTAAAGAAACGTTTGAACTTCATCTAAAGGTCTGGACATCATTTCTTCTGCAAAGTTCCTCTATTACTCCTCCTATCACTACACTCAAATGTATTGCAAGTGAGCCAGGATCCAGGAGTCCAGCCGTACCCAGGTAGGAGACACAGTAGGAGACACAGGTAGGAGACCGCATCTTTTGCGGCTCCACTTAAGTGAATGGGTCCGTATCCGATTTGCGGACCGCAAAACACACAACGGTCGTATGCATGTAGACTTAGTCTGACAACTTCTGTCCTTGAGCTTTCACAGAATACCACCCTATTAAAACGTAGCCTTTAATCAATATATAGTTAAAAGTAACCCAAAAGTGAGGACACGCACAAAAATATATATTAAACAAAATTAGTAAAAGATATTGTCTTCTCCACATAGGCAGGAGAGGCTGTTTTGTAGGTACAGGTGTGGGAACTTTCCCTGATACTAACCCTATACTCTAGGCCCTGCCTACAAAATGGAACAGCCGCCCCGATAGGGGTGATCCAGTATTCCGGAGAGTGTATCTGCATTACGTATCTGAGACACCATGTGATTGCTATCTACCCTGCCATCTGACCTAACCTCTGAACTCCTGGGTGTATCTACCCGAGTCTGGCTACAATACAGGGACACGCAAGTATTTTGGATGTACTGCCCACAGGGACAACAAATATCACATTAACAACATCATGCATTTTTTGCTGTGGGGCTGTTCACCCTATATTGAGTATACATGGGTGGGCCATTGGGCCTGATTGATTACATATCACAGTATGTGGTAATATACTCTGTATCAATATTGATATGTATCAATGCTGAGGGGGTTCATCTTTAGTTATCTCTTTGAGGGGGGCCATCTGGCTTTTTTGTTATATACAATATCACTTCAATTTCACTGTATTGTCCATCAATTCCTGCACCTAACTACTAAATATTGCTGGTGCAGCGATATGTTTAAACCATTTGGTCGGTCTTTTACTATTTTGACTACATCTATACTATTGTAACTTTGGATTTGTGTCCCCTGATGAGCCCAGAGATTGTGTTGGGCGAAAGGTGTTGGGACTAAGGGACCTACTGACTAAGGACCATTCATCCTATTGTTTTTCTCAATAGAAAGTAGGTGTCTTATTGTGCGAAGATTATCTGAATCCGACGATTCTGTATTTAACAGTACTACATTTGTTTGTTTATATCTGAGATTTTTTATTTTCAGTATTTAGGGCAGGTCAGCTATTTAGACCCACTTTAGGCCACCTAACCAGGTGTTGGCTGCTAATACATCCCCTCTTTCAGGGCCATCCAAGGGCGTATAGGAGGTTCCTGAATACGCAATCGCCCCTATCGAGTTGGCTGTAAAGTTTTGTAGGCAGGGCCTAGAGTATAGGGTTAGTATCAGGGACAGTTCCTCCATCTTATAACCCACACCTGTACCTACAAAACAGTGTCTCCTGCCTATGTGGAGAAGACAATATCTTTTACAAATTTTGTTTAATATATATTTTTGTGTATGTCCTCACTTTTGGGTTACTTTTAAATATATATTGATTAAAGGCTGTTTTAATAGGGTGGTAATCTGTAAATCTTTTACTGATATATACTGTATACCTAATATATACCTAATACTTTTAAACCCACTGACGGGTGATTATCTGAACTGTGATTTAAGTTCTGTCCTTGATAAACCCATGCTGGTTATCACTTATAATATTATTTATAGTCACATACTCCTGAATATAGTCCCTTAAGAGTCCTTCAAACATTTTTCCCACAACAGAAGTTGAACTAACTGGTCTATAATTCTCTGTGGAGGACCTTGATCTTTTTTTGAATATGGGCACCACGTTTGCCTTGCGCCAATCACTTGGCACTGTGCTAGTACCAAGAGAATTAAAAAAAATATATATAAACAGGGGCACAGCAATGACTGAACTGAGCTCTTTAAGCACTCTTGGGTGTAATCCATCTGGACCCGGAGCCTTGTTCGCTTTTACCCTATTTAACTTCTCTTGGACCATATCTACAGTTAGCCAATTGAGATTTTTGGGGTACATACAGTGGATATAAAAAGTCTACACACCCCTGTTAAAATTTCTATGCTGTAAAAAAATGAGACAAAGAAATCATTTCAGAACTTTTTCCACCTTTAATGTGACCTATAAACTGTACCACTCAATTGAAAAACAAACTGAAAACTTTTAGGTGGAGAGAAGAAAACAAAAAATAGATAAAACTAAAACAACATGGTTGCATAAGTGTGCACATCCTCTTATAACTGGGGATGTAGCTGTGTTCAGAATTAAGCAATCACATTCAAAATCATGTTAAATAGGAGTCAGCATACACCTGCCATCATTTAAAGTGCCTCTGATTAACCCCAAATAAAGTTCAGCTACTCTAGTTGGTCTTTCCTGAAATTCCCCACAGAGAAAGCCATGGTCCACAGAGATCTTCCAAAGCATCAGAGGAATCTCATTGTTAAAAGGTATCAGTCAGGAGAAGGGTACAAAAGAATTTCCAAGGCATTAGATATACCATGGAACACAGTGAAGACAGTCATCGTCAAGTGGAGAAAATATGGCACAACAGTGACATTACCAAGAACTGGACCCCCCTCTGAAATTTAAGAAAAGACGAGAAGAAAACTGGCCTGGGAGGCTACCAAGAGGCCTACAGCAACATTAAAGGTGCTGCAGGAATATCTGGCAAGTACTGGCTATGTGGTACATGTGACAACAATCTCACATATTCTTCATATGTCTCGGCTATGGGGTAGAGTGGCAAGACGAAAGCCTTTTCTTACAAAGAAAAACATCCAAGCCAGGCTACATTTTGCAGAAACACACCTGAAGTCTCCCAAAAGCATGTGGAAAAAGGTGTTATGGTCTGATGAAACCAAGGTTGAACTTTTTGGCCATAATTCCAAAAGATATGTTTGGCGCAAAAACAACACTGCACATCACCAAAAGAACACCATACCCACAGTGAAGCATGATGGTGGCAGCATCATGCTTTGGGGCTGTTTTTCTTCAGCTGGAACTGGGGCCTTAGTTAAGCGCGAAGGAATTATGAACAGTTCCAAATACCAGTCAATATTGGCACAAAACCTTCTGCTAGAAAGCTGAACATGAAGAGGAACTTCATCTTTCAGCATGACAACAACCCAAAAGCATACATCCAATTCAACAAATGAATGGCTTCACCAGAAGAAGATTAAAGTTTTGGAATGGCCCAGCCAGAGCCCAGACCTGAATCCGATGATTGAAAATCTGTGGGGGATCTGAAGGGCTGTGCACAGGAGATGCCCTCGCAATCTGACAGATTTGGAGTGTTTTTGCAAAGAAGAATGGGCAAATCTTGCCAAGTCAAAATGTGCCATTCTCATACCCAAAAAGACTGAGTGCTGTAATAAAATCAAAAGATGCTTCAACAAAGTATTAGTTTAAGGGTGTGCACACTTATGCAACCATATTATTTTATTTTTATATTTTTCTTCCCTCTGCCTAAAAGATTTAAGTTTTTTTTATTTTTTATTGAGTTGTACAGTTTATAGGTCACATTAAAGGTCGAAAAAGTTCTGAAATGATTTATCTTTGTCTCTTTTTTTATATAACAGAAACCTGACATTTTAACAGTGGTGTGTAAACTTTTTATATCCACTGTATGTCTTTTTGATAGATTGGTATTACAATTTTTGCGATCTAAGGTGACAAAAATGGCATTGTAACGGTCGCGTACACACACACACACACACAGGGGGGAGGATAGTGACCACTGCGCTCCACCCTCCCCCCTGGCCCTGCCTACTTGCCTCGCAAGTCCTAATGACAGGGGACAACTGGACGGCAATCCCTAGCTTGGAATAAGTGCTGGGAGGACAGACCAGACAAACAACAGAGAGTGAACAGACCGAGTCAATACCAGGAGAGCGACGAAGTACAAATGGAGCAAGCAAAGAGTAGTCAGGAGAAGCCGAGGTCATAAATACCAGGAGCATTGTGAAGTACCAAAGGAGTCAGCAGAGGATCGCCAGGAGATAGCCGGGGTCTGAATACCAGGAGAGCAGCGCAGTACAGAAAGAGCAGGCAGAGGATCGTCAGAAGATACACAGAGGGTAAGTATGCCAGGTATGCAAAATCACAGCAGAACCTAAATAACAGGCAACCTTTGGCCAGCAGGCTGCCTGTTTAAATACTGAGTAGAAGGAGTCATGTGCGTGGCCAGCGTCACATGACTCGCCCTGCTGTTCATGGCTGAGCACTGAGTGCCCAGCTCATTGCTCAGGGTTCATCAGGTTGCTTGGGGAACCAATGATGCCGGCCGCGCTGAGGAGATGTGCGTGGCCGGGTCTGTTCCATCCCCCATCACCAAGGAAACGAGGATGCTGCATGCGTCCTCGCTCCTGTACAGAGGCAGGGCACCGTCTGTATTTTTGGCACCGTTTTTATGTATTTTTTTTACAGCGTTGACCGTAGTGGTAGATCATGTGATATTTTTATAGAGCAGGTCATTACGGATGAGGCAATAAATAACATGTCTACTTTTTTTAAATTTATTTCAGTAAAAGGATTTGGAAAAAATTTAATTATGTTTTAGTGTCTCCATTTTCTGAAAGCCATATTGTTTTTTATTTTTGGGCGATTGTCTTATGTAGGGGCTAATTTTTTATGGTAAGAGATGATGGTTTGATTGGTACTATTTTGGGGTACATATGTCTTTTTGAACGCTTAGAATTATACTTGTTATGATGTAAGGTGATAAAAAATAGCTTTTTGCACAGTTTAATTTTTTTTTGCGGCATTCAACTGAAGTGGTAGATTATGTGACATTTTTAAAGAAGCGGTCATTATGGACGTGACGATACCTAACATGTCTGTTTTTTTATTTTATTTTTTATATGCACGATGGAGACGTTTTTTTTTCTTTACTTAAAACTCTTACATCTTACACAGTAAAACACAGACAGTTGCCTAGGAGACCCAGCCTGGGGGCTGGATCTCCTATGTTTCCATAGCTGGCAGGCTCTGACGCTTTGGGCCTGATGGAGTCACAGGAAGTCCCCTCCCTCTGTCACATGACTCGCCCTGCTGTTCATGGCTGAGCACTGAGTGCCCAGCTCAGTCATGTGCCGTGGTCGGTGCTGACTGTGGCATGTGAATGGTTAATTCACTAGCATCAACGGATACAGCAATGTTGGCGGAGGCAGCAGGAGCTGTGCCCGCCCAATCACATCATGTACATGAGGATGCGTCAAGAGACTGTATTCCCTCACGTACATACATGTACATGACAATGCGTGAAGCGGTTAGTGGGATAACAATCAGGTGTGAGCGACCTTTTTTTTTTTTAACTCCTTTCTTACGAATTGTTATATATTTTTTTGTTTATTGTTTTTTTACTCCATACCTTCCTGGAACCACAACTTTTTTTTATTTTTCCATTCACATAAACATAAGGCTTGTTTTTTTGAGGAATAGGAAAACTTAAACTAGTATATTGATACTAGCATCACACAATAAAATGCATGGAATGCAACTGCTATATTAATTCAGTAATTACAGTACAACCGTGCTACATTAGTGTAGTTATTACAGTACAATGTGTTCACAAAAAATGAGTTAACTGAAACTTGTATATTAAAGGGGTTGTCTCATCTTGCCGTTACTAAGTTGAGATAAGACACAGTCCCAACTAGAGATAGCCATGCGGTTAACCCCGGCTGTCGTTTAGCGGCAAACTTTGCTTGTTCGCAATTCGCCAAACATATGGCTATGTTTGCATGCACCATATTCTTTTGCATTGCACCGAACTTTGACCCATGACACATCCATCAGGTGGGATAGGATAGCCAATTAAAAAGTTTCAGCACATGCGCACACCCCCACCCTATAACAGAACCCGATCTGGCAGCCATTTTACATTCTGAGTTTTGCCAGTGTAGGGAGAGGTTGCCTTGTGGAGCAGGGACAGGCTGTTAGGGACACTAAACGCTAGCTAATAGGGCCACAAAAGTCCTTTCAAGAACTAGTATAGGTGTGCAATTTATAGGTTTGATATACTGAGGGGTGTTGTAACGGTCACGTACACACACACACAGGGGGGAGGATAGTGACCACTGTGCTTCACCCTGACCCCTGGCCCTGCCTACTTGCCTCACGAGTCCTGATGACAGGGGACAACTGGATGGCAGTCCCTAACTTAGGATACCTGCGGGAAGGACAGACAAGACAAATAACGGATAGTGAACGGACCGGGTCAAAACCAAGAGGACAACGCAGTACAGAGGGATAAGCAAAGAATGGTCAGGAGAAGCCGGGGTCATAAATACCAAGAGATTCGAGAAGTACCAAAGGAGTCCGCAAAGAATAGTCAGGTAAAAGCCGAAGTCAAAATACAGCCGAGGGATGCACAGTACAGAAGGAGCAGGCAAAGGATTGTCAGGGAACAGGATCAGGTAAGTACACAGGTATCCAACAAATGCCAGGAACCTAAATGAACAGGCAACCTGTGGCCAGCAGGCTGCCTGTATTTATAGTGGGGAGTGAGGGTCATGTGACGTGGCCAGCGTCACATGACCGACAGCACCGAGTGATCAGCTCGACCCTCAAGGCAGACCTAGGAGCAGGGAGCCTCCCAGCTAGCAAAGCCGCCCTATGAACGAGGTCAAACACAGATCCTCGCTCCCGAAGCTAAGCAGCAGGTCTGTAGCTGATGGGAGACCGAGTGCGCCTTCGGCACCCCGTTACAGGTGTAATATATTATGTAATACTTTCGAACATAGAAAGTATATTTATAGTGCATTTGTAATGTGCTGCAGTTGTGAGCAGTTCTGCTGCGATACCGAGGGACAAGCGCTATTGGAATAACTAATTGCAACTGGTGTGATATACCTGTTGCCCCCCCAAAAAATTATTGAGGGGAGTGATATAGCAATAATATACTTTCTAACATAGAAAGTATTTTATAGTGCATTTCTATTGTGCAGCAGTTGTGTGCGGTTCTGCTGCGATACCGCAGGTATATAGAGGGACAAGCGTTATTGGAACAACTATTTGCAACGGGTGTGATATACCTGCTGCCCCAAAAAAACTGATTGAGGGGTTTGATATACCTGCTTCCACAAAATACTGATTGAGGGGTGCAATATAACTGCTTCTACAAAAATACTGATTAAGGGGTTCTATATACCTGCTTCCACAAAATGCTAATTGAGGAGTGGGATATACCTGCTTTCACAAAATACTGATTAGGGGTTCTATATACCTGCTTCCAGAAAATACTGATTGAGGGGTGCGATATACCTTATTCCACAAAATATTTATTGAGGGGTTTGATATACCTGCTTCCACAAAATACTGATTCAGAGGTGCGATATACCTGCTTCCAGCAAATATTGATTTAGGTGTTCTATAAAGCTGTTTCCACAAAATACTGATTGAGGGGTCGGATATGCCTGCTCATACAAAATACCGATTGAGGGGTTCTATATACCTGCTTCCACAAAATACTGATTGAGGGGTGCTATATACCTGCTTCCACAAAATATTTATTGAGGGGTTTAATATACCTGCTTCCACAAAATACTGATTCAGAGGTGCAAAGATAGAAAGTATATTATAGTGCAGTTCTTTTGTGCAGCAGTTGTGGCGGTTCTGCTGTGATACCACAGGTATTTAGAGGGACAAGCGTTATTGGAACAACTATTTGCAATGGGTGTGATATACCTGTTGCCTCAAAAAAACTGATTAAGGGGTGCAATATACCTCCTTCCACAAAATACTGATTGAGGGGTGTGATATACCTGCTTCCACCAAATAATAATTCAGGGGTTCTATATACCTGTTTCCACAAAATACTGATTGAGGGATGCAATATACCTGCTTCTACAAAATACTGATTAAGGGGTTCTATATACCTGCTTCCACAAAATACAGATTAGGGGTGCAATATACCTGCTTCCACCAAATATGGATTGAGGCCTGCGATACACCGGCTTCCACAAAATACTGATTTAGGGGTGCGATATACCTGCTTCCACCAAATATTGATTCAGGGGTTCTATATACCGGTCTCCACAAAATGCTGATTGAGGGGTAGGATATACCTGCTTTTGCAAAATACAGATTAAAGGGTTCTATATACCTGCTTCCTCAAAATACTGATTGAGGGGTGCTATATACCTGGTTCTACAAAATATTTATTGAGGGGTTTGATATACCTGCTTCCCAAAAATACTGATTCAGAGGTGTGATATACCTGCTTCCACCAAAAATTTATTTAGGTGTTCTATATATCTGTTTTCACAAAATACTGATTGAGGTGAGGGATACACCTGCTTCTACAAAATACTGATTAAGGGGTTCTATATACCTGCTTCAACAAAATACTGATTGAGGGGTGCGATATACCTGCTTCCACAAAATACTGATTACGGTGTTTGATATACCTGCTTCCACAAAATACAGATTGAGGGGTGCGATATACCTGCTTCCATCAAATATTGATTCAGGTGTTTTATATACCTGTTTCCACAAAATACTGATTGAGGGGTGCGATATACCTGCTTCCACAAAATACTGATTAAGGCGTTTGATATAACTGCTTCCACAAAAAACTGATTGAGGAATGTGATATACCTGCTTCTACAAAATACTGATTATGGGGTTCTATATACCTGCTTCCACAAAATACTGATTAAGGGGTGTGATATATAAGCTTCCACCAAATACTGATTGAGGCCTGCTATATACCTGCTTCAACAAATACTGTTCTTTTATAGGGACTTTGGCACAGGGTCATTTTGAAAATGACAGGCAAAGGAAGAGACAGGCTGTTCCACAGGGGTCGGGCAGGTGCACCAGGCCAGAGCCTAAGTGGGAAGTTGGAGAAGGTGTGTTCGATTACGTCAAAGGACACACCAGAGTTGGTTGAGTGGCTCACTCAGCCTTCTGCTTCTGCACGCTCCTCATCATCTGTATCTGCACCGTCTTCACTCTCTGCTGTATGCACCCCCAAAGACACCACCACCACCCCTATAGCCCCTCCACCCGAGTCAGAGGAATTATTTTCCCATCCATTCCCAGACCTTACCAATGCGCAGCATCGGATGAGGAAGAGGAGTTAGCAACGGCCGCCACCTAGCGGTCTGACGATCAGCCCCTGGAGGGTGGTCCTCGCTGTTGCTGCCTACTCCAAGATCTCGGATGTCAGTGGAGGTGAAGGTGACGATGATGACATGTCGATGGATGTCACGTGGGTGCCCACAAAAGAGGAAGAGGAGGGGAGTTCAGGGGGAGAGACAGAGCAGCAGATAGGAAGGAGAAGGAGAAGTAGGCAGAACTCACAGTGCACAGGAGGCAAAAAGCAGACTTCAAATGTATCTGGAGCGAGCCAATAGTGTTGCCATCTGCGAGCCTGTGCTGTCAATGCATAAGTCGCGGTAAGCCCAACACTCACCTAGGCACGACCGCCTTAAGAAGGCACCTGGCCTCCCATCTCCGAGCCCAGTGGGAGCAACACCGTCAGAACCCAGAAAGCCACACTCCTGACACTCCATGTCCTGCCTCTTCTCCTTTCTCCTCCTATTTGTCCTCCACTCCACCTTCCACTGTGCCATCGTCACATTCATTTGGCAGAAGGCAGGCTTCTGTGGCTCAAATATTCCAGCCTAAAAAATTCATGATGCCGAATTACCCTGGCTTTTCAGAACTGCTGACCCGCCAACTACTTCCATATAAACTGGTGGACTCAGAGGCCTTTAGAAATTTTGGGGCCATTGGCACACTGCAATGGAAGGTCCCCGGAAGGAAATATTTCTCCCAGAAGGGCAACCCAGAGCTATATGGCCACGTTCAGCGTCAAGTGAATGTATCTCTGTGTCGGTGCCAAGATACATCCGACCACAGAAACGTGGTCTAGCAAACACGGCAGGGAAGGTGTCACGACCACCCCCGTTTAAATCAGACTTCCGACCACCAGGACGCCCCAGCGTGGAGAAAAGCCCAACCGCGGGTGGACCGTGACAGGGGGGAGATTCAGAATTACCCAAACAGTCAATCCTGGACCCCCCTTATTTTCTGCTGCCACCACGTTCGTCAGTGAACGACTCTATAATTGTAGGTATAGGGGTTCAGACCACTAACAGATCAGCCCCACTATCACACTACAAGCTAACCACAATTGAATCATAAAACTGTTATGTCTCGAATATCAGTCGACTATAAGACAGGTAGGTCTCTTCAGGGCGTACGAGTACTTTGTTGCAGTGGGGCTTAGAGCAATAAGAGAGAGACAATTTAAAAGATATGAAAATATCTTTTACTTTAAGTAACACAGAAGTGAAACAAACAATGCGTACAAAAACTTACAGAAAAAGATTACAATAGCGAGCTGGGAAGCATGTGGAAAATAAACAGGGATAAAAAGAGAAATACTATCTTGGATTTCGCCTATGCAAAATCCAGGCACAAACTTACATTCCAACGGACAGCCTATCGGCGATGTGACCACAGGGCAAGAAGCTCTCCTCTTCCATTGCGCACAGACTTTTATGCCCCATTCTGTGGGAGGGTAAGGGGGGTTGGCCCAGCCAATCGCTGGCCAAGGGCTGCACGGTGGGTGTTCCTGAAGGAGGGTTAGGGAGGGCTTGTTTGCCCCTCCCTGCTGCTGGCCAGGCCAGTTTTCCCTAATTTTACAAAAATGGCCCATAACTTTGTCGGCGTAATAAATATGAAAACCCGGGCACTGGTGCTGGGTCCCCCATGAATTTATGGACGATTCTATGGGTGACACCCCACCTCTCTCCCTTCCAGGTGACTAGTAACCCATTTCCCAGTCTGGGAAGACCCCAGAGCTGTCATGTTTGGACTCTCCTGGTTCCTCTGGGTGAGAGGTGCATTTTGAGGGTACCTACATTTTTGGGTCATAATTCCATATAGCCCCAATATGCTTTTTGGGGTTCTCAGAGAACGGTTCACATGTCTCTCCTATGCGCTCCTCCCTCCCAGCTATCTCTGCTTCTGATGTGTAAATTGAGCAGGCTGCAAGGAAGGGCCAACTAGCATGTGTTTAATTTTCATGGTTCCAAGGTGGGCAGGAGACGTATGGGCTGGGGTTTGTTATTAGAAGTTGTCCGAGGTGTGACGTGATCTCAGCAGGGGGTGATTAGAGTCTGTGGTCTCCAAAGGGCTACAGGAACGACCATATATGGACGTCCTGTTTCCTGATTAAATGTGGTTAATTTTTCTAAACTGAGAGTCATTTTTTTAATAAGATCCGGACGGGGACATGACATCGCGTCACAGAAGGTATATAACTTTTACTGCCTACTGGGTGAACCTTCTGACGGCCGTCAAGCATGTAACCTGTGGCACCCGTGTGGCTTTGGTGTTACAGCCAAGGATTGGATGCAGGCCTACCTCTTCTTCTCCTCCTCATATTCTATCCTCTGTCTCCTCCTCGGCTGACTCCTCCTTTTCCACTGCCACAGCCTCTTCTGCTGCACCCCCCAAGCTCCCCAGAACCTATTCGACATTCCAGTTGAGACATTGCCATGTTGTGCTGCGACTGTTGCGCCTGGAAGCCAAGAACCACACCGGTCCTGCACTGCTTTCAGCTCTGCAGTCACAGGCCGACTAGTGGCTATCCCAGCTCAATTTGACAGTTGGTGAACGGTGCTAATCTGCTGAGCGCGCTGAAACAGGGCAAAATGACACATGTGCCGTGCATGGCACACGTCCTGAACTTAATCGTGCAGCGATTCGTTGCCAAATACCCAGGGGTCCAGGACGTCTTGCGGCAGGCCAGGGAAATCTCTGGCCAGTTTAGAAGATCTTACACGGCCATGGCTCGCCTTGCTGACGTTCAGCGGCAACACCATCTGCCTGTCAGACGTCTGATTTGTGACAGCCCGATGCGCTGGAACTCCACCTTGTATATGCTTGATACGCTGCTCCAGCAGCAACGTACCATTAACGACTACCTGTACGAACTCTGCAGCAGGACAGGTTCTGGGGAGCTTGGTTTCTTTTCATCGCGCCAGTGACTGCTTATGCGTGACTCATGCAGACTTCTGTGGCCATTTGATGAGAGCACCAAACTTTTCAGTCGCAGCCAGGGCACCATCAGTGACATCGTACCTTACGCCTTCTTTCTGGAGCGTGCGTTGCGTTTTGGGGCAAATTACTATATGGGGCAGTGTGGGGGAAACTACTGTGTGGGGGAAACTACTGTGTGGGTCAGTGTGGGGGAAATTACTGTGTGGGGACAGTGTGGGGAAAACTACTGTGTGGGGTTAATTACTGTGTGTGGGAAACTATTGATGCTTTGGTTGATCGCATGCAGGGATTGTCTTTGGAGGTAGCTGACCTCCGCAATTCAGTTGCACGGTGTCAGAGTACTTTGGCGTCTGGCCCCGCCGGAGGAAATCAGGTCTGCCTGGAACCTAAGGTCGCTCTCCCTGATAGGTTTTCCGGGGGAAAGTGATAACTTTGTTCGGTTCAGAGAGTCCTGTAAATTGTATTTTCATCTGCGTCCGATTTTATCTGGGGACGAAAACCAAAGAGTAGGGATTATTATTTCCCTGCTAAAAGGTGACGCTTAGTCTCTGGCTTTTTTTTCTGCCGACTGGTTCACAGTTCCTCCGGTCGGTGGATGAATTTTTCGGAGCCCTGGGCCTGATTTATGATGACCCAGATCGGGTCTCTATGGTTGAATCTAAGTTGCGCAGCTTGTGCCAGGGAGAACGTACTGCTGAGTCGTATTGTGCTGAATTTAGAAGAGGGGCGACTGACTCGGAGTGGAATGATCCTGCACTCCGTAGTCAGTTCTGTCAGGGGCTATCTGAGAGATTAAAAGATGCCCTTGCATTTCATGAAAAACCTGATTCTTTGGAGGCGGCCATGACTTTGGCCGTATGGATTGATAGACATCATAGGGAGAGGTGCAAGCTTCCCCTCAGGCAGGGGGTGCTGTCTGGTGGGGAATCAGTCCCTCCTGTCCCTCAGGGTACTATGACACTTGAATTAGGGGCTGGAGAGGAGCCTATGCAATTGGGTCAGTTTACTTCTTGCTCTGGTAATAGGAATTTTAGGAAGCTGAATAGACTGTGTTACTTCTGTGGTAAAGAACGTAATTTTGTTAATGTGTGCCCTTTTATTTAACCTCGAAATGGTAATGAAAAACAAATTGGGGATTCCTTCAAAAGAAAAAAAAGCTCCCTTACTCTTGGTAGTGTGAATGGGGAGTCAGAGCAGGCATTTTCGTATCCTACCTGCAGTACCCGATTCCTCCTTATTGCCATGGTGGCGCTAGACTCTGGAAATTTTGAGTTAAAGGTATTTGTTGACAGTGGCACTGGGGTTAATCGTATTGATTTTCAATTTCTTCTGAGTCATGCTTTTAAAACTAGCGCATTACGCAAAAAGATACCAGTGTTTGCTATAGATTCCGCCCCCCTCTCGCAAAAATGTCTAACTCATATTGTTCAGGATATTCATTTGAGGGTGGGTGATTCTCATGTTGAGTTAATTTCTTGTTTTGTTATGAAAGGTCTGCCTGCTCCGATGGTTTACCATTGACTGGCAAACAAGACAAATCAGTAATTGGAGTGAATTTTGTATAAACAACTTAGTGCCTCTATTTCCGTGGTGCCCACTAAGGTGTTGCCTCAGTTTCTTTCTGATTTTTCGGACGTATTCTCGGATTGTGGAGCTCAGGGAGTTTCCTCCTCACCGAGAGTATGATTGTCCGGTCAATCTTATCCCCGGAGCAAAATTGCCAAAATCTCGGTTATATAACCTTTCTCAACCCTAAAGTGTAGCTATGCGGTAGTATATTGCCGAGAGTTTGGCAAAGGGACATATTAGACCATCTAAGTTTCCTATGGCCGCTGGCTTCTTTTTCATAAAGAAGGACGGATCCCTTAGACCATGCCTAGATTTCCGGGAACTGAATCTCATTACTGTCCATGATCCTTATCCCCTTCCCTTGATTCCGGATCAATTTGATCAGATTGTTGGTGCCAAGGTGTTTTCGAAGTTGGATTTAAGAGAATCTTATAATCTGATCAGAATCCGTGAAGGAGATGAATGGAAAACGGCATTCAATACCCCCAAAGGTCACTTCGAGAACCTAGTCATGCCCTTTGGTTTAACTAATGCTCCAGCAGTCTTTCAACGCTTTATCAATGACATTTTTCATCATTTGGTGGGGAGGTTCCTTGTTATTTACCTCGATGACATACTAATTTACTCACCCGATATGAAGACTCATCAGGATCATTTGAGACAAGTGTTATTGGGTGGTGGTTTCCGCTCTTTACCCTGAGCTGGAGACGGAAGTGTTGGGGGCTCAAGAGGAGGCACCTGATTCTTGTCCTCCAGGCAAGTTGTTTGTTCCTTCTGAACTGAGATACAAGGTGTTCAAGGAACATCAAGATACTGTCCTTGCGGGACATCCTGGAAGTAGACCCACTGTAGATCTTATTTCCCGGAGATTCTGGTGGCCAGGGTTGCGTAAAAGTGTTGAGGGTTATGTAGCAGATTGTGAGACCTGTGCACGTGCGAAGGTGGCTCACACTTGGCCATCAGGATATCTTCTTCCTTTGTCCATCCTATCTCGTCCTTGGATGCATTTGTCCATGGACTTCATTACTAATTTGCCGAGTTCCTGTTGGAAAACTGTGATTTTGGTGGTAGTGGACCGCTTCAGCAAGATGGCTCACTTTGTACCATTATCAGGTTTGCCCAATGCGAAAACTCTCGCTCAGGTTTTTATTGATAACATTGTAAAATTACATGGCATTCCCTCTGATGTGGTGTCTGATAGGGGAACGCAATTTGTTTCCAGGTTTTGGAGGGCGTTTGTTCTTGTCTGGGTATTCAGTTGTCTTTCTCTTCGGCTTTTCATCCTCAGTCGAATGGTCAAACTGAGAGCACTAACAAAAACCTTGAGACCTATTTGAGGTATTTTGTCACTGAGAATCAGGATGAGTGGTCCTCATTCTAATCTTTAGCTGAGTTTGCCTTGAATAACAGTAGACAGGAGTCAACTGATAAGTCACCATTTTTTGGCGCATATGGTTTTCACCCTCAGTTTGGTCGTTTTTCTGGGACCGAATCTTCTGGGATACCAGAAGAGAAGAGATTCTCTTCCTCTTTGTCATCTATCTGGTGGAAGATTCAAGTTAATTTGAAAAAGATGGGTGAAAGATATAAACAGATGGCTGACAAGAGACGTATGACTGGTCCGGACCTGTGTGTGGGTGATTTGGTGTGGTTGTCCACTAAAAACATTAAGCCTAAGGTACCCTCTTGGAAATTGGGTCCAAGATTTATTGGCCCTTACAAAATCTCGGCCATTGTCAATCCGGTGGCTTTTCATCTGGAACTTCCGTAGGCCTGGAAGATCCAAAATGTGTTTCACAGGTCCTTGTTGAAGAAATATGTGGAACCTGCGGAACTATCTTTCTTCCTGTTTTGGTTGATGGTAATCTGGAGTTTTAGATCTCTAGAATTCTCAACTCCCGTGTTCTTCGGGGTTCCCTTCAGTACCTGGTGCATTGGAGGGAATACGGTGCAGAGGAAAGAATGTGGGTTCCGTCTACCGATGTTAATGCTAGCCGCCTTGTGAATGCCTTTCACAGGGCACACCCGGATAAAGTTGAACCTGGGTGTCCGGAGGTCACCCGTAGAGGGGAAGGGGGGGGGGGTACTGTCACGACGTGCTCTGTGGGTTTTCTGAGGAGATCTGTCAGAGTTGCTGCATGTGACTCGATCTGACAGTTTGTTTTGTTGTTGGTTTGAACAGAATCTCACCTTCTCCCAGGTGTTGTTCTTTAGGTAATTGGTGAGGCTATTTATTCCTTTCTCTCTATAGCCTTTGCAAGTTATAGTTCTGTTCCCTTTTTCTTTCTGTGTCTGTTTTTTAGTAGGCCTCTAGGGTGATACTAGCTCCTTCGGTTGTTGAAGGATCTGGGTGTGCCTTTCCCTCTTCCCTACTGCTGAGTGTTTGGTTCATTGTGTTATAGTCTTAGGTAAGTGGGCATGTGCATATGTACCATCGAGATATGGACATGGGCATAGCAGCTTAGGGAAAGTGTTTTAGGGATTGCTAGGAGGTGACCCCTTTGTTCCCTAGCATTTGGGGCCTGGTCAGTTGTTTTGTTTGCTTTGCTGTGTTTTGCTTCCTTCCCTTATCTTACCTTCAGTGACACCCAATAATGTCTACTGGGGTCACTATTTTTTCAGCAGTATAGTACCTGGGGCATTGGGGGGCACAACGGGCACAGTATTGGGGATTGCAGCAGGATGACCCTGTGGGGACACTAGCATGGGGAGGTTGATGGGAAAACTGAGAAATCTAATGTGCCTGTAATACAAACTCTGTATAGACGAGATGTGGCTGAAAGAATTTGTCATGGCGGCCTAATGGAGGAGAAGAGGAAAGAGTAGGTCTACATGACAGAAGATGTCCTTGGATGTAAGAGGTATGTGGTCTAGTATTGTGGGGCGGGGTGCCAGAGAAAGGACACCCTAGGAACGCCACTGGATGCGGGTACCAATCCTATTGCACCTGCAAGAAGAGGGAGGTTTAATGTTATGTTGGTCACTTTGGATATGAGAGCATACTTGCAGCCAACCCATCGAGAGCCGCCCTCTAGATTAGCCTCAGGGAATGCCTAGACCGACAGGTGTCCGACTACATCTGTTTAACGTCTGATTTGGACGCTCTGAGAAGCGAGGAACCCCTGGACTACTGGGTGTGCAGGCTTGACCTGTGGCCAGAGCTGGCACAATTTACCATGGAACAATTGGCTTGCCCCTCGTCGAGTGTCCTGTCCAAAAGGATGTTCAGTGCAGCAGGGAGGATCGTGACCAATAAGCGCTTTCGCCTAGCTCACGACAGTGTGGACTACCTCACATTTCTAAAAATGAATGAGGCATGGATCTCGGAGGAATTCAACACGTGTAATTGAATTTCCTCATGCCAGCCCACACATATACTCCACCACTCAGAACAAAGAATGATCCTTGTCTTATGTACTGTATATACAGCGGCATAAAAGGCCTTTTCTGTCTCTACTCCACTGGCCTACAGTAAAATTGCAATTCAGTGACCGCCTAATGTACCTCCAGCCCCATAATCACTTGTTCTTTTCTGTCAGGTGAATGCCTATTTTTTGGAGCCTGTATACTCCACTGGTCTACAGTAAAATTGTTAATCAGTGACCGCCTAATGTACCTCCAGCCACATAATCACTTTTTTGTCATTTGAATGAATAATGTTTGGGGCCTATACTCCACTGGCCAGCAGTAAAATTGTTGTCCACTGACCGTCTAATATAGCTCTAGCCACAAAATAACTTGTTCTTTTCTGTACAGTGAATGCATAATTTTTGGGGCCTGTACTCCACTGGCCTGCAGTAAAATTGTTACCCAGTGACCGCCTAATATACCTCCAGCCACATAATCACTTGTTCTTTTCTGACTGGTGAATGCCTAATGTTTGGGGCCTGTATCCACTGGCCTACAGTAAAATTGTTATCCACTGACCACGTAATATACCTAATATACCTCCAGCCACATAATCACTTGTTCTTTTCTGTTCTGCAAATGCCTAATGTTTCGGGCCTGTACTCCACTGGCCTGCAGCAAAATAGGTATCCACTGACCGCGTAATATACCTCCAGCCACATAATCACTTGTTCTTTTCTGTCCAGTGAATGCATAATTTTTGGGGCCTGTACTCCACTGGCTACAGTAAAATTGTTATCCACTGACCGCCTAATATACCTTCAGCCACACAGTCACTTGTTTTTTTCTGTCAGGTGAATGCATAATTTTTGGGGCCTGTACTCCACTGGCCCACAGAAAAATTGTTATCCACTGACCGTCTAATATACCTCCAGCCACATAATCACTTGTTCTTTTCTGTTCGGTGAATGCCTAATATTTGGGACCTTTACTCCACTGGCCTGCAGTAAAATTGTTATCCACTGACCGCCTAATATACCTCCAGCCAGATAATTACTTGTTCTTTTCTGTCATTTTAATGCATACTTTTTGGGTTCTGTACTCCACTGGCCTACAATAAAATTGTTATCCACTGACCATCTAATATACCTCTAGCCTCGTAATCACTTGTTCTTTTCAGTCATGTGAAGGCCTAATTTTTGGGGCCTGTTTTCCCGTGGCCTAAAATAATTTTTTCTAGGCTCCAGCAGGACACATTTTTGAGAGTTTCCCTTTAAGATGCAAAAAAATGGACCCTGTTTAACAGCCTCCCAACTGCCTAACGCAGGGATGCGTCCTGCGGGCGGCCGGGTTATTCCTCCTTGACGCGTCGGCGCGTCATCTCGCGAGACGCGAGATATTCTGTGAACGTGCGCTCACAGGATCGCGAGGTAAACGAGTTGATCTACAGTCTGCCAGCGGCAATCACGGAATCCAAATGCGTAAAAAATTCCCTGTGAAATTGTAAAGGTACTCATTGGAATTTGGGCCCCTTTGCGCACCTGGGCTGCAAAAAAATGTTACACATGCGGTATCGCCGTACTCAGAAGAAGTAGGGCAATGTGTTTTGGGGTGTATTTTTACATATACCCATGCTGGGTGAGATAAATATCTCTGTAAAAGACAACTTTTCCCATTTTTATACAAAGTTGTCATTTCACAGAGATATTTCGCTCACCCAGCATGGGTATATGTAAAAAGACACCCCAAAACACATTGCCCTACATCTCCTGAGTACGATGATACCACATGTGTGACACTTTTTTGCAGCCTAGGTGCGCAAAGGGGCCCAAATTCCAATGAGTACCTTTTAGGAGGGCATTTTTAGACATTTGGATTCCAGACTTCTCACACTTTAGGGCCCCGAAAATGCCAGGGCAGTATAGGGGCATGGCGAGTTCATAGAAGATTTTCTTTTTTGGCACGGAAATTGTTTTTTTTTGTTTTTTTCTCACAAAGTCTCCCTTTTCGCTAACTTGGGACAAAAAGTTCAATCTTTCATGGACTCAATATGCCCCTCAGCGAATACCTTGGGACAATGTGCAAAGCACAAATTGCCCAGAGATGTGGCGAAGTACATTATGCACTTTGTTCCAGGTGAAAGGAGAGGTTTGCAGCAGCTCTGTGTGAAAGGGCCCTAAGACCCCTGTGTGCCTGTCCTGTGTCACACAATCCCTATATTAAGTGTACCTGTGTGTGGTACTTCTGGAAACACTCCCCTAAGCATAGGGCAGGGTGGTCAGGACAGAAATAGCGGGTGTCATGCCTTATTCAACTTCTGCTACAGACACAACATCTTTTTCGGGGTGCCGCTTGGTTTGAGGTACCAGCAACGACATTGGGGAAACAAATGCCTGAAGAGGGCCACACTTGTGTAGAAATTGTCCACATAAAGATGGTACCCCTTGCCAAATAAGGGTGACACCAAGTCCCAGACTGTCTTCCCATTGCTCTCCAGGTAGTCAGGGCAACCGACCGGCTCCAGGGTCTGATCTTTACCCTCATAGACACAAAATTTGTGCGTATAGCCTGTGGCCCTTTCACAGAGCTTATACAATTTGACCTCATACCAGGTGCGCTTGCTTGGGATGTATTGTTTGAAGCCAAGGCACCCAGTAAAATGTATCAGGGACTCATCTATGCAGATGTTTTGCTCAGGGGTATTCAAATCTGCAAATTTGGTGTTAAAGTGGTCTATGAGGGGCCGAATTTTGTGGAGCCGGTCAAAAGCTGGGTGGCCTCTGGGACGAGAGGTGCTATTGTCACTAAAGTGCATGAAACGCAGGATGGTCTCAAATCGTGTCCTGGCCCAGAAATTTTTTTAATTCGGAAACTTGGACGGGTTTCCACCGGAAAGACTGGGCATAAAAGCTTGCCGGGTTGGCGGCTATAAATTGAGTGGCATACCGGTTTGTTTCTGCCATGACTAAGTCAAAGAGCTCCGTAGTAAAGAACAGCTCAAAAAACCCGATCTGAGCTGTCTCAACCCAAACTCTAGACTGGGCGGTGAATGGGGGAACTACTGGTGCGGCTGAAGATGGGGGCTTCCAATCAGGGTTTGCCAGCAACTCAGGGACTCTAGGGGCTCTACGGGCCTGTCTGTGCGGTGGCTGCGACGGGGGAACTACTGCACGTGCCACCGTACCAGCTTCAACTGCCCTTTTGGTGCTCGCCACTTCACCATGTTCTATGGCAGTGCTGGTACTAGGTCCAGGATGGGCTGCGCTGCTGGTGTATGCCTCACCACGTAATCTGACAGCGCCAGCCCCACTCTGCTGCCCTTGAAGCGGATCCTGCACAACCTGTGGTCTAGCAACAAATTTAAATTGTCACTGCGGCGGGGCGGGTGTGGGTGAACGCACGTGTGGGCAACCGATCAGGCCTGATCTGGCAAACACTGCGTTTTGGATGGAGGGCGAGCTAAGGTGACACTAATACTATTATAGATCTGACTGTGATCAGTTCTGATCACTTACAGATACTATAAAAGTACCAATGCTGATTAGCGATACACTAATCAGCGAATCAGTCACTGCGGTGCGGTGGGCTGGGCGCTAACTGAAGCTAACTACCTACCAAAGGGGCCTAAACTAACCTAAACCTAACAGTCAATACTGGTGAAAAAAAAAAAGTGACAGTATACACTGATCACTTTTTTCCCTTTCACTAGTGATTGACAGGGGTTATCAAGGGGTTAATTGGGGTGATGGGGGGGTTATCTGGGGCTAAATGTGTTGTGCTTGGTGTACTTACAGTGATTTGTGCTCTCTGCTGGGACCAACCGACGAAAAGGAACCAGCAGAGAGCACAGAAGCCATTTAACACATATTTATAAATATAATGTGTTAAATGGCTTGTGATTTTTTTAAACTCACCAACCTGCCAGCGCAGATTATTGGCTGGCAGGCTGGTGACGAACTTCTCCTGCGACTTTTCCCGTCCTGCATTGCGCATGTGCGGGCCGGCTTTGCGCGTCATCTCGCGTCTCACGAGATGACGCGCCGATGCGTCAACGGGGAACAACCCGACCGCCGGCAGGACGCATCCCTGCGTTAGGCGGCCGGGAGGCGGTTAAAATACATATTTTTTGTGGGAATTTTTGCCAGTTATCCCCGTCTGATATGTCACTGTCCATGTTGTGGGACTATTTGTGCACTTCTAGTAAGTATTTGGTGGCTGCAAATATGACTTGAAGGTTTTTCAGGCTTGCCTGCCATTAAAGTGAATGGGGCCCGTGTTCGGGAAAGAGCCGATCGCTCTGGTGGTTGTATTAGTGGCTCTCATTGTTGTGCATGAGAGCTACGGAAGTGTAGTACAGTAAGCTATGCTATTTTCTAACTCATCATAGCTTGTAGTGCCACACTGTTTCTATAGCTCTCATGCTCTCGTGCCAGGAAGTGGTTGGGACTGTGTCTCATCTTGCCTTAGTAACGCGAAATGAGACAACCCCTTTAATGCAGTTATTGCAATACAACACATTAAATAACACTGCGGGTGTCTTAATGCAATACAACATGTTGAATGAAACAGCTATATTAATGTAGTTATTACAGTAAAACACATTCAATTAACTGGCAAGGTATCTTGACGCAATACAGTGCATTAACTGAAACTGGTATATTAATGCAGTTATTACAGCACAATGTATGCAGTAACAGTGCACAATAGCTTGATGCAATACAATGTGTGGAATGTCACGGCTATATTAATGCAGTTTTTGCAGCAAAATGCGTTCACTAAAACTGCAATGTATCTTTACGCAGCACAATGTGTGGAAAGAAAAAACGGCTATAATAATGCATAAAGTGTTAACCAAAACTGTATGGTGTGCTGTTAATGTTTGTACTGGAGATGCTGGCAATAAGCCAATAAAACACTTATGAACGGGGCGTGGCTTGGTTGCTGAGAGGAATGGCTGCTTGATTCTGCAGCTCCCGCACCAGAGCGACTACAATTGAGCTCCCCAGAGCTACTCCGGCTCCTTTTATCACCATTCTGCCTCTATCGAAGCTGGACACCCTCCTAGCATAATGGGGAAGTCTAAGAGACAGCTGCCCAGACTACAGAGCGGGAACCTGGATGGCTTCTTTGAACGGGGCCCAGCTAAAGATGGCGCCCGACTCCCGTACCGGAGCTTACCTGTCGTCTCCTCACAGCATTTCAACGCGGAAGCGCAATTCCCTCTCTCCGTCGCCTCCCCTGGAACCCGATACCTTCTCCTTGAATGAGGTGAAGTTCCCCTTGCTTCCTCTGACTCCCGGTGAAGTGCGAACACCAGAGGCTATGGCATCTCAAGATGGCACCAACGCAGACCGCTCCGGGACTTCACCTTCTTCCAGTCCCCAGAAGCAGAGGCCATGGCTGGAGACATCTCACCCTCCTGAGGTCAGTACTGCTATATGGGCGCAGATATCAGAGGTTCCTCCAGCGATCCCTATATTAGCCTATCAGACCTCAAATAAGCCGCTCTCTGAGGACTCACTAAAAAATATGCTTTTAGCATTACATCAATCAATATGCGCAGATATGGCAGGGCTGATTAACCCCTTAGCGGCCAAAGTTCAAGAAACGGAGAACAAACTCCTACATGTAGAAAACAAAATGGCCGAATTTGCAGTCTCACAAAATAACATCATAGATGCACATAATGATATGGCAGATGAGCTTGAGAATATCAAGAGAAAAATTGCAGACATAGAAGACCTTTCCAGGAGGAACAATGTAAAGTTCCGGGGTATCCCTGAGGATGTGGCACCCCGATATCTACAATCATACCTAAAGAGCCTTATCAAAACACTTTTACCACGAATTCCAGTCCCTGATATGATCATAGATAGAGCCCATAGGATCCCGAAGCCGTCTCATCTAGGCTCTGATGTTCCAAGAGACACTTTGGCTCGCATTCATTTTTCCCATACGAAAGAAGCTTTGATGCTAGCAGCTAGGAATTGCGATCAGCTGCCTGCTCCCTTTCAATCAGTCAAACTCTTTGCTGACCTCTCTATGGCAACACTACAACAAAGAAGGGAATTACAATGTATCACTCTTGCTCTTAGGGACAATGACATCCCGTACAAGTGGGGGTACCCACAAAAACGACTAGTTCGGAGGAATGGCAAGACTCATGTGGTGAAATCCGTTGCAGACGTTCAAAGTCTCCTCCAATCATGGGACATTCAGTTCTCATTGGAAAGGCATGGACATCGACACCGGAATGATCTTCCAACCTTGCCTGGACCTCGGGACACCTGACTCCCTCAACAAGACCAGTATCGGTCCAGACAACGGGTGTCGTCCATGATATTATTCTGCTAACCAAACATGTTTACTGGGAATATGGGACATGACTTGCACTAATTGGGTGGGGTTAAATATTCAATTGTTCTTCATGTTTAGGTGCGGTTACCTACCTGAGTATCCCGAATGGCTGAGGCTCCTCTCAGCCTCATTTGTGGACTTACGCCACCAAATTTACACAAACGGCTCTTGACCGCCTGGAACTGTATTTCTATCCAATTTCCTTCCCTGCCTTATTTCCCCTCCTCTGCCTTAACCTTCTCTCTAACCATTTTGCCAATTATATCACTGTAGCATATTGAAAAGCCAGCTTTTCGTTGATAGGTAGTTTGCTATCCATAAGGTTGATAAGTTAATTGTCTATTGATTGTTTCATTCGCCTTTGGAATTGGAGCCTCGCCTCATTCATATGGGTCTTAAAATGTTATCGTTAAACACTAAAGGGCTTAATTGCCCCCAAAAGAGATCCTATGTTTGGCGGGAGGCAACCAATGCCGGGGCGGACCTTGTTTGCATTCAAGAGACCCACTTATTGCAAGAGGACGCTAAACGAATTCACCATCGCTCCTTTCCTCATGTTTTGCATTCTCATTTCAGCAAAAAGCCTGAACACGGTTGCCTTCACTATTATCTCGTCCAGAGTAGATCCTAATGGCCGCTACATCATTCTGGTATGTTCCGTTAACAACATCATATATACTTTAGTCAACCTGTATGCACCCAATAACAACCAAATTACTTTTCGACATAAACTACTAAAGTAGGTAAATTGTCTAAAACAGGAGAAAGTCATTCTTTGTGGTGACTTTAACACCATAATGGATCAGTCATTAGACTCTACTTGCCTAGCACGGCATTTGAGGGGTAGGGTAGCCTCTTTCTTGCACTCAGAGGGCCTCATGGGTGTCTGGAGAGCCCAACACAGTATGGAGAGAGACTATACTTTCTTCTCACCGCCTCACCTTTCATACTCTCGTATTGATATGTTCTTGGTAGATCACTCCACCTTAATGCATACCATATCCACAGACATAGGACTTATTCAATGGTAGGACCACGCCCCAATAACATTGACCCTAGAGAACTTATACCAATCACCAAAAGCCCCCATTTGGCGCAATGACACATCTCTATTTACCAATTCTGCGTCTGTTGAGGAACTCTCTCCTTTAATGAGGGTTCTGTCTCAGATAAGTATATTCTATGGCAGACCCATAAAGCATACATTAGGGGTCCTTGATTAAACTGAAACATAAGATAAAGAAAATTAGAGAAAAAGAGATTTCACTTTTACTTGCGACCATTGCTGACCTTGAGAGACTTAACAAAGCCTCACCTACATCCCAAACATCCACCACACTGAGAATAGATAGGGACAAATTGAGGGGTCTGTTATCCCATAACTACTCTAAGTCTTTCCTAAGACTTAAATCAAGATACTATGCCCAGGGAAATAGAGCAGGTAAACTATTAGCTAACCAAATCAAAGTTCAACAATCTAAAACGAAAATACCGTTTCTCATCCAACCATCTTCTAAAGCTAAATTGCTAGACCTCAGGGATATTGCAGAACAATTCTGTGTCTATTACCATGACCTCTACAACCTCAAAGATACTGTTTCCTTGCCAAGTGACTACCCAAGTCTAGTGGAGGACTTTTTGTTAAAATCCAACCTACCTACCCTCTCATCTTCACAGCTGCAATCCCTAAATGCCCCGCTCACTTCCACGGAACTCCAAAAGTTGATTGTGGCACTCCCACAGGGCAAATCCCCAGGCCCGGATGGTCTGTCAAATAAATACTATCGACATTTCCTCCCTGTACTAACCTCTCATATTCTGGGTATTTTCAATCGAGCTCTGGAAGGGACCCCATTTCCATCTGAGATGCTTACAGCCTTAATTGTCACACTGCCTAAACCCAGAAAACCCCCAGATGTACCTCAAAATTTCCGACCAATTTCATTACTCAATTCGGACATTAAAATTTTCCCCAAATTAATAGCCAACAGACTGTCACCCATACTTCCATCCCTAATTAAAGATGACCAAACGGGGTTTGTTAAAGGCTGTCTATCATCAGATAACACCAGGAGATTGGTGGACCTGTTTGATTATGCTGAGCAGAGATGCCTCCCTATGCTGGCAGTGACACTGGACGCTGAGAAGGCGTTCGACCGATTGCACTGGTCATTCGCATTCTCGGTTCTCCAGAAGATGGGATTTGAGGGAGGTATAGTGAACGCCTTCCGCAGCTTGTACTATTCTCCCATGGCCAGGATCTGGGTAAATGGTGTGTTATCAGACCCTTTCCAAATCACTAATGGCTCTCGTCAGGGATGCCCACTATCACCTCTCCTGTTTATACTGGCCCTGGAACCTCTTGCTCAGCATATCAGACACGCCCCCCTCACCCAGGGAATAGACATAGGTGGACGTGACAACAGAATTTCACTCTATGCAGATGACATCATTCTCACATTGTCAAACCCTCTTACATCCCTAAGTTCTGCCCTAAACATTTTAAAGCACTTCGGCACATTATCCTACTATAAAATTAATAATTCCAAATCTCAAGCCCTACCTCTTAATATCCCTCAAAAGGATATAGCCTTGTTAAAATCCCATTACCCCCTTGACTGGCAAGAGTCGGAACTTCCGTATTTGGGTATCAAACTCACGTTCCAATGCTCCCTTCTATATAGGCAAAACTATGGGCCCCTTCTCTCGACTATGTCCTCTGACTTTTCTCAGTTTTCCATGAAAGAGATCTAGTGGGTGGGAAGAGTGGCGGCATTTCAGATGATGACTCTTCCTAAACTGATTTATATATTCCGAGCTCTCCCGATCTCGGTCCCTGTACTATTCTTTAAAAAGGCACAATCTACCTTATCCAAATATATATGGAAATCGGCCAAACCTAGAATAGCTCAGACACAACTATTCCTAAGGAAAAGAGCAGGAGGAATAGGCCTACCTTCTATTATTGATTATTGCAAAGCTATTGGGCTCTCTCTTGCTAGGGATTGGTGGAAACAAGACTGCACCAAGGCTTGGCATCAAATCGAATCCCACTCGGTTGGCGGAGGTTCCTTGAGAGACCTTTTAATCCGTATCCTATGGAATCGGAAAATTCCTGACCTCACTCTTATGACCGTGAAGCATACAGGGAAGCTTTGGTTACAGATTCACGACACTTTCCCAGACTCTAGAGACTCCCTGTTTTCTCAGTCCGACACCTGCACTTTGGAGTCATTAATCCAGAACATTAACCTATCCAGATGGCGTGAGAAGGGGATTGGGAGGGTCTCTCAGCTTATTTCTGCTGATGGGCTTCTCCCATTCACCAATATTCAACACTTGTTTCAACTTCCATCTGGGGAGATACTCAACTATCTCAGAATCAAACATTTTCTAACATCTATTCTCAGAGAACTCCCGTCCATTTATATGGGGATTCTCCAATTATATCAATCTCCTGGATTATTGAGGAAAGGAGCGACTGGTCGCATTTATGATTTCTTAGGCAACAAAACTAAGTTTATTAAAACCAATCCTTTCAAAAAGTGGGAACAGGAAATAGGGCGTTCATTCTTGGTCACTCACTATTGGCTTCTTAACTTCCAATTATTTTAAATGTGTCACCCACTATGAAGTGGGGGTTAAGACGCTCCTAAACTGGTATTTTACTCCTAAGAAGCTACATAGAATATACCCCTCTACTACCCCTTTATGCTGGAGGGGATGTGGGAACTTAGGATCATTATTTCACATTCTGTGGTCGTGCCCAGTTATTGCTGACTTCTGGAGACGAGTGTTCATGTTACTCGGGGAGTTAACAAAGGTAGCCATACTCCCGTCCCCGTAACTTGCACTTTTGTTCTTGGGCATCCATCTTATACACCCTTTTCATAGGCCCATAGTGGGACATGTACTGCTAATGTTCTCTTCCGCAAAATATGAGCGTACATGGGCCCCCTGGATGTCTCATCCACGATTCTCCCGGTAGGAACACTTCTCACACTCACACTTTTCCGATAATAAATATCTTATAATGCCTTTAGCGTCCTCACAGTCGGGTCTCTCCATTAGCTCTTGTTTACTTGCGGTTTCTCCTTGTTAGTTTACTAGCACATTGACACCTGGTTGGCAGCATCCATACGGATGCCCAGGTGTCTCACTTGAGAGGATGATATCACACTGGTAATTATTACTAGTGTTAAGCCCGTTTATTGATCTTGTTTAGTGAATCTGATGTTTTTGAAACTATTGAAACTAATGTAACTGTACCTTCTTTACGTGGCTGCGTCCACCACTTCTTTCCTATTACTGCTAAATACATATTACTTAGCGGTTGTACACACCGTATTATGTTTATTTTTAGTGGCTGCGACCACTACATTCTACTTTATTCTACTAGATCCGCTGTACTTTCTTGTGAAAAACTTAATAAAAAAGATGGAATAAAAAAAAACACTTATGAACTGTGGAAACTTGAGGTTTTTACAAAAAACGCTGATTGGCTCTTCATTTACCGAAAAAATAGGTTGTTGCAGGAGTTTGATTGATTAGAATTTGCAGTGCAACATGAACTTCTCAATTGCCAGCAGCTGTTTGAACATTGAGTTCCCTCTCTATGCTTTCCCTGATAAAACTACATAATTAAATATGTGTCTATACTGTCCCTATACTTTCCCTACCACAAGTAGATTACTGGCTTGTGTTTGTAAAGTCTTTTTGGAAGACACAGCCAACACAGATCTCTCAGATCACAATCTGCACTTATAATGGGTTCTCTCCAGCCCAGAGGTGTGATTCATCCATAGCGAATTGCCAAAACTTTTTGTAAAATTCTTAACAAATCTGATTAAATGAGAATCAATAAGTTCATCGCTACTAGACATGCATCTTTGGTTTTTGAGAGGGATTACAGCAAATATACCTTTAGAAACTGCAAGATGTCAATGAGTAGTCAAGGACTCATTGATAGTATAGGAAGATCCAGATCAGGCATCCTAGATGCTGCTACATCCTTCTAATCACACCTCTTGGGGAAGGGGTGTCAGATAGGGATCTAGATCCTGTCTGAAGCTGTCCCTGACCCAGGAGTAGACCCCTCTCTTGATGTTTTGACAGAGATGATCGAGCAGAGGAAAATTGAAGGATTGGCAATTGAAGGCCTTTCCCTAAGGAAGTTGCCATGTCCAAATGACTTAACATCTTATTTCTATAAGACCTTAAAGGACATTTCTCTTGAAGGAGGTATTCAATTAGTGTCTATCATTTGGCACCCTGCAAAAGCAATGAGGAGGTTAGCCCTGATCATCCTGTCAAACCACAGAAAGGTCCTGTGGACAGAAAGGTTTTGGGAAAGGTACAGTTTAATCAGCTGGTGGATTTTGCACCACAAACATCTTTGGGAGCTTAGCATAGTTCTGTTCCAGGCCGAGATGCAGTGGAGCAGTGTAGGTGGGGTCATTTGAAAGGGTACTTGCTGTTCTTGGAACAGGCCAAAGCGTTTGATCAGGTTAACCACAAGTACTTTGGTTTCGTCTTCTGAGTTATGGCCTGCCGGGTGGCTGAAGACTTTATACGTAGGGGCTGAGAATTTTCCACTAGTGAATGGTTGGATTACCCTCTTTCAACTGGTGTTCGCCAGAGATGTCCTTTGAGCCTGCTGTTGTACATATTAGTGATTGACCTTTTCCTTAGGAGGATTGATAGTGGACCGTTGGCAGGAGTCAGGATGGACTTGGCAGTGCTTGTCATGGTCTTACCTCCTTGCTGTTCCCTTCGTTTGACATGTGCTGGCGGCCATCTTGGTTTCTGGGTTTTCTTGTAGCCTCCCACCCTGCGGCTCCTCCTTCCCACTGGGAGGAGCTGGATGCCTAGCTCATATATATAGGAGGTCTGTGGCTTCAGTTCCTTGCTTGGTCCTCCTGTGTTCACATGCTTCCAAGACTGCTGCTGCTTCTGGTTCCTGATCCTGGCCTCGTCTGACTACCCCGTTGGTTCCTGATTCCGGCTTCGTCTGACTACCCCGTTGGTTCCTGATTCCGGCTTCGTCTGACTACCCCGTTGGTTCCTGATTCCGGCTTCGTCTGACTACCCCGTTGGTTCCTGTTCCTGGCTTCGTCTGACTACCCTTCTGGTTCCTGACCTCTGTCTCCGCAAGACCCTGCTTCGGTTTAGCCATCCGTTCGGACTTTGCTACGGCTTGCTCTTCAATAAAACCTTCTTATTTTCCACTTATCTCTTGTTGTACGTCTGGTTCATGGTTCCATGACATTAGGACCAAGCCATGAATTCTGACGGTACAGGGCCACCCTCGCTACCTACGCTGGTTGCCAGACTTGATCAGCAGGATCACCTGTTGGGTCGGTTCGCTGTGGCGTTGCAAACCCTGCTTGAACGCACGGCTCATTTAGCTTCCGTTGCCGATGGGTCGGTTGTCGCTCCTGGGCCCGCTCCTACTGCCGCTCCGGTTGTTGCGCCAGAGTCTACCCTGACACCTGTTGCTGCGCCTGTGGTGTTTCAGGGTATGACCGGTTCTGCCCCCCTTCCACAGCGCTTTGGGGGAGAGCCAACTCAGTGCCGAGGTTTCCTTAACCAGGTGGGCATTTACTTCGAGTTGCTGCCACATGCCTTTCCTACTGAGAGATCAAGGGTGGGCTTCTTGATCTCGCTGCTCTCGGACAAGGCCTTGGCCTGGGCCAGCCCTTTATGGGAGAACAACAATCCGGTGGTTGCCGAGTTTTCCGGTTTTGTTGCTTCTCTTCGGAAGGTATTCGATGTGCCGGCTCGTGCTGCCTCTTCTGCGAAGCTCCTTATGTCCATCAGACAGGGTTCACGATCCGTAGCTGAATACGCCATTGAGTTTCGTACCCTGGCAGCAGAGGTGGGCTGGAATAATGAGGCTCTGGTCGCTGCTTTCTCTCATGGTCTCTCGGATGCCTTGAAGGATGAGGTTGCAGCTAAGGACCTACCAGTGGAGCTCGAGTCTCTTATTTCTTTCCTGATTTTGATTGACACCAGACTCAGGGAGAGACCTTCCTTTAAGGAGAGCCTGCGGAGGTCTCCTAACAGATTGGCGCCTACGTTTGCTGTCCCACCCGTGCCTCCCTCTCCTCCCACGCCTCCTGGGGATGACTTGTCTGGGGGTGAACCCATGCAGCGGGGGTTTGCTCGCCTGTCTGAGGGGGAGAGGGTACTCCGGAGACGCGAGGGCCGATGCATGTACTGTGGTCTCGGTGGGCATTTTCGGTTGGCATGTCCGAACCGTCCGGGAGAACGCTCGCACCTGAGGTCCTGTCGGGGGCAGATCTTGGGTGGAGTCTCCTCGTCCCCGGTTTCCCGTGTTGACAAACCACTGATCACGGTTGTCCTCTCCTGGGTCGGGGGCTCGGTGACGACCCAGGCGTTGGTGGACTCTGGTGCTGGTGGTTTGTTCATTGATAGAGTGTTCGTTGCCGCCAATTCCATTCCTCTGCAGCCTCGAGGTTCCCCACTGGCTCTTGAGGCGATAGACGGCAGACCCCTTCTGCCGCCACACGTGACTCATGAGACCCTTCCAGTGGGGATGGCCATTGGTGCCGTTCACAGAGAGTCGGTCTGTCTCCAGGTTATTTCGTCTCCACACTACTCGGTGGTCTTGGGGTACCCCTGGCTCCAGAAGCATAATCCGACTTTCGATTGGAGATCGGTCGAGATCCTCTCGTGGTCACCGCAGTGTGGGGCTAGTTGCATCCATGGGCCTGTCAAGTTGCTGTGTACTTCCTCGGACTCTCTGTTGCCTCCTGAATACGAAGAGTACCGGGATGTATTCGATAAGGTGCGCGCGGTTGCCCTACCTCCGCACCGCCCATACGATTGTGCCATAGAGTTACAATCCGGTGCCGTTCCTCCTCGTGGCAAAGTCTATCCACTGTCGGTAGCGGAGAATGAGGCCATGGAGGAGTACGTGAGGGAGGCGCTTTCACGCGGACACATTCGCAAATCCTCGTCCCCGGCAGGGGCTGGATTTTTCTTTGTGAAAAAGAAGGGCGGCGAGTTGAGGCCTTGCATCGATTACAGGGGTCTCAATCGCATCACGATCAAGAACGCTTACCCGATACCCTTGATTTCCGAGCTGTTCGATCGCCTCAAAGGGGCCACGGTCTTTACCAAACTCGACCTGAGGGCGGCATATAACCTGGTAAGGATCAAGGCGGGCGATGAGTGGAAGACCGCGTTTAACACCAGGACCGGTCATTATGAATCCTTGGTTATGCCCTTTGGGTTGTGCAATGCGCCCGCAGTCTTCCAGGAATTCATCAACGATGTTTTCCGTGACCTGTTGCAGCAGTGTGTGGTGGTCTATTTGGATGACATCTTGATATATTCTGCATCCATGGAGGCCCACATTCTGGATGTCAGACGAGTGTTGCAACGCTTACGAGAGAACAAGCTGTTCGGTAAGCTTGAGAAATGCGAATTTCACCGATCCCAGGTAACCTTCTTAGGTTACATCATTTCCGCTGAGGGGTTCTCCATGGATCCTGAGAAGGTTTCGGCTGTCTTACAGTGGCCCCAGCCCAGTGGGCTTCGTGCCCTGCAGCGCTTTTTGGGCTTCGCCAATTATTATCGGAAGTTCATCAGGGACTTTTCCATGCTAGCCAAGCCTCTCACGGATCTGACCAGGAAGGGCAGTAATCCGCAGGTCTGGCCGCTCGAGGCCATCCGAGCTTTTGAGGCTCTAAAGTCCGCCTTTGTGTCGGCTCCGATTCTGTCGCATCCCAACCCTGGGTTGCCTTTTGTCCTCGAGGTGGACGCGTCTGAGACGGGAGTAGGCGCCCTCCTGTCTCAGCGTAGAACACCAGAGGGTCCTCTGCTTCCTTGTGGGTTTTACTCCCGGAAACTGTCTTCCGCGGAGTGCAACTATCAGATTGGTGACAGGGAGTTATTGGCCATCGTGCAGGCCCTTAAAGAATGGAGGCACTTGCTCGAGGGCTCGGTGGTTCCGGTTCTCATCCTGACGGACCACAAGAATCTGACCTACCTTTCTGAGGCCAAGAGATTGACACCACGTCAGGCCAGATGGGCTCTGTTCTTGTCACGTTTTAATTACGTGGTCTCCTACCTACCCGGCTCCAAGAACATCAGAGCGGATGCCTTATCACGGCAGTACTCCGAGCTGTCCGGGGAGGAGTCGATTCCGACTACGGTCATACCCCCGAATCAGATCCTGGCCGCTATTCGCACCAGCCTGACTTCTCCTCTGGGTGAGCAGATTTTGGCGGCTCAATCTGGTGCTCCCTCTGGGAGACCCAACGGCAGATGTTTTGTGCCTGAGGAGTTGCGCACTCGGTTGTTGCGAACCTACCATAACTCCAAGGCCGCGGGGCACCCTGGAAAGAATCAGCTGTCCTGGGCGGTTTCACGTCTGTTCTGGTGGCCTTCTCTATGTTCCGACATCGCCGCATATGTAGCGGCATGCTCCGTTTGTGCCCAGAGTAAGTCCCCTCGGCACCTTCCGTTGGGCCTTTTGCAACCCATAGCCACCGGGGAGCGTCCATGGTCACACCTGGGGATGGATTTCATTGTGGACCTCCCTGCATCCCGAGGCCATACGGTCATTCTCATGATTGTGGATCGGTTTTCCAAAATGTGCCACTGTGTTCCTCTCAAGAAGTTACCCTCTGCACAAGAGTTGGCCTCGATTTTTGCCAGGGAGGTCTTCCGGTTGCACGGTTTGCCCAAGGAGATTGTGTCGGATCGGGGGAGTCAGTTTGTGTCCAGGTTCTGGCGCGCCTTTTGCTCCCAGTTGGGGATTCATCTCTCTTTCTCCTCGGCCTACCACCCTCAGTCCAATGGGGCCGCAGAACGATCCAATCAGGCCTTGGAGCAATTCCTTCGTTGCTATGTCTCCGATCACCAAGACAATTGGGTTGACCTCCTGCCTTGGGCTGAGTTTGCCAGGAACACGGCGGTGAACTCTTCCTCTGGGACGTCTCCCTTCATGGCCAATTATGGGTTCCAACCTGCCGTGTTACCGGAGGTATTCTCTCCCCAGGATATTCCGGCTGTGGAGGATCACCTTTCCGTCCTACGTGCTTCTTGGGTACAGATCCAGAGGTCCCTTGAGGTCTCTGCGCAGCGCCAGAAACTCCAGGCTGATCGCAGACGAGCGCCCGCTCCTTCCTACCAGGTCGGAGACCGCGTATGGTTGTCCACCCGCAACCTCAACCTTCGAGTGCCCACTCCCAAGCTGGCGCCTCGCTTTGTTGGTCCCTTCCGAGTGCTTCGCAGGGTAAACCCGGTAGCCTATGCCCTTGCGCTTCCTCCTGGCATGCGGATCTCCAACGTGTTTCATGTCTCCCTGTTGAAGCCACTGGTGTGTAATCGTTTCACTTCCTCGATTCCTCGGCCTCGTCCGGTCCAAGTGGGCAATCGTGAGGAGTATGAGGTGAGCAATATCCTGGACTCACGCCTGGTCCGCGGCCGGGTGCAGTTTTTGGTCCATTGGCGTGGTTATGGTCCAGAGGAGCGTTCCTGGGTTCCCTCCGCAGATGTCCATGCTCCTGTCTTGCTCCGAGCCTTCCACGCACGCTTCCCTCAGAAACCGTTCCTTACTCCGCGGAGGAGGGGCCCTTGAGGGGGAGGTACTGTCATGGTCTTACCTCCTTGCTGTTCCCTTCGTTTGACATGTGCTGGCGGCCATCTTGGTTTCTGGGTTTTCTTGTAGCCTCCCACCCTGCGGCTCCTCCTTCCCACTGGGAGGAGCTGGATGCCTAGCTCATATATATAGGAGGTCTGTGGCTTCAGTTCCTTGCTTGGTCCTCCTGTGTTCACATGCTTCCAAGACTGCTGCTGCTTCTGGTTCCTGATCCTGGCCTCGTCTGACTACCCCGTTGGTTCCTGATTCCGGCTTCGTCTGACTACCCCGTTGGTTCCTGATTCCGGCTTCGTCTGACTACCCCGTTGGTTCCTGATTCCGGCTTCGTCTGACTACCCCGTTGGTTCCTGTTCCTGGCTTCGTCTGACTACCCTTCTGGTTCCTGACCTCTGTCTCCGCAAGACCCTGCTTCAGTTTAGCCATCCGTTCGGACTTTGCTACGGCTTGCTCTTCAATAAAACCTTCTTATTTTCCACTTATCTCTTGTTGTACGTCTGGTTCATGGTTCCATGACAGTGCTGGAGATAACTCTGAGGATAGTAGCGTATACTAATGATGTCAGCATCAGTAGAGTAGGTGATGTTGGCGGGGAGTGTCTGGCTGGGAGAGATCTTGGTTTTGATGTCCCGGACATCAGTGTCTAAAGAATTTGCTAAATGTCTCCAAGCAAAACTTGGAAAGCAGGCTAAAAATTGCTCAGAAAGTGGACCAATAGAAGGTTTGATCTTTGACCCCATGGTAAAGGGTAAACCTGATCAAAACAAACCTGCTCCCTTTACTGATATATCTGGGCAGTTTGTGCATCTTGCCAGTATTCGGTCTACAGTTTGTTCCTGCAATTGTTATGGGAGAATAGGCTGAAACTAGTTAAGAGAGAAGTTACTTACTATGTGAGAAAACTAAGAGGGTTGTATATGGTCAACTCAGTGTTATTCCTAGTGAATACTTTTATTATGAAAAAACAGTCAACCCATTTTCCTGTAGAGGTTGGTTTTGGCCTTCCTCCCAGAAATGGGAGACAGGAGGGTAAGTGAAGGACCTTCGCAATCCACATGCACATCTTATGACTTATGCTATTCTAGTTTTAAAGGTAATTCATTGGTGGGGTCTGGAGATGGGGGAGATCATGAATCTCTTGAGGGAAAAGGGTCCTGTTGACCCAGTTTCAGAGGCCTCTTGCCATTGGCTGGCCTAGGTTGGCCAGTCTTTCTTGTTAATGGTCCCATGGGGCATTCAGTTCATCTGAAGAATGTGAAAGTATGGCACTCACCAACCAGATAAACTTCCTCTTTATTAAAGCTTCAGGTCATACAAATGTAAAACAGGTTGACCTGCACTTCATCTGGCCATTAATTCTCACAGGTGCAATGCAAACACCTACCCTTTTTAGCCAGGTCATATGCACATATCAAAAACAAACAAACAAGCAAACATATGTCAAACTACACATACACAAAATACATCTAAAGTTTAAAGGTAATGCAATTAACTTGCAATCAGAAGAATTAACAAGTCTATATTCTTAGTAAAAAAATGCACTCATGTCATTTCTGTCATTTAGGCCAAGCGGCCCCAAAGCTTTTGTTTTTATTATTCTTTGTGACTGTTTTCGTAACAATTCTCTGTCTGTCTCCCCCCTGTTTTAATGACTGAACATGGGAGACTGAAGAAGGAGTGGGATTTTTTTTGGGACACTGGATTAACTAGACCAACACCAGAGCTAAATGAGGATCTGGGTGATAGGTGGTGGGCTAGAGGGAAAGATTAATTTAACACCCTAAATACCAGGCCTATTTTTGTTTTTGCTTTTTCTTTTTTTCTTTTCTACCTTTCAAAAGACACAACTTTTTAAATTTTTCATTCACACAGCCACACAAAGGTAAATTTATTGCGGGACCAATATTGCACCATTTAATTTACCATAACTTTTATTGGAGAACAGGAAAAAAAATCTTTCTGGAGTAAAAACAAAAAAAAAAAAGTTTTGTGAGTTTTGATACTATGGAATTCAATGTTTAGGTTAGGTTACGTTCATATAACCAGTTGGTTTTCCATTCTTCTGATCAGTCAGAAGAACAAATTTTTAAAAAAAATTAAATCCTTAATTTTGAGCATCCATTGTGCTCATATTGCATCCATTTTTGTCAGTTCCGCCCGGGACTCATTATTTTAGAAGGGAGAAAAAGTCCTCTCTTGTCTAAAATAACAGATCATGACAGAACTGACAAAAACGGATGCAAAATGAGCACAACAGATGTTCAATATAAAGAATCAATTTTGAAAAATGTTTTTCTGACTGATCAGAAAAATGGAAAACCAACTGGTTATATGAATGTGGCCTGACCTGAGTTGTTCACATTAGTTCTTAGAACTGATGAGCCTGGGTGAGAGAAGTCACACAGTGGATCAGTTGCTAATGTGCATCAAGCAGCAAATTTGTTTCTGGGTGTGTCACCGCAAACTACAACATGGTCAGTGACAATGGCAAAAGCATTGTGGCTGCTCTGCATTCAAGGGAAATCTAGGGATTCTAACTTCATGGTACACATGATAACTTTTGTGGTGCAAAGATTTTTGGCTTGCAGAAGGTGCTAAACAAGACTGTGCATTTCAGCCATTTTTTTGTAGCCAGCAAACTAAATATGACAGCACACGGTTACACATAAAAACAATGGAACTAGGGATTAGAGATTATTCTGCATTACACTGTTACTATACTTGAAAAATGCAAGCTCTTCGCGCATATTTTTTTTCAAGTGCTTGTCGGGCCTATATACCAATTTCAAGGGGGATTCTGAAGATGGGTACCTAACATAACTACCTCTTCTGTGCCTAACCTAAGCCTACAATATTCAGGACAGTGTAGGAAGCAGCTATATTTATACTCTGCTTAGAAGCCCTCGGCAGATGGGCGAGCAGTGTTTAATCTAAAGAGAGCCAGTTACCCTCCAAACACACAATAATACTTAGACTAGCACATCCAAAGTCACATGTAGCTTATAATTTTTATGTAGCTAAACATGCCCTCCTGGACTTGCATATTATTGTGTCGCTGCAAGTCCAGGTGGGCATGTTTAGCTACATAAAGTCCAGATAAAGTCCAGGTAACAGCTGTGGAACCACTCGGCCAACTAATTAGTTTGACTTTGGGCTATTGCTAAGGGCGTTGTGCTTGGCGGTGTCCTGGTTTTCCCTTTAACCATGCCTTTTGCCCTCGCTATCAAAGGAAAATGGGGGAATGTTTTCCTGATAACGAGAAGTAGTAAAAATTGTTATACACTCCATAGCTAGCTTGTATGACCAGAAGGCCTCTCTGCGTCCCTCACTGAGTCACCAACCTCCTGCCATCTCAGCCTTTGCTACTGTTAGCATGTATATGTAGCAGAAGCCACAGCAGTACCAGCAGCAGGAAATACAGTTTGCTGAACATGATGGTACAGTTTTTTCAAATGCTGCACAAACTTCATACACATCATCAAATGTACTGTATATGCACTGCCTGAATACCCAGGTCAATTATACCTGGACTGTGCCTTTTCTCTGGCACATACCCTGATCCTTAACCCCACAGACTTCTGGAAGGCATATTGCAACAACAGCCGGAACTTGCCCAGTTTGCTTTTAGTGTACTGTCTTGTCCAGTGTCCAATGTGCTTGCAGAGAGGGTATTCAATGCAGCGGGTGGTATTGTCACACTGAAGAGGACAAAATTGTAAGTGCAGAAAACATTACATTGGTAAAAATAAGTGAGACATTGATAGACAAAGATTTTTTCATACCTGAATAAATTTGCCACAGTGGCTATTTATCACCAGCCCAATAATGCAAGTGCCATTAAGTCCATTATGTTCTATACTGTATTGCGATTACTACAGGTACTGCTACCCATTCTACAACTACTCCTACACAGCCACACATCTCCTGCCTTGTCTGCCACTTTTTATACTGTACTATTGCTTCCGTGGCTGCTCCTACTACCATTACACAGCTTCACATCTGCTATCTGTCAGTTATTATACTGTACTGATGCTGTTCAGAACCAGCCATTGCTTCTTCTAATACTACAGTGTGTATAAATCTTGGACAGGCACCTGCCCCCAATAAGCTATAATTGCTGGATTACTTGTTCAGAACAAGCCATTGCATCTTCCAATACTACTGTATTTAAATACACAGGAAGGCATCTGTCCCCAATAAGGGATAATTTATAGATTTGTGCAGAATAAGCCATTGTTTCTTTCAAAACTACTGTGTGTGTATACTTACATCTTTCCCCAAAGGGTATAATTTTTGGACTTTTTATATTTTTAAAAAGCATAACAAATCCAACAGTGCACTGTTATTAAACTGGTTGTTTGCTACTACTGGCAAACTTTACTTATAGCCATATGTGTTGCTTTCACTTTAAGATTACTAATGCTGTATTGGCATTTCAAAGCTTTAAAGTATTTGCATAAAGTCATAGGAGACCCCAGAATCCTATGCACAAATTTTCAGGGCAATCTCACTTCAATTCAGGTGGAATTTATTTGTACCTGAATCAAATCTTAATCCAATTTGTTAGATTTGGAGTAATGTTGAGTGAAGCGAGTTTTGGATCATAGATCTGAAATCACTTCGGTCAAAACTTTGCTTGAATGCTGTATCCTGGTACCAGTTGGATCCCAGTTTTAAAATTGTTTTCAAGTTGAAAAATCGAAGTCCGAAGTTATTCACCAAAGTCTCATAAGACTTCGGAGAAAAATAATTTCACCTCGGCGGAGCCCACACATTTGAAAGCTGGTTGCCCATACCGTATAGAATCCAATTTAAACAGCTCATTCTCACCCGCAAAGTTCTTCACAGTGCTCCACCCCCTATATCTCCTTTCAGATCTCTGTTGCCCACCCGTCACATGCTCTTTGCCCAGTAAATGATTTACGACTGACATCTGCCATAATCCAAACCTCTCACTCCTGGCTCCAAGACTTCTCCAGAGCTGCACCATGTAAATTAGGTTAAATCATAATATACACAGTTTTAGATGCTCCCTAAAAACACATCTTTTTAGGGTGGCCTATCACATCCCCTGATCTAACCCCTCTCCAAATGTAGACCATTTATAATTTCCTGAACCTGATCCTCCACCAAACTCTCCACTGCCCCCATGCACCCAAAAGCACTACAGATATCGGCTGGTGACCCGCTCATGCAGCTTTATATCTGCTCCCCTATTCTCCCAAGATGGCCGGACCATTGTACAAAACAAGCACTTTTACCTTTTGTGTCACCCCGTCTCCTTAAAGATTGTAAGCACTTGCGAGCAGGGTCTTCATTCCTCTTGTAATTATTGACTTGTATGTTGCTATGTTTTATATGACTGTTTGTACATGAAGCCCTGAACTGTAAAGCTCTAAGGAATATGTTGGCGCTATATAAATAAAGATTATTATTCTCATTATTATCTCTGTACAGCATGATCCGAAGCTCGCTTCGCTCAACACTAATTTGGAGTGGACCTGAAATGAAGGTCATGAAATTCACTCAACTTTAAGAGGAATGTACTTCATTGCTGAATATTTTGTTCAAAATATAATATTTGAACCAGGTATACAAATAGTTTTCTGGCAAAGTATTTTTGTGAACGTTGCTTGCCCTTTCAATTCTTTGCTACTAATACACATTCCTTCATAATTGGTTACAGATCCTGGCTGCCAGCCCTTTTACTACTAATAGGGTAAAGACTTGCCACATTAGAAGGACATTCATTCTGCATCTTTTCAGTTTTTTTCACTACATTCAGAACACTGAGTTATGCCATGGTGAATTAATGTCTCTATTTAAATTGGATAAATGTTGATGTGCAAAGATTCTTATAATATTAGGTAAAAGCAGCTCCTTAGTTGAGTGAATTGATTTTACACAGATCAAATTTTTTACGAATTTCAGTACAGTTATGTATGGAGGCAGTGAAGGGATGTACACGAGTTAACATCCATGTCCTCCATCACATAACCATGTACAACACATGATGTAAATGTGGTCGTAATAATGTGCACTCTTCATCAGATAAAGCATGCAAACGAGATGTACTCATTGAGACCTCCTGGACAGACAGTGTTTAAATGTAATGTCCATTGGGACTCTTTCTGTAACAATCTGTTATCAAAGTCTCCACCTTGTGGCGACCGTTTGACAACCACCGGGCCCCGAAATTTAATGGCCTCAATATTGCCTTGGTCCATCTGAACCACATGTCGTGCAATGGGAGTATCAGCGCCGTCTATGCGCCGTCTGAACTCCCTAATTGGTTTGCCTACATACTGCATGCAAAACTAATTTAACTGCATGCAATACAATTGGTACAACGAAAGGTAGGTTAGATTTGATCCAGGTAGTGGGTGGAGGAGACTGCAAAAACTGTGAAATAGCCTGTCTTTTAGGTTACGGCCCCAATCCCGATGGTATGTGATAGCTGAAAATTGCCCCACCATATTGTCATGGAACCATGAACCAGACGTACAACAAGAGATAAGTGGAAAATAAGAAGGTTTTATTGAAGAGCAAGCCGTAAGCAAAGTCCGAACGGATGGCTAAACCGAAGCAGGGTCTTGCGGAGACAGAGGTCAGGAACCAGAAGGGTAGTCAGACGAAGCCAGGAACAGGAACCAACGGGGTAGTCAGACGAAGCCGGAATCAGGAACCAACGGGGTAGTCAGACGAAGCCGGAATCAGGAACCAACGGGGTAGTCAGACGAGGCCAGGATCAGGAACCAGAAGCAGCAGCAGTCTTGGAAGCATGTGAACACAGGAGGACCAAGCAAGGAACTGAAGCCACAGACCTCCTATATATATGAGCTGGGCATCCAGCTCCTCCCAGTGGGAAGGAGGAGCCGCAGGGTGGGAGGCTACAAGAAAACCCAGAAACCAAGATGGCCGCCAGCACATGTCAAACGAAGGGAACAGCAAGGAGGTAAGACCATGACAGTACCTCCCCCTCAAGGGCCCCTCCTCCGCGGAGTAAGGAACGGTTTCTGAGGGAAGCGTGCGTGGAAGGCTCGGAGCAAGACAGGAGCATGGACATCTGCGGAGGGAACCCAGGAACGCTCCTCTGGACCATAACCACGCCAATGGACCAAAAACTGCACCCGGCCGCGGACCAGGCGTGAGTCCAGGATATTGCTCACCTCATACTCCTCACGATTGCCCACTTGGACCGGACGAGGCCGAGGAATCGAGGAAGTGAAACGATTACACACCAGTGGCTTCAACAGGGAGACATGAAACACGTTGGAGATCCGCATGCCAGGAGGAAGCGCAAGGGCATAGGCTACCGGGTTTACCCTGCGAAGCACTCGGAAGGGACCAACAAAGCAAGGCGCCAGCTTGGGAGTGGGCACTCGAAGGTTGAGGTTGCGGGTGGACAACCATACGCGGTCTCCGACCTGGTAGGAAGGAGCGGGCGCTCGTCTGCGATCAGCCTGGAGTTTCTGGCGCTGCGCAGAGACCTCAAGGGACCTCTGGATCTGTACCCAAGAAGCACGTAGGACGGAAAGGTGATCCTCCACAGCCGGAATATCCTGGGGAGAGAATACCTCCGGTAACACGGCAGGTTGGAACCCATAATTGGCCATGAAGGGAGACGTCCCAGAGGAAGAGTTCACCGCCGTGTTCCTGGCAAACTCAGCCCAAGGCAGGAGGTCAACCCAATTGTCTTGGTGATCGGAGACATAGCAACGAAGGAATTGCTCCAAGGCCTGATTGGATCGTTCTGCGGCCCCATTGGACTGAGGGTGGTAGGCCGAGGAGAAAGAGAGATGAATCCCCAACTGGGAGCAAAAGGCGCGCCAGAACCTGGACACAAACTGACTCCCCCGATCTGACACAATCTCCTTGGGCAAACCGTGCAACCGGAAGACCTCCCTGGCAAAAATCGAGGCCAACTCTTGTGCAGAGGGTAACTTCTTGAGAGGAACACAGTGGCACATTTTGGAAAACCGATCCACAATCATGAGAATGACCGTATGGCCTCGGGATGCAGGGAGGTCCACAATGAAATCCATCCCCAGGTGTGACCATGGACGCTCCCCGGTGGCTATGGGTTGCAAAAGGCCCAACGGAAGGTGCCGAGGGGACTTACTCTGGGCACAAACGGAGCATGCCGCTACATATGCGGCGATGTCGGAACATAGAGAAGGCCACCAGAACAGACGTGAAACCGCCCAGGACAGCTGATTCTTTCCAGGGTGCCCCGCGGCCTTGGAGTTATGGTAGGTTCGCAACAACCGAGTGCGCAACTCCTCAGGCACAAAACATCTGCCGTTGGGTCTCCCAGAGGGAGCACCAGATTGAGCCGCCAAAATCTGCTCACCCAGAGGAGAAGTCAGGCTGGTGCGAATAGCGGCCAGGATCTGATTCGGGGGTATGACCGTAGTCGGAATCGACTCCTCCCCGGACAGCTCGGAGTACTGCCGTGATAAGGCATCCGCTCTGATGTTCTTGGAGCCGGGTAGGTAGGAGACCACGTAATTAAAACGTGACAAGAACAGAGCCCATCTGGCCTGACGTGGTGTCAATCTCTTGGCCTCAGAGAGGTAGGTCAGATTCTTGTGGTCCGTCAGGATGAGAACCGGAACCACCGAGCCCTCGAGCAAGTGCCTCCATTCTTTAAGGGCCTGCACGATGGCCAATAACTCCCTGTCACCAATCTGATAGTTGCACTCCGCGGAAGACAGTTTCCGGGAGTAAAACCCACAAGGAAGCAGAGGACCCTCTGGTGTTCTACGCTGAGACAGGAGGGCGCCTACTCCCGTCTCAGACGCGTCCACCTCGAGGACAAAAGGCAACCCAGGGTTGGGATGCGACAGAATCGGAGCCGACACAAAGGCGGACTTTAGAGCCTCAAAAGCTCGGATGGCCTCGAGCGGCCAGACCTGAGGATTACTGCCCTTCCTGGTCAGATCCGTGAGAGGCTTGGCTAGCATGGAAAAGTCCCTGATGAACTTCCGATAATAATTGGCGAAGCCCAAAAAGCGCTGCAGGGCACGAAGCCCACTGGGCTGGGGCCACTGTAAGACAGCCGAAACCTTCTCAGGATCCATGGAGAACCCCTCAGCGGAAATGATGTAACCTAAGAAGGTTACCTGGGATCGGTGAAATTCGCATTTCTCAAGCTTACCGAACAGCTTGTTCTCTCGTAAGCGTTGCAACACTCGTCTGACATCCAGAATGTGGGCCTCCATGGATGCAGAATATACCAAGATGTCATCCAAATAGACCACCACACACTGCTGCAACAGGTCACGGAAAACATCGTTGATGAATTCCTGGAAGACTGCGGGCGCATTGCACAACCCAAAGGGCATAACCAAGGATTCATAATGACCGGTCCTGGTGTTAAACGCGGTCTTCCACTCATCGCCCGCCTTGATCCTTACCAGGTTATATGCCGCCCTCAGGTCGAGTTTGGTAAAGACCGTGGCCCCTTTGAGGCGATCGAACAGCTCGGAAATCAAGGGTATCGGGTAAGCGTTCTTGATCGTGATGCGATTGAGACCCCTGTAATCGATGCAAGGCCTCAACTCGCCGCCCTTCTTTTTCACAAAGAAAAATCCAGCCCCTGCCGGGGACGAGGATTTGCGAATGTGTCCGCGTGAAAGCGCCTCCCTCACGTACTCCTCCATGGCCTCATTCTCCGCTACCGACAGTGGATAGACTTTGCCACGAGGAGGAACGGCACCGGATTGTAACTCTATGGCACAATCGTATGGGCGGTGCGGAGGTAGGGCAACCGCGCGCACCTTATCGAATACATCCCGGTACTCTTCGTATTCAGGAGGCAACAGAGAGTCCGAGGAAGTACACAGCAACTTGACAGGCCCATGGATGCAACTAGCCCCACACTGCGGTGACCACGAGAGGATCTCGACCGATCTCCAATCGAAAGTCGGATTATGCTTCTGGAGCCAGGGGTACCCCAAGACCACCGAGTAGTGTGGAGACGAAATAACCTGGAGACAGACCGACTCTCTGTGAACGGCACCAATGGCTATCCCCACTGGAAGGGTCTCATGAGTCACGTGTGGCGGCAGAAGGGGTCTGCCGTCTATCGCCTCAAGAGCCAGTGGGGAACCTCGAGGCTGCAGAGGAATGGAATTGGCGGCAACGAACACTCTATCAATGAACAAACCACCAGCACCAGAGTCCACCAACGCCTGGGTCGTCACCGAGCCCCCGACCCAGGAGAGGACAACCGTGATCAGTGGTTTGTCAACACGGGAAACCGGGGACGAGGAGACTCCACCCAAGATCTGCCCCCGACAGGACCTCAGGTGCGAGCGTTCTCCCGGACGGTTCGGACATGCCAACCGAAAATGCCCACCGAGACCACAGTACATGCATCGGCCCTCGCGTCTCCGGAGTACCCTCTCCCCCTCAGACAGGCGAGCAAACCCCCGCTGCATGGGTTCACCCCCAGACAAGTCATCCCCAGGAGGCGTGGGAGGAGAGGGAGGCACGGGTGGGACAGCAAACGTAGGCGCCAATCTGTTAGGAGACCTCCGCAGGCTCTCCTTAAAGGAAGGTCTCTCCCTGAGTCTGGTGTCAATCAAAATCAGGAAAGAAATAAGAGACTCGAGCTCCACTGGTAGGTCCTTAGCTGCAACCTCATCCTTCAAGGCATCCGAGAGACCATGAGAGAAAGCAGCGACCAGAGCCTCATTATTCCAGCCCACCTCTGCTGCCAGGGTACGAAACTCAATGGCGTATTCAGCTACGGATCGTGAACCCTGTCTGATGGACATAAGGAGCTTCGCAGCAGAGGCAGCACGAGCCGGCACATCGAATACCTTCCGAAGAGAAGCAACAAAACCGGAAAACTCGGCAACCACCGGATTGTTGTTCTCCCATAAAGGGCTGGCCCAGGCCAAGGCCTTGTCCGAGAGCAGCGAGATCAAGAAGCCCACCCTTGATCTCTCAGTAGGAAAGGCATGTGGCAGCAACTCGAAGTAAATGCCCACCTGGTTAAGGAAACCTCGGCACTGAGTTGGCTCTCCCCCAAAGCGCTGTGGAAGGGGGGCAGAACCGGTCATACCCTGAAACACCACAGGCGCAGCAACAGGTGTCAGGGTAGACTCTGGCGCAACAACCGGAGCGGCAGTAGGAGCGGGCCCAGGAGCGACAACCGACCCATCGGCAACGGAAGCTAAATGAGCCGTGCGTTCAAGCAGGGTTTGCAACGCCACAGCGAACCGACCCAACAGGTGATCCTGCTGATCAAGTCTGGCAACCAGCGTAGGTAGCGAGGGTGGCCCTGTACCGTCAGAATTCATGGCTTGGTCCTAATGTCATGGAACCATGAACCAGACGTACAACAAGAGATAAGTGGAAAATAAGAAGGTTTTATTGAAGAGCAAGCCGTAAGCAAAGTCCGAACGGATGGCTAAACCGAAGCAGGGTCTTGCGGAGACAGAGGTCAGGAACCAGAAGGGTAGTCAGACGAAGCCAGGAACAGGAACCAACGGGGTAGTCAGACGAAGCCGGAATCAGGAACCAACGGGGTAGTCAGACGAAGCCGGAATCAGGAACCAACGGGGTAGTCAGACGAGGCCAGGATCAGGAACCAGAAGCAGCAGCAGTCTTGGAAGCATGTGAACACAGGAGGACCAAGCAAGGAACTGAAGCCACAGACCTCCTATATATATGAGCTGGGCATCCAGCTCCTCCCAGTGGGAAGGAGGAGCCGCAGGGTGGGAGGCTACAAGAAAACCCAGAAACCAAGATGGCCGCCAGCACATGTCAAACGAAGGGAACAGCAAGGAGGTAAGACCATGACACATATGTCCCACGTCAGAACATAGAATCCCACTCAGGATGGGCCTCATCATAAGTGGCGATTATGTGGATTAATTATTCATTCTCTTGCATCTGAATTCTTGGGCTGAGTAGGGTCTCTTCGTTGATACCTAGCGAATGTAGATATGCCCTGGCAAGGACGTGTTGCAGGTAGCCTCTATGTTTAAACCTGTGTTGGCGGTCCCCAGATGCGCCCCGGAAAATTAGGCATGATGGTGCAGTTGCGACACAGCCTAAGATATTGGCCCTTTGGAATTCCCTTTCTAAGGGCTAGTGGGTGCCAGCTGTCCCATCGTAAAATGCTGTTGGTAGCTGTGTCCTTATGGAACAAACGTATGCCTAACCTGCCATCTGGACCTGAAAAAAGTCAAATCCAGAAAGGTGGTGTTGATTTTAGATATAAAGAATAGTCCTAGTTTGTTGATATTCAATCTGGCTATGAATTTTTCAAATTCCTTAACACCACTGTTCCACAGGATGAGCACATCGTCAATATACTGTAATGTAGTCAAACAGATGTGCAACGAGCACACTTGCATGTCTTCCTCAAACACAACCTCTCGTTACCACCAGCCCAGGTAGAGGTTGGCATACGATGGGGCACATGGACTCCTCATCTCCATCCCCCTGAACTAGTGGTACACATGGTGGTCAAACAGAAACATGTTGTGTTACAATGTGAATCTCAACAGAGGAAATACAAAACCTCATCATCCACGTGCTGCATTACATAACCATGTACGACACATGATGTAAATGAGGGATCATGCTTATTGTATTCCTCAATAACCTAGTGACTGTTCCATAATATATTGTGTGCACTCCTCATCAGATAAAGCATGCAAATGAGACCTTCTGGACAGATAGGGATAGGGAGGTCGCTGGTGACATTATAATTATAAGTAAAGGGATGCATTGTAATAGTAGTTTTATTAATGTATTAATATAATATTATTAATGGTTTTCTCCTGCATTGACTTCAAAAGGACAGTGCAGTACCTCATTGAGGCACCACGTACAGAGTCAGAAAAGCATACTGAATGTTTGTCCAGTGTTGCCTACTGCTATGCTTATGTTCTATAGTATTCTGTTGTGGAGGAAGTTAAAGTAAGGGCATATATCACCTACATTAAACCCGCTCTTCAGGTCCATAATGTTGCAATATACGGTAACTAATTAGTACTCATCAACATACAACAAACAAACTAGAAAATCAAGTCATCTTTCATTTGTTTTTATAATAGCAGTGAGCACTAATAATACATAAATCTTGTGCTCCAGTGTTTTTGTCTGGCTGATAGGCCCTCAGGCATGAAGGTCAGACTACATGAAAACATACAGCTCAGTGTTTAAAAAAATGCCATGGTCAAAGAAAATTACTTTAATTAAAATAATAAGAGATCTTAAGTACGTAAGTGTTGACATTTGCAACCACAACCTTATATTCTAACTAGATACACAAATTGTTTTATCTGCAGTAATCAGGATGTGATGCAGCAACTTGGAAAGCAAACTCATGAATGTTTAGTGTACAGTTCAGTCATTCTTTTACTTATCAGTAGGGATGAGCGAACCTGTGGAAGTTCAGGCTCGCCGGGTTCGGACGAACTTCAGATCAACTTGACCGCATTAAAGTCAATTGGAACCCAAACTTCACTTTTTTATTGTCCGTTATAACATGGTTATAGCAGAAAATAATAGCATTCTTAAGACCGAATGCAAAACAATATGGCCATTTAGGGGTTAAAAAAACAAAAAACGCTCACCTCATCCACTTGATTGCGCTGCAGCAGCTTCTTCTATCTTACCACCTGGGAGAGCGCGTTGACGTCATCATGCACATTGCAGGTTCTTTGGCAGGTCATTTTCAGTGGAGATAGAAGAAGCTGCTGCAGCACGATCAAGTGGATGAGGTCAGTTGTTTGATGCATTAGCATTAGCCTCATGTGTGACCAGAAGTAATTAAGTGAGCTCCTATGGAGAAACAAATATCCACAAAGTCTGGAAATATAGATTTTCTGCTATTTCTGCTGCTTCTGAACTGTGCAGCACTATGCCGGAGCCTAGTTTGCAATGGTTTGTCATTCTGGTTTGTTTTGTAAAACTAATTGAAAAGGATGATTTATGGCGACAGTCGGAAAAAATGTCAATTCTGATTGACAGAAACCTTCTACATCTGCCATAAATATATTAGATATTCCTCTCTAGTGAGATATTACACTAAAGATCGAGTATGGACAGGAGGGACAGTGTAACATAGTAACTTTAATGATGTTTGTGTGTATCTAATCTGATGCTGTCATCCCTACGCTGGTCAATGTCTAGGTCATGGCATCAATAAAGTGGCCTCATTGACACAGAGGGGGCTGAGATGGACAAGTGATCGTCCTCTCACTCCTATTCTAGAGAAAAAAGACCCCTGTAATTGACAATCAGCGATTAAGTATGATATGATTGATGGGGAGAGGGATCGATTACTTGCACAGAGGTCCATATTAGGTTTTGCCCACATTTCTACTGGAGGATCCCGATGGCAGATTCTGTAAAAAATATGGGACAGAATAGTGCAGAATGCTGCAGTTTTTTCTACAGTAAAATGCTGGGGCTTGTAATGCGTAACAAATCCCATTATAGTCAGTGGGGACAGTCAGGTGTGTTCATTTTTGTCATTTGATAGTAATGCTGCTTCCATTATGCTCATTGTTTTGGTCCTATAAAAGGCCAGTTTTGTGACATGAAAATGTGCTTATTAACTGCTTCCCAACCAGTGCCGTACTAGTACGCGCTGGCCGGGTCTTTATAGATGGCGTCTGCTCCTAAGCAGAGTGGGCGCCATAGCCGAGGCAAATGGGGGCCTTCATGCTCCAGTGTTTGAAGAGGGACCCCCGTATAAAAAGCATAAAGGGCAACGACCGGTACTGGGTGGCAACGTAGTTAGACCCCCGGTACAAACACAAAATGACGGACATGTTACCAGCAGAATGCAGCACTTCCAGGCCTTGCTTCGAGAAATGCTGCATTCTGCTTTGCTGGCATAGGAATTTCCACTCACAGAGAAACAGTTGTGGGTACCAATCCAACAGCACATGCGAGAAGTGGGCAGTTTGAAGATGTGTTGGTCACTTTGGATTTGAGATCATTCTTGCAATCAAACCATTGACAGCCGCCCTCCGTATCCAGGCTCAGGGAACGCCTAGATCGACAGGTGTCCGACTACATCGGGTTAACGGCCGGACGCTCTGAGAAGTGAGTAACCCCCGGACTACTGGCTGTGCAGGCTTGTTCTGTGTCCAGAGCTGGCACAATTTACCATGGAACTCATGGCTTGCCCCTTGTCCAGTGTCCTGTCCAAAAGGACGTTAAGAGCAGCAGGGGGGATCGTGACCGATAAGCGCACTCGCGTAGTTCACGACAGTGTGGACAACCTCACATTTCTAAAAATGAATGAGGCATGGATCTTGGAGGAATTCAACACATGTGACAATCACTTTTAATTGAATTTCTTCATGACAGACCACAAATATCCGCCACCACCCAGAAGTAAAAATGGTCCCTGTCTTAGGTAAATACAGCATCTTAAAAGGCCTTTTCTGTCTTGTGAATGCCTAATGTTTTGTGCCTTGGAGGAATTCAACATCTGTAATGACCACATGTTTCAACTATTATCATTAGTTTTTTTTTTCAAGAGGGGGGGGGTTAAGTTAGCCATGTTTTTAAATCCAATTTTATATTTTTAATTCTTTAAATATATGTATTTGACCTGTATTTGTGCTGGCCTGAAGTAAAATTGATATCCATTGACCGTCTAATAGACCTCCAGCCACAAAATCATTTGATCTTTTCTGTCCGCTGAATGTATAATTTTTGGGGCCTGTAGTCCACTGGCCTGCTATAAAATTGATATTTATGGACTGTGTAATGTATTTCCAGCCACATACTTACTTGTTCTTTTCTGTCCGCTGAAAGCATACTTTTTGGGGCCTGTAGTCCACTGGCCTGCTGTAAAATTGATATTCAATGACCATGTAATCTACCTCCAGTCACATACTTGTTGTTTTCTTTCTGCCGAATGCAAAATTTTGGGGCCTGTATTCCACTGATCTGCTGTAAAATTGATATCCAATGACCGTGTAATTTACCTTCAGCCACATACTTGTTCTTTTCTTTCTGCTGTATGCATAATTTTTGGGGCATGTAGTTCACTGGCCTGCTGTAAAATTGACATCCAATGACCGTGTAATCTACCTCCAGCCACATACTTGTTATTTTCTGTACAGTGAATAATTGTTGGGGCCTTGGAGGAATTTGACACCTGTGACGACAACATATTTCAACTATTATCATTAGTTTTTTTTTTCAAGAGGGGGGATTTCGTTAGCCACGTTTTTAATCCAATTTTATATTTTTAGTTCTTTTAAACATATGTATTTGACCTGTATTTGTACTGGCCTGCAGTAAAATTGATATCCATTGACTGTGTAATATACCTCCGGCCACATAATCACTTGATCTTTTCTGTCCGGTGAATGCCTAATGTTTGGGGCCTGTAGTCCAGTGGCGTACAGTAAATTTTTTATCCATTGACCGCATACTGTACCTTGAGCCACATAAATCAGAATTTATTTTATGTCAGGTGAATGCCTAATTTTTAAGGCCCGTACTCTGTTGGCCTAAAATAAAAAAATTCTAGGCTCCGACACGGCACATTTCAGAGAATTTCCCTTTAAGACGCATAAAAATGTCCCCTGATTAAGATACATATTTTTTGTTGGAATTTTTGTCATTGATCCCTCTCTAGTATGTCACTGTCCATGCCTGCTATTAAAGTGAATGGGACCCGCCGCGAACTTGAACATTTGATCGCTTTTGCGCGATTGCATTTGCAAACCGTCCCGGCCCAAGTTCGTCCATCACTACTCCCACTTAGAAATCATGGAGGGATCAGAAATTCATATTGTTAGGTGCATTCCTACTCTGAGAGACAGAATAAAATTAAAAATAAAAAATAAATAAAAAAATTCAGGAAATCACATTGTATGATTTTTAAATAATGTATTTGTCTTGCACTGCTGAACATAAGTATTTGAACACCTGCTACGGGCTGAACTGTTGAAGCAATTGTTAGAAAATGGAAGAGGCTAAAGACGACTGTCAGTTTTCCTCGGACTGGGGCTCCATGCAAGATCTCACCTCGTGGGGTATCACTGATGATAAGAAAAGTGAGGAATCAGCCCAGAACTACAAGGGAGGAGCTGGGCGATGGGACCACAGTTTAAAAAGTCGGTAGAACACTACGCCGTCATGGTTTCAAATCATGCATTGCATGGAAGGTTCCCCTGCTCAAGTCATCACATGTCCAGGCCCATCTGAAGTTTGCCAATGACCATCTGGATGATCCAGAGGAGGCATGGGAGAAATTCATGTGGTGAGATGAGATCAAAGTAGAACTTTTTTGTCTAAACGTCACTCGTCGTGTTTGGAGAAAAAAGAAAGATGAGTTACATCCCAAGAACACCCATCCCTACTGTAAAGCATGGGGGTTTTAACATCATGCTTTGGGGGTGCTTTTCTGAGAAGGGGGCCGAATGACTGCACTATATAAAGGAGAGGATGAATGGGACCATTTATTGTGAGATTTTGAGCAACAACCTCCTTCCCTCAGTCAGAGTATTGAAGATGGGTCGCGGCTGGGTCTTCCAACATGACAACAACCTGAAGCACACAGCAAGGATAAACAAGGAGTGGCTACGTAAGAAGTACAGTCATGTCCATAAATATTGGGACATCGACACAATTCTAACATTTTTGGCTCTATACACCACCACAATAGATTTGAAATGAAACAAACAAGATGTGCTTTAACTGCAGACTGACATCTTTAATTTGAGGGTATTTACATCCAAATCAGGTGAACAGTGTAGGAATTCCAACAGTTTGCATATGTGCCTCCCACTTGTTAAGGGACCAAAAGTAATGGGACAGAATAATAATCATAAATCAAACTTTCACTTTTTAATACTTGGTTGCAAATCCTTTGCAGTCAATTACAGCCTGAAGTCTGGAATGCATAGACATAACCAGACGCTGGGTTTCATCCCTGGTGATGCTCTGCCAGGCCTCTACTGCAACTGTCTTGAGTTTCTGCTTGTTCTTGGGGAATTTTCCCTTCAGTTTTGTCTTCAGCAAGTAAAATGCATGCTCAATCGGATTCAGGTCAGGTGATTGACTTGGCCATTGCGTAACATTCCACTTCTTTCCCTTAAAAAACTCTTTGGTTGCTTTTACAGTATGCTTTGGGTCATTGTCGATCTGCACTGTGAAGCGAGGTCCAATAAGTTCTGAAGCATTTGGCTGAATATGAGCAGATAATATTGCCCGAAACACTTCAGAATTCATCCTGCTGCTTTTGTCAGCAGTTACATCATCAATAAATACAAGAGAACCAGTTCCTTTGGCAGCCATACATGCCCACATCATGACTCTACCACCACCATGCTTCACTCATGAGGTGGCATGCTTAGGATTATGAGCAGTTCCTTTCCTTCTCCATACTCTTCTCGCACCCATCACTTTGGTACAAGTTGATCTTGGTCTCATCTGTCCAGAGGTTTTTCAGGCTCACCAATGGTTTACATCTTGTGGTGAACCCTCTGTATTTCACTCTGATGAAGTCTTCTCTTGATTGTTGAATTTGGCACACATACACCTACCTCCTGGAGAGTGTTCTTGATCTGGCCAACTGTTGTGAAGGGTGTTTTCTTCACCAGGGAAAGAATTCTTCGGTCATCCACCACAGTTGTTTTTCGTGGTCTTCCGATTCTTTTGGTGTTGCTGAGCTCACCGGTGCGTTTCTTCTTTTTAAGAATGTTCAAAAAAATTGTTTTGGCCACGCCTAATGTTTTTCCTATCTCTCTGATGGGTTTGTTTTGTTTTTTCAGCCTAATGATGGCTTGCTTCACTGATAGTGACAGCTTTTTGGATCTTATCTTGAGAGTTGACAGCAACAGATTCCAAATGCAAATAGCACACTTGAAATGAACTCTGGACCTTTTATCTGCTAAGTGTAATTGGGATAATGAGGGAATAACACACACCTGGCCAGGGAACAGCCGAGAAGCCAATTGTCCCATTACTTTTGGTCCCTTAACAAGTAGGAGGCACATATGCTAAATATTGTAATTCCTATACCGTTCACTTGATTTGAGTGTCAATAGCCTCAAATTAAAGCTGACATCTTGTTTGTTAAAGCACATCTTGTTTGTTTCATTTCAAATCCAATGTGGTGGTGTATAGAGCCAAAAATGTTAGCATTGTGTCGATGTCCCAATATTTATGGACATTACTGTATATCAAGGTTCTGGAGTGGCCTAGCCAGTCTCCAGACCTAAATCCAATAGAACACCTTTGGAGGAAGCTGAAACTCTGTGGTGCTCAGCGACAGCCCCGAAACCTGACAGATCTTGAGGAGATCTGTGGAGGAGTGGGCCAAAATCCCTGTTGTAGTGTGTGCAAACCTGGTCAAGAACTACAGGAAATGTTTTACCTCTGTAATTGCAAACAAAGGCTTCTGTACCAAATATTAACACAGATTTTCTCAGGTGTTCAAATACTGATGTTTAGTGCAAGACAAATAAATTCTTTAAAAATCATACAATGTGATTTTCAGATTTTTATTTATTTATTCTGTCTCTCAGAGTGGGAATGCACCTACAATGTGAATTTCAGACCCCTCCATGATTTCTAAGTTGGAGAACTTGCAAAATCGCAGGGTGTTCAAATACTTCTGTTCCTCACTGTATGTATGTCCCGCAAAGTGACTTCAGACTTGAACTGGTCCTTAAAAAGGGGGGTTTGGAAATTTTCTTAAAAATTTTAAGAATTGCTTCTAGAATTCTAAGCCTTCTAACGTCCCCCCAAAAATAATGGCATTAACAAAATGATGCCTACATAAAGTGGACATATGGGAAATGTTAAGTAATAAATATTTTATGAGGTATCACTTTGTTTTAAAAGCAGAAAAAATGATTTAGAAAAATGCGATTTTTATTTATTTTTGGGTAAATTTTTCATTTTTTCATAAAAAAGTTAAATATATTGACTCAATTTTATGACTGTCATGAAGTACAATGTGTCAATCTCAGAATGACTTGGATAAGTAAAAGGGTTCCAAAGTTATTACCACATAAAGTGATATATGTCAGATTTTCAAAAAGAGGCCTGGTCACGAAAGTGCAAAATGGCCCAGTCATTAAGGGGTTAAGCAAATGTTTTTTTTATATTCCTAAATTTTTCTTGTTTTTTTCTACTTTAATAATTTTTTGGAGGAAGGAAACAAAGAAAATACACTGAACAAAAATATAAAACGCAACACTTTACGTTTTGCTCCCATTTTGCATGAGCTAAACTCAAAGATCTTAAACATTTTCTACATACACAAAAGACCCATTACTCTCAAATATTGTTCACAAATCTGTGTTAGTGAGCACTCCTTTGCTGAGATAATCCATCCCACCTCACAGGTGTGGCATATTAAAAGGTGCTGATTAGACAGCATGAATATTTCACAGGTGTGCCTTAGACTGCCCACAATAAAAGACCACTCTGAAATGTGCAGTTTGATCACACAGCACAATGCCACAGATGCCACAACGTTTGAGGGAGCGTGCAATTGGCATGCTGACTGCAGGAATGTCTACCAGAGCTGTTGCCCATGCAATGAATGTTCATTTCTCTACCATAAAGGTGTTTCAGAGAATTTGGCAGTACATCCAACTGGCCTCACATCCACAGACCACGTGTAACCACACCAGCTCAGGACCTCCACATCCAGCATGTTCACCTCCATGATCCTCTGAGACCAGCCGCCTGGACAGCTGCAGGAACAATCTGTTTGCATAACCAAAAAGTTTCTGCACAAACTGTCAGAAACAGTCTCAGGGAAGCTCATCTGCATGCTCGTTGTCCTTCTTCGCTGTCTGGACCCGACAGCAGTTCATCGTCGTAACCGACTTGAGTGGGCAAATGCTCACATTTGATGGCGTCTGGCACGTTGGAGAGGTGTTCTGTTCACGGATTAGTCCTGGTTTTCACTGTTCAGGGCAGGTGGTAGACAGCGTGTGTGGCATCTTGTGTGTGAGCAGTTTGCTGACGTCAACGTTGTGGATCGAGTGGCCCATGGTGGTGGTGGGGTTATGGGATGGGCAGGCGTATGTTATGGACAACGAACACAGGTGCATTTTATTAATGGCATTTTGAATGCACAGAGATACCGTGACGAGATCCTGAGGCCCATTGTTGTGCCATTCATCCACGACCATCACCTCATGTTACAACATGATAATGACCCATATTGCAAGGATCTGTACACAATTCCTGGAAGCTCTAAAAATCCTAGTTCTTGCATGGCCAGCATACTCACTAGACATGTCACCCATTGAGCATGTTTGGGATGCTCTGGATTGGCGTATACGACAGCGTGTTCCAGTTCCTGCCAATATTCTGCAACTTCTCACAGCTATTTAAGAGGAGTGGACCAACATTCCACAGGCCACAATCAACAACCTGATCAGCTCTATGCGACGGAGATGTGTTGCACTGCATGAGGCAAATGGTGGCCACACCAGATATTGACTGGTTTTCTGACCCCCTTCCCCCAGTAAGGCAAAACTGTGCACATTTCAGAGTGGCTTTTTATAGTGGGCAGTCTAAGGCACACCTGTTGCAATATGCATGCTGTCTAATCAGCACCTTGATATGCCATACCTGTGAGGTGGGATGGATTATCTCGGCAAAGGAGAAGAGCTCACTAACACAGATTTAGACTGAATTGTGAACAATGTTTGAAAGTAATGGGTCTTTTGTGTATGTAGAAAATGTTTTAGATCTTTGAGTTCAGCTCATGCAAAATGGGAGCAAAACCGAAAGTGTTGCGTTTTATATTTTTGTTCAGTGTACTGTACATCAATATATTCCCTCCTCCAAATCTTATTTTTTTTTAACACTGGGAGCTAGGTGAAAACCCAATGAAACTTTACATGTAAGTTACTTTAATTTTCATGCTCAGTTGCATATTAGGAACAGTGATGAGCGGCAGGGGCAATATTCGAATCGCGATATTTCGCAAATATTTGGGTGAATATTCGTCATATATTTGATAATTCGTGATTTCCAGTCATTATTTTCTTGATTGCAAAAATCGGCAATCGGAAAATTTGCAATACAAAAATTTGCGATCAACGCTACTCCTAAAGTCAAAGATATTGCAGCCTTCTCATGGGCCCACAAGCAAGAAGCAGTGAGGGATCATGGGTAGTGATGAAAAAAAAAATCGAGAATATTTGCGATTACAAAGATATAGCACTATATTCTAGATATTCGCTAATTCTTGAAGTGCCAATAATCGCAATAAAAATTTGCAATTAGAATATTCGAGATCAACACTAATTAGGAACATGAACAGAGCTCTTCTCGCTATTCCTATTTATTGATGGAGTAGGTGGCTGTTTGTATTCACCAAACATTAATGGCAATGGGTTTAGACATATTTTCTTTTGTAGCTAAAAAGGAAATAAATGCATTAAATAGCTCTACTTTATCCTTTTCTAGTGACTGTGTGGCAGTAAGTGCGCTGCGAAACAAAGCCACTACGGTCTGTGTCTGTACACAGTATATCACACTCCTCTGCTCGTTCGGTGCAGACTTCATTTGTTGCTGCAGGCGCTTCCCTTTGATCGTTGGTCTTGATGTTGAAGAGAATTTTGAACGTGGCTTGCGGCTCCCTCCAACCAATGTTCATATTGGTGAAGTGCCATTGCAGTTCTGCGTGGTCTTGTCCTCTTGAGGCCTTTGTATGTTTTTTCTTTTCGGTCCACTTCTTTCCTTTAGGAGAACACTAAGTGAAGATTACACTGTCTCTTTGGTTCCTCTTCTGGGTAGGTGGGCTAATGGGAGACCTTCTGTCACCATCACTGCACATGCGTGCACCAGTGACGTCTCCAAAACCCATGGGCTTTGCTTTCTGCAGTGTTCCTGTGCTGCATCCAAGATTAGCAAATGCTGGTACTGATTCTTCTGAACGCTGTGCATCAGAAAGGCATCTGGGCAGCCACTATTTGCCCCCGTTGGCTTCAGCCTTGTAAATAAGTTGCCAGAGTAAGGCATCAATACTTCGAAGCGTCTGCATGTCTTCTTCTTTTAAACTTCTTCTGTGAGTACATTTGGAATGCACACTCGCCGTTATTTTCATCTTCTATAGGTCCTCAGGAAGATTGTTAGGCTGATCCACCAATCTGGATGAAGGTGTCATTGGTCTCATGCTGTATCCAGAAGCACCTATTACCAGGTAAGGTTATATAAACATGTTTATAACACTTGAAATACAATGAAAGAAACAATACCACCATGTGTTCCCATCATTGCAAATTTGCCATGAAATGAGCTCTATCATTATAATCAAAGTTCAAAGAATGCACAATACTAATACTCAAATACATACATTATTGCATACAGTCCAGAAATAAATTAGCTAACATAATAAATTGGTCCATGAATTTCACAAGTATGCTTTGGCTTATTTTTTTTTTATTATTTACGTTAACCTCAACATTTGTTATGTGTGGAAGAAAGCAAGTGTAGACTGCCTATACCGTTGTATCTTGCTTTAACAAATTCCTTTGAATGACATATTAAAAATGCCTTTCATTATAAACAGCCTTGGTGCAACAAACCCCATATGTCTTTATTTTTCTGCAGTCCATGGGTCAATACATAAAACAGATGTTGTCTGATCTATTCCACCTGAGTTCAAAAGTCAGAGACGTTTTCCATATTTTCAGTGAGCTAACCAATACCACCATGTTGATTTACAAATGTTTAACATTTTCATCTCTCATTTTCTAAATATAAACTTTAGCAGTGAACTATTTTCATGAATTATATGACACTGCAATCATTTACTTTACTACAAAACACATGAATGGAATGTATCATTCATAAAATAGATGCTGGTGGAATAAATAGGCTATGTTCTCTTTTTAACACAATTTTGCAGTTTATATATCGAGTTAAATCTATAACCCCAAAAGTAGGAACTCTATGTAAAATGTAAATACATGTAAATAAAGTGATCTGTTAATCTCAGACCCATATTTTATTCACAATAGATCATAGAACGCATAGCTGATGTTGAAAGTGAGATATTTTACCATTTCATGAAAAAAATAAACTCATTTAGAACTTGGTGGCAGCAAAGCATCTAAAAAAAAAGTTAGGACAGGGCAATGTTGACCATTGTGTAGCATCCTTATTCTTTTAACCCCTTGGCGACCTTTGATGTACTAGTACTTCATGCTGATTGGGCCGACAGCAGAGCTAGTGCACGCTCGATCAGTCCAGGCCCCGGCAGTCACTGACAGCTGGGCCCCTGCAATATCTGCTGGCATAACTCTAAACAGCAATGTCGGTGGATTAAACCACAGCAATCTCGGCAGATAAAACCACGGCATACAAGGGTTTACAGGTCTCCGTTTGCAGCGCGGGTATCAGATGGGTGAGAAGGCAGCTTGATGCCTTGCAGAGGCATCAGAGCTTCCGTTCTATGGAGGCCTAGGAGATCCAGCCCCCAGGCTGGGTCTCCTAAGCAACTGTCAGTGATAGGTAATGCAGCACAATACAGATGTGTTGTAATGCATTGCAAAAAACTAACAAACGTTGAAGTCCGACAATAGGACAAAAATAAAAAAAATATATATATTTTTTTTCATAATAAAAAAATTGTTTCTAGTGAAAAAAGCCCCTCAATTAAAACATAGAAATGTGTAAAGAAAAGAAAAAACAAGAAAAACAAACATATTATGTATAGCCGCATCTGTAACGACCAGCTCTATAAAAATATCACCTAATCCACTCCGTCAGGTGAATGTCATTAAAAAAAAATAATAATAAAAATTGTGCCAAAAAAGGCATTTTTTGTCACCTTACATCACAAAAAGTATAATGCTAAAATACCCCAAAATAGCACCAAACTGTCACTTGATCCTGCAAAAATGGAGCCCATATATAAGACAATCGCCCGAAAAAAAAAAAAAAGTGGCTTTCAGAAAATGTAGATACAAAAACATGAATTTTTCTTTCAAAGATGTTTTTATTGTGTAAAACTGAAATAAATTTAAAATAGGAGACATATTAGATATCACCACATCCGCAACAACCTGCTAATAAAGATATCACATGACCTTTCCCCTCAGGTGAATGGCGTAAGCAGGCAATTTTTTGGTCACCTTGCCCCATAAAGTGTAATATTAAATTATCCAAAAATCATATGTACCCAAAAATGGTACTAAAAAAAATGTCAACTCGTCCTCCAAAAAACAAGCCCCTACACAAGATGATCAGAAAATGGAAACACAAAAACATGTTTTTTTTTCCAAAAATGCTTTTTCTATAAAACTGAAACAAAAAAAGAAGACCCATTTGATATTGTCACGTCCGTAACTATTTGCTCTATAAAAAATAGTGCATAATCCAACCTGTCAAGCGAACATTGTAAAAAAAACTGTGCCAGAACAGACAATCTTTGGTTACCTTGCCTCATAAAAAGCATAATATAGAGCGATCAAAAATCATATGCACCGCAAAATAGTATCAGCAAAACGGTCACCTCATCCAGTAGTTTTTTTCAAAATGGGGTCACTTTTTAGGAGTTTTTACTGTAGTGTGCATCCGGGGGTCTTCAAGTGTGACAGTGCCTAAAAACCGGTCCAGCAAAATCTACCCTCCAAAAGCCATATGGTGCTCCTCTTCTTTTTAGCCCTGCCATGTACCCATACAGCAGTTTACGACCGCATGTGGGGTGTTTCTGTAAACTGCTAATCAGGGTAATATAGATATTATAGATATTGAGTTTTGTTTGGCTGTTAACCCTTGATGTGTTACAGGAAAAAATGGATTTAAATGGAAAATCTGCCCAAAAATTTGAAATTTCATTACCAAATTCCTTCAATTCTTGTTGAACACCAAAATGGTTAACAAAGTTTGTAAAATCAGTTTTGAATAACATGAGGAGTGTAGTTTCTAAAATGGGGTCATTTGTGGGTGGTTTCTACTATGTAAGCCCACAAAGTAAGTTTATAACTGAACTTGTCCTTAAAAAGTGGGTTTTGGAAATTCTATTTAAAATTTTAACAATTGCTTCTAAAATTCTAAACCTTCTAACATAAAAAAAAGTAAAATAAAATGGTATTTACAAAATGATGCCAACATAAAGTAGACATATGAGAAATGTAAAGTAATAACTATTTTAGGGTCCATTCACACGTCTGTAAGTGTTTCGCGGATACGCAAAACACTGACAACGGCCATGTGCACATGGCCGGCACTATAATAGAAAATGCCTATTCTTGTCCGCTATTGGGTCCGTAAAATTGCGGAACGGATCCGGACGCAAGTTGCGGACGTGTGAATGGACCCTTATTACGCGCAAATCACATTCCGTGGCTCCATTCAAGTCAGCAAAAAAAAACTAATGCATACGGGATGCATCCGTATGTCTTCTGCATCCTTTCAGTTTTTGCGGAAATCATCTATTTAAAATTTTATGGCCAGCCTAATGCTTTTATGTACTTACTGTTTAAACATTATTGTATGCTTCTGTTTCCGTTTGCAATTCGCAAAAGTTTCCGTAAGCAAATGGAAAAACGGAACGGCAAAATGGAATGTGAACACTACTGAAACAAAAAAAATGAAAAATGTATCAGTTTCAAACAGACCGCAAAACCATACGGTCGAGTGCAGGAGGCCTTAATATGAGGTATCACTATCTGCCTTTAGGCCTCATGTACACGACCGTTGTGTGGCCGTTCCATGCATTGGGGACCGCAATTTGTCACCCTTTGACAGCCGGGACGACCTCTTTCTGAGTTAGCGTCCTGTTGCCATGTTCCGGGCGCGCCCCCTCCCTCTACTGTTGATCCGCCCCACGTGATCCTGACTGATGTCACAGATAATGTTACACCAGGATAACGTGGGTCGGCCACATGACCAGAGAGGCGGATTCTGTTGACGAGGTGCGTGCTGTGGGCATTTAAAACGCTGCACTAGGCATTACACTTACTGCTGGTAGGTGATTTTCCTGGCTTTATAGGGGCATGTGGGCATCCTGATATCCCTGGTGAGCGGCACGTCGCATTTAAAGTTGCAAGAAAAAGTTTGTGAACCGATTGGAATGATATGGATTTCTGCAAAAATTGGTCATAAAATGTGATCTGATCTTCATCTAAGTCACAACAATAGACAATCACAGTCTGCTTAAACTAATAACACACAAAGAATTAAATGTTATCATGTTTTTATTGAGCACACCATGTAAACATTCACAGTGCAGGTGGAAAAAGTATGTGAACCCCTAGACTAATGACATCTCCAAGAGCTAATTGGAGTGAGGTGTTAGCCAACTGGAGTCCAATCAATGACATGAGATTAAAAGTGTTAGTTACAGATGCCCTGCCCTATAAAAAACACACACCAGTTCTGGCTTTGCTTTTCACAAGATGCATTGCCTGATGTGAATGATGTCTCGCACAAAAGAGCTTTCAGAATACCTACGATTAAGAATTGTTGACTTGCATAAAGCTGGAAGAGGTTATAAAGGTATCTCCAAAAGCCTTGCTGTTCATCAGTCCGAGGTAAGACAAATTGTGTATAAATGGAGAAAGTTCAGCACTGCTGCTACTCTCCCTAGGAGTGGCCATCCTGTAAAGATGACTGCAAGAGCACAGCACGGACTGCTCAATGAGGTGAAGAAGAATCCTAGCGTGTCAGCTAAAGACTTACAAAAGTCTCTGGCATATGCTAACATCCCTGTTAGCGAATCTACGATACGTAAAACACTAAACAAGAATGGATTTCATGGGAGGATACCACAGAGGAAGCCACTGCTGTCCAAAAAAAACATTGCTGCACGTTTACAGTTTGCACAAGAGCGTCTGGATGTTCCACAGCAGTACTGGCAAAATATTCTGTGGACAGATGAAACCAAAGTTGAGTTGTTTGGAAGAAACACACAACACTGTGTGTGGAGAAAAAGAGGCACAGCACACCATCATTAAAACCTCATCCCAACTGTGAAGTATGGTGGTGGGGGCATCATGGTTTAGGGCTGCTTTGCTCCGTCAGGACCTGGACGGATTGCTATCATCGAAGGAAAAATGAATTCTCAAGTTTATCAAGACATTTTGCAGGAGCACTTAAGGCCATCTGTCCACCAGCTGAAGCTCAACAGAAGATGGGTGTAGCAATAGGACAATGATCCAAAGCATAGAAGTAAATCAACAACAATGGCTTAAACAGAAGAAAATACACCTTCTGGAGTGGCCCAGTCAGAGTCCTGACCTCAACCCGATTGAGATGCTGTGGCATGACCTCAAGATAGCAATTCACATAATTTTTTCACCTGCACTGTGAATGTTTACATGGTGTGTTCAATAAAAACATGGTAACATTTAATTCTTTGTGTGTTATTAGTTTAAGCAGACTGTGATTGTCTATTGTTGTGACTTAGATGAAGATCAGATCACATTTTATGACCAATTTGTGCAGAAATCCATATCATTCCAAAGGGTTCACATACTTTTTCTTGCAACTGTAATTAGGGTCCACTGATTATTTTCCCCTTTTTTTCTTTTTTACCCTATTTTTGTTTTCTATTTTGGACAACAATAGGGGGCTATATACACCTTAATTATAGAGCCTCCCATGATGAGTTATCAGATGAAACGTGGCACCTCGGGAATTCGTTAGGGTTCATTGTAAGGATACTGCCCGGGTCAGCGTCAGGTATCCGGACGGGGTATAGATAGGTAGGGCATTCTTAGCTCCCCACCCTTGTACTTAGGGACATATAGGGACAATAGTCCTGCCGATGCCTGTCTAATACAGCAGCTTATCTGATACCAGGACCTCCATCACTTCTTCATATTGGAACCTTCTTGCAGATACACTACAAGACTGGTAAGAGTGTTCCATTTATATTCATTCTTGATTGGAGAATAAGTGGCATCTCAGAATTGGGATATACAATTGGTATCGTAGCATTGTGTTTGTCGCATTGGTAGAGCGTGTATTTTAATATCACTCAGTCTCCCCACCTCTTTTTTGCAGTTTTGTTTTTGCTACCTCTGTATGTTCCCATGATTAGAGTGCTACTATGCAGAGTGCTTCTGAAGATCTAATTTATAATCAGGGGCAGATTAAGTGCATGCTAGGCCTGGGGCTGTCTACCCAACTTGGACCCCCCCTCCATTTTAGTTTAGTTTTTTTTTGTATGAAGAGACTGCGGTGCTTCGTGAGCACCACAGTCTCTTTCTAGGTTATATGACATCTTCAGTAGAGATGAGCAAAGCGCCAATTTCCTCGCACTGGCTGCTGCACATGTGAGGAAGTGGAGAAAGGAAGTCTGGGAAGGCGGGATCACCCATACTGACATGCATGCAGCCAATCAGCAGCCAGCCGGCCCTGTAATGTTACAGCCGTATAAATACGGCAGCCATCTTAGATTCTGCCATTCACCAGCATACAGTGCAGGGAGAGACGTGTCTGCAAGCGCTAGGTATAGTGATAGAAAAATCGTCATTGTGCTCCAAAAAATATTTACAAGTGCAGGAAAAGATTATTCAAGGTGTAGGGAAAGGATAGGGAGGAATCATTCCACTTAATTTCTGTTGAACAGGGTTCAGTAGGGGAGGTTACAGCCTGGTTAATAGGAACAATCCGATTACACTTTGTTGCACTGACTGGCGATACAAATTGCCATTATACAGCTCTGTAATTCCAGCAAACCGTTCTTATTAGGGTGCAAGTGCTGTTTGATACAGACATTAACAGGGTTCATTACAAGGAAATATTTCAATGTTTTATTTGCCCTAGTGCGGTACAGTTATACAGTGGGGAACAGAAGTATTTGAACACCCTGTTATACCACTTAGAAATCATGGAGGAGTCTGAAATTCACATTGTAATTGCATTCCCACTTTGAGAGACAGAATAAATAAATAAAAAATTAGGAAATCACATGCATGTATGATTTTTAAAGAATTTATTTGTCTTGCACTGCTGAACATAAGTATTTGAACACCTGAGAAACAGCAAGAATTCTGGCTTTCAAAGAACTGTTAATGTGTCTTTAAAAAGTCCACCTCTACTCCACTCATTAATTTAACTTAGTAGCACCTGTCTGAGCTCTTTAAAGACACCTGTCCACCCCGCAGTCAGTCAGATGACAAATGCTACCATGGGGAAGACCAAAGAGCCGTCAAATAACACCAGAGACAAAATTGTGGACCTCCACAAGGCTGGAAAGGGCTACATGGCAATTACCAAGCAGCTTGGTGAAAATAGATCAACTGTTGAAGCAATTGTTGGAAAATGGAAGAGGCTAAAGACGACTGTCAGTAACCCTCAGACTGGGGCTCAATGCAAGCTCTCACCTCGTGGGGTATCACTGATGATAAGAAAGGTGAGGAATCAGCCCAGAACTACAAGGGAGGAGCTGGTCAATGACATCAAGAGAGCTTAGGACCACAGTTTCAAAGATCACTGTCGGTAGAACACTACGCCGTCATGGTTTCAAATCATGCATTGCATGGAAGGTTCCCCTGCTCAAGTCATCACATGTCCAGGCCCGTCTGAAGTTTGCCAATGACCATCTGGATGATCCAGAGGAGGCGTGGGAGAAAGTCATGTGGTCAGATGAGACCAAAGTAAAACCTTTTGGTCTAAATTTCACTTGTGTTTGGAGGAAAAAGAAGGATGAGTTGCATACCAAGAACACCATCCCTACTGTGAAGAATGGGGGTGGTAACATCATGCTTTGGGGGTGCTTTTCTGTGAAGGGGAAAGGACGACTGCACTGTATTAAGGAGAGGATGAATGGGGCCATTTATTGTGAGATTTTGAGCAACAACCTCCTTCCCTCAGTCAAAGCATGGAAGATGGTTCGTAACTGGGTCTTCCAACATGACAACGACCCGAAGCACACAGCCAGGATAACCAAGGAGTGGTTCTGTAAGAAGCATATCAAGGTTCTGAGTGGCCTAGCAAGTCTTTGGACTTAAATCCAATATAACATCTTTGGAGGGAGTTTAAACTCTGTGTTGCTCAGCGACAGCCCCGAAACCTGACAGATCTAGAGGAGACCTGCGTGGAGGAGTGGGCCAAAATCCCTGTTGCAGTGTGTGCAAACCTGGTCAAGAACTACAGGAAATGTTTGACTTCTGTAATTGCAAACAAAGGCTTCTGTACCAAATATTTACACAGATTTTCTCAGGTGTTCAAATACTTATGTTCAGCTTTGCAAGACAAATAAATTCTTTAAAAATGATACAATGGAATTTCCTGATTAATTTTTTTATTCTGTCTCTCAGAGTGGAAATGCACCTACAATGTGAATTTAAGACCCCCCCCCCCCCCCCTCCCCATGATTTCTAAGTGGGAGAACTTACAAAATCGCAGGGTGTTCAAATACTTCTGTTCCTCACTGTATGTTCTAAAGCACGGGTGTCAAACACAAGGCCCGCGGGCCGAATCCGGCCCGCCAGACCTTGTCATGTGGCCCGCCGCCGGCCGCCAGCCTTCACCTTTTATTATCACTTCCTGCAGGAGGCCCCTGCAGGAAGTGATAATAAAACTACAAGCGCTCGCCGAGACTGAGAGGAGGGAGGAGGCAGGCTGGGCGCTGGCAGCGTGAGTCATACATCACGCGCCTGCGCCGCCCACTTTATGAATGAAGCAGGCGGCGTGGGCGCATGACGTATGACTCACGCTGCCAGCGCCTGTCCTCCCGGCCTGCCTCCTCCCTCCTGCCTACCGAGCGGCGAGCGCTTGTAGTTGTAAGTACCCACAGATCCCCCATAAGTGTCACCACAGATCCCCCATAAGTGTCACCACAGATCCCCCATAAGTGTCACCACAGATCCCCCATAAGTGTCACCACAGATCCCCCATAAGTGTCACCCACAGATCCCCCATAAGTGTCACCCACAGATCCCCCATAAGTGTCACCCACAGATCCCCCATAAGTGTCACCCACAGATCCCCCATAAGTGTCACCACAGATCCCCCATAAGTGTCACCACAGATCCCCCATAAGTGTCACCACAGATCCCCCATAAGTGTCACCACAGATCCCCCATAAGTGTCACCCACAGATCCCCCATAAGTGTCACCCACAGATCCCCCATAAGTGTCACCCACAGATCCCCCATAAGTGTCACCCACAGATCCCCCATAAGTGTCACCCACAGATCCCCCATAAGTGTCACCCACAGATCCCCCATAAGTGTCACCCACAGATCCCCCATAAGTGTCACCCACAGATCCCCCATAAGTGTCACCCACAGATCCCCCATAAGTGTCACCCACAGATCCCCCATAAGTGTCACCCACAGATCCCCCATAAGTCCAAAAAAAAACGGCCCTTTGACGGTGACCAAACTGCTGATGCGGCCCCCGATAAATTTGAGTTTGACACCCCTGTTCTAAAGCATTTTTTGGCTTGTATTAGTGGGAAAAAAATTGGCTTATTAGCCGTTGTGTGGTGAAGTGCGAAACAGCCCTTTTTGTCGTGTATTAGTGGCAAAAGAAAAAAATATTTTTTCCGCCTAGTGGTGGAGTTATCTGTTTTAAAGCCTTTTTTTGCATTTATTAGTGGAAAAGGGAAAAATATCTTTGCCGCTCAGCGATGTAGTGAGATATTTTACAGCCCAGTTTGCTGTGTATTACTGGCGAAATACAAATATATTCGCAGTTCATAGTTGTATTTATCTGTTGAAAAGCCTTTTGTGTAAAAATATTAAATAATTGCCGTTTAGCGGTGCAGTTACCATATATGCGGTGATTCACTTCAAGTGATGGACCAAATCATGTAGTTGTAACATTTTTTATGCGAAACAGGATTTTTGGGGGAAAATTGCTGTGTGATAGTACACTTTCTACTGTATGAACTGAATTCAAATATCCTTTCATTGATGATTTTTTTTTTATTTCAACCTTGTTTTCTTCTGGAAAATTGATGGGTGATTGTAAAACTCCTTTAGCGGCATGGACCGAATTACGTAGTGGTGAAATTTTTTATGTGAAACAGGCTTTATTTGGGAAAATTGATGGGTGATAGTAGACTTTTTTTCTGTATGAACCGAATTCCATTATCCTTTCTTTTGTGAACATATTTATTTCAACGAATTTTTAATTGATGGGTGATTGTACACCTCCTTTTGTGGTATGGCCCGAATTATGATGTTGTGGGTCCTGCAGTAAACATAATGAAGACGCTGATGACAACACACCAGCAAACTTTGCCTTTACCATTTATTCACAATTAAGTCAAGCAGCTTCAGTAAGTTGAAAATATTCATGTGTTTTTATCTGCTCTGTTTGCATTCGATCTCCACAGCACACAAGACATGACAGGAGAGCCTCTGTCTTGGAGTCCAAGTACAGTTACTAGAGATCAGGAGTTCCATTAGAAGTGTACGTAACAAAGCCATAACAAATCTTTAATTCAGGAGCAGTAAACAGCTGGAAGCAAATAGAGGTGGCTGAACGCCGCTGTTCTGTATCTCTTGTGAAGTCAATGTCTCCAGCAATGCCCCTCCCGTGATTTACAGCAAATACATTATTTTCATGTAAAGATCCAAAAAGTATGTGGGAGGCATGTAGTGTACACAAACCATGTGCGACCCCTCTCAATTAAGGGCCTACTTGCCGTTCAGTGGTGCAACTATATATGGTAAAGCCCTTTTTGCGGGAAAATTTGTTATGTGAAACTGGCTCTTTTTTGGAAAATGTATGGCTGAATGTACACCTCCTTTTGCGGTATGGATCAACTTACATAGTTTTGAAATTATTTCTGTGACACTGGCTCTTTTTCGGAAAATGTATGGGTGAATATACACCTTCTTTTGTGGTATAGACCGAATTACGTAGTGGTGAAATGTGTTATGTGAAACAGGCTTTTTTGGGGAAAATGAATGGGTGACTGTATACCTCCTTTTGCTGTATGGGCTGAACTACACAGTGTTAAAATTTTAAATTTCAAAGTAAACGCTGCTCTGTATCTATTGTGAAGTTAATGTCTCCAGCAATGCCCCTCTTGCGATTTACTGCAAATACATTATTTTCATATAGAGATCCAAGAATTAGTTGGAGGCATGTAGTGTATGCAAGCCATGTGCGACCCCTCTCATCACTCTCACGCTGTTCTGCACCTGGTTTGCCTGGATGACCAGAGTCACATAGGGAAGGAACTGCTCTGTGTCCTTCATCAAGAAATCGAATCCTGGATTTCTCCGCAACAACTCAAAATGGAACCATGGTGACAAACAACGGGAAGAACATGGTGTCGGTGCTGCATCGATGGCTGAGCCATAAGCCCTGCATGGCACACGTGTTCAATCTAGTTGTCAAGCGGTTCCTGAAGTCTTCCACCCATGTGCAAGACATCCTAAAAATGCCCTGGAAACTTTACATGCACTTCAGCCACTCGTACACCACAAAGCACACATTCCTTAAGTTGCAGTGACAGAACGGCATTGTAGCTGGCAAGCTAAGACTTATCCTAGTTTGCTAGTATAGCTTATATGTGTATACAGCTACACCTGCTAATAACCTCAATACAGTTCCTATGTTTATGTGTTAAGGACAAAAGCAGAGTTATATACTGTGGCTTGTGCACTACCTTGCTGGTTTTTGTTTGGAGCTATCGAGAGGCTTGTGCAGGCACGCACCAGTGTGAATATACATCAGCAGTGCCACCTGTGACTCTTTTGCTGTTGAGAGTTATATACTGTGAGATCATGTTTTGGATGTCATATAACTGTTATATTTTGTGTTCACAGAAGCAGAAAAAGATAATATGCCTTAAGATTCATTTTTTCATGTAAGGTAAGCCCAGTGACACAGCAGAAACAAAAGAAAGCATAGTGTTAATCTGTTGTTTCTGGACAGAAGTCCAAGCCAATCACAGCCAGCTTCTCACACAGCAAGAGTTTTCACCAATCACAGCCAGCCTCACACACAGTCTGTCTGGGAATTCCCCTAGCATGAGCTGCTAGAATCATTATTCACCAGAGACAGTAGCTGAAGAGACATTCACTCCACTGAGAGCTTTGTTTTTATGGAAGCAGGAGAGGCCAAAATAGGTATTTAAAACAGTTATATGATGTTTCTGTTGTTAGTATTGTGATTGGAACTGTATATTGAACCAGTTCTATGTGTGTTTACTTACAGTTCCACCAATTGCAAAGTACAAAGACAAATAGCAAAATGCAAGCTACAGTTGCAAACTGTGAACTACTACAAATACCATACAAACATATTACAATCCAAATTGCATACAACCATACCAGAGCATACTGAACCAATCTGCAAATAGTTACTGCTAACTGCATACCGCCATTTTGTGATATATTTTCAACACGTGTTTTGTACATGGACTATCTGCTGTGGAGGCGGAAGTGTTATATATGAAGAAAAGTTGAAGTTAATAAGGAAGTTATTTTCAAGCATTTGGTGTGCTCTGTAAACCTACTGTTTCCATAGAACGGAGCTAGAGGAATTACAGAGTAACAGACAGTCTGGTTAGACTAAAAGTCAGAGATATCAAAATTCTTCTAATGCCACAGCATAAAAGGCACTTGATAGTGCTGGGCCTGCCACAGTGGAATGATTACCCCCAAAGGGCAAAGTGATAGCACTCCTCAACTTGCACAGTAAAGAGCATATTAGAGCAGTAGAGCACCAGCATAACCGCCACGCAGCAACTGTTTCCTGAGTGAGCAAGCAAAGACACCTCAGCGGAGCTACTATAAAGGCCATAGAACGTGTGCATTAATCAAAATGCAGCGGACTCTTAAAGTGGCAGAACGGCAAAGGCAAGAAATTCAGAGAAAGAGCACCAAGTCATCACAAAGCATCACAAGTATGCACATATCATCGCAAGTCAGCGCAGAGAATCGCATCACATCGAGAAAAGACAAGTCTCCTTTAAGACAGTATCCTGCTCTTCAGAATAAGGTTAGAACTTTCCTTTTATTACTTATCATTGCATATAGGCTTTAGCATAAAGAGACATTGTGTGTTCAGATAAAGACTTTAAAGTAAAACAAAGGACAGTTTGTATTACACTGACTCTATTGCATTTAAAGTGAAAGTCATTCATTGCCTGCATTTATCACTATTACATTTAAAGTGAAAGTCATTTATTTCTGCATTTGTCAATATTGCATTTAAAGTGAAAGGACTTAATATTCGTATTGATTGTCAGTATTGAATTTAAAGTAAAATGTCTGAGCCTAGTATTACCATGCCACTGTTAGAGGATACAAAGAAAGATAGAGTAGAGGGAGAAGAGCAAGGGAACCTGTCTGAGGTAGAAGAGTCTGATGCAGAATTAGTATTGCCTCAAACAAATATAGCCCAAACAGATGAACTAAGATGTTCATCACATGTCAGAAAACCAAACTCAAAGATGCTGGGAAAATTGTGGTTGTTTACGACACCTTCCCAGGGCATTGTAAGGAACATGGACACATGTACTGCGTCACTAAAGATTTGGTAAAGCTTAGGAGAGAACTTTCATCTGTGGAAAAATATGATGAAGTTAAAGCAAGAAGGAGAATGAATGAGCTTTTTATAAGAGACTATGCTAGGTCCTTAGGTGGAACCACAATCTCAAGTGTGACTTCCTTCGCTAGCAGAAGTGCGGCCCATATATCAGAGTCCTCAAATACTTCAGCCAAAAGAAATGAATTAGCTGAAAAACTTGCTGTCAAGAGAGCAGAAATTGAGATGGAAGCTGCTATCGAGGCGCAGCACTAGTAAATGGAAACTGAAATGGAAGCACAGTGCCAACAGATGAAAAGTCTGGAAAGGCATAAAGAATTTAAGATCATAGAAGCCAGACTCCGAGTACACGAGGAGGATATGAAGCTAAGTAGTCATGGGTTCAAATCTGTACTAAGTGAAGAAAAAGACTCCTATTTTCCTTCGTATGAGAATAAAAGGAAATCTCCAGCACTTAGTGAAGAAATAAGTTATTATTAGAGTTGAGTGGACACCTGGATGTTTGGGTTCTGGACCCGAACTTGACCCCGAACCAGAACCCCATTGAAGTCAATGGGGACCTGAACTTTTGAGCACTAAAATGGCTGTAAAAATGTCATGGAAAGAGCTAGAGGGCTGCAATAGGCAGCAAAATGTGCTTAAGAGCATGGCAAATGCTCTGCAAACAAATGTGGATAAGGGAAATTAATTTAAAAAACATAAAAGACCTTAAAAAAATAAAAATTAGGAATGATGTAGGAGTAAGAGGTTGAGGAGGCGGTGAATGGGTGGATGTGGCCGTGTAGGCTCACGTGGCGGTCTAGGTGGAAGCGGCGGTGAAGGAGGAATAGGTAGCCAACACAGATGTGTGTTATTTCGAATTTTTACATAGGGGTATCCCCCAAAATATTGGGACATATAAAAAAATAAGGAATAAGTGCACTTGAGTATAAGGATGGATGGTTGAGGCTGTTAGAACTGTCTATTCTGCACAAGGTACAGACAAGTCCTGAGAGATCCAAGCCTGGTTCATTTTAATGAAGGTGAGCTTGTCCACGTTTGCTGTGGACAGGCGGCTGCATCTGTCTGTAATGACGCCTCCTGCTGTGCTAAATACACGTTCAGAGAGTACACTGGCTGCAGGGCAGGCCAGCACCTCCAAGGCATACAGGGCAAGCTCTGGCCATGTGGACAATTTGGAGACCCAGAAGTTGAATGGGGCAGAACCATCAGTCAGTACGTGTAGTCGTGTGCACAGGTACTGTTCCACCATGTTGTTCAAATGCTGCCTCCTGCTAACACGCTCCATAACAGCAGTTGGGGCCGGTTGTTGCAGCGAGGTGACAAAGCTTTTCCACATATCGGCCATGCTAATCCTGCCTTCTGAGGTGCTGGTGCTGACACAGCTGCATTGGCGACCTATTCCTCCTCCCCTGCCTTAGCCTTGTGCTTCCACTTGTCCCTCAGCGTCAGTCGGGAATGCTCTCAGGAGCGCGTCTACCAGCGTGCGCCTGTAGTCGCGCATCTTCCGATCACACTCCAGTGAGGGAATTAAGGACGGCACATTGTCTTTGTAACTGGGATCCAGCAGGGTGGCCACCCAGTAGTCAGCACACGTTAAAATGTGGGCAACTCTGCAGTCGTTGCGTAGGCACTGCAGCATGTAGTCGCTCTTGTGTGCCAGGCTGCCCAGAGGTAAGGACAAGCTGTCCTCTGTGGGAGGCGTATCGTCTGCATCCTTCGTATCCCCCTAGCCACACACCAGTGATGGGCCCAAGCTGCGTTGGATGCCACCCCGCTGTGAACATGCTTCATCCCCATCATCCTCTTCGTCCTCCAGTAGTGGGCCCTGGCTGGCCAAATTTGTACCTGGCCTCTGCTGTTACAAAAATCCTCTTTCTGAGCCACTTCTAAAAGACTGGCTTGAAAGTGTTAGAGATGACCCCTCTTCCTCCCTCCTCCTCGTCCTTGGCCACATCCTCTTCCATCATCGCCCTAAGTGTTTTCTCAAGGAGACATAGAAGTGGTATTGTAATGCTGATAACGGTGTCATCGCCACTGGCCATGTTGGTGGAGTACTCGAAACAGCGCAACAGGACACACAGGTCTCGCATGGAGGCCCAGTCATTGGTGGTGAAGTGGTGCTGTTCCGCAGTGCGACTCACCCGTGCATGCTGCAGCTGAAACTCCACTATGGCCTGCTGCTGCTGCTCGCACAGTCTCTCCAGCATGTGCAAGGTGGAGTTCCACGTGGTGGGCATGTCACATATGAGGCGGTGAGCGGGAAGGCCGAAGTTACCCTGTAGAGCAGACAGCCGAGTGGCTGCAGGATGAGAACGCTGGAAGCACGCACAGACGGCCCGCACTTTATGCAGCAGCTCAGACATGTCGGGGTAGTTGTGAATGAATTTCTGCACCACCAAATTCAGCACATGCGTCAGGCAAGGGATGTGCGTCAAACTGGCTAGTCCCAGAGCTGCAACGAGATTTCGCCCATTATCGCACACCACCAGGCCGGGCTTGAGGCTCACTGGCAGCAACCACTTGTCGGTCTGTTCTTCTATACCCCGCCACAACTCCTGCATGTTGTGGGGCCTGTCCCCCAAACACATTCGTTTCAGAATGGCCTGCTGACTTTTACCCCTGGCTGTGCTGTAGTTGGTGGTGAAGGTCTGTCGCTGACCAGATGAGGAGATGGTAAGAGGAGGAGGAAGCCGAGTAGGAAGAGGAGGCAACAGGAGGCAAAGAATGATGCCCTGCGATCCTTGGCGGCGAAAGGACGTGTGCCAAACAGCTCTCCGCCTGGGGCCCAGCCGCCACTACATTTACCCAGTGTGCAGTTATAGCGTCCCTGGCCATGCTTACTGGTCCATATCTTACTGGTACGTATCTGTGGTTAGGTGGACCTTGCCACAGATGGCGTTGCACAGTGCACACTTGATTTTATCCGATACTTGGTTGTGCAGGGAGGGCACGACTCTCCTGGAGAAGTAGTGGTGGCTGGGAACTATGTACTGTGGGACAGCAAGTGATATGAGCTGTTTGAAGCTGTCCGTCTCCACCAGCCTGAATGACAGCATTTCAAAGGCCAGCAGTTTAGAAATGCTGGCATTCAGGGCCAGGGATCGAGGGTGGCTAGGTGGGAATTTACGCTTTCTCTCAAAGGTTTGTGAGATGGAGAGCTGAATGCTTCCGTGTGACATGGTGGAGATGCTTGGTGACGGAGGTAGTGTTGTTGGTGGCACATCCTCTGTTTGCTGGACAGCAGGTGCCAACGTTCCTCCAGAGGCAGAGGAAGAGGCTGAGGCAGCAGCAGAAGAGGTAGCAGGAGGGGCCTGAGCCCTTTCTTGGTTTTGAATGTGCTTACTCAACTGCAGCCCGTGTCTCGCATGTAGATGCCTGGTCATGCAGGTTGTGCTAAGGTTCAGAACGTTAATGCCTCGCTTCAGGTTTTGATGGCACAGCGTGCAAACCACTCGGGTCTTGTTGTCAGCACATTGTGTGAAGAAGTGCCATGCCAGGGAAGTCCTTGAAGCTGCCTTTTGGTGTGCTCGGTCCCTGGTGATCGTGGCCAGTAGCAGGCGAACTGTTTAGGCGACGGCTGCTCTGCTTTTGCACCCTGCTCCCGCTTTTGCTACGCTGTTGGCTTGGTCTCACCACTGCCTCTTCCTCCGAAATCTGAAAGTCAGTGGCACGACCTTCATTCCATGTGGGGTCTAGGACCTCATTGTCCCCTGCATTGTCTTCCACCCAGTCTTCCTCACTGACCTCCTTTTCGGTCTGCACACTGCAGAAAGACGCAGCAGTTGGCACCTGTGTTTTGTCATCAGAGACGTGCTGAGGTGGTATTCCCATGTCCTCATCAGGAAACATAAGTGGTTGTGCGTCAGTGCATTCTATGTCTTCCACCCCTGGGAAAGGGCTGAGTGGATGCCCTTGGGAAACCCTGCAAGCAGAGTCTTCAAACAGCAAAAGAGACTGCTGCATGACTCGAGGCTCAGACAGGTTCCCCGATATGCACGGGGGTGATGTGACAGACTGATGGGCATGGGTTTCAGGCACCACCAGTGCGCTTTCTGCAGAAGACTGGGTGGGAGATAATGTGAACATGCTGGATCCACTGTCGGCCACCCAATTGACTAGCGCCTGTACTTGCTCAGGCCTTACCATCCTTAGAATGGCATTAGGCCCGACCAAATATCGCTGTAGATTCTGGCCATCTACTGGGACCTGAGGTAGTAGGTTCAGTAGGACGTGTAGCTGTGGCAGAATGGCCACGTCCTCTCCCTGCACCAGAGGCTCCACCAACACCACGACCATGACCGTGTCCCTTATTAGATGTTTGCCTCATAGTTAGCATTTACAAAGCAAAGTAAAAAGTGGCTAAGTCTGTTAAAAATAATTAACCGCCAATAAAAAACCCTGATGTAGGGTATTGCCCAATTTTTTTTTTACTCTATATGACAGCGGTATTTGTGGCCTAAATGTGACACTCACTTATGCACGACTAATCCCAGATATGCAGTATATTAGAGGTTTTTTTCACCCCCAGTAACCAAAAAGCTGTATTTCTGGCCTAAATGTGACATTCACTTATGCTTGTCTAATCCCAGATGTGCAGTATATTAGAGGGTTTTTTCACCACAGTAGCCAAAAAGCTGTATTTCTGGCCTAAATGTGACACTTACTTATGCTTGTCTAATCCCAGATGTTCGGTATATTAGAGGGTTTTTTCACCCCAGTAGCCAAAAAGCCGTATTTCTGGCCTAAATGTGACACTTACTTATGCTTGTCTAATCCCAGATGTTCGGTATATTAGAGGGTTTTTTCACCCCAGTAACCAAAAAGCCATATTTCTGGCCTAAATGTGACAATCACTTATGCCTGTGTAATCCCAGATGTGCAGTATATCAGAGGCTTTTTTCACCCCAGTATGCCAAAGCCGTATTTCTGGCCTAAATGTGACAATCACTTATGCACGTGTAATCCCAGATGTGCACTATATTTAACAGATGTATTTTTTTTAACCCCAGTAAGCAAAAAGCTGTATTTCTGGACTTGCAGACATTCAGATAGCCTGTGCTGGTGCACTATCGTTGCTTAAAATGGCTGCCGATTATGTATTGATATTGACTAACTGAAGAAAAAAAAGTTAGTTTTCAGTAGTAGTTGGCTCAGGGCAGGCTTAAAAAATGGTGCACTGCACCCACAAAACACAGTTCTTGATAAGATTTCTCCCTAATCTCTCCGTCACAGCAGCTGCAGCCTTTCTCTACGATATCCAAGCAGAGTGAAGGGCGGCGCTATGTGACTCCAGCTTGAATAGAGGCTGGGTCACATGCTGCAGTTGGCCACTCACAGCAATGCCAATAGTAGGCATGGCTGTGATGGCCTTTTGGGGCAAGTAGTATGACGCTTGTTGATTGGCTGCTTTGCAGCTTTTCAAAAAGCGCCATAAAAATCGCCGAACACCGAATCCAAACTTTTACGTAAATGTTCGGGTCCGGGTGCCGAAAACTCTAAAGTTCGGTACGAACCCGAACTTTACAGTTCGGGTTCGCTCAACTCTAATTATTATCCTTCCATCCCTGATCAGAAAAACAAAGAGAGGCCTAGTCCAGTGTTAGGAAAGATGTGTGTGAATTTACCCTCTACCGGAAAAAATTAAGAAAAGGACTCATCTAATTCAGAAGTAAATGAGAAAATAGAACCGGATGATTCTATTCCTAGATGTCAGGGCAATGCTCAGGAAAATGTTACAACCATTGTCCCAGCAAGACCACAGAGAACAGTCCTAGCTAGACTTCCCGTTCCAGAACCCACTGTATTTTCAGGGGACTTACTGAAGTTTATAGAGTGGAAGGCATGTTTTGAAATAATCATTGAGCATCATTGCTTTAATCCAGTTGACAAGTTATTCTACCTTCAGAGATATAGAAGCCAAGGAAGTTCTTGAAGGTAACTTCTATAGAAAAGACGAAGAAGCATACAAACAAGCTTGGGTAAAATTGAATACAAGATACGGTCATTCTTTCTTAGTACAAAGAGTCTTTAGAGAGAAACTAAATAACTGGCCTAAAATAGGTCCTAAGGAACACTTCAGAATCCAAAAGTATGATGACTTCCTGCACGCATGCAGCAATGCCTTCCCACATATTCAATGGTTGTACCAGTGTGCATATTAAATCCTAAAAGGAGGAACAAGAAGGTATACGCCTATGCGCTACTGGATGCCCAGAGTGACGTCACCTTCATTGATCAAGAAATCTGCAAGAAATTACAAGTGGCTACAGAACCAGTGAAGCTCAAACTCTCCACAATGATGGCGAGAGATTACATTAGTAAACAGTAAAAGGGTCAAAGGACTGAGAGTTAGAGACTTCATTCAAATTGCACATTACATCTACCTCAAACTCATACGAAAGATGATATACCTCTAGATCGAGATTGCATACCACCTGTGAAACAGCCAATGAATGGGAGCACCTATCTGTCATATCTCATAAAATCTCCCCGCTGAAGGAGTTTGGTGTTGGACTGTCGATAGGCTACGATTGTCCCGAAGTCTTAGTACCACGAAAGGTAATCACAGAAGAAAAGGGTAAACCCTACGCTGTTCAAACTGATCTAGGATGGGGTGTTGTTGGAGGAAAACTGCAGATTCAAAACTCAAGACAGGTGACAGGTTTGTGTCATTGAATATTTGTCCAAGAGTTACCAACTGTAAGTCCAACAAAAGTAATCAAGATCCTTGAATCAGACTTTGCAGACATAAAGTTCTAAAGAAAAGTGTGCATCTCAAGAAGACATAAAGTTCGTACACACTCTAGAAGAAAGTATTCAGCAGAATCAACAAGGTAATCTTGAAATGCCCTTACCTTTTAGAGAAGGACCTCGTCCTCCAAATAACAGAAATCTTGCCCTAGCAAGGTTGAAATGTTTGAAGAAAAATATGGTAAGAGAGCCTAAATTCAAGCAGGATTATTTAAAATTCATTGAAGGCATCCTGAAAGAAGGACATGCAGAGAAAGTTAATATCCAACCTAAAGAAGGAGAAGTGTGGTACATCCCACATCAAGGTGTTTACCACTCGAAGAAACCAGATAAGATTAGAGTAGTATTTGATTGCTCAGCAAAGTACAACGTTGTTGCATTGAATGATCATCTACTAAAAGGACCAGATCTTACAAACACACTGCCTGGAGTTCTCTGTAGATTCAGAAAGTATCCTATAGCGGTCATGTGTGACGTTGAAAAAATGTTTCTCCATTTTCACCAGTTTCCTGAGGCTTCTATGGTGGGGAGGACCAAGATGCAGATTCAGAGCCAGCAGAATACAGAATGAAAAGTACACTTGTTCGAAGCAGCATCGTCTCCAGGTTGTGCCAATTATGGTATGAAGTGCCTGGTCAATCAGAATGAAAAGGATTGCCCATCAGCAGCAAATTTTCTGAAGAAAAACTTTTATGTAGATGATGGTCTCATAAGTCTAGTGTCCACAGAATCTGCACTCAAACTAGTGATGTAGATCTCCATTAGGATGATCTTCCAGTTTAGAACGTACTTGAATTGGGATGGAATGTAGAGAGCAACAAGTTTTTCTTTGAAGTATCTATTGAAGAGAAAGCTGCAACTAGATGAATTATTCTTTCAGCAGTGGCTTCTATATTTGAGCCATTGGGATTCTTGGCCCTAGTAATCATCAGAGCAAAAGAAATACTGCAAGAAGTATGCTGACAGAAGATGTGATGGGATGAGCCCATACCTAAAAATTTGAGTTCCAAGAAATTGATGCTTGTATTCTCCATATTACATATATAAGGACTTTATGTTCAATGAACAATTGTCCTTATGTTGTCTTGAGGGACTTCAGCAGGAGCAGGGAATTCAGGAATTGGCCAATGAGGGCAAAAAATTGCAAACACGTAACCCCTATTTTTACCCCATCATGTCTCGCACTACTAGTATGGATACATTTCAGGAGGTGTTAGAGAAAGAGTTGAGGAGGTTACAAAAGGAGACTAATGATGTTAGAACTGAGGATAATTTAACTCATTCTCAGCTTGAGGCATTGTCAGAACTGCAAACTTCTAAGGAGATTGTAATCAAGAAGGCAGACAAGGCGGGAGCGGTGGTGGTCTTGGACAGGGACATGTAAAACAATCAAATGTTGGCTATGTTGTCTGATGCATCCACGTACAGAAAACTAGCAAAAGACCCTTTGATGGATTTTAGAAAATAATATCTGTTGTTATTACAAAGAGGTCAAAGTATGGGCGTCTTTTCAGACGCAGAATACAGGTATCTGTGCGTGGATGCACTGGTAACACCAATAATGCATGCCCTGCCCAAGGTTCACAAGCAAATCCACCCTCCCCCTTGCGGCCAATAGTATCAGGGATAGGGTCCTTGACAGAGCGCCTGGGCAATTGGTTAGACAATATTCTACAGCCAATGGTCAGGCGTGTACCAGGGTTTCTAAAGGACACAGCAGATGTCCTAAGAGCACAATCTAAAATGGCAGACTGAATACAAATGGGTCACGGCGGATGTCGTGGCCTTATACCCATCTATTCCCCACAGGGTTGCTTTGTTGGCCATGGAGTTTCATTTGCATAAATACACAAGACACAATGATGCAGAATTTCTATTGATTCATAACTACTTCATGTTTGATGATGGATATTATCTCCAGATACGTGGAGTGTCAATGGGGGCGAAATTCTCGCCCTCACTGGCAAATTTGACAGTGGCCTATTGGGAGGAGAAGTACATTTATAGTCCAGATAATCCTTTTGGCTCTGGATTGGTCTGGTACAGCAGATACATCGATGACCTGCTCCTTATATGGGCGGGCGATGTGTCTGCCGTGCCGGACCTCCAGGGTTACTTGAATAATAATGAATATAACTTGCACTTCACGTGTAATATGGAGAATACAAGCATCAATTTCTTGGATCTAACACTAACTGGTCACCCAGGTGAAGTAGTAAGTGCACGAACCTTTAGAAAGGACACAGCTGGCAATTCCATTCTCAATGCGAAAAGTCATCATTCATTACATGTCATTAAGGCAATCCCTGTGGGCGAATATGTTCGGGCTCTGCGAAATTGTAATTCTGCATCCGCATTTAAAGAAGAGTGCCTGTTAATTGACAGCAGATTGAAAAGCAGAAATTATCCAGATTGGATGCTCCGTAGAGGTAAAAGCATAGCATTGCAGAGAACGAGATTTAACATGCTTTCTGGTAATGCCAATGGTCACAAACAAGAGAAGGATCGAGTGAAGGGAAGAGAGAAACAGGGCTGTGATAAACAGGATGGGATGCCTACTATGGTACTAACATACAGTAAACAATTTAATAAAATGCGAAGCATTTAGAATAACTGTCCCGATCCTATATGACGATCAGATGCTATATGATGCGCTGAAATCTGGATGTCATGTAGTTCCAAGAAGAGCTCCGACCCTGTCAAATACCCTGTCGCCTTCTCTCTTCTCTTCAAAAGTGAATGTTAAAAATAAGGGGAGCAGCTGGTTTGAGTTACAGGGGCTTCACCAAATGCGGCGGTAGCCCATGTAAGACATGCAGCTATGTTGTCCCAAAGAAGAATTTCGACAATTCTGATCATTCCCTTACTTTTGTGATAAAAAGTTATATCAACTGCAATACCAAAGGTGTGGTTTATGTCATCTGCTGCACTGAATGTGATCTTATGTATGTGGGAAGCACCATACGCAAATAAAAAAAATAGAATCCTAGAACACCTTAATTATATTGCAAATCCCACTGCAGTGAACATTTCTAATGTGGCCAGACATTTTGTTCAGATTCATGCCCGCCAAACCAGATCCATTTGTGCTTTTACGGTGGAGAAAGTAAGTGTACCTACATGTGGAGGAGACCACCGTAAGAAACTTCTCCTCCGCAAAGCATATTGGATCTTCAGGCTCAACACGAGGGTTCCTGCGGGCCTGAACCTGAAAAAAGAGCTGATGTATGTATATCAATAACTGGAAATTTATGTCACAGATTCAGCCTAGTATTTATAGGGATCCCAATGAAGTTATGTATAGCGTCGGGTTAGGCCATAAGTGGTTAGTTACCATGTTCTGATTTTAATATAATGTAATATGTTGCCATTCACACTGTGCGTTTTTTTTCTTAGCCATGGTATTGGAGCCAGCATATGAATTCCATTTACTGTGATCTAGAGATTTAGAATTGGTAAGGATTAACCGGGCGGGAGACTAAACCCCAGTGTGAAAGGCACATGAGATTTAATGTGTAGATGGGTAACAGGTGCTATCATGATGGAGTGACCAATGGAATATTTTTTCCCCTCCCCTCGCTCCAGGAGGAGGGATTAACATTTAAATTAAGCTCTTCACCGTGACACAATGTTACGAATAAGGACGATATGTCTGAAACGCGTTAATGAACACTGCATATGATGTGAATGTGTCTGAAATCAAATATTATGAAATAAAGGAGAAGTTTTTAATGACTATTGCTTTCTGAAGCCGCTTTACTTCATTTTTTGCCTCACACACAGTCTGTCTGAGAATTCCCCTAGCAAAAGCTACTAGAATAAATATTCATCAGAGACAGGAGTTAAAGAGAAATTCACTCCACTTAGAACTGTGTTTTTATGGAAGCAGGAGAGGCCAAAATAGGTATTTAAAACAGTTATATAATGTTCCTGTTATTTAGTATTGTGATTGGACCTGTATATTGAACCAGTTATATGTGTGTTTACTTACAGTTCCACCAATGGCAAAGTACAAATACAAATTTCAAATTGCAAGCTACAGTTGCAAACTGTGAATTACTACAAATACCATCTCATTGTGAGAGGTACATACCGTATGGAAATAAAAGGTTAAGGAACAAAAAGAAACCAATGTGGATAAACAGAACTGTAAAGAAAGCAATAAATGACAAAAAGAAAGCATATAAAACACTAAAACAGGAGGGTAGCACGGAAGAACTCAAACTATAAGGAAACAAATAGAACATGTAAAAAACAAATAAAAGCAGCCAAACTAGAGACCGAGAGATTAATTACCAAAGAGAGTAAAACTAACCCTAAAATGTTCTTCAATTATATAAATGTTAAAAAGTATAAATCTGAAGGTGTCGGCCCTTTAAAGAGTAATGAGGGGGGAGTCGCAGAGAGCGACGAGGAGAAAGCAAAGCTGTTAAATATTTTTTTCTCCAATGTATTCACTGAGGAAAATAAACTGTCAGATGAAATGCTGAATGTTGAAATAAATTCCCCATTAAAAGTGTCCTGTCTGATCCAGGAAGAAGTACAACAGCGACTTAAAAAGATTAAAATAGACAAATCGCCAGGACCAGATGGCATACACCCCCGTATCCTAAGGGAATTAAGTAATGTCATAGCCAGACCCTTATTTCTGATATTTGCAGATTCTATACTGACAGGGAATGTTCCACAGGATTGGCGCATGGCAAATGTGGTGCCAATATTTAAAAAGGGTCCAAAAACAGAGCCTGAAAACTATAGGCCGGTAAGTTTAACATCTGTTGTGGGTAAACTGTTTGATGGTTTTCTGAGGGATGCTATGTTAGAGCATCTTAATGGATAAGCAAATAACGCCATATCAGCATGGCTTCGTGAGGGATCGGTCATGTCAAACTAATTTAATCAGTTTCTATGAGGAGGTAAGCTCTAGATTCGACAGCGGCGAATCAATGGATGTTGTGTATCTGGACTTCTCCAAAGCATTTGACACTGTACCACATAAAAGGTTAGTATATAAAATGAGAATGCTCGGACTGGGAGAAAACGTCTAAGTGGGTAAGTAACTGGCTCAATGATAGAAAACAGAGGGTGGTTATTAACGGTACATACTCAGATTGGGTCACTGTCACTAGTGGAGTACCTCAGGGGTCAGTATTGGGCCCTATTCTCTTCAATATATTTATTAATGATCTTGTAGAAGGCTTGCAAAGTAAAATATCAATTTTCGCAGATGACACTAAACTGTGTAAAGTAATTAACACTCAAGAGGACAGTATACTACTACAGAGGGATCTGGATAGATTGCAGGCTTGGGCAGATAAGTGGCAAATGAGGTTTAACACTGACAAATGTAAAGTTATGCACATGGGAAGGAATAATGCAAGTCACCCGTACATACTAAATGGTAAAACACTCGGTAACACTGACATGGAAAAGGATCTAGGAATTTTAATAAACAGCAAACTAAGCTGCAAAAACCAGTGTCAGGCAGCTGCTGCCAAGGCCATTAAGATAATGGGTTGCATCAAAAGGGGCATAGATGCCCGTGATGAGAACATAGTCCTACCACTTTACAAATCATTAGTCAGACCACACATGGAGTACTGTGTACAGTTCTGGGCTCCAGTGAACAAGGCAGACATAGCAGAACTGGAGAGGGTCCAGAGAAGGGCAACTAAAGTAATGACTGGAATGGGGCAACTACATTACCCTGAAAGATGATCAAAATTAGGGTTATTCACTTTAGAAAAAAGATGACTGAGGGGAGATCTAATTACTATGTATAAATATATCAGGGGTCAGTACAGAGCTCTATCCCATCATCTGTTTATCCCCAGGACTGTGACTGTGACGAGGGAACATCCTCTGCGTCTAGAGGAAAGAAGGTTTGTACACAAACATAGAAGAGGATTCTTTACGGTAAGAGCAGTGAGACTATGGAACTCTCTGCCTGAGGAGGTGGTGATGGTGAGTACAATAAAGGAATTCAAGAGGGGCCTGGATGTATTTCTGGAGTGTAATAATATTACAGGATATAGCTACTAGAGAGGGATCGTTGATCCAGGGAGTTATTCTGATAGCCTGATTGGAGTTGGGAAGGAATTTTTTATTCCCCTAAAGTGAGGAAAATTGGCTTCTACCTCACAGTTTTTTTTTTGCCTTCCTCTGGATCAACTTGCAGGATGACAGGCCGAACTGGATGAACAAATGTGTTTTTTCGGCCTATGTTAATCTGCAAATAGTTTTTGCTAACTGCATACCGCCATTTTGTGATATCTTTTCAACACGTGTTTTGTACATGGACTATCTGCTGCAGAGGCGGCAGTGTTATATATGAAGAAAACTTGAAGTTAATAAAGAAGTTATTTTCAAGCAGTTGGTGTGCTCTGTAAACCTACTGTTTCCATAGAACGGCGCTAGAGGAATTACACAGTAACAAACAGTCTGGTTAGACTAAAAGTCAGAGATATTAAAATTCTTCTAATGCCAAAGCGCAAAAGGCACTTGATAGTGCTGGGCCTGCCAGAGGCATCCCCCAACATGGACTGATATTCAACGTTTCCAACCATTTGAATTATACTCTCCATATGTTGGACCGACTGTACAAACAGAGAAAGGACATAAGCGATTTCCTGATGATCTAAGTGGACAGGAATAGTCCCCTGTGTAACTTTGATGTCAGCCAGTGGCAGCTCATGCGTGACACCTGCCGTTTGCTCAGGCCCTTTGAGGAGGCCACGTTATTTGTCAGTCGCCAGGACTACGGGATGAACAATCTCATTCCACTGCTTCATGTCCTGGAACAGATGCTGGTAAATCTGGCTGGTCAGGAAACTGGAGACATGGCGCCTAGAAAGCTGGAGGCAGAGTTTGATACGTTTGTCTGTCAATATATCTGTTTACAGTCAGTGAACGGGAATATTATTTATCGCTAGGATATGCAAACATCAACGGATGGGATGTTAACCTCCAGAAGTAGGTAATCGGCAGGAAGGAGCAGTCATTTTCCCAGCTCAAGGTAATCTCCCAGAAGCTTGACCTCTGCATGTCGACGGTCTGCATTGCGAAGCTTATCTAAATAAAAAATCCTGCAGTGCACCTCCTTGGAGGAAACTCTGGTTCCGGCACAGGCTGCTTTGCTCCTTCAAAAACAATGGACTTTGTACAGTGTGACACTGATGTATAATTTCTAGTGTTGATCAAGAACCAAAGTACTCAGGTGCTCGAGTAGAACACCTCAGGATGCTCGAGTGCTCACCAGGAAAAGGTGAGAAATTAATGGAAACACCACTGAAATGGTTCGGGAACAGCATGGGGAGGATGTCTGGATGCATCTTGGACTCCCAGGTCACTGGTGGGAACGATGCTGTCCGAGTAGTACCCCAATTTTACAATAATACGCACAAAAGCAAAGATTAAATCGATTTTAGAGGAAAAATTGTTATGAAACATTCTTTCCTGTATATTTACTTGCATATAAAGTGCAAGTACTGCCAAAAATTACAAGGAAGAGGCGCTCCGATACAACCTGTATCACATAAAAGAGGGCATCATACACACCCTTGAAAAATTATGATTGATGGCCTGCTGGTGACCATCAAAAACTATTGGAGCAAGGGCCTGCTGATCTGACTTTTTAAAACATTAGGGGAGACGGCCTGCTGCTGATCTGACAATCTAAAACAATAGGGTAAAGTGCCTGCTGCTGATCTGAACATTTAAAACATTGGGGCGAGGGGCTGCTACTGGGCTGACCCTCTAAAACATTATCAGTTATAATGCGCTTATCAGTTATAATGCCCCAAGCAGCACTAAATAGTCTACAGTCTAACCTATACAGACGACATATAAGGGCTACATATGTTGATTAAATCACAATCTATAGAACTATGTGCATACCCAGATCACCACTTTTCTTTTGGTGATCTGGGTATGCACATAGTGCTATAGGTTGTGATGTAAATACACACTCCAGCACCTCCAAGGGAGTAGAGCGCCAGTTGGTGCCACGTGTCCAGCTTGGACACCCAATAGTTGTAAGGCATAGAGGGAACACTGAGGACCATCTTCCAAAATGTTTCCCTCCTTGTGACCCTAGGCCAAGCATCAGGGTCATGGGAAATACAGCCTAACATAAAGTCAGCCATGTGTGCAAGAGTCCCAACAGACAAGACTTTGCTGTCCTCATCAGGAGGATGACTCTCAATCTCCTCATCCTCTTCCGCCTCTTCTACCTATCCATGCTGAACAGATGGAATATAACTTCCATGGGTACTACCCTCTGTAGTGGAGGCAAACGTCTCCTGCTACTCCTCCTCATCATCCAATTTGCGCTGAGAAGACAAACTGAGGGTGGTCTGGCTATCACCCTGTGTACTGTCTTCCCCATTTCCAGCTCTTCCACATGCAAAGCATCCTCCTTAATTGTGAGCAGCGACCGTTTGAGTAGACACAGAAGTGGGATGGTTACGTTGATAATAGCGTTATCGCTGCTCAACATCTGTGTTGATGCCTCAAAGTTGCTTAAAACCTCACAGAGGTCAGACACCAATGCACACTCGTCGCTTGTGAAGAGCAGAAGCTGACTGGAAAGGAGACGACCATATTGCAGCTGGTATTCCACTATTGCCCTCTGCTGCTCACAAAGCCTGGCCAACATATGGAACTTGGAGTTCCAGCGCTTGCTTACGTCGCACAACAGTCGGTGAGCTGGAAATTGCAAGCGCTGATGCACCTTTGCCAGAACGGCTAAAGCTGTCGATGACTTGTGAAAATGGGCACACACACGGCACACCTTCACCAGTAGCTCAGGCAAATTGTGGTAGGATTTGATAAACCGCTAAACCACTAAGTAGAACACGTATGCTAGGCATTGTATGTGTGTGAGTTTGCCGAGCTCCAAAACCACCACCAAGTTACGGCCATTATCAGACACAACCATGCCTGGTTCTAGATTGAGTGGCGAGATCCACAGCTCAGTCTGGTCCCTTATCCCCTGCCACAGCTCTGCGGCGGTGTGCTGTTGGTCACCTAAGCAGATCAGTTTAAGCACGACCTGTTGCCGATTCCTCACTGCCGTGCTAAACTGCTTACAGCTACTTACTGATGTCTGACTGGTGCTGCAAGGTGAGAATTCAGAGGTGGAAGTGGAGGAGGAGGAGAAGGGAGGTTGCAGCCACTAAAGTAGGTGGTGGCGGAAACCCTGATGGAAGTAGGGCCTATTGCCTACGGCAATCTTTGGCGTTGGTAGCACCTGTGCCATCCCAGGGTATGACTTGCCCCCTGACCTCCACAACATTCACCCAGTGTGCTGTGAGGGAAATGTAGCATCCCTGGCCAAAAGCACTTGTCCATGTGTCCGTAGTTAAGTGGACCTTTCCAATAACTGTGTTGGTCAGGGCACAGATTATGTTACGGGACACATGCTGGAGTAAGGCGGGGACTGAGCAACGTAGAAAATATTAGCGGCTAGGGACAGAGTACCGCAGGACAGCCGCCGCCATCAGGCTGCGGAAAGCCTCAGTGTCCACACGCCTAAATGGCAACATTTCCAGGGCCAGCAATTTGGAAAGGTGCGCATTTAGTGCTATAGTCTGTGGGTGGGTGGCTGGGTATTTGCGCTTTTGTTTAAAGGCCTGGGGTATAGACATCTGTACGCTGAGCTGGGACACAGAAGTGGATGTGCTAGCTGATGGTGCTTGCGAAGGTCCAGGTGCATGGCGGGAGGCATCCGGGCTTGCGTCTTGGACAGGAGATTGGCCAGCATGTAGCAAAGATAAATAGGGGGCGTTTGGCCCACCTATTAGGTTGCTTTGATGCCATGTGGCGGATCATGCTGGTGGTGGTGAGGTTGAAAGAAACAGTCATGTAATGTCTCTAAGTTTCATTATCCTGGTAAACTGTGTTAAAATTTAATGTATAATGCTATTTCAGTAATACAGATAAATGTAAATGCCTGCAGTATTCGTTTGGTCAGTAGATGGCAGCATAGGACCAATTTGAATTGAAGTTTACCATAGAGAAAATGTATTAATATGATACTGGCTCTTTAAGGCAGCAGTTAAGTGTTGAAGTGACACGCCCCTTATGATGTTAGCCTGCCTCAGTGTGAGCAGGAAGAAAGAGGAAGAGAGACTGGAACTATAACGGCTGCCATTTTGGCAAGAAAAAAAACAAGTTCTGTGCTGTGTAAGACGTGTGTGGAGATACTAAAGGACGTTCCTGTGCAGCCAAGCTGTGTGAACTTCAGTCTAGAGACGGATGGAGTATAAAGAGACCGTGCATTTAGTGAAGCCAAGTTAAAAGGACTGTGTGCAGCAACTAACCTGTGGAGCCGACATTGGGCTGAGTGGATTGCCCCAAACAGTAAAGAGACTCACAGTGCTGTCGAGGTACCGGACAGTAACTGTAAAATTCTGGATTATATTCATCTGGTTTTCCGGCCTGCTGAGGAGGATTTCTTTGTTGCGGATCCTGCGCTGGTTAAAGGAAAAGGACGACATCGGGCCCCACCGTGCACTTCCACAAACTGTAAGAGGTCCACTTGGACCACTGGGATAAGGGGGGTGCGCACCCGCTTGAAAGTTAGGGTCAGTTAGGGATAGTTCCTGGGACTGTTATTTCTTAGTGTCTGCATTGCGAATACGGACACAGCAAAGGTGAAAATTGTTGCAGTATCTGACTTGTATTGTTTATACTGTTTTGAATATTTTGCTTGTCTTTATCTCTGTAACTTCACTGTTAACCTGCTTTTATTAATTTATAGTAAATGCAATTTTCTTAATCTTGACCTCTGCGTACACACTCTTTTCTGGTTGCGGAGTCAAACCACCTGCCTTGCTCTCGGTTCACAAGGTTGCTAGTGTTCACGCTCCTGCTTATTTTGGTACGGCACAGGTTGCAAATGACAATTCATTTATCGTCCGTACTTTCCTCAAAAAAGCACCAGACTGCAGAACACCTACCCCTTGGCAAGGGAGATTGCCGCAAGGGGTTGCTCCGGGGAACAGTTGCGGGCCTGTTTGGTGTAGCCTGCCTTCTCCGTTTTGCCACACCACTGCCTCTTCCAGCCTGTTGCAGTGCTGAGGATCCCTCCCCCTCTGTACTGCTGTCCTCACTCCGCTTGCCACCTTCACAGGTTGGGTCAGTGATTTCATCTTCCACCACCTCTTCTTCCACTTTCTCACTCTGGTCATCCTCCTGACTTGTTGACCTAACAACAACCTCAGTTATTGACAACTGTGTCTGATCCTCATCATGTACCTCTTGAGACACTAATTGCGTTATTGTGTTTGACTTATTGGCAACTGTGTCTCATCAAAATCATCCACCTCATGAAACACTAATTGCCGTTCCCCACCGTCATCTTCTTGGATGCTCCAGAGTTTGCAAATCAGGGCACAAGATCTCCTCATGTCCCTCTTCAAGTGTGCTTGGCGAGAGGCCCAAATTAAAGAATGGCGATGAAAACAGCTCCTCAGAATATACGAGTGTGGGATCACTTGTTTGCCAAGACTCTCCATGGTGGGTGGAAGGAGTATAAGGGTGAGGATTCTGTTGATTAGACTCTTGGCTATTGAGACTGGACTTTCTGCAAGATAGGGTGGTGCTTAACAGACTGGAAGCATTATCTGCTGAAATCCAACCGACCCCCTGGTCGTACTGTTCTGACTTCGAGAGTTGTGTCCTGCGCTGCCCTTCAAACTGGGACATGAAGCTAGGTATCGTGGATGAGTGTGTTTCTTGTCCTCTGGCAGCAGGCACAGTTTCACCGCGCCCAGGGCCACGGCCTCTGCATGCACCATAAGCAGCACTGCCACTTCCCGGTCCCTTACTGCTCGCCTTGCACATATTACATGGTATACAGGGAGTGCAGAATTATTAGGCAAGTTGTATTTTTGAGGATTCATTTTATTATTGAACAACAACCATGTTCTCAATGAACCCAAAAAACTCATTAATATCAAAGCTGAATATTTTTGGAAGTAGTTTTTAGTTTGTTTTTAGTTTTAGCTATTTTAGGGGGATATCTGTGTGTGCAGGTGATTATTACTGTGCATAATTATTAGGCAACTTAACAAAAAACAAATATATACCCATTTCAATTATTTATTTTTACCAGTGAAACCAATATAACATCTCAACATTCACAAATATACATTTCTGACATTCAAAAACAAAACAAAAACAAATCAGTGACCAATATAGCCACCTTTCTTTGCAAGGACACTCAAAAGCCTGCCATCCATGGATTCTGTCAGTGTTTTGATCTGTTCACCATCAACATTGCGTGCAGCAGCAACCACAGCCTCCCAGACACTGTTCAGAGAGGTGTACTGTTTTCCCTCCTTGTAAATCTCACATTTGATGATGGACCACAGGTTCTCAATGGGGTTCAGATCAGGTGAACAAGGAGGCCATGTCATTAGATTTTCTTCTTTTATACCCTTTCTTGCCAGCCACGCTGTGGAGTACTTGGACGCGTGTGATGGAGCATTGTCCTGCATGAAAATCATGTTTTTCTTGAAGGATGCAGACTTCTTCCTGTACCAGTGCTTGAAGAAGGTGTCTTCCAGAAACTGGCAGTAGGACTGAGAGTTGAGCTTGACTCCATCCTCAACCCGAAAAGGCCCCACAAGCTCATCTTTGATGATACCAGCCCAAACCAGTACTCCACCTCCACCTTGCTGGCGTCTGAGTCGGACTGGAGCTCTCTGCCCTTTACCAATCCAGCCACGGGCCCATCCATCTGGCTCATCAAGACTCACTCTCATTTCATCAGTCCATAAAACCTTAGATAAATCAGTCTTGAGATATTTCTTGGCCCAGTCTTGACGTTTCAGCTTGTGTGTCTTGTTCAGTGGTGGTCGTCTTTCAGCCTTTCTTACCTTGGCCATGTCTATGAGTATTGCACACCTTGTGCTTTTGGGCACTCCAGTGATGTTGCAGCTCTGAAATATGGCCAAACTGGTGGCAAGTGGCATCTTGGCAGCTGCACGCTTGACTTTTCTCAGTTCATGGGCAGTTATTTTGCGCCTTGGTTTTTCCACACGCTTCTTGCGACCCTGTTGACTATTTTGAATGAAATGCTTGATTGTTCGATGATCACGCTTCAGAAGCTTTGCAATTTTAAGAGTGCTGCATCCCTCTGCAAGATATCTCACTATTTTTGACTTTTCTGAGCCTGTCAAGTCCTTCTTTTGACCCATTTTGCCAAAGGAAAGGAAGTTGCCTAATAATTATGCACACCTGATATAGGGTGTTGGTGTCATTAGACCACACCCCTTCTCATTACAGAGATGCACATCACCTAATATGCTTAATTGGTAGTAGGCTTTTGAGCCTATACAGCTTGGAGTAAGACAACATGCATAAAGAGGATGATGTGGTCAAAATACTCATTTGCCTAATAATTCTGCTCTCCCTGTATATGCTTGCAACTATGTCACATGTACACTAGCACAGGTTTTGTAAGTGTATGCGCAAATAAAGTACACATAATGTCACTGATATTTTTAGGATGCGCACACGTTAAACAGGAGATATAGCGCAAGTAATGTCGCTGCCACCACTGTCTAATAAAAAATTACACTGAATGAATGTCCCTGATATTTAGGATGCGCACACGTTAAACAGGGGGTATAGCGTAAGTAATTTCGCTGTCACCACTGCCTAATAAAAAAATTACACTGAATGAATGTCACTGATATTTAGGATGCGCACAGGTTAAACAGGAGGTATAGCGCAAGTAATATCGCTGTCACCACTGCCTAATGAAAAATTATCGAGTACAGGATTGTGTGGACAGGTTGGTTCTGCAGGACTTACAAAGAGGACAATCTATTGGAGGTGTTACCTAAGATATTTACTTGCCTCCCGCTCTTCCTGTATAACGTCTCCGAGGCGCTCCCGACTATCGTAGGGACGTGGTTCCAAATAAACTTTGACTGTTTCGGTAATCTGGTGTTCAGTTCTCAGGACCTTAAGTGGCTAGCAGCGATGTGGACCGGTTATGAAGTGTCTAGATCAGTGTCGGCCACAGTGCTCGTTTTCTCTGTGCCCGTCGAACCTCGCATAGACATTTCTTATGCCATCCACGCAGAGGACTTCAAGACTTTATGGAATGATATTCATAAATCAAAGGACGAGGTCACGTTGGAGAAAGTGGACAATTTATTCCTATGTCTTTTCTCCCATTTCTTCAGACACTTCAGAATTCACTTATCAGCAACCCAGCTTGTCACGGAATGAGCTGGAGTTGGCTTGTTTGCAGTTATCAGCCATAACCCCATACATTTCTTGATCCGTATGCATTACCCTCGTGGTCACCCCGACACTGGTCGTCAGTCCATTCTTGTTGATGAAGTACTTTGTTTTTCCAGTTTGTCTTTCAAATCTTGTGGTTTTGCCCCTTCTGTGTTGTATTAATCTGTGTAAATATCCTGTTTGTTAAATAAATGTAGTTTTTTTTCTCCCCCTCTAAAAAAATATATAATTTTTTTGTGATTTGGTAGTCCAAAGCAGGAGTGTGTACAAAACACAAAAGACATGCAACTATTCCATTCATGTGTCATCTCTGTTTTGGATCCACTCCTGTTTTTTTTTGGGCATTAGCAATACTGAGGATTTACTGACCAAATGCTGACCATGTGAAGGCAGATTCTCAAGACAGGTTCCGTTTTTTGGGTGTTGTTCTTATGACAGATCAGAGGAAGGGCAAAATAATCAATGATGTGAACACAAACTTACTCCTGACACCCTCTCCACTCTGTCATGGGGGCACTACTTGTATCAGCTTGTAAAAGAACAAGTTCTGTAGACATCTATGGCACCAAAAATTAGGCATTCACCTGACAAAAAAGAACAAGTGGTTATGTGGCTGGGGGTACATTAGGCGTTCACTGGAAAACAATTTTACTGTAGGCCACTGGACTAGAGGCCCCAAATATAAGGCATTCACCTGACAGAAAAGGCCTTTTATGCCGCTGTATATACATAAGACAAGGACCATTCTTTGTTCTGTCTGGTGGCGGATATGTATGGGCTGGCATGAGGAAATTCAATTGCACGTGGTCGTCACAGGTGTTAAATTCCTCAGAGATCCATGCCTCATTCATTTTTAGAAATGTGAGGTAGTCCACACTGTCGTGTGCGCTTATCGGTCACGATCCCCCCCTGCTGCGCTGAACGTCCTTTCGGACAGGACACTCAACGAGGGTCAAGCCAAGAGTTTCATGGCAAATTATTCAAGCTCTGGCCACAGGTCAAGCCTACACACCCAGTAGTCAGAGCGTCCACATCGGCCGTTAACCAGATGTAGTCGGACACCTGTCGGTTAAGGTATTCCCTGAGGCTGGATCTGGAGGGCAGCTTGCGATGGGTTGGCTGCAAGAATGATCTCATATCCGAAGTGACCAACAAATCTTCAAACCTCCCTCTTATTGCAGGCGCGGTAGGATTGGTCCCCATTTGCACTAAATTGGAAGTGGTGGAGCTCCCTTGCTCCTGCTCATCACCTAGGAGAATGTCGTCCTCGGTCTCCTCCCCCAGCCACGGACAACACCAGAGATCCCCGTGAAGTTTAAAGTCTCCTCAAGGCCTGCTCTTCTTGCTCCTCCTCATTTTTATCCCCCCAGCCACCATCCTCCTCTGACTCCTCTTTAGACTCCTGATGACTTGTCTCAGATGCAGTAGCCCCCCTGGATATTTATTCAGCATTGCAACTTCCTCATCTTCCAGCTCCTTGACGGCTTGATCAATGACACGATGCAATGCACTCTCCAGAAAAAATATGTAAGGTACAATGTCACTGATGGTGCCCTGGCTGCGAATGACCAGTTTGGTGATCATATCAAATGGCCGCAGAAATCTGCATGCGTTACACATGAGCAGCCACTCGTGCAGTGAAAAGAAGCCAAGCTCCCCAGAACGTATCCTGCTGCAGAGTTCGTACAGGTAGTCGTTAATGGCTCATTGCTGCTGGAGAAACCTATCAAGCATATAAATGGTGGCGTTCTAGCGCGTCGGGCTGTCACAAATCAAACGTCTGACAGGCAAGTGGTGTCGCTGCCATGGCCATGTAAGATCTAAAATTGCCAGAGATTTTCCTGGCCTGCCGCAAGGCGTCCTGGAACCCGGGGTATTTGGCAACGAATCGCTGCACAACTAAGTTTAGGACGTGTGCCATGCACGGCACGTGTGTCATTTTGCGCTATTTCAGCGCGCTCAGCAGATTGGCACCGTTGTCGCACACTTTACCAACTGTAAAATTGAGCGGGGTTAGCCACTGATCAGCCTTTCACCGCAGAGCTGAAAGCAGTGCAGTACTGGTGTGGCTCTTGGCTTCCAGGCTCACCAGCGGCAGCACAGCATGGCAATGTCTCACCTGGCACATAAAATAGGTTCTGGGGAGCTTGGGGGTGCAGCGGAAGAGGCGGTAGCAGTGGAAAAGGAGGAGTCAGCTGAGGAGGAGATGGAGGATGGCGTAGGATTAGAAGAAGAGGCAGGCCTGCATGCAATCCGTAGCGGGAACACGAAATCCACACAGGTGCCACAGGTTACTTGCTTGATGGCAGTCAGAAGGTTCACCCAGTGGGCACTAAAAATTATGTACCTTCCCTGCCTGTGTTTGCTAGACCACATGTCTGTGGTCAGATGTATCTTGGCACCGATACTGTGTGCCAGACATATATTCAATTGCAGCTGAATGTGGCCATATAGCTCTGGGATGCCCTTCTGGGAGATATATTTCCTTTCTGGGACTTTCCGTTGTGGTGTGACAATGGCCACAAATTTTCTAAATGCCTCCTAGTCCACCAGTTTATATGCCGATAGTTGGTGGGCTAGCAGTTCAGATGTTGGTGTCATCAACTTTTTATGCTCGAACATTTGGGCCACGGAAGTCTGTCTTCTGCCAGATAAACATGACGAGGGCATGGTGGAGGACAAATGGCAGGAGAGAGTAGAAGGAGAAAAGGCAGGAAGTGGAGCACCAGGAGTGTGGCTTTGTGGGTTCTCACGGCGTTGCTCCCACTGGGGTCGGTGATGGGAGGCCAGGTGCCTTCTTGAGGCGGTCGTCCCTAGGCAAATGTTTTGGGCTTACCGCGACTTATGCGTTGACAGCACAGGCTGCAGATGGCAACACTATTGTCAGCAGCTGACACGTTAAAAATAGACCACACTGCGGATCCATGTGCCAGCATCCTGGGAACGCAAGATGTGACCGTGTGTGGTGGATGGTATGCTCCAACTACATTTGCAGTCTGCTTTTTGCCTGCTTCTCCTCCCTTTCCTCCTTATCTGCTGCTCAGTCTCTTCCTCTGAACTCCCCTCCTCTTCCTCTCTTGTGGGCACCCACGTGACGTCCATCGACATGTCATCATAGCCACCTTCACCACCACTCACATTAGAGATCTCGGAGTAGGCAGCAACAGCGGGGACCACCCTCCTTGGGCTGATCTGGGTACTGTCATCAGACCGCTGGGTGGCGGCCGTTGCTACCTCCTCTTCCTCATCCTATGCCAAGAATGGATGTGCATCGGTAAGGTCTGGGAATGGTTTGGAAAATAATTCCTCTGACTCGAGTGGAGGGGCTATCATGGTGGTGGTGGTGTCTTTGGGGGTGCACACAGCAGAGAGTGAGGAGGGTGCAGAAGCAGAAGACTGAGTGAGCCACTCAACCAACTCTGGGGCGTCCTTTGACGCAATCGCATGCACCTTCTCCCACTTCCCACATAGGCTCTGGCCTGGTGCACCAGCCCAACCCCTACCACCCCTGCAGAACAGCCTGCCTCTTCCTCTGTCTGTCATTTTCAAAATAACCCTGTGCCAAAGTCCCTAGTGAAGAACAGTATTTGTGGAAGCAGGTATATCACAGGCCTCAATCAGTATTTGGTGGAATCCTGTTTCTCAAACCCCTTAATCAGTATTTTGTGAAAGCAGGTGTATCGCAGGCCTCAATCAAATTTGGTGGAAGCAGGTATATCAATCCCCTTAATCAGTATTTTGTGGAAGGAGGCGTTTTGCAGGTGTCAAACAATATTTGATGGAAGCAGGTATATTGTACCCCTCAATCTGTATTTTGTGGAAGCAGGTATATAGAACCCCTTAATCAATATTTGATAGAAGCAGGTATATCGCACCCCTCAATCAGTATTTTGTGGAAACAGGTATATCGCACCTCTCAATCAGTATTTTATGGAAGCAGGTATATTGCACCCCTCAAATCAGTATTTTGTGGAAGCAGGTATATCGCACCCCTCAATCAGTATTTTGTGGAAGCAGGTATATCAAACCCCTTAATCAATATTTTGTGGAAGCAGGTATATTGCACCCCTCAATCAGTGTTTTTTTAGGAGCAACAGGTATATCACACTCGTTGCAAATAGTTGTTCCAATAGCGCTTGTCCCTCTATATACCTGCAGTATCGCAGCAGAACCGCACACAAAGGCTGCACAATACAAATGCACTCTACTATACTTTTTATGTTAGAAAGTATGTTATAAGTTTCAGATATTAAAAGCTGAGACTTTTGCCAATATATTCCTGTCAGGAAGATATCGGAGCCCACATACACCACGTCACGGCTCTCAGCATGGCAAGGGGTCCTACCACTACGCTACCTATGGTGTGAACAAGGTCTGAAGGTGATGTAATCCAGCTCACAGCCAAGCTTCCACACAACCGCCTAGCAGGACAACTAGTGCAATGTGAACAAAGCCAGACTGTAAGCCACACCCATATCAGACCATGTGATGGAGGCTACCAGGTGCAAAGGAGAGTGTTTAAATGCCAGGTAAAGGCACATACACTACATATAAAACAAGACAAAAACACAGAAATATAGTGGCAAATCTGGGGGAGCTGCTCAACCCCTAACACTGTAGCGTGTTTTTCATTGGGGGAGCAGCCCCACCGCATGTGGACCGCAGCAAACGACTATCCCCAGCAAAAAATATTTTGCATACGGTGGAGGATGGACGGTTGTGCCTTTCATTTGAAAAGACTGCCAGACTGCTTTATTGCTGTAATAACTAGAAATGAGCGAATTTGAATTTGATCCAAATTTCACAATAAATTTGATTCGCTGTGAAGCTGAATTTCCTCGTGCTTCAAGGTAGCAAATAAATTTAAACCTCAAATAGTGTAAAAAAAAAAAAAAAAAAAATCATACTTACCTACTCCATTTGCTTACCTTCATTAAATATCTTGTCTGAAATCCCGTGCATGGTGACGTATGACGTCACCACGCCAGCCGGTGTGAAGTTATCTCGGGCCACGCGAGATTTTGCGCAAGATCTTCAAGCAAGTTGGCGGCGGCCGGCACTCCACGAGCAAAGGGAGGTTGTAAGTATAATTTAATTAGTCACAAAGCAAATTTTTTGTAAAATTCTACAAAGCAGCCGAATCGAATTTTCCTAAACTTCGCTCATCTCTAGTAATAACAGCAAAATTGAACCTTTCTTGCTGCACCTGAACTATGTGCGACATTATTTCCAACCAAATGTCATCTAACCAACAATCAGCTCTCACACATGCATTCAATATCCTGATGCTGAACAGAATCTAGATCCGGTATTATATCTGAGTAGTTGGAACCTATCAACTAAAAGAAATTTTTACTACAGTAACTCTGCTGACAGACTGTCATGGCTGCAACCCCTACAGCTATGCCGTTGGTAACTGAAGAAGTACACATACTACATTTAGAGCATTGGTTTTCAGTAATCCATTGCGTTCTCCCAGAACCCTCCAACATGTTTGGTTCAGTGTGAAAAGCCTTTAATGGAATTACAGAATGTTTTTATCTGTCACTTTGCCATATGTGGATATATTTTAACTTGTAGCCTAAGTAATGTGCTGAAATTGCAGTTTCCTTTTTATTACAAAATATTCATGTTTCTGCTACAATTTAGCTGATAATACATTGCTGCAATAGTCACATGTCCCATTTAAGAGGAAAAAAAACCATAGCTTTTTTGTTGTAAATAAATTCCATACTAATGATTAACAGTGGTCCTCAAAGCCTTGTCATCACACTTAATCTCAATTGAAAATCGTACAAAGTTTTATAAAGCTATGAGGATTTAATTAAAACCATATTTCAATGTTTAATAATACATTTCCTCATTCACCTACCAGGCAGGAGGAGCAATATAATGTAGAAGAATTGGTTAGGCAAGAAAAGGGCATGTTGTCCAGGTCATGTATACTTCCGATCACCACCGATCATCACCGCCCGGCGGGCGGTGATTGAAAATGGGTGCCTGCTCAAATCATTGAGCAGCAGGCACCTTGAGTCAATGCCCAGGGGCCATCACCTCTCAGAATCGACTCTCATTGGTCGGCTGGGCGGGCTGCTGAAATTACTGCAGCGCTCCTCTCCTCCTCCTTTTCAGTCCGGGAGCTGAGGAGAGTGGAGCGCTGTATGTCAGATCCTTCAGAGCTGCAGGGACATTCAGACAGCGCCCCAATCTGTGCCCCAGAAGAGATTCAGAGGACATAGGCGGCTCCTTCACAGGGGGCGTGGCTGGGCACAAGGCAGGTTCGTACAGCCCCTTACAAGACTCATTTACACATCTCTAAAATAATTTTTTTAACAAAACAAAAGCACACAGCCCTATAGGACCGGTATATTGCGGACATTCTAGCGGCGATCTAGCCGTGCATGTCCTCAGCTCTATAACCGAAAACGAGGTGACAGAATCCCTCTAAGGTGAAATATGGCTGTGTCCTTAAGGAGTTAAATTTAGCACTACATTTTTTTTTTCTGCCAGTTAAAATCAGATAGTGATACATATCCTTTTTTCAATATATTTATATTTTCTGATTACAGATTTATTTTCTGAACATGATTATGGGGATGGCCATCTTGCCTGACTTGTTGTTAGCATTTAGATATGTACTTTACAGCAGCCACCATGGGCCATAGACACAATAGACAGGAAGGGACGCAATCTACTTCTGTAAGAGAATGTTCTAGGCAAGCTATGTGGCCTATGTAGAGGTCAGGATGAAGAAGATAAGCTGTGATATTACCTGTTGTGAATGGTGGATTCAGTGTTATCTATATATAGGTGACATTAGGTGTTGTTGTAATACTTCCTCTAAATACATATTAAGAGGGTGAACTGTCCCCAGCAAATTGCCAGGTGCTTTATTAACCACAGACTAAAATAACAGAAATTATTGTAATGAATGTCTAAACTGATACTGTATGGACAGTAAAACTTGTTTAGCATAATTAACCTCTTCCCGACCAACGTCGTAATAGCACTGCGCAGTGGAACGTGACTTGCCGCTCAGCGCAGTACTATTATGGCTCCTTGATTGGGCGGGTGCAGGAGCTGCGCCCGCCCGATCAGCGGCATGGGTCCTTCAATCACTGATAGCCAGACCCCTGCTGTATGCGCAGGCATCGGTGAAAACACTGATGCCGGCGCATTAACCCTTGATGTGCCGCGATCAGCGCTGACCACGGCACGCGCAATGTGTGTAGAGGCAGAGAGCTTCCATCAGGTCCCCACGCTGCTGTGACGGGGACCTGATGGCAGGGAAGGCAGCCCGATGCCTTCCTTAGGCATCGTGGCTGCCTTCTGTGACAGCCTGTGAGATCCAACCCCCTGGATCTCACAGGCAAGCTGGCTGAAGTGTATTACAGTCTGTAATACACATACAGCCAATGCATCACAATACAGAAGTATTGTGATGCATTGTGAAGGGGATCAGACCCCCAAAATTTTGAAGTCCCAGAGTGGGAAAAGAAAAAAGTAAAAAAAAAAAAAAGTAAAAAAAAATTAAGTTTTACAAAAAAAATGTAAAGTTTCAAGTAAAAAAAGCGTCCTTTTCCCAAAATAAAGTAATAATTTTTTTTTTTAAATTGGGGAAAAAAAGGAGACATTTGGTATCGCCGTGTTTGTATCGAACAGCTCTATAAAAATATCACATGACCTTACCCCTCAGATGAACACCATCAAACTGTGCTAAAAAATAATTTTTAGTCACCTTACATCACAAAAAGTGTAATAGAAAGCGATCAAAAAGTCATATGCACCCCAAAATAGTACCAATCAAACCATCATCTCATCCTGCAAAAAAGATACCCTAGCTAAGACAATCGCCCAAAAAATAAATAAAAAATATGTCTCAGACTATGGAGACACTAAAACATGATTTTTTTGTTTCAAAAATATTATTGTGTAAAACTTAAATAAATAAAAAAAGTAGACATATTAGGTATTGCCACGTCCATAACTACCTGCTCTATAAATATATCACATGACCAAACCCCTCAGGTGAACATGGCAAAAAATTTCTTACATTACATCACAAAAAGTGTAATACCAAGTGATCAAAAAGTCATATGCAACCTAAAATAGTACCAAACAGTCATCTCATACCAAAAAAAATGAGCCCCTACATAAGACAGTCGCCCAAAATAAAATAAAAAAAGCTATGGCTTTCAGAATATGGAGAAACAAAAATATTTTTTTTCAAAAATGATTTATTATGTAAAAATGAAACATACAATAAAAGAAAGTAGTCATATTTAGTATTGGCGCATCCGTAATAACCTGCCCTAAAAAATACCACATGATCTAACCTGTCATATGAACAATGTAAATAACAAAAAATATAAACGGTCCCAAAACAGCTATTTTTTGTTACCTTGCCTCACAAAAAGTGTAATATAGAGCAACCAAAAATCATATGTTCCCTAAAATAGTAACAAAACTGCCACCTTATCCCATAGTTTCCAAAATGGGGTCACTTTTTTGGAGTTTCTACTCTAGGGGTGCATCCGAGGGTCTTCAACTGTGACATGGCAGCTTAAAATTATATCAGTGAAATCTGCCCTCCAAAATCCATATGGCACTCCTTTCCTTCTGTGCTCTGCTGTGTGCCCATACATCAGTTTACAACCATATATGGGGTGTTTCTGTAAACTACAGAATCAGGGCAATAAATATTGGAGTATTGTTTGGCTGTTAACCCTTGCTTAGTTATTGGGTAAAAAATTGCTAAAAATGGAAAGCCTGCCCAAAAAGTGAAATTCTGAAATTTCATCTCCATTTTCCATTAATTCTTGTGGTACACCTAAAGGGTTAACAAAGTTTGTAAAAATCAGTTTTGAATACCTTGAGGAGTGTAGTTTCTAAAATGGGGTACATTTTGGGTGTTTTCTATTATGTAAGCCTCACAAAGTGATCTCAGACCTGAACTGGTCCTTAAAAGATGGTTTTGGAAATTTTCAGAAAAATTCAAAGATTTGCTTCTAAACTCCTAAGCCTTCTAATGTCCCCAAAATATAAAATAGCATTCAAAAATGAGCCAAACATGAAGTAGACATATGGGGAATGTAAAGTAATAACTATTTTTGGAGTAATTACTATCGGTTATAAAAGTAGAGAAATTAAAATTTAGAAATGTGCAAATCTTTCCAAATTTTTGGTAAATTTAGTATTTTTTTTATAAATAAATATGAAACTTTTTGGACTAAATTTTACCACTGTCATGAAGTACAATGTGTGACAAAAAAAAACAATCTCTTAATGGCCTGGATGAGTAAAAGCATTTTGAAGTTATCACCACTAAAAAGTGACACATGTCGGATTTGCAGGAAGGTGAAAACTGGCCCGGGGTTGAAAGAGTTAAGTGATTTTTAGTATATGTACACAGGACATTACTATGACCACCAACTAATATCCAGTCATGGTCCTGACCTCACCCAGATTGAGATGCTGTGGCATGACCTCAAGAAAGCGATTCACACAAGACATCCCAAGAATATTGCTGAACTGAAACAGTTCTGTAAAGAGGAATGGTCAAGAATTACTCCTGATCTGCAACTACAGGAAACGTTTGGTTGAAGTTATTGCTGCCAAATGAGGTTCAACTAGTTATTAAATCCAAGGGTTCACATACTTTTTCCACCTGCACTGTGAATGTTTACATGGTGTGTTCAATAAAAACATGGTAACATTAAATTCTTTGTGTATTATTAGTTTAAGCAGACTGATTGTATATTGTTGTGAATCACATTTTATTACCAATTTGTGCAGAAATCATTCCAAAGGGTTCACATACTTTTTCTTGCCTCTTCTGAACTGTAGACTGCAATTTAGCTAATATAGTGCTATAGTATTTTTTTTTTATAGTGTCAATTCCTTTCAAAAACTGAAGTTCAGAAGAGGCAAAAGAAATTAGACCAAAAAATGTTTACAAAAATATAGCACTATATTAGCTAAGTTACAGTGTATGTGTATTTTGTGAATATTCTCTATATTGCTATCTTCGTTTTTTAGAATATTATGAATATTCTAAAAAAAGATATAGCAATATAGCGAATATTCATAAAATACACATTAGCCTAGCCATAGGAAAGTTGTCTTATTTAGTTAAAAGAAAATTCACAATACGCGAATAATTATTATTTGCGATAAATAGAATGACGAATATTAGATTTCGACGAATATAAGACGAATATTCAATTGAATATTTGCGAAATCGAATATGGCACCTCCCGCTCATCACTAATGGACATCTGCTGCAAGTGCTCACTCTGATCTTTCAGCAGGAGACTGGGTGGGAGACAATGTGAAGGAACTGGAGGCACTGTCAGCAACCCAATCTACTATCGCCTGTACTTGTTCTGGCCTCACCATTCGTAGAGCCGCATTAGGCCTCACTAAATACCGCTGAAGGTTCTGTCGCCTACTCGCACCTGAGGAAGGCGTTTCACTTGTGCGTGTATCTGCCACAGATCTACCACTTGCTCTCCCTGCAACAGGAGCTCCACCAGCAGCGCCACGTCCCTTATTTGGCGCTATTCTCATATTTCTCAAATTTAGGATCTTGCCCTTAATGGGTGTTTTTTGTTATTAGCAGAATAGAACAACAGTATCTAAATAAAGGGTGTATCTCACACTGACAGATGCAGACAAGGCCACAACTCATTGCTCATGAAGAAAGCCACCAGAACCAATAAATGACACCTACCTCCAGAGACCCAAGAGAAAACATTAAACAGATGCAAAGCATTCTTATATAATATAGTAACAGGCTCTCGACTCCATTTCAGGCCTGATCCTTCTGCAGAGGATCAAACTACCAACTTGCAATGTGACTTGTATCCTGCAATTTAAGCAGTTTTTCAACCTGCATGCCATATTTCTAATTACCAGTTTGCCTACATTGGTGGGTTTAGTGTGGAGGACGTTATTCAGCAGTATTGAGCAGTGTAGCTGTGAATACAGCACTGGGATGAGAGCAGCAGCAGCTGGGTGTCTGTACCTCTGTCTCCCTCCAGCAGCTCACCTCTGCCCTTCTCCACAAACTTTATGAGCAGCATCCCAGACCCCCTCAACGAGTCTCTCAAATAGATTATGCCAGTGAAAGTGAATGTGAATAAGTACAGGAGGTAGGTGAAGAAGTGTCCTTTTTTTTCTAGTAGGATATATTACAAAGTTTCTTAAATTCACTTTTACTATTGATTTAAGCATAGTTCGTTAAACATGCGCCACTTTTTGCATATTTTATGGCGTGGAAATGGTTTTAAACCACGCCAGCAAGGGAGCTGGCATAGTTTAAGCCAAGTCTCAAGCGCAGGGGTATTAAGACTGGAGTATAAATTGCCGGTTTTAATAAATGACTCCCACAGTGTTAGAATTGTTTAATGTTATCCATGTATATAATAAATGTATACTTGGCTCTAAAGTTCTTATGATTTTGTGCATCTATATTTTGGGCATCAATATTTCTAGATTTTGACAAAATAGGAAAAGATATGTCAGTGTTAGGGTGGGTTCACATATGCGTTCTGGATTCCGTTATAACGGAAAGTAACGGAATCCATAAGATGGAAGTCAAAACGGAAGCCTTTAGAGGCCCTCCAAGTCTCTTGCCTCATTGATAGGTCCGGACTTGGAGGGCGGGCAAAGGCAGAGGCTGGGGAGGAGTAAAGTGAAAAGGCACTTACACACTGAACTCCTCCCCTGGGCACTTGTGAGTGCTCATTTGCATATGAATTAAACTTAGTTTTTCCTGCTGGGGCAAGTCTAAAGACAAAGACAAAGGTACTGTTACAATCCTGTGTAGGTGTGCTACAGAGCCACGTAAGCACTGTATATGGCCATATGGAGGTGACAGACTCCCTTTAAGTGTTCACCCAAATTATGGCAGTAATATCTTCAGTGACAATATATGTCATGGATAGCCACATAATGCAAACTGTAAAAATCTTTGTATAAGTTGACATTTTGTCAATTTTATAAATCTGTGGGGGTCTGGTAGCTTGGAACACAATCCCCGCTTTTGATGAGGAGGTGCTTGTGTGTGGTCGATCACAACTGAATTCAGTGCTACCTCATTCAGAGTTTCAATAGCCATTAAATGGCTGTACAAGATTAGAAAAGCATGACTTTATTCTTCCAGAAACAGTACCACACCTGTCCACAGAATATGTGTGGTATTGGGCCTCAACCCTAATCACTGTGGAGCTGTGTTGCAATACCAGACATAAGCTGTGGTAGGTAAACTTTCCTATCCCGTACAACCGCTTTATGTTACTAGAGAATAGCGCCACACTTACATTTCCAGTGAAAGTGTTGACTTTGACCACATTAGGGCTAATTTATAGTGTTGAGCGCGAATATTCGAATTGCGCATTTTTTTCTCGAATATCGTAACTTCGAGATTTCGCGAATATTTAGAATATAGTTCTATATATTCGCGAAATCGAATATTCTTTTTTTTTTTTTTTTTTTTTTTTTTTTTATTGTTATATTTTTTTCTTTCCCACCTCCCTAAAGTTGTTCTTACCTGTCCTTTGGATTCCTGGCTTCCTGGCTGCTCCAGTCAGTGCCCGTTGCCGCTTCTGCCGACTTCCGTGTATTTTACGAAAATTTTGTAATATTGCGCTAACTTCGTCTTTTAGAATATTCGTAATATTCTAAAAGACGAAGTTAGAGCAATATTACAAAATTTCATAAAATACACATATTAGCCTAGCCATAGTCAATTAGTCATAGGAACGTTGGCTTATACTATCAAAAGAAAAATCGCAATACGCGATTAATTAAATCTCATATTATTCGCGATAATTGGAATAATTACGAATATTCGATTTTGACGAATATAACACGAATATTCAATTGAATATTCGCGAAATCGAATATGGCACCTCCCGCTCATCACTACTAATTTATCACCTCCTTTCTGTCCCGCTCATCACTACTAATTTATCACCTCCTTTCTGCCAGAAATTGCAGGAAAAAAAATTGCATTTTTTTCTCTTGGGCTCATTTATCAAACTGGTATAAAGCAGAACTGGCTTAGTTGCCCAAAGCAACCAGATTCCACCTTTCATTTTGGACAGCTCCTTTGGAAAATGAAAGGTAGAATCTGATTGGTTGCTATGGGCAACTAAGCCAGTTCTACTTTACACCAGTTTGATAAATGACCCCATCTGTTTTTGCACAAAAATGTTGCAACCTTTTGTGCTGTTACACCACTCCTGGAATTTGGGAAGAGGGGAAGAGGTTAGCTATGTTAGATGCATGCTATCAGTTGTGACTTTTTAAATAGTCACAATAAAGGGAGCAATTTTACTCCAGCAGGAGTGGCACACTTGTTCCTTCTACTTCCTATTCCAGCCCCTCCTTGACAGATTAGAGGTCTCAGCCTGTCCTGGCAGTTAGGCCTCTTTCACACAACTGTTTTTTTCTCCGTTTACGTTCCGTTTTTTGCGTTCCGTATACCGAAACCATTTATTTCAATATTCCACAAAAAAACCTGAATGTACTCCGTATGCATTCCGTTTCCGTATTTCCATACCATTGAAAGATAGAACATGTTCCACTATTGCCCGCAAATCACGTTCCATGGCTCCATTGAAGTCAATGGGTCCGCAAAAAAAAATGGAAACAGATACGGAAATGCATCCATATGTCCTCCGTATCCGTTCCATTTTTGCAGAACCATCTATTGAAAATTTTATGCACAGCCCAATTTTGTATGTAATGTAATTACTGTATATGCCATACGGAAAAACAGAACAGAAACGGAAAACAAAAAACAGAACAGATCCGTGAAAAATGGACCGCAAAACACTGAAAAAGCCATACGGTCGTGTGATAGAGGCCTTAAAGGATAGCTGTCACACTTAGACCCCAATTTCAATTTTCATATATGTAGTTACTAATAACATGATATTCCAGAATCAGTTACTATTAGACTGACTTACCCCATATTTAATAAGATTCAGCCCTTAGCAACCAGTCTGCATAAAACGGCAATTTCACTATTCAGTGAAGATGGCCGCCACTGCCCTCACCCTGAGGCTAATCCCGCCTGCCCTCACTAGCCAGTAACAATAGCCCCCCAAAAGTGTCAGTAACCAGACCCCTTCCCCCCTAAAGGGTTAATCTCCTGCAGCACAAGGGGGTCCTCTTACCACATGTTGCTTTCATTTATACACTGAGCAGACGGCAGATCTCCCTTCCCTGGTCTGCGCTGCTTCTACTCTGCATCCTCCAGCTCTGCTGAGTGAGGGAGCGTCTGCCAAGCGCAGGGACAGGGAGAAGTGCACACAGCCCAGGCACTGTCATCAGCTGCTGGGGAGGACCTGCCTTTAATCATTTACACAGTCCCTGGCTGTCAGGAATGTGACCTTGCACGCTGCGTGCTTCTGCGTCCTCTAACACATAGACGGACCATGCCTAGCAACCCTATTTTAAACACAGGTAAAAGTAGGCAGTACAGGGAACTAAACTGTGGAATTAAGGGGTAATTGAATACACAGTGAAAAGTTTAAATAAGGCCACCAAGGAGATATTATTCACCACAATCCAATACTCCCAAAAAAATATATATGACAGTTATACTTTAAGGAGAGGCAGGGGATGGCAGAGGGAGCAGGAGGAGCAAGTGTGCCTTCAGAATGCCCTTCATACACTTATCTTCTCATTTCACTATGGATTAAAAGTTATCCAGAATAAAGCAATTAATTGCAAAATGAATGGTAACATTACATTTAGCTGAGATAGCCTTACAATACAAGTTTGGCAGTGGCAGCTACTGGACTTCTATCAGGTACTACAACTCAAAACAGAACCCCATGTAATCACCAGTGATGAACGGCAGGGGCAATATTCAAATTCGTGATATTTCGCAAATTCGTGATGCCCAGTCATTATTTTCTTGATTGCGAAAATCGGCAATCGGAAAATTTAAAGATAAAAATTTGCGATACGAAAATTCATGATCAACGCTACTCCTAAAGTCAAAGATATTACAGCCTTCTCATTGGCCCACAAGCAAGAAGCAGTGAGGGATCATGGGTACTGATGAAAAAAAAAAATCTAGAGTATTCGCGATTATGAAAATATAGCATTATATTCTAGATAGTCACAAATTCTCGAAGTGCCAATATTTGCGATTAGAATATTCGCAATCAACACCGGGGGTAATTCTCATTAACACACCTACAATACACTTCACATAACCCATAAATTAACTAAAGACACAGATGCAAAATCAATTTAATCTTTGTTAATTGTGCAAGCATGCAGGTGCTTGCCTACAATTCATTGGGCCCCACAGCAAAGTCAGGAACAGGCCTCCTCCCACCACGTTGTCAGTAAAAACTGTAGTAATCTACAGACAGGTCCATAAATATTGGGACAGCAACACAATTCTAACATTTTTGGCTCTATACACCACCACAATGGATTTGAAATGAAACAAACATGATGTGCTTTAACTGCAGACCGTCAGCTTTAATTTGAGGGTATTTACATCCAAATCAGGTGAACGGTGTAGGAATTACAACAGTTTGCATATGTGCCTCCCACTTGTTAAGGGACACAAAGTAATGGGACAGAATTATAATCATAAATAAATCTTTCACTTTTTAATACTTGGTTGCAAATCCTTTGCAGTTAATTACAGCCTGAAGTCTGGAACGCATAGACATCACCAGATGCTAGGTTTCATCCCTGGTGATGCTCTGTCAGGCCTCTACTGCAACTGTCTTCAGTTCCTGCTTGTTCTTGGGACATTTTCCCTTCAGTTTTGTCTTCAAGCAAGTGAAATGCATGCTCAATTGGATTCATTCAGGTGATTGACTTGGCCATTGCATAATATTCTACTTCTTCCCCTTAAAAAACTCTTTGGTTGCTTTCCAGTATGCTTTGGGTCATTGTCCATCTGCATTGTGAAGCGCCATCCTATGAGTTTTGAAGCATTTGGTTAAATATGAGCAGATAATATTGCCCGAAACACTTCAGAATTTATGCTGCTGCTTTTGTCAGCAGTCACATCATCAATAAATACAAGAGAACCAGTTCCATTGGCAGCCATACATGCCCACGCCATGACACTACCACCACCATGCTTCACTGATGAGGTGGCATGCTTAGGATCATGAGCAGTTCCTTTCCTTCTCCATACTCTTCTCTTCCCATCACTCTGGTACAAGTTGATCTTAGTCTCATCTGTCCATAGGATGTTGTTCCAGAACTGTGAAGGCTTATTTAGATGTCGCTTGGCAAACTCTAATCTGGCCTTGATGTTTTTGAGGCTCACCAATGGTTTTCATCTTGTGGCATACCCTCTGTATTCACTCTGGTGAAGTCTTCTCTTGATTGTTAACTTTGACACACATACACCTACCTCTTGGAGAGTGTTCTTGATCTGGCCAACTGTTGTGAAGGGTGTTTTCTTCACCAGGGAAATAATTATTCGGTCATCCACCACAGTTTTCCGTGGTCTTCTGGGTCTTTTGGTGTTGCTGAGCTCACCGGTGGGTCCTTCTTTTTAAGAATGTTCCAAACAGTTGTTTTGGCCATGCCTAATGTCGCTCTCTCTCTGATGGGTTTGTTTTATTTTTTCAGCCAAATGATGGCTTGCTTCACTGATATCTTGAGTTGACAGCAACAAATTCCAAATGCAAATAGCACACTTGAAATTAACTCTGGACCTTTTATCTTCTCATTGTAATTGGGATAATGAGGGAATAACACCCACCTGGCCATGAAACAGCTGAGAAGCCAATCGTCCCATTACTTTTGGTCCCTTAACAAGTGGAAGGCACATATGCAAACTGTTGTAATTCCTACACCGTTCACCTGATTTGGATGTAAATACCCTCAAATTAAAGCTGACAGTCTGCAGTTAAAGCACATCTTGTTCGCTTCATTTCAAATCCATTGTGGTGGTGTATAGAGCCAAAAATTTTAGAATTGTGTTGAGGTCCCAATATTTATGGACTTGGCTGTAAATATAGCAGAATCAAAATAGCAGAACAGCTTTTACTTTAGCATTAAAAATAGAAGAGAGAGTAGTGTGATATTTGAAAGCCACCACTGTTTTAACCTGAAAAAAGGAAGATGCTTTTGCACCCTAGTGGGGCCCCTCAGAATTTAGGCCCCACAGCAGCTGCTATAATTGTCAAATTCCATAAAACCTTTTCAAGGGAAACTGTCAGCAGTTTTGACCACGCAAAACTGCTGACAAGAGGCGAGCAGGAAACATTTTAACATTTTAAACCTACCTGTGTGGATGTTTTTAGCTGAACTGCTGACAGATTGCCTTTAATGAAAAGGTTAGGATATATATCTGAAGACTGTGCCACAAATCATTTTTGGAATGGTTGCTTTTTAGTGTGACACACAAGATCAAATATTATTAAAGAACTGGAATAAACAAGCCCAGCATAATTCATATAGTGGTATTTTTTATTGTGCCTGTTTTTTTTATATACCAACAGCTGTTTCCTAATGGCTTCCATGGCTAAGCAGTATTTTATATGATAATTTACTACCCTGCATTAAAGCGCAAATGCTGTTTCAGTTTATTTTTAATATAGTGTACTGACAGGGCTGTTAAGCATTTTAGTAACATACTTTGTTAAGGAAAGATGTTTCTTTGTAGTAGAAAACTGGGTGTAAAGGGCCTTCTTAGCAAAGCTCTAACAATGTTTCTAAGGACAGTCTGTCTTCAGCATTCTACTGGGTGCTGAAGACACCTGTGCGTAACAGGATAGGCAAGAAAGTGGACAGTGATAGGGCACATGTGCATAGTCAGGGACTGGGATAGTGGCAAGAGGCAATCTCTGTATGTTACACATGGATGTCTTCAGCAATCAGCAGAACTAAAGACTGAATACAGACTTTACAGGCTAGTTTTATATTTGTGGCACAGCATTCCGGCAGAGAACAGCCTGCCGGACTTCTCCAGATCCAGCAGTGCAGCATGTTACTAGAATTCCCGCCAGCCCCATTAACTACAATGGGGTCTGGTGGAGATTTGGCTGCTACCCAGCAAATATGCCAGGATTTGGCGGGGGGATGCTGCTTTTGTCCAGCTGATTCCTGGCACTCTAAGACAGAGCAGCCTGCCGGAAGGCTGTACCACAAATGCAAAAGAAACCTTAACATTCAGTTACAGTTTTGCTAAAAACACTTGTAAGTGAATAGTTTTGGAGTGAGGTGTATCCTTATACATCTCAAGTCACATTGCACAGTAGTGCAGGAATGAAGATATATTTCTGTCACGAGGGTGTCAAGAGCCACGTCTGACTCCGTTATACCCGGGGTCAGGAAGTCGCAGCGGGTGGCTGCGCGCTCTATGTCTAAAGATCACGTTGTTTCTTAGTGATTGTTTTCTGTGTTTGCCTTGCAATCCTTTTTGTCTCACTCAGGGATCCGTAGCTTCTCCTCCTCAGCTGTTTCTTGTCTGCCACTCCCAACCTCCTTATATTCTCCTCTCACACTTCTCTAGTTGCCAGTTATAGAGCTTCCTGCCTGGACTTCTATACTGACCCACTGGAGCTGTGAATCCTGGTTGTTGTTCCAGAGTGCTACCCTCCGGATCCCTGTTGGGCTTTTTTGTTGTCTCCTATTGTCGCCCACCTGGGATTATATGTTTAGTCTGTATTGTCTGTCCTCCCCTTGGTGTTTTCCTTTAGAGCTAGTGGTGCGGACTAGTGTTCCCACCGCCCTGTTCACTATCTAGGGCTCATCTTAGGGAAAGCCAGGGTTTTAGGCACGTGATCGGCGTACGGGTGAGGAACCCGTCTAGGGACGTCAGGGCAGCCAGGTGCCAGCCGCAAGGTGAGTCAGGGGTCACCACCTTCCCTCTCACTTGGGCAGGGCCTTCCTCTTTCCCTCCCTCTGTGTCACGTATGTGATAGTCACGCCGATCGTGATATTATAACTGGCCCTTATTTTTTTGGAGGAAAAAAAAAAAAAATAATATTTTTTTTTTTTTTCTCTCTACTTAGAATCCAATATGGATCCTATTGCTGCTTTGGCAAAACAGCTTCAAGGCCTGTCTTTGGAGGTGGCAGGATTGAAGGCGTCTGTCCTCCAACAACAGCAGCAAATGCAGCAGACCGCAAGCCCAGCGGTTGCTATGGGTAACCAGGTTGTTACAGAACCCAAGGTTGTTCTTCCTGACAGATTTTCTGGGGGAAGGGACAAATTTGTGACGTTCCGTGAGGCCTGCAAATTATATTTTAAGCTGCGCCCTTACTCCTCAGGTAATGAAGAACAGCGGGTGGGGATTGTTATTTCCCTGCTTCAGGGGGACCCGCAATCCTGGGCGTTCTCGTTACCCCCTGGTTCCCAGGCTCTCCGGTCAGTGGAGGGATTTTTTGGGGCTTTGGGTCTCATATATGATGACCCTGACCGAGTCGCCCTGGCTGAGTCGAAGTTACGGAGACTCCTACAGGGAGATCGGCCAGCAGAGGAATATTGCTCAGAGTTCCGTAGGTGGGCTACGGATACTCAGTGGAACGACCCGGCTCTCAGGAGTCAGTTCTGCTCTGGGTTATCTGAAAGGGTTAAGGATGCGCTGGCGCTGTATGAGACCCCCCTTTCCCTTGATGCTGTTATGTCCCTCTCTATCAGAATAGATAGACGTCTTAGGGAGAGATCGAAAATTCCTGAGCAATTGGTAACCTCTCCCAAGCAGCAGTTAGTCTGTACTGACTTAGATGAGCCTATGCAGCTAGGAGGAACTTCTCGTCAGGTCCGTCCTCCTGAGGTTCGCCGTAGGTGGGGGGCTTGTTTTTTCTGTGGGGGGAGGGGTCATTTCATTAATGTCTGTCCCTCCTTTCTCAAAAACAAAAGACCGTTGGAAAACTACTAACCCCAGGCTGTGCTGAGGATGTCAGCCGGGGGGTATACGTTTCCTCCATACGAACATCTCAATTTGTGTTGCCAGCGGTTATTGTTTTTGGTGTTAAGACGGAGTCTATTTCTTTTTTTCTAGACAGTGGAGCAGGGGTAAATTTGATAGATGCCCATTTTGCCCGGGTTTGTCTCTCTGTACGCTGCAGAGACCTATTCCCATATTCGCTATTGATTCTGCTCCTCTGTCTCAGAGAAACCTCACTCACATTGTCCATAACTTACACCTTCGGGTAGGGGACCACCATAATGAGTGTCTTTCATGTTACGTTCTGGAGGGCCTTCCCTCTCCTGTGGTATTGGGTCTTCCCTGGTTGGTAGCGCACAATCCAGTGGTGGATTGGCAGGCCAGGGAGATATTGGAGTGGAGTGAGCATTGCAGAGAGAATTGCTTAAATAACAATTGCTTAATCGCCTCCATAGCTTCCCTACCTACATTTATTTCGGACTTTGAGGACGTTTTTTCTGAAAAGGGTTGTCAGAAGCTACCACCTCATCGTTCTTATGATTGCCCGGTTAACCTGATTCCCGGTGCAAAATTACCCAAGTCCAGGTTGTATAATCTTTCGGGTCCCGAGAGACAAGCCATGAAAGATTATATCTCCGAGAGTCTGGCTAAGGGACACATCAGACCCTCTTCTTCACCCGTGGCTGCAGGGTTTTTCTTTGTTAAAAAGAAAGATGGGGGCCTGCGTCCTTGCCTAGATTTCCGTGAGCTAAACTGGATAACCATCCGAGACCCATACCCTCTTCCTCTCATTCCTGACCTTTTTAATCAGATTGCGGGTGCTAGGTGGTTCTCCAAACTTGATCTTAGGGGGGCCTACAATCTGATTCGTATCAAGGAAGGGGATGAGTGGAAGACAGCTTTTAACACCCCTGAGGGACATTATGAAAATCTAGTCATGCCTTTCGGTCTGACCAATGCCCCTGCTGTCTTCCAACATTTCGTTAATGATATTTTTAGTCATCTCATCGGCAGGTTTGTAGTCATATACCTAGATGATATCTTAATTTATTCGGCTGATCTGAAAACACATGAAGTACATGTCAGGCAAGTACTGCAGGTCCTACGGACGAATAAATTATATGCGAAAATTGAAAAATGTGTCTTCGCCGTTCAGGAAATACAGTTCCTGGGATATCTATTATCTGCTTCAGGTTTCCGTATGGATCCTAGGAAGGTCCAGGCAATTTTAGATTGGGATCTTCCTGAGAACCTTAAAGCTCTACAACGGTTTTTGGGTTTCGCAAATTTCTATAGAAAGTTCATTAAAAATTATTCAGTGATCGTTAAACCCCTTACTGACATGACTAGGAAGGGGACTGATTTTTCTAAATGGTCTGACGCCGCTAAAATTGCATTTTCCTCTCTAAAAGAGAGATTTACCTCGGCACCTGTTCTAATTCAACCTGATGTCTCCCAGCCTTTTATTGTTGAAGTAGATGCGTCAGAGGTGGGAGTGGGGGCTGTATTGTCTCAGGGTCCGTCTCCTGGCAAATGGCGTCCTTGCGCTTTCTTTTCCAAAAAGTTATCTACAGCAGAAAAGAACTATGATATTGGAAATAGGGAACTGTTGGCGATTAAACTGGCGTTTGAAGAGTGGCGTCACTTCTTAGAGGGAGCAATCCACCCCGTCACGGTGATTACGGATCACAAAAACCTTCTGTACCTAGAATCGGCTAAGCGTCTCACCCCTAGACAAGCTAGGTGGTCGCTATTCTTTACCAGATTTAACTTTGTAATCACCTATCGTCCTGGGGCAAAAAATACCAAGGCAGACGCATTATCTCGTAGTTTCCCTGGAGGGGGTAGTGTTAGTGATCCGGTACCTATTTTACAAAGAGGAGTGGTTGTCTCTGCTGTACACTCTGTTCTAGAGGGAAAGGTGTTAGAGGCCCAGGGGGACGCCCCGGCCTCTTGCCCCTCAGAGAAATTGTTTGTACCGTTAAACCTGCGTCTTGAATTATTAAAGGAACATCATAATTCGGCACTTGCTGGGCACCCGGGTAGTAAAGCAACCTTGGAGCTATTGTCTCGTCGTTTTTGGTGGCCAAGGTTGCGTCAGGATGTAATGGATTTCGTGTCTACTTGTTCTACTTGTGCACGCGCGAAAGTCTCTCATACACGTCCAGCAGGGTCTTTATTGCCACTTTTCATCCCCAATAGGCCATGGACACATCTGTCAATGGATTTCATCACTGACTTACCGTTGTCTGCGGGAAAAACAGTTATCTTGGTAGTAGTAGACAGGTTTAGCAAAATGGTACACTTTATTGCGCTACCCGCACTTCCTAATGCTAAGACTCTTGCTCAGGTGTTTATCAGTGAAATCGTGAAGCTTCACGGGGTCCCTTCCGATGTGGTTTCGGATCGGGGAACCCAGTTTATTTCTAAGTTTTGGAAAGCTTTTTGTTCCCGTTTGGGGGTACACTTGTCCTTTTCCTCAGCTTTCCATCCTCAGTCAAATGGACAGACTGAGCGTACCAACCAAAACCTAGAAACATATTTAAGGTGTTTTGTGTCTGAAAACCAAGAGGTGTGGTCATCATATTTACCGTTAGCCGAGTTTGCCATAAATAATCGCTGTCAGGAATCCACTGGCAAGTCACCATTTCTTGGTGCATACGGTTTTCACCCCCAATTTTGTACTTTCAAAGAGGGGGGGTCTTCTGGGGTTCCCGAAGAGGAACGGTTTTCTTCATCTCTTTCATCGGTATGGCAGAAGGTGCAAGCTAACTTGAAAAATATGAGTGGTAAATATAAATGCATGGCCGATAAGAAACGGTCGCCAGGTCCGGACCTAGGAGTGAATGACTATGTGTGGTTGTCTACTAGGAATATTAAGTTGAAGGTTCCCTCTTGGAAACTGGGCCCTAGGTTCATTGGTCCTTATAAAATAGTAGCCGTCATTAACCCTGTAGCTTTTCGCCTGGAGCTACCTCAGACTTTTAAGATCCATAACGTCTTCCATAAGTCGTTACTCAAGAAGTATGTTCCACCTCTAGAACCATCACCGCTGCCACCTCCTCCTGTTATTGTGGATGGTAATCTGGAGTTTCAAATATCCAGAATTGTTGATTCTCGTCGGGTCCGCCGCTCTCTTCAGTATCTGGTGCATTGGAGGGGTTACGGTCCCGAGGAAAGAATGTGGGTTCCAGCGTCAGAGGTAAACGCCAACAGGTTAATTCAGGCTTTCCATGCCTCTCATCCTGAGAGACCTGGTCCTGAGTGTCTGGAGGCCCCTCGTGAAAGGGGGGGTACTGTCACGAGGGTGTCAAGAGCCACGTCTGACTCCGTTATACCCGGGGTCAGGAAGTCGCAGCGGGTGGCTGCGCGCTCTATGTCTAAAGATCACGTTGTTTCTTAGTGATTGTTTTCTGTGTTTGCCTTGCAATCCTTTTTGTCTCACTCAGGGATCCGTAGCTTCTCCTCCTCAGCTGTTTCTTGTCTGCCACTCCCAACCTCCTTATATTCTCCTCTCACACTTCTCTAGTTGCCAGTTATAGAGCTTCCTGCCTGGACTTCTATACTGACCCACTGGAGCTGTGAATCCTGGTTGTTGTTCCAGAGTGCTACCCTCCGGATCCCTGTTGGGCTTTTTTGTTGTCTCCTGTTGTCGCCCACCTGGGATTATATGTTTAGTCTGTATTGTCTGTCCTCCCCTTGGTGTTTTCCTTTAGAGCTAGTGGTGCGGACTAGTGTTCCCACCGCCCTGTTCACTATCTAGGGCTCATCTTAGGGAAAGCCAGGGTTTTAGGCACGTGATCGGCGTACGGGTGAGGAACCCGTCTAGGGACGTCAGGGCAGCCAGGTGCCAGCCGCAAGGTGAGTCAGGGGTCACCACCTTCCCTCTCACTTGGGCAGGGCCTTCCTCTTTCCCTCCCTCTGTGTCACGTATGTGATAGTCACGCCGATCGTGATAATTTCTTTATTAAGAACAATTCCAAATTTCCAAAGCTCACAATATGAACACAATCCAACAGTAATACACAGCACATAGATCAGATCAAAAGACACTTGTAATAGTGCAATTCTATATTTCATCAATAAAGGGGGAGTATTACAATATGTTCCCCAATTCTCCTATACTTTTGTTGTCTCTTGCTTCAATGGCTGCCTTTTTAAATCTCAATTACCATTAACAAAGGAAAGACAGAAATTGGCATTCTCTCCTTTTCAGCACTCCTGACTCTTCCTTAAAGGGGTTGTGCCAACTACTTTTCACTTCAAAGTGTATTTTCATCAAATGCTCTAGCTCCCATTCCTCCTTGGACTGTTTTTCAAATGTTCTTAATTTGCAGTTTACTCTTATCCCCCATGCTTGAATCCTACTTCCTGGGTTGTCATGTGACTGCTGTCCCATCATGCCTTAGGGCAGTAAGATGTCCTGACATAAGCAGGACATGTGATACTAACCACACCCCTTGTTTTTATCAATGACGCTTCCTATGTCCTACATCATAAGGCTCCAAAGCAGGACATAACCTACAGCAACTCAACTAGATTTGACACAGGGTGCAGTGGTAGGCTAATAACTTCAGAATAAGGTAGTTTTGATAAATGGTGGTATTTAGAGAAAGTGATAGAATAGCGATATCTGTTGGGTGGGATACATTTCTATTAGTGGCACAACCTCTTTAACTGTCTCTTCTAAACCTTGACATCTGTCAGATACCTTTGTGTCATGTGCAGGTTTCTTTCCTGCACACTACACAATCTTTCCACAGTTCCTATCATATGTGAACTGATAAAATAAATTGATACAATGAATTATACAATTACAATATCAACTATGTTTCAATCTGATTGTATGTATTTTTACAGGATGAACCTGCATAATTATTAGATCATTTCAAGCCGTCTAAAAAGTTGTAGTATTTTTACACATTTTTAAATGTGCTATTTATTACCCTTTATAACATAATATGAATACACCCATTACCTCAGAACAATATGAACACTAAGGCCCCTTTCACACGGGTGAGATTTCCGCACGGGTGCAATGCGTGAGGTGAACGCATTGCACCCGCACTGATTCCGGACCCATTCATTTCTATGGGGCTGTGCACATGAGCGGTGATTTTCACGCATCACTTGTGCGTTGCGTGAAAATCGCAGTATGCTCTATTTTGTGCGTTTTTTTCACGCAACGCAGGCCCCATAGGAGTGAATGGGGCTGCGTGAAAATCGTAAGCAAGTGCGGATGCGGTGCGATTTTCATGCGCGGTTGCTAGGAGACGATCGGGATGGGGACCCGATCATTATTATTTTCCCTTATAACATGGTTATAAGAGAAAATAGCATTCTTAATACAGAATGCTTAGTACAATAGGGCTGGAGAGGTTAAAAATAAATAACTTAACGCACGTTAATCCACTTGTTTCGCGCAGCCCTGCTTCTCTTCTGCCTTCATCTGTGAGGAAAAGGACCTGTGGTGACGTCACTACTCTCCTCACATGGTCCATCACATGATCCATCACCATGTGATGAGCGCAGTGATGTCACCACAGGTCCTTTTCCTCACAGATGAAGGCAGAGAAGCCGGGCTGCAAGACCAAGTGGATTAACGTGAGTTAAATTATTTATTTTTAACCCCTCCAGCCCTACTGTACTAAGCATTCTGTATTAAGAATGCTATTTTCGCTTATAACCATGTTATAAGGGAAAATAATTACATCTACACAACCTTGAACCCAAACCTGAACTTCAGTGAAGAAGTTCAGGTCTGGGTACCACATAGTTTTTTTTATCACGCGCGTGCAAAACGCATTGCACCCGCACGATAAAAACTGAACGGAACGCAATCAAAACTGACTGCAATTACATAGCTACTCGCGAGAGTTTGCAATCAATGCACCCGGGATGCATCCTGAGCCAAAACGTGACACCCGTGTGAAAGAGGCCTGAGGGTGTAAGGTTTATTCCCTCACCCTACAGACTGTTTACCTCTTGGTACAAAGAAGTATATTTTCCTAATAAAGTAGATTACAAAAATGTTTAAAATTCCCAGTCACTACACAATATTAAAAACAAAGTGAAATAATAGTCGCACTTTAGGTCAGCTGTCTTATTCTGTATGTACCATATTAGAAGTGTGATAAGTTTCCAACAGTGTATCCTTCAGTAGATGATGCACCAGCAGGGATAGACACACCATTTGTGTAAAACTGACGTTGTCTCTTTTTTTTTCTATTAACCACCTCTGGACCGCCTAACGCAGGATCGCGTTCCAGAGGTGGCTCACTCACGCATCATCTCCCGAGATTACGCTCACAGACGGCCTGCGCATCGCGGGCCGGCAAACTTTACAGGACAAGTTCGTCATCAGCCTACCAGCCAATGATCGTCGCTGGCAGGCTGAGGATTTTCAAAAAAACGAATCAGAAGCCATCCAACACATTATATTTATAAATATAATGTGTTAAATGGCTGCTGTGCTCCTCTGCTGGTCCTTTTCGTCGGTTGGTTCCAGCAGAGGAGCACAGTTCACAGTGAGCACACTCAACACAACACTTAGCCCCCAGATCACCCCAATTAACCCCTTGATCACCCCTGTCAATCACCTAGTGAAAGGGAAAAAATGTGATCAGTGTAAACTCTAAACTTGATCGGTCGCCCACACGTGCGTTCACCCACGTCCGCCCCGCCGCAGTGACCAAAAAATATTTTTGGGGGGATCACTTTACAAGTGCTGCGGCGATAAAAAAAAAAATCTGTTTTGACATTTTTATCAATCGCAGCGGCCTCCGGTACTTCGCTAGCCTCCCATTTGTAAGACAGGCTTGCTTTTTTTCTTGGGTAGTCACAAGGAATACCCCCTAAATTTAGTTGACCAAATGGCAAATAAGGGGTATTCTTCTGAAGAGGCCTACAGGCTTCTGACCCAGTCGGATGAGGAATGGGAACCCTCATCTGACGAATCCAGCGGGTCAGAATATGAACCTGTAGAAAGCAGTGACAGTCTGACTCAAAGTTCGGACGAGGAGGTTGAGGTCCCTGATACCCCCAGGCGTACCCGGCCCCAGGTTGCGCAGGATCCGCTTCAAGGGCAGCAGAGTGGGGCTGGCGCTGTCAGATTACGTGGTGAGGCATACACCAGCAGCGCAGCCCATCCTGGACCTAGTACCAGCACTGCCGTACAACATGGTGAAGTGGCGAGCACCAGAAGGGCAGTTGAAGCTGGTACGGTGGCATGTGCAGTAGTTCCCCCATCGCAGCCACCGCACAGACAGGCCCGTAGAGCCCCTAAGGTGCTGGCAAAGCCTGATTGGCAGCCCCCAACTTCAGCCGCACCAGTAGTTCCTCCTTTCACCGCCCAGTCTGGAGTTCGGGTTGAGACAGCTCAGATCGGTTCTGCACTGGGATTTTTTTTAGCTGTTCTTGACTGCGGAGCTCTTGGACTTAGTCATGGCAGAAACAAATCGGTATGCCACTCAATTTATAGCCGTCAATCGGGGAAGCTTTTATGCCCAGTCTTTCCAGTGGAAAGCCGTCCAAGTTTCCGAAATTAAAACTTTTCTGGGCCTAACCAAAAAGCATGAATTGCGGTCATATTGGTCCACGAACCCAATTCATCACATGCCCATGTTCTCTGCTGCCATGTCCACTTTAGCGACAACAGCACCTCCCGTCCCAGAAGCCACCCAGCTTTTGACCGGCTCCACAAAATTCGGCCCCTTAACACCAAATTTGCAGATTTGTATACCCCTGAGCAAAACATCTGCGTAGACGAGTCCCTTATACATTTTACCGGGTGCCTTGGCTTCAAACAATACATCCCAAGCAAGCGCGCCCGGTATGGGGTCAAATTGTATAAGCTCTGTGAAAGGGCCACAGGCTATACCCACACATTTCAGATCTATGAGGGTAAAGATCAGACCCTGGAGCTAGTCGGTTGCCCTGACTACCTGGGGAGCAGTGGGAAGACAGTCTGGGACTTGGTGTCACCCTTATTTGGCAAGGGGTACCATCTTTATATGGACAATTTTTACACAAGTGTGCCCCTCTTCAGGCATTTGTTCCTAGAACAGATTTGCTGCTGTGGCACTGCGCAACCTATTCGCCAGGGCTTCCCCCAATGACTCGTTACCACCCGTCTTGCAAGGGGGGAGAGGGCTGCTCGCGGTGAAATGGAGAGACAAGCATGACGTTTACATGCTCTCCTCCATTCACGCAGACACGACAATGCAAAATTGAACGAGCAACCAGTGTCATTGAAAAGCCCCTCGGTCCACGACTATAATTCACTCATGGGAGGGGTGGATTTAAATGACCAGATGTTGGCTTCTTATTTAGTGTCCCACCGCACCAGACGCTGGTATAAGAAGGTGTCTGTATATTGGCCGTATATAATAGTTTTGTTCTCTACAGTAAGGCTGGAAGAACAAGATCCTTCCTGAAATTTCAGGAAGAGATCATCGAGAACCTCCTGTATCCAGGAGGTTCCGTGGCCCCATCCACCAGTGTAGTGAGCCGTCTACACGAGTGACATTTTCCCAATGTCGTTGCTGGTACCTCAACCCAAGCGTCACCCCGAAAAAGATGTAGTTTCTGTAGCAGGAGTGGAATAAGGCGTCACACCCGCTATTTCTGTCCTGACCACCCTGCCCTATGCTTAGGGGAGTGTTTCCGGAAGTATCACTCACAGGAACACTTTTAGCATAGGTATTGCATCTCACAGGACAGGCACACAGGGCTATTAGGGCCCATTCACACACAGCTGCTGCGAACCTCTCCTTTCACCTGGGACAAAGTGCATAATGTACTTCGCCACATCTCTGGGCGATTTGCACATTGTCCCATGGGGAAGGAGAGGTTTGTCCTATAAAAAAGGTAAAAATAAAAATAAAAAATCACCGGTAAGCAAAAAAGTTAATGTTCTATTCAAATGTTAACAAATGTATTGTGTTGCGGCCTGTTTTTTCTTTTTTGTTTTGTTTTTTTTACCTTCTAGGTGGACCAACCGATGAACCAGCTGCAGCACTGATGTGCATTCTGACAGAAGCATTGCGCTGCTTTTAGATTACACAAAAGTCAGTGTATGCGGCTCTGCAAGATGAGATTTCTCCTCTGCAGTAAAAGATACGTTTGCAGAGGCTTATGAGCTGAGGGGGCGGTGGTGCTCATATGCTTTGGCAAACACTTTGTATATAATAAAAAATAAAAATAAATTATAAAAATAAAAAATCCCAGCAATGATTTATTCATCCACATCGATTGATGTGAATGGAGAAATCGGGTTTGCCAGGGCATACGAGCTAAATGGGTTTGGATGTTGAGCGGAGCTCCTATGTCCTGGCAGACGCCTTTCCCCTCTTTTTTTGGGCAGAGATTTTTTCATCCACATTGATCGATGCGAATGAAGAAATCCCTGTTCATTTTTCTTTCAGCCCAGAGGCTGAACGAAAAAATAAAAAAATAAAAATCTCATTACCCGTATGCTCAATATAAGGAGAATAGCAGAACCTCCTAATGCTCGCCATATATGTAATGATTGCGGAGACCCTCAAATGCCAGGGCAGTACAAACATCCCACTTTGGAAAGAAGACACCCCAAGGTATTCGCTGAGGGGCATATTGAGTCCATGAAAGATTGAAATTTTTGTCCCAAGTTAGCGGAAAGGGAGACTTTGTGAGAAAAAAATAAATAAAAATTCTTTGAGCTCACCATGCCCCTCATGGAATACCTTGGGGTGTTTTTCTTTCCAAAATGGGGTCACATGTGGGGTATTTATACTGCCCTGGCATTATATAAATGCCCTCCTAAAAGGAATTTGTGCCCCTTTGCGCCCCTAGGCTGCAAAAAAGTGTCACACATGTGGTACCACCGTACTCAGGAGAAGTTGGGCAATGTGTTTTGGGGTGTCTTTTTACATATACCCATGCTGGGTGAGAAATATGTTAAATGCCAACTTTGTATATATATATAAAAAAAAAAAAAAAAGGGAAGTTGTCTTTTAGAGAGATATTTCTCACCCAGCATGAGTATATGTAAAATGACACCCCAAAACACATTGCCCAACTTCTCATGAGTATGGCGATACCACGTGTGACACTTTTGCAGCCTAGGTTGGCAAAGGGGCACAAATTCCAAAGAGCACCTTTAGGATTTCACAGGGCATTTTGTACACATTTTGATTTCAAACTACTTCTCACGCATTAGGGCCCCTAAAATGCCAGGGCAGTATAACTACCCCACAAGTGACCCCATTTTGGAGAGAAGACACCCCAAGGTATTTTGTGATTGGCATAGTGAGTTCATGGAAGTTTTTATTTTTTGTCACAAGTTAGTGGAATATGAGACTTTGTAATAAAAAAAAAAAAAGCAATCATTTTCTGCTAACTTGTGACAAAAAATAAAAAGTTCGATGAACTCACTATGCTCATCAGCAAATATCTTATGGTGTCTACTTTCCGAAATGAGGTCATTTGTGTTTTGTTTTTTTCTACTGTCTGGGCATTGTAGAACCTCAGGAAACCTGACAGGTGCTCAGAAAGTCAGAGCTGCTTCAAAATGCGGAAATTCACATTTTTATACCATAGTTTGTAAACACTAACTTTTACCCAAACTTTTTTTTATTTTTATCAAAGACATGTAGAACAAAAACATTTAGATAATATATAGAAATGTAGTTTTATTTGAAAAATTTTACAACTGAAAGTCATTTTTTTTTTTGCAAAAAAAAAAAAGTCAATTTCAATTAATAACAAAAAAAGTAAAAATGTCAGCAGCAATGAAATACCACCAAAGGAAAGCTCTATTAGTGAGAAGAAAAGGAGGTAAAATTCATTTGGGTGGCATGTTGTATGAACGTAGTGTACTGCAGAATTGTAAAAAGTGGTCTGGTTATTAAGGGTGTTTAAGCTAGGGGAGCTGAGGTGGTTTAATTACAAAAAAAAAACAAAGTTGCACCCTGTGCCTATGGAGCCTCTCCATATAATTAATTGTCAGTTGTAATGGTGCAGAACCCCAAGCAACCAGACAGAGGTTAAACAATGGTGGATTTATTAAATAAACGGCAGTACAGTCCAAACCAGTAAACATATACAGGTAACCAACCCGAATAATAACTTGTGCAGGGAAACACCAAGGGGAGATCCAGTGACCAGGCCAAAGTTCTTATGCGCAGTATTAGTCCGTGTAAGGTGATACCTAGAGATGAGACGTCCGGATTTCCAGGATCCAATCCAAGGTCATACATGAGAAACTGTTCAGCAAAGATGAGGTATCCATAGGCAGTCTCTAGAGATAAATCAAGGAAGGCAGAGGTCATGTACAGGTAAGTCTGGTCGACTATGAACAGCAACATACACTCAGGTTGTCAAAACAACAGTGGGTACTGACCAGCCAGGGAGATCACCTTTTAAGTACCTGCTAGCCAATCACAAAATGCTATGTGTCTATTCCTCATAGGTAATATAATGATCCTAATCCCTGACACTTGTGTGGCCTAGGCTGGTCCTTAGTCAGTTAACCCATGCCTGCCCTCTAAATCTACTAGAATTTCCGTACAGGTATTTTCCCCGTCAGCAGCCGGTGTAGCGAATAAGATGCGCGTACGTTCCGCCGCATATACTTTTGTGAACCTCCTCTTGAGCGTGCACGTGGACGCTCGAGCTGCCCAGCGTGAATACACGATTGCCTTGGCACGGACACCGGAACGGAACCCACAGGTAGGTGATACCGGAGACAGGACCTGCCGCTGCGTGCCGCCACTAGTCCGGTCAATCTGCCTCCGAGACCCTGGCGGTCTTCCCCTCCGGCGACCATGTGGACGCACTAACGTGTCTGCCCACAAAGGAGATGGAACCGAAGACTCCCCAGGCACATGTGTGACCTGTCCTGCTACTCCAACAGGATCCCCCGCAGGCCGAGCCCCACGAGGACCCTTGGGGGCCCCAGTGGATTGCAGAACAGGAGAGTGTCTTACATCACTATTATAAATAGCATATAGTAGTAAGTCAGGAGGATCCTATTATGGATTTTACATTGAGGTCCAGGAGCTTTAAGTTATGTCTCTGAGGTTACCGAACATAATAGATTATCACCCATATTACAATTTAACTTTTTTCAAAAGGAATTAAAAAAAATGCTCCAAGCTCCATGTAGCTCATAAACTCGTCTCTAATTTTAGGCGTCAACTGTCAAGTCAAACTTTTTTTAATTTACCGACAACTTCATGTGACAATATAAGAAGCATCTTATACTGTTGAGTGACAGATGTCCTTGCAAAAGAGGGACACATGCTGTAGGCACTACACTGCTATACTGCAATGATGTCAGTACGTTGCTTGCATTTCAAGCTAAACTGAATTCATTTTAAAATATATTGCTGCCAGAGCAACTGCAATTCAGTGACTTGTCAGCAGGAAGGGAAAATACTGTAGGAGGTTTGTTTATCGGGTTCTGTGGCTCCGAGTTATGCCCTTGACTGGAGTACATACAGTTATGTGAATTCTTCTTTACTTGGTTTCCACTGATACTAATTTTGGATGTTTCTTGAGGAAGTGTTTATGTCCGTTATCACAGTAATTCAGTTCCTATAATGGTGGTGAAATTCTAGTATTTTTCCACTTAAAGGGCATCTGTCAGCAGATTTGTACCTATGAAACTGGCTGACCTGTTCCATGTGTGCTTGGCAGCTGAAGGCATCTATATTGGTTCCTTGTTCATATGTACCCGCACTGCTGAGAAAAATTATGTTTAATATATGCAAATCAGCCTCTAGGAGCAATGGGGTGTTGTTGTTGCACCTAGAGACTCTGCTCTCTCTGCAACTCCTGCACCCTCTTCACTTTGATTCACAGGGTCAGGCAGTGTAAATGTCTGCAAACCTGGCCCTGTCAATCAGAGTGCATAAGATCTGGCAGTTGCAGAGAGAGCAGAGCCTCTAGGTGTAAGGGCAGCGCTCAGGCATCAAACGGCCTGAGCAAATGGCACATGTCACGCATCCCCTGTAGTGGATGCTGAGAATTATGATTGGCAAGGGGACAGAAGATGTGGCACCTACATCCCACAGCCACCTGGGCCCTGGCAGAGGAGGAGAAGGATGAGGATGATGAGGAGGAGGACTAAAACGCCCAGGAATTTTATACACAACTAGGTGGGTTATCTGCCCAAGGAACAGGAGAGGAGCAGGAGGAGCAGGAGGAGCTGGAGGGTGTTGACAAAGACAACGCAGATGACCTTGACAGACCATGGCAGTATGTAGTGGAGATGGAGGCAGGGAGGCCCTCCGAGTCCCTTGCACAAATGGCCAGATGCATGCTGTCATGTTTGTGTAGTGACATCCTCATTGTCAGGATGTGGCATTGTTAGACCCTTGCTACAGGTCATTTTTTAGACCTTCTGAGAGGGACGCAAAACTGGACTACTATAGAGACATGCTGTGTAGTCGGTTGGTTGCTGCTTACGAGGTCTGACCAGGGGGACCCTCTGCATTCACACTCCACTGCCATGACTGTTGTTGGGGGGGGTTGTAAGAGGGTTAGACATGTCTGTGGTATATACTGCAGCCTGTCCTGTTATTTGTATACCGTGTGTTCCACTGTTTACTATGTTTGATTATCTATGTAGAATGAATATATTATTATAAGTGACTGAGTGCACTAAGCATACTCAGGCAGCCTGAGTCAGACTTTGTAGAAAGTGCTAGAAAGGATGGGGCGGTGCTTGGTGCTGACAGGATGTAAGGCTGGGAGGAACTAAGATGAAGATTGATGAGAGGAGAGTCTGTAAAGATTGTAGAGACCTCTCAGAGGATAGTCATCAAGGAGAGCGGCATCTAGAGAGAGATGAGACAATTGAGGCAAGGGTTAGAGGCAACACAGCTCCAGGAGAGCGGCTCACAGTGGCTGGGACTCTTATCATCGAGAGGTGGCAGTTGGAGACTGAGGGGAGACCGGTGTCAGTGGTTTGTGAAGATCTGCACAGACTGATATTGTGATAGTGTATAACCCAGACTTATATATTTAATTACTGAAGTAAAGTTGTGTAAAATCTGCCGCCTGCCTGGTTCCTATGCTCGTATACTGCTCTGGTTGTGCCACTCTTACAAGCAGAATCTCAACCAGTAGGTGGTGGCATACTTGGACTGCACCCTGTCTCCCATGATCCAAGATCCCATGGACTCATGGCCATGTAAACTTGAAGTGTGGCCGCAACTAGCCGAGTTTGTCATGGGCATGCTTTCCTGCCCTGCCAGTAGTGTTCAGTGTGGCGGTGGGCATAGTTACCCCTAAGAGAACTCGCCTTTCCACCCAAAAAATCAAGAGACTAAAGATAAATCAGTCATGGAGGAACCAGGATTTCCAGACACCGATGCCTGATGCAACAGAATATAACATTCTGCCACTAATGAAACACTGTAGTGTGCTGCCACACTGGAATAGTGTGTAATATAAGCCATTAATTCTGGCAAGATGCTGCTGCCACCATTCTGATTCTGCCACCCACCTGATGTCACCAACCTGCTGCCTCTACTGCCATTTCTACAATGGGGCTTCTTGGGCTACTGATATGTACATGATTTTTTTTTTAAAGGATATGCATGTCATTGGGCCTTGCTATCAATCTTCTGTTGTTAGGTTCTGCAACTACTGTGATCTGCCACCATCTTGTGCTGTATGACACTACTGCTGCCTCCGCTCCCCAGTCTGTCATGGCGCTACTATTGCCACTGTTTGGCCCCATGATAGGGTGGGGAGGGTGGCAGCAACAGCAGTGGCACTAACAGTGACAATAATGGCCTGATGACAGAGTGGGGATGGTGGCAGCAGCAGTGGCAGTAAGATTGTGTTCACATCACCTTTTAACTTTCCATTCTTTTGATCTGTCAGAAGAACAGAAAAAAATAAATATCCTGTGCCTTGAGCATCTGTAAGGCCTCTTTCACATGGTGAAGGACACAAAAAGTTCCTCTCCAGTGTGTCTCCATTTGCACAGGTTGGCCAAGTGCAGAACAGCGTGACACCACCATGCTCTGCATATGTGGTATGCTGGAGGACCACTCTGAACTGGGCCTACAGTGGAGGCTGAGGACAAGGTGGAGGATGAGGAGGTAGACAAGGACATTGTTGTCAGAATCACAGCATGAGAACATGGAGGCGTTCACCTGGCCAAGTTACTGGTATGGGTGGGCAGAAACCACATTTACCCAGTGGATCGTAAAGGACATATATTTTTCTTTTCTTTTTTTTTTTTATTATAAAGTTTTTATTATTTTTGTCAGTAGACGTGAACAATGACTACCAAAACAAGGTAACTTGGTACAGGTTAAGACGACAGTATACATATATCAGCGTCATAAGGTGTCCACACTATGTCATGACAAGTTGCACAAGATAAGGCAAGGAGTAAAAGGCGAGTTATATATTCTTGAGGGACTATGCATATCAGAAAGTTGAAACATACGTAACAATAAGTATAAGGGATGGATTAGTCACAGTCTCTATCCCGGGAAAATATGGCATACAATAGGAAGTCTCATTATCCGTATGCATATATTACATTTTAGCAAGTATTGATATATGACACTTGGAAGCAGTATTCAGGGAAGGCATACAGGTATATTCAGATATAGCATGCCAGAAAGGAAAGGAAAAATAGCCCACCAGTTTAGACTTGACATAGGTTTGCAACTTCACACCTGGATCAAGTCTAAACTGGTGGACATATATTTTTCTTGACCATACTTAAAGCTCCACATGTTGGCGGCGCCATGAACTGTACCAAACATTGACAGGCTCAAGAACTGGCCCACCTTCTGCTGTATGTACGTATGCAGGGCTGGTACAGCTTTTTTAGAGAAGTAATGACGGCTCCACCTTGGCTCGGCACGAGCCATCAGTTCTCTAAAATGGGTAGAGTCAACCACATGGAAAGGGAGGGACTGTAGTTCCAGCAACTTGGCCAGAAGCACACTTAGTTTCTGTGCCGTCGGATGAGTGCACGCATACTGCTTTTTTTTTTTTGCAATCACCGGGACGAGTAGTAGGAAGTGGAGCATAAGGACCAGTAGACGAAGGGAAGGAACGAGAGTTGTCTTCTGCTGAGGTGGTGGAGCCCAGACTGCTGGAGAAGAGGCGGCGGGCCTTTGGGAGATGCGGCGGTTGCGGAGTCAGGCTGTACCACTACATTAGTGCCAAGTTATGGTAACGCTCCATGTGTTGAAGCAGGGCCGTGGTGTCAACATTAGCACCCTGGCCATACTTCACCTTTTGCCAAGAGATCCTGCATACCGCCACACTAACTTCCTCCAGCGACTTGCTAAAAAACTCCTACTCTGGCGAGTATGGCATTTTACCCCCACCACTCCGTGATGACTGCCTGCCGCTGCCTTTATGAATCTGTGCACTGCTAGTTGTTTCTTGACAGGTAGGCTACTGAGTAGCACATGGTCTACCCTGGGCACATTTGGCTCCAGATCTCACATTGCTGCCACCCTGCTGTCTCACTGCCACACTTGCACCCTGCTGGCTCAGCGGCATTCTGCCACCCTGCCGATGTCTCATGGGCAAGCTGCCATCTTCACCCCCTGATGATGATGAAGCCCCCTTTTCACCCAACTTCCACATGCGATCGGCTACATCATTATCCAGTACTGTCTGGTCACTTATGTCACCCTCACCAGTCTCATGGCCGTGTCCCTGACCGCTCTCAATTTGCCTATAGTCCTAAGACTGTTTTTGCCTTATCTTGACATACAGGGAGTGCAGAATTATTAGGCAAGTTGTATTTTTGAGGATTAATTTTATTATTGAACAACAACCATGTTCTCAATGAACCCAAAAAACTCATTAATATCAAAGCTGAATATTTTTGGAAGTAGTTTTTAGTTTGTTTTTAGTTTTAGCTATTTTAGGGGGATATCTGTGTGTGCAGGTGACTATTACTGTGCATAATTATTAGGCAACTTAACAAAAAACAAATATATACCCATTTCAATTATTTATTTTTACCAGTGAAACCAATATAACATCTCAACATTCACAAATATACATTTCTGACATTCAAAAACAAAAACAAATCAGTGACCAATATAGCCACCTTTCTTTGCAAGGACACTCAAAAGTCTGCCATCCATGGATTCTGTCAGTGTTTTGATCTGTGCACCATCAACATTGCGTGCAGCAGCAACCACAGCCTCCCAGACACTGTTAAGAGAGGTGTACTGTTTTCCCTCCTTGTAAATCTCACATTTGATGATGGACCACAGGTTCTCAATGGGGTTCAGATCAGGTGAACAAGGAGGCCATGTCATTAGATTTTCTTCTTTTATACCCTTTCTTGCCAGCCACGCTGTGGAGTACTTGGACGCGTGTGATGGAGCATTGTCCTGCATGAAAATCATGTTTTTCTTGAAGGATGCAGACTTCTTCCTGTACCACTGCTTGAAGAAGGTGTCTTCCAGAAACTGGCAGTAGGACTGGGAGTTGAGCTTGACTCCATCCTCAACCCGAAAAGGCCCCACAAGCTCATCTTTGATGATACCAGCCCAAACCAGTACTCCACCTCCACCTTGCTGGCGTCTGAGTCGGACTGGAGCTCTCTGCCCTTTACCAATCCAGCCACGGGCCCATCCATCTGGCCCATCAAGACTCACTCTCATTTCATCAGTCCATAAAACCTTGAGATATTTCTTGGCCCAGTCTTGACGTTTCAGCTTGTGTGTCTTGTTCAGTGGTGGTCGTCTTTCAGCCTTTCTTACCTTGGCCATGTCTCTGAGTATTGCACACCTTGTGCTTTTGGGCACTCCAGTGATGTTGCAGCTCTGAAATATGGCCAAACTGGTGGCAAGTGGCATCTTGGCAGCTGCACGCTTGACTTTTCTCAGTTCATGGGCAGTTATTTTGTGCCTTGGTTTTTCCACACGCTTCTTGCGACCCTGTTGACTATTTTGAATGAAACGCTTGATTGTTCGATGATCACGCTTCAGAAGCTTTGCAATTTTAAGAGTGCTGCATCCCTCTGCAAGATATCTCACTATTTTTGACTTTTCTGAGCCTGTCAAGTCCTGCTTTTGACCCATTTTGCCAAAGGAAAGGAAGTTGCCTAATAATTATGCACACCTGATATAGGGTGTTGGTGTCATTAGACCACACCCCTTCTCATTACAGAGATGCACATCACCTAATATGCTTAATTGGTAGTAGGCTTTCGAGCCTATACAGCTTGGAGAACCTAAAAAGTCACACACATATATATATTTGATAATGCTTTATTAAATAGAAAAACACATAAATTATTACATATAGGGCGGTTTCAGTTAATGGTAAAAAGTGCAGGAGTATAAAGTGACAAGTGCATGGAGCCAACGACCCAATCCAAGAAATTTAATGTATATCTGATAGGTAAGATGGTACGACAGGTAATAGGACGATTGAGAGAAATGCAAGATTTGGTATGAGTCCCAATGATACTTGCAAGAAAAACACACACAACGTCCTAATTACACAACCACAGGTAACTGAAATGCAAGTGGAAATACAGGAAATCCACACTTGTAGTGTGCAGAGCGGTAAGCAATAAATATGAACATCAGTGAACCAATGCTAATCCGCCTGCAAACAACAGTTAATGGAATCAACCGTGGTAGCCTATACTGACCGGAGAGGATAATATGATGGCTCCTTACCCGACGCGCGTTTCGCCTTGCTTCTTCAGGGGGCGTATGGTTTTCTCCTGGTAGCACACTGGTATAAATACCCATGTGGGTCTAAACAATCCCACTTACGTCCGGGGACCTCCCATCCAGATAGCCAATAGAAGCTAATGCAAGCCGGGAGACAATCATGCAGGTGTTCGCAATAAGCACCAAACCCGGAAGTGTCTCCCGATCCATGCATAGCGGGACGAGCATGCGCAGAAGCGTCACCGCCATGAAGAGAAGAAGGGAGTCTCCGCGCTTGCGCATTGTCATCCGGGCAGAGGCGCGCCGAAAAAACGTCACACCTCAAATCTCGGAGATCTCGCGGGAGTATGGGCGCGTGTTCATCCGAGCGGGGTCGCGCCAGCAAGACGTCACACCCCAAATCTCGGAGATCACGCAGGAACACCAGCGCACAGTCAGATTACCCACGTTGAGCGCTATCTAAAGAGATGGCGCATGCGCTGCATCAAGGATCCCTAATAAATCTGTCATGTGGTGGCACTCCAATAACTCGGAAGGTCACGGCCCACTGGATGGATCAAAATATAAGTTATTCACAGATTATGAAATATACCCGCATGGAGACAATGTTAAAAAATACATCAATCATAAAAGCCAAGGTGGCCAATTACATAAGGTTATATATATACATCCAATTAGGCCGATATACGCCAACACAACATAGTGTGGCTGAACAAAAAAGGCGGAGGAAACAGGAGTCCCTAGTAGGAGGCAGGAGTCGTCATATGCTCCCTTGGTGAAATTTAGTTATACCTAAGAAGGTGTAAAATATGGTGAATATACGATCCAATAACACCACACATATTGATACAATATGATGACATTTCAGAATGGAGGTAAATAGCAACTTATAAGTTTAAATAAATTGAAACAATTTAGCGTGCACAGTGCAAGGATGAGTGCAAGTGAGGGAGTGAATAGTGCAGGAAGTGACATGCAAGGAAGGAGAGAAGCTAAAAATTATAACATGACATAGATGTTATATATATGCGTAACATAGAAGTGAACAGTATTGGCCCAGGGCAACAGCCTGAGACCCAAAAATAACATTTCTAGAGAATTTGATACACAAAATTAGGGGTGGACTGCGAAACCCGCAACTCTATGTGTAATCCTCCAAGTAGAGAATCCCCCTCAATACTAGCGGCCTACTGAATTAGGGGTGTGACAAGAGTCCAGCAAGGTCAAAATGGGACCGAAGATGGTAAGAGGACGAATGGGAGTCCAACATGGGTACGTTTTCAGCTGACGCTATGTCCAAATCCAACGATGCAGAACTTTACTGACAAGGCCAATGGACATCAACTGATCCACGTAAGTCTAAAGAGACATATGCTCACATACCTAAAATGTAACCAGGAGAACCAAGCAAGATTAGTACAGACAGCAGTTAAAAGAACATGAAGACAACCAATGATGGTAATCAGGTTAAAAAAATTATTAAGCTGCTAAAAACAGTCGGTACCGAGGGATACCGGGTCAGAGGAGAAGAGAAAAAAGCTGCATAGAAGCCGAGGCATGACAGTCAAAACAGAGACCAGGTGATCCTAGGGTGCCTCAAAGGAAAGGGGCAAAACTATTGCCCTCATTGAGACCCAATGGAACATTGGTGTTCAAGGTGTAGATCCACCTGGTTTCTTTCTGACCCAATACCTTCTTCCAGTCACCACCCCTAGGGGACACAATGACTCTGTCAATCCCCCTAACTCTGAGAAGGGTGCCATCACAGTCATGGCATTCTTTGAAATGCCTAGCCAATGTTTTGAGTTGCAATGTATCCTGTTCCTCCTTAGCAGCCTCAATGGAAAGAACATGCTCCCTGACCCTGCGTCTAAGTTCTCTGGATGTTAAACCCACATATATGCGGTCACAGGGACAGGTTGCCCAATAAACGACCCCTACTGTGGTACATGTTATTGGGTGTGTGATGACGTATTCCCTTTTATGTCCTGAGTCCCAAAAGTGTGTGGCCCTGTCCATGTTCGCACAGCCCACACACTTGCCGCATGCTCGGCTCCCCCAGGGTGCCCCTTTTGTACCAAAGAGGCCCGGAGCCTTGCGCAAGTAATGGCTCCGAACCAGATGGTCCCTGATATTTCTAGCTCTTCGGTAGGTAATGCGTGGATAAGGGGGAACCCAGGTTTGCAACTGAGGGTCCAGGCGTAACACACCCCAATATTTGGTTAGTACTGCACGTACCTCTCTCCATTGTTTGTGGTAGTTGGTGATCAGACGGATCTCGTCCACAGAGTCCTGTCTTGTTTTTTTCCTTAAACAGGAGATCAGACCTCTTTTCTGATCTGGCTCTCACGTATGCCTGATCAATGCATTTTCTGCCATAGCCGCGTTGCTGGAACCTGTGTCGGAGATCCTCTGCTTGTACTTCAAAGGCGGAGTCAGACGAGCATATCCTCCTCGCCCGAAGAAATTGCCCCACCGGTATGCTTCTAATGAGGCTATTGGGATGTGCTGATTGTGCATTGAGAAGGGAGTTGACCGATGTCTCCTTTCTGTAAAGGTCCGTTTCCAAGAGGCCCTGTGAATCCACCCGGAAGACCATGTCCAGGAATTCCATGTTGGTCCGACCCACCTTGAATGTGAGTTTAATATTTTTGTTATTCATATTGAGCTCCTGAATAAGAAGCCCAAATTCTTCCTCGGTCCCCTGCCAAATGATGAGCACATCATCGATATAGCGTCCCCAAAATAGGACCTTGCTCATCATTGGCAGGGGATCAGTCTGGAGGATCTCCCTCTCCCACAGCCCCAGGAACAAGTTTGCGTATGAGGGCGCACAGGAGGCCCCCATCGCTGTTCCCTGGAGCTGTAGGTAAAAGGAGCCCCCAAAGGTGAAGAAATTGTGGGTCAGCAGGAATTCCAACAGGGACAGTATAAATTTGCACTTCTCCTTACCCCAATTTGTTGTCTGCAGAAAAAATTGTGTCGCCTCCAGTCCATCTTGGTGCCGGATCGAGGTGTAAAGCGATTCAACGTCGCAGGTGGCGATCAACATGTCCGGTTCCAAGTGGATACTTTCAACTTTCTTCAACACATCCATCGTATCTTTTAAGTATGAGGGAAGTTCCTCCACCAGAGGATGTAAGAAGTGTTCAACGTATCTGCATATGGGGTCAATCATCCCGTTGGTTCCAGAGACGATCGGTCTCCTGGGTGGGTTCGACAGGGCCTTGTGAACCTTGGGGAGAAAATACAATGTCGGAATCACAGGGTGGGCGGACAATAGGTGGGAACACTGCTGTGCAGATAATACTCCAGCATCCACCCCCGTCATCAACAAGGCTTCCAATTCAGCCCTGAATTTGATAGACGGGTTGAAGGTGAGCTTTTGATAGCAATCACCCTTGCTGAGCTGTTTACGCGCCTCCCTCTCATAGAGGGCGGTGGGCCACAGCACAATGTTCCCACCTTTGTCCGCCGGTTTCACCACTACATCACTCCAACCACTGATCTCACGGAGAGCAATTCTCTCACCCCTAGTACAATTATCCCTTCCCCCACTAGTGGAAATCCCACGTAGCTCTGCCTCCACCAACTTCACAAACATGTCTACGTTGGGGAACAGGGAAAGGGGGGGAAATTTGCTAGACCTGGGTAGGAGATGTTTAGGGAACTCACCCGTGACTGACGTGACTTCTTGCTCCTCCAAAAGTGCATTAAGTGTTGCCAAGGCATCCTGTTCAAGTCTCGTTGGAAACAACGGATCACTTTTACCACTAAATAATTTTTTAAAAACCAATTTTCTTGCGAAGAGGTGAAGATCTTTCACTATGGAAAAGAGGTCAAGATTGCAAGTTGGTGAAAACGAGAGTCCCTTTTCCAAAATCGACACTTGGTCAGGGGTCAAAACATGATCAGAGAGATTGATTACCTGCAGCTGATGGGTGCTGCTGGGACCCCGTTGCCCAGTATGGTAATTGGTAGTCCCTCTTCGTTTAGGGAGTCTCTTAGGATATCTCTGATCTTTGGCAGGTGGGGGATTCCCATCATCACTCATAGAAGTATTTGATGAGATGGACATGGAACGTGTACCCCTTGGTTGTACCGCATTCCTCCAACGGTATACACGATTGTTTTCCATATCAAGGAGATCCCTCTGAAATTTTTTAGTTTTTGCAGCCTTAATTTGCCGCTCCCATGAGATGAAGGTTTCATCAATCTCCTTTTTAAAGGCTTCAAGCTCATCCATCGATAATTTCTGGGATAACTGTTCCTCCATCGCATCAATCTCCGACTCCAATGTTGCTAAGGTTTTTGTGTTAAGCTCAACAATTAGGCGCATGAGAGAACCTGAGCAGGTACCACAGATGGACTCCCATTTCTTGCAAAAGTCCTCCTCATCCTTTGAGGCACCCTAGGATCACCTGGTCTCTGTTTTGACTGTCATGCCTCGGCTTCTATGCAGCTTTTTTCTCTTCTCCTCTGACCCGGTATCCCTCGGTACCGACTGTTTTTAGCAGCTTAATAATTTTTTTAACCTGATTACCATCATTGGTTGTCTTCATGTTCTTTTAACTGCTGTCTGTACTAATCTTGCTTGGTTCTCCTGGTTACATTTTAGGTATGTGAGCATATGTCTCTTTAGACTTACGTGGATCAGTTGATGTCTATTGGCCTTGTCAGTAAAGTTCTGCATCGTTGGATTTGGACATAGCGTCAGCTGAAAACGTACCCATGTTGGACTCCCATTCGTCCTCTTACCATCTTCGGTCCCATTTTGACCTTGCTGGACTCTTGTCACACCCCTAATTCAGTAGGCCGCTAGTATTGAGGGGGATTCTCTACTTGGAGGATTACACATAGAGTTGCGGGTTTCGCAGTCCACCCCTAATTTTGTGTATCAAATTCTCTAGAAATGTTATTTTTGGGTCTCAGGCTGTTGCCCTGGGCCAATACTGTTCACTTCTATGTTACGCATATATATAACATCTATGTCATGTTATAATTTTTAGCTTCTCTCCTTCCTTGCATGTCACTTCCTGCACTATTCACTCCCTCACTTGCACTCATCCTTGCACTGTGCACGCTAAATTGTTTCAATTTATTTAAACTTATAAGTTGCTATTTACCTCCATTCTGAAATGTCATCATATTGTATCAATATGTGTGGTGTTATTGGATCGTATATTCACCATATTTTACACCTTCTTAGGTATAACTAAATTTCACCAAGGGAGCATATGACGACTCCTGCCTCCTACTAGGGACTCCTGTTTCCTCCGCCTTTTTTGTTCAGCCACACTATGTTGTGTTGGCGTATATCGGCCTAATTGGATGTATATATATAACCTTATGTAATTGGCCACCTTGGCTTTTATGATTGATGTATTTTTTAACATTGTCTCCATGCGGGTATATTTCATAATCTGTGAATAACTTATATTTTGATCCATCCAGTGGGCCGTGACCTTCCGAGTTATTGGAGTGCCACCACATGACAGATTTATTAGGGATCCTTGATGCAGCGCATGCGCCATCTCTTTAGATAGCGCTCAACGTGGGTAATCTGACTGTGCGCTGGTGTTCCTGCGTGATCTCCGAGATTTGGGGTGTGACGTCTTGCTGGCGCGACCCCGCTCGGATGAACACGCGCCCATACTCCCGCGAGATCTCCGAGATTTGAGGTGTGACGTTTTTTCGGCGCGCCTCTGCCCGGATGACAATGCGCAAGCGCGGAGACTCCCTTCTTCTCTTCATGGCGGTGACGCTTCTGCGCATGCTCGTCCCGCTATGCATGGATCGGGAGACACTTCCGGGTTTGGTGCTTATTGCGAACACCTGCATGATTGTCTCCCGGCTTGCATTAGCTTCTATTGGCTATCTGGATGGGAGGTCCCCGGACGTAAGTGGGATTGTTTAGACCCACATGGGTATTTATACCAGTGTGCTACCAGGAGAAAACCATACGCCCCCTGAAGAAGCAAGGCGAAACGCGCGTCGGGTAAGGAGCCATCATATTATCCTCTCCGGTCAGTATAGGCTACCACGGTTGATTCCATTAACTGTTGTTTGCAGGCGGATTAGCATTGGTTCACTGATGTTCATATTTATTGCTTACCGCTCTGCACACTACAAGTGTGGATTTCCTGTATTTCCACTTGCATTTCAGTTACCTGTGGTTGTGTAATTAGGACGTTGTGTGTGTTTTTCTTGCAAGTATCATTGGGACTCATACCAAATCTTGCATTTCTCTCAATCGTCCTATTACCTGTCGTACCATCTTACCTATCAGATATACATTAAATTTCTTGGATTGGGTCGTTGGCTCCATGCACTTGTCACTTTATACTCCTGCACTTTTTACCATTAACTGAAACCACCCTATATGTAATAATTTATGTGTTTTTCTATTTAATAAAGCATTATCAAATATATATATGTGTGTGACTTTTTAGGTTCTTTATCTGTGTACACACATATTGTTCTACACCCTAGCCTAACATCTATTGGTTGTGTATCTATACAGCTTGGAGTAAGACAACATGCATAAAGAGGATGATGTGGTCAAAATACTCATTTGCCTAATAATTCTGCACTCCCTGTATACCTTTCACTCCCATAAAACGTAACTTTTATTACAGCTGAATAATTATTACTAACCATTAAATCTACCTATTTAAAAACTATCAGTTGTGTTGCCTATTTTTTGTTAATTGATCAATTTATACTCAATTCACAGTCTGGGCTGTAATTCAATAAGGGACTGGAAGCTGCGCGCTGGCTCCAGACTCCCCCCTATTCTTATGCTAAATACACTTGCGTTTAGGCTGAATACACTTAATGCCAAATGCACTCCATTATTATGCTGAATACACTTGTGTTAGGCTGAGTACACTTATTTCTGAATACACTCCATTATACTGAATATACTCGATATTAATAGGCTACACCCCTGCTCTAAAAACACCCTCAATGACTGTCCCCCAACATGTTTCGCCAGGTAACCTGATGTCTTCGGGGGATCGGACAGTCTACGCATTGTGGGCGTGGCATGGATCTATTATAGACTCCCACAGTTGCATCATATGTCTATATCAATTATGTGATCCATTACATCACATTTATTGTCATCTGCTTAGCCATTGGGCCAGGTGTATCAGACGCTCCACCCTTAGGAATCTAAACATATCATCTACTAACTTCCCAAATCTCGTGTTATCTTACCTAGTCCCGCGCATGTCACTGGACTTAAACTTCTTAACCTTACGGCTTTCATTCCGCGCATGTCAGGAACCTTAGTCTGTTTCTCACACGGTGATCGTTACTGCACATGTTTCCAGACTTTAGTGATTTTCTATCACTCCACTATACTTGCACTGCTCTAGACTATGCATTTTCAACCCCAATACCATTTGTAACATACTCATTTTATTGATCCACAATATTAATTCAATGATTCCTGCTCTATATATGCTTATTTGAAGATGGACATATTCAATAAAGGAAAAAACATGATTAACCATAAGATAACATGATTTACATTTTTTACTTCATTATTATGCTTATTAATGAATTATGTATGCAAAATATAGAATGGATTCGCTACTTGATTTAATTTGAATGTGTACAAATCATGGATAGCCCTTGGCCTTATCTTATATGAAGGATGGCCTTATGCCTATCCCATGCATGCTTAAACTCCTTCACTGTATTTGCACCTACCACTTCTGCAGGAAGGCTATTCCTTCCATTACTTTTAAACCCTTGCCCCTCTAATTTAAAACTGTCCTCTTGTAGCAGTTTTTCTTCTTTTAAATATTCTCTCCTCTTTTACCTTGGTGGTGATTCCCTTTATGTATTTAAAAGTTTCTATCATATCCCCTCTGTCTCGTCTTTCTTCCAAGCTATACATGTTAAAGTACTTTAACATTTCCTGGTAAGTTTTATCCTGCAATCCATGTACTAGTTTAGTAGCTCTTCTCTGAACTCTCTCTAAAGTATCAATATCCTTCTGGAGATATGGTCTCCAGTACTAAGCACAATACTCCAAATGAGGTCTCACTAGTGCTCTGTAGAGCGTTATGAGCACCTCCCTCTTTCTACTGGTAAAGCCTCTCCCTATACACCCAAGCATTCCGCTAGCATTTCCTGCTGCTCTATGACATTGTCTGCCTACCTTTAAGTTTTCTGAAATAATGACCCCTAAATCCCTTTCCTCAGATATTGAGGTTAGGACTGTATCACTTATTTTATATTCTGCACTTGGGTTTTTACGCCCCATGTATCTTGCACTTATCAACATTAAATTTTAGTTGCCAGATTTTTGACCATTCCTCCAGTTTTCCTAAATCCTTTTCCATTTGGTGTATCCCTCCAGGAACATCAACTCTGTTACAAATCTTTGTGTCATCAGCAAAAAGACACACCCTACCATCGAGGCCTTCTGCAATTTCGCTGATAAAGATATTGAACAAATGGGTCCCAGAACAGATCCCTGATGTACCTCACTGGTAACAAGACCATGGTCTAAATATACTCCATTGACTACAACCCTCTGTTGTCTGTCCCTCAGCCACTGCCTAATCCATTCAGCAATATTGGAGTCCAAGCTCAAAGACTGCAATTTATTGATTACCCTTCTTGAATATTGGCACCACATTTGCCATGCGCCAGTCCTGTGGGACATTCCCTGTCAATATAGAATCGCTGTACAGTTCTGGGCTCCTGTAAACAAGTCAGACATAGCAGAGCTGGAGAGGGTCCAGAGGAGGGCAACTAAAGTAATAACTGGAATGGGGCAACTACAGTACCCTGAAAGATGATCAAAATTAGGGTTATTCACTTTAGAAAAAAGACGACTGAGAGGAGATCTAATTAATATGTATAAATATATCAGGGGTCAGTACAGAGATCTATCCCATCATCTATTCATTCCCAGGACGGTGACTGTGACGAGGGGACATCCTCTGCGTCTGGAGGAAAGAAGGTTTGTACACAAACCTAGAAGAGGATTTTTTACGGTAAGAGCAGTGAGACTATGGAACTCTCTGCCTGAGGAGGTGGTGATGGTGAGTACAATAAAGGAATTCAAGAGGGGCCTGGATGTATTTCTGGAGCGTAATAATATTACAGGCTATAGCTACTAGAGAGAGATCATTGATCCAGGGATTTATTCTGATTGCCTGATTGGAGTCGGGAAGGAATTTTTATTCCCCTAAAGTGAGGAAAATTGGCTTCTACCTCACAGGTTTTTTTTGCCTTCCTCTGGATCAACTTGCAGGATGACAGGCCGAACTGGATGGACAAATGTCTTTTTTCGGCCTTATGTACTATGTTACTATGTTACTATGTGGGACAGTATCAAAAGCCTTACTAAAGTCTAAATAAGCGATGTCTACTGCACCTCCGCCATCTATTATTTTAGTCACCCTATCAAAAAAATCAATAAGATTAGTTTGACATGATCTCCCTGAAGTAAACCCATGCTGTTTTTCATCTTTCAATCCATGGGATTTTAGATGTTCCACAATCCTCTCCTTAAGTATGGTTTCCATTAATTTCCCCACTATTGATGTCAGGCTTACTTGCCCGATTCATCCCTACTACCTTTCTTGTGAACGGGCACAACATTTGCTAATTTCCAATCTTCTGGGATGACTCCTGTTACCAGTGTTTAGTTAAATAAATCTGTTAATGGTTTTTCTATTACACCGCTAAGCACTTTTAATAGCTTTCGGTGTATCCCATCAGGCCCCTGTGACTTATTTGTATTACTTATTTGTACCGCCAGGTACTAGGTACGGCTATGGGCATGCCAGTCTCGTGCACATTCGCCAACCTGTACCTGGCGGTATTCGAGGAGACCTATATTTTCGCAGTGGATAACCCCTATGTGAGCCATATTAGCCTTTTTTTTAAGATATGTGGATGATGTTTTTCTGGTCTGGTCGGGGAGCGAGGAGTCGTGTCGTGCATTTGTTGATCATCTTAACACATGCAATCGCATGAACATGAAGTTCACCATCAATTTTGGTGGTGAAGCTCTGGATTTTCTAGATGTACATGTTACGGTAAAAGATGGAGTGGTACACACTTGTGGCCACCGTAAACCGACAGCGACTAACTCGCTCCTCCACCAGACCAGCTTCCACCCACCCTCAGTCAAACGCGCAGTTCCATATGGGCAGTTCGTCCGCCTGCGCAGGATTAATGACACGGATGAAGGTTTTCACCGCCAAGCTGGGGAACTTAGAGCCAGACTCATTAGTAGGGGTTATCCACTGCGAGAAGTCTCCGCAGCTTTATCTAAAGCGTCTTCACTTGATCGCAATTCTTTGCTCATTGAACAGAGTAACACTAATAAAACTCTTAATAGCTTCACTGAAAATAGACCCTTGGTCACATTCAAAAGATGCCCTACAATTAAAGACAAGTTAGTTAGAAGTGTCTTTTCTTCACCTCGTGATGAAATTTGGTTGAAAAAACCTTTGGGCAATTTTAGATGTGGCCATTGCTCCTTCTGCGCACTTAATGTCTGCTCTAGGTATTTAACAGTAGGTGGTGTATCACACACAGTACGGGATTTTATTAACTGCCGTACGTCCTATGTAGTGTATGTGGTTTTCTGTCCTTGTAAACGCTTCTACATCGGAAAGACAATTCGCCCCCTCTTTGAGCGCATTCGCGAACATATTGGCTCAATTAGATCAGGCAGAGGCAGTCCACGCCTCATAGAGCATGTCCGCACGGCCCACGGCGCGTATCCGCGTTGCCTCTCCTTTGCGGGCATAGAACATGTCCGCCCCATCCCTCGGGGTGGTGACCGGCATCGCCTGCTCCTGCAGAGGGAGGCAAGGTGGATCATGCGCACGCAGGCCATGCAGGCGGTGGGAATGAATGATAGAAATGACATGTCTGTGTTTCTATGAACCTTCATGCGCTCATACTAGAGGGGACTTTTTTGCGACTTGTCCTTCCCATGTAGAAGCGAACCCTCCCCCCTTTGGTTCTCATTATATACTGTGCTAATTTGATGAAGCCCAGAAATATATATAACGGGTGAATGGTCCTTAGTCGGTAATCGTAATTTACTGCCGCTACCTATACTAGTTATTCCATCCCTCGTGGACTGCAATTTAAGAGATGTAATTTTGCCACTTGTTTTCCATGTACACCCGTACAATCGCCCTTTCCCTATATGTTTAATAGGCCTTGCCCCCTTCTCTTTTGCTGACTCAATTAACCTCCAGATTGCAATCATACCTGTTGTTTTGCTTGTATTTTATACGTCACATCCGTGGGAGTGAGGTACTTGCTGACGGCGTCGGCCGTCCCCCTTTTCCCACCTGTATAAAGCGCATGGAAGCGCAACGACGTAACCAGTGGCCTGAGGAAGCGCGTCTTAGCGCGCGAAACGGCCGTCGCTGTCTGCAACTATGTGTCCGCCCCGGATCCTGTTCGCTACCTGCTAAGGAAGCTACAATAAAAAGAAAGCTTTGACACACTTCGGTGAGTGCCGCAACTTCTTTTTCAACTCTCCTCATTATTTTACTTATTTGTATTAATTTCAAACTAAGCTGTCTTCTATAGATCCCTTCAGCTTCAGATTACAGTCCCTGCACTGTCCTTTTCACACTGGCAATTAAGTAATCTGTTTTTCTACAGATTGTTAGCACTACTATCCCTAGCACAACAGTGCTTCCACGCCTCTCCCTATGCTTAGCTCACAGTAAAATGGCAGAAACCACGCGGGGTGAGGCTTTTATAGGGCTGTGGGTGACATCACAGGGGCTGTGCTATCTGCGGATTGGCTGGCTGCTGTGGGTGATCTTGCATTACCGGGCTTCTGGCTTTCACTTTGTAACACACACGGCCACCATTTTAGGAAAAAAAAGAATAATTTTTTTCCACGAAATGCAAAGAAATTTGAATTAGTTGTGAATAGCATTTTTCCTAAACTTCTGATCGAATTCCACTTCTGATGCTTTGATTCACTCAACATTACTGTTAGTGTTGAGCGAGCATGCTCGGCCAAACTGCTGTTCGGCTCGAGCAACGCTATGCTCGGCAGATCCGAGTGCTCAGCCGAATACTTTGGGTGCTCAAGTATAATTTAATACAATGAAAGTCAATGGGAGACCCGAGCATCAAACCAGGCACCCCTGCTCTAAAGAAAAAAGGGTGGAAATTGATGGAAACCCCATCAAAATGGTTTGGAAATAGCATTATGTATGACATACAATAGACATACAATAGACAACCACACAAAGGCTATATGCCAAAAGCCAAGTATGTGCAATCCATCAATCTGCCTATGAGACAGATAACAGCTAACATACCTTGCAATGGCAGCCTTGTGCGCTATGAGATATTACAAACCAGCTCTCATCAGACTGAGAACCAGTAAATAAGTTATTTTGCATCTGTTGGATGGGTGGACCTTTACACCTAGATCAATATCATTAGGGCAAGAAAAAAGTTTTCTGATTGTCCTAACATAATAATCAATAACCTTTCTATACAGTTTTGTCATTTAAAAACATATTTGCATAAACATGGATATATGGGAAAGACATGCAAAAGAGCAGAATCTGCCTGGTTTTTCAGCTGTCATAGGACTATGAAAACCAATAGATGGCGCTATTGAGTTATGTACAGCACCATCTATTGGTTTCACAGTCTTATGAATAATTTTGTCAGAAGACTATGAAACCAATAGATGGCGCTGTTCATAACTCAATAGCGCCATCTATTGGTTTCATAGTCTTCTGACAAGAATATTAGACTATGAGTCTTATGACAAGCTTATTAGTGTAGCCTTTTGCAATATAAATTTGCGATTAGAATATTTGCGATCTACACTAGGATGATATCTGAAACTGGAAAAGCTGGGTATGATGAATACCACACCTCGTGCCCGCTTGACGTCACCTACGTCGAGATCACGAGACGCGGTATGGTCAAGGATTACCACAGCGTGACGTTACGCCCTCCAGAGGAGCAGGTAAGGTCAGCTTGGTACAGTTTACACACACACCTCCTGTCCACGCGGGCACAGAGAGGCAACAAGCTGAGAGAGCCTTTTCACTGCCGCAGTGAAAACAGCGCTGTCTCAGCCCGGGAAATCTGCCACCAGCTCCTCGTTTGATATAAGCCCGGTCCGCTAACTGGATTATATAGGGTGAGAAACTAACCCGCGGTAGCTTATAACTAGGCCAAAACACGGACGTGGGGATTCGTGATCGAGATACAAGACAGCACAAGATTAAATTATATATTTAACCGCCGTAAGGGCACACTAGATATAACACAATATACACATAGAATATATACAGTGGTCTGAGGTTACAGATACAGGTTATATGGGTAAAACAGGGTTAATGTCATGGAACCATGAACCAGACGTACAACAAGAGATAAGTGTAAATAAGAAGGCTTTATTGAAAATAAAGCTGTAAGGCAAAAGTCCAAACGGATGGCTAAACCGAAGCAGGGTCTTGCAAGGCCAGAGGTCAGGAACCAGAAGGGTAGTCAGACGAAGCCTGGATCAGGAACCAGCAGGGTAGTCAGACGAAGCCTGGATCAGGAACCAGCAGGGTAGTCAGGCGAAGCCAGGATCAGGAACCAGAAGCAGCAGCAGTCTTAGAAGCATGTGAACACAGGAGGACCAAGCAAGGAACTGAAGCCACAGACCTCCTATATATATGAGCGAGGCATCCAGCTCCTCCCAGTGGGAAGGAGAAGCCGCAGGGTGGGAGGCTACAAGAAACCCAGAAACCAAGATGGCCGCCAGCACATGTCAAACGAAGGAGAACAGCAAGAAGGTAAGACCATGACAGTACCTCCCCCTCAAGGGCCCCTCCTCCGCGGAGTAAAGAACGGTTTCTGAGGGAAGCGTGCGTGGAAGGCTCGGAGCAAGGCAGGAGCATGGACATCTGCGGAGGGAACCCAGGAACGCTCCTCTGGACCATAACCACGCCAATGGACCAAAAACTGCACCCGACCGCGGACCAGGCGTGAGTCCAGGATATTGCTCACCTCATACTCCTCACGATTGCCCACTTGGACCGGACGAGGCCGAGGAACCGAGGAAGTGAAACGATTACACACCAGTGGCTTCAACAGGGAGACATGAAACACGTTGGAGATCCGCATGCCAGGAGGAAGCGCAAGGGCATAGGCTACCGGGTTTACCCTGCGAAGCACACGGAAGGGACCAACAAAGCGAGGCGCCAGCTTGGGAGTGGGCACTCGAAGGTTGAGGTTGCTGGTGGACAACCATACGCGGTCTCCGACCTTGTAGGAAGGAGCGGGCGCTCGTCTGCGATCAGCCTGGAGTCTCTGGCGCTGCGCAGAGACCTCAAGGGACCTCTGGATCTGTACCCAAGAAGCACGTAGGACGGAAAGGTGATCCTCCACAGCCGGAATATCCTGGGGAGAGAATACCTCCGGTAACACGGCAGGTTGGAACCCATAATTGGCCATGAAGGGAGACGTCCCAGAGGAAGAGTTCACCGCCGTGTTCCTGGCAAACTCAGCCCAAGGCAGGAGGTCAACCCAATTGTCTTGGTGATCGGAGACATAGCAACGAAGGAATTGCTCCAAGGCCTGATTGGATCATTCTGCGGCCCCATTGGACTGAGGGTGGTAGGCCGAGGAGAAAGAGAGATGAATCCCCAACTGGGAGCAAAAGGAGCGCCAGAACCTGGACACAAACTGACTCCCCCGATCCGACACAATCTCCTTGGGCAAACCGTGCAATCGGAAGACTTCCCTGGCAAAAATCGTGGCCAACTCTTGTGCAGAGGGTAACTTCTTGAGAGGAACACAGTGGCACATTTTGGAAAACCGATCCACAATCATGAGAATGACCGTATGGCCTCGGGATGCAGGGAGGTCCACAATAAAATCCATCCCCAGGTGTGACCATGGACGCTCCCCGGTGGCTATGGGTTGCAAAAGGCCCAACGGACGGTGCCGAGGGGATTTACTCTGGGCACAAACGGAGCATGCCGCTACATATGCGGCGATGTCGGAACATAGAGAAGGCCACCAGAACAGACGTGAAACAGCCCAGGACAGCTGATTCTTTCCAGGATGCCCCGCGGCCTTGGAGTTATGGTAGGTTCGCAACAACCGAGTGCGCAACTCCTCAGGCACAAAACATCTGCCGTTGGGTCTCCCAGAGGGAGCACCAGATTGAGCCGCCAAAATCTGCTCACCCAGGGGAGAGGTCAGGCTTGTGCGAATGGCGGCCAGGATCTGATTCGGAGGTATGACCGAAGTCGGAATCGACTCCTCCCCGGACAGCTCGGAGTACTGCCGTGATAAGGCATCCGCTCTGATGTTCTTGGAACCGGGTAGGTAGGAGACCACGTAATTAAAACGTGACAAGAACAGAGCCCATCTGGCCTGACGTGGTGTCAATCTCTTGGCCTCAGAGAGGTAGGTTAGATTCTTGTGGTCCGTCAGGATGAGAACCGGAACCACCGAGCCCTCGAGCAAGTGCCTCCATTCTTTAAGGGCCTGCACGATGGCCAATAACTCCCTGTCACCAATCTGATAGTTGCACTCCGCGGAAGACAGTTTCCGGGAGTAAAACCCACAAGGAAGCAGAGGACCCTCTGGTGTTCTACGCTGAGACAGAAGGGCGCCTACTCCCGTCTCAGACGCGTCCACCTCGAGGACAAAAGGCAACCCAGGGTTGGGATGCGACAGAATTGGAGCCGACACAAAGGCGGACTTTAGAGCCTCAAAGGCTCGGATGGCCTCGAGCGGCCAGACCTGGGGATTACTGCCCTTCCTGGTCAGATCCGTGAGAGGCTTGGCTAGCATGGAAAAGTCCCTGATGAACTTCCGATAATAATTGGCGAAGCCCAAAAAGCGCTGCAGGGCACGAAGACCACTGGGCTGGGGCCACTGTAAGACAGCCGAAACCTTCTCAGGATCCATGGAGAACCCCTCAGCGGAAATGATGTAACCTAAGAAGGTTACCTGGGATCGGTGAAATTCGCATTTCTCAAGCTTACCGAACAGCTTGTTCTCTCGTAATCGTTGCAACACTCGTCTGACATCCAGAATGTGGGCCTCCATGGATTCAGAATATACCAAGATGTCATCCAAATAGACCACCACACACTGCTGCAACAGGTCACGGAAAACATCGTTGATGAATTCCTGGAAGACTGCGGGCACATTGCACAACCCAAAGGGCATAACCAAGGATTCATAATGACCGGTCCTGGTGTTAAACGCGGTCTTCCACTCATCGCCCGCCTTGATCCTTACCAGGTTATATGCCGCCCTCAGGTCGAGTTTGGTAAAGACCGTGGCCCCTTGGAGGCAATCGAACAGCTCGGAAATCAAGGGTATCGGGTAAGCGTTCTTGATCGTGATGCGATTGAGACCCCTGTAATCGATGCAAGGCCTCAACTCACCGCCCTTCTTTTTCACAAAGAAAAATCCAGCCCCTGCCGGGGACGAGGATTTGCGAATGTGTCCGCGTGAAAGCGCCTCCCTCACGTACTCCTCCATGGCCTCATTCTCCGCTACCGACAGTGGATAGACTTTGCCACGAGGAGGAACGGCACCAGATTGTAACTCTATGGCACAATCGTATGGGCGGTGCGGAGGTAGGGCAACCGCACGCACCTTATCGAATACATCCCGGTACTCCTCGTATTCAGGAGGCAACAGAGAGTCCGAGGAAGTACACAGCAACTTGACAGACCCATGGATGCAACTAGCCCCACACTGCGGTGACCACGAGAGGATCTCGGCTGATCTCCAATCGAAAGTCGGATTATGCTTCTGGAGCCAGGGGTACCCCAAGACCACCGAGTAGTGTGGAGACGAAATAACCTGGAGACAGACCGACTCTCTGTGAACGGCACCAATGGCCATCCCCACTGGAAGGGTCTCATGAGTCACGTGTGGCGGCAGAAGGGGTCTGCCGTCTATCGCCTCAAGAGCCAGTGGGGAACCTCGAGGCTGCAGAGGAATGGAATTGGCGGCAGCGAACACACTATCAATGAACAAACCACCAGCACCAGAGTCCACCAACGCCTGGGTCGTCACCGAGCCCCCGACCCAGGAGAGGACAACAGTAATCAGTGGTTTGTCAACACGGGAAACCGGGGACGAGGAGACTCCACCCAAGATCTGCCCCCGACAGGATCTCAGGTGCGAGCGTTTCCCGGACGGTTCGGGCATGCCAACCGAAAATGCCCACCGAGACAACAGTACATGCATCGGCCCTCGCGTCTCCGGAGTGCCCTCTCCCCCTCGGACAGGCGAGCAAACCCCAGCTGCATGGGTTCACCCCCAGACAAGTCATCCCCAGGAGGCGTGGGAGGAGAGGGAGGCACGGGTGGGACAGCAAACGTAGGCGCCAATCTATTAGAAGGCCTCCGCAGGCTCTCCTTAAAGGAAGGTCTCTCCCTGAGTCTGGTGTCAATCAAAATCAGGAAAGAAATAAGAGACTCGAGCTCCACTGGTAGGTCCTTAGCTGCAACCTCATCCTTCAAGGCATCCGAGAGACCATGAGAGAAAGCAGCGACCAGAGCCTCATTATTCCAACCCACCTCTGCTGCCAGGGTACGAAACTCAATGGCGTATTCAGCTACGGATCGTGAACCCTGTCTGATGGACATAAGGAGCTTCGCAGCAGAGGCAGCACGAGCCGGCACATCGAATACCTTCCGAAGAGAAGCAACAAAACCGGAAAACTCGGCAACCACCGGATTGTTGTTCTCCCATAAAGGGCTGGCCCAGGCCAAGGCCTTGTCCGAGAGCAGCGAGATCAAGAAGCCCACCTTTGATCTCTCAGTAGGAAAGGCATGTGGCAGCAACTCGAAATAAATGCCCACCTGGTTAAGGAAACCTCGGCACTGAGTTGGCTCTCCCCCAAAGCGCTGTGGAAGGGGGGCAGAACCGGTCATACCCCGAAACACCGCAGGCGCAGCAACAGGTGTCGGGGTAGACTCTGGCGCAACAACCGGAGCGGCAGTAGGAGCGGGCCCAGGAGCGACAACCGACCCATCGGCAACGGAAGCTAAATGAGCCGTGCGTTCAAGCAGGGTTTGCAACGCCACAGCGAACCGACCCAACAGGTGATCCTGCTGATCAAGTCTGGCAACCAGCGTAGGTAGCGAGGATGGCCCTGTACCGTCAGAATTCATGGCTTGGTCCTAATGTCATGGAACCATGAACCAGACGTACAACAAGAGATAAGTGTAAATAAGAAGGCTTTATTGAAAATAAAGCTGTAAGGCAAAAGTCCAAACGGATGGCTAAACCGAAGCAGGGTCTTGCGAGGCCAGAGGTCAGGAACCAGAAGGGTAGTCAGACGAAGCCTGGATCAGGAACCAGCAGGGTAGTCAGACGAAGCCTGGATCAGGAACCAGCAGGGTAGTCAGGCGAAGCCAGGATCAGGAACCAGAAGCAGCAGCAGTCTTAGAAGCATGTGAACACAGGAGGACCAAGCAAGGAACTGAAGCCACAGACCTCCTATATATATGAGCTAGGCATCCAGCTCCTCCCAGTGGGAAGGAGAAGCCGCAGGGTGGGAGGCTACAAGAAACCCAGAAACCAAGATGGCCGCCAGCACATGTCAAACGAAGGAGAACAGCAAGAAGATAAGACCATGACAGTTAAGCAGAGTAAAAGTCAGTTACCGGGTAGTTGAAAGGTCTATGTTGGTGGAATCGTCCTTAGCTGCAGTCACGTGGGGATGGTGATGTCAGCGGTTTTTAGGTCTCTCCAAACACATTTGCACAATGTGACCCCCTTTCAGAGAAAGACACCACCCTCTGGCTTGTATGGGCTTATGACCTGTAGCCGGACACACCCCTCTCTGCCTATAGGTAGGGTCCACCCTCCTTCTCTGGTGCTGGGAGCAAATGACCCATAAAACCCCTTAGGGCTCATAGCCCCAGACCAGAATGTCACAGGAAGATGGTTCCAGGACCAATTGATCAGCCTGGGTTCTGGCTACAACTAGAGTCCAAACATGGCACCGTTATTTGGTTTCTGTGGGGAGATATGGATAGCTCCCTTCCCTGACATCGCCCCATCAAACAAAGACCATCGGCACATACATTGTGGCCATCGGGACACAAATATGTATCCGGTTTGCACCTGCGATGGCTGGGTGATTCGTAATTCCTTACGAAATGTAAGTGCCAACATGTCTGGAAGGTATCCTTGATCCTGTCAAGGGCTGATACTTCCTGCTGGGGGGTTTTCCTGCAGGATTTAGCTTGCCTCCAAACTGGTTAAGGTGTGACCTTCTCCACCTGGGGCCTCCTTGAAGCCTGGACCCCTGGAGTTTTCTTCCTTGCCATCTGATAATCAGATGGCTGGGAACTTATTTTGCATGTACACTGATGAACATGCCAAAAGGTGAATCAAATGACAATCAGGTCCGGGGCTTTGAAGCAGTGCCCTCCTGTGTAGTCCACTACCTCTGCTATCTGTCAGCAAATGGGGGTGTGAGGATATGGCTGACAGTAAATATTAATCCATATTCCTCAGAATGGGTAATAACTAAGTGATAAATTCTGACACTGGGAAAGCTGGGTGTGACAAACTCCCCTCTTTTGAGGTTGCCATGAATGCTTGGAGAGGACTACTTGCCAGCCTCTTACCATGTGATTATGGTCCCATGTTGTATGCACCAGTTTTATGCAATAGCGGCATAGTTATATGAGTTCATGTATTTTTCTGTCTTTGGAATTTTATTGTATGTTATGTGAGGGTACCCAGATGGCTAATTTTAGTGTATTCGTGTAGTCTGAGTGCCATTCACCTAATAATATGCACTCAGACTTGAGCTATCTGTGGATATGTTAAATGTCTGTGTTTACTGTAAGGGTGTGACATTGTATGCTTAAATGGTGATTTCTGTCCTGTTGTCTCCACATGTGTATTGGCGATTTCCCTTTGTCCTGAGAGATAATTGAATTGCTCCTCGGGTGTCTCCAGGGCAGAGAGGAGGAAACCATGATGCATTGTGGGGATGTATTGTGTCGGTGTATCCTGAATTGCTGCTTTATACCTTCATGAAGTTTTGGCTCATGTTTGGGGAATGCGATTGTAAGAGCTTGTTCATGGCTCCTGCTCTCTGGATGTAGGAGAGGTTCACCCACTGGAAGCTGAAGCCCGGTCTTGGGTCCAGGGTGGGTGGAGGACGGTGAGACCCCAAACAAGCTGCGGCGGTTCGTGGGGTCTGCAGTGCGTACTGTGTCAAGTGGAGTGCTTGGAGTCCTCGGAAAGCACTAGGAGCATCTATTGACGGAGCTACCCGGTAGGGGTGCCAGGAGATCCGTTACATTGGTGGCAAGCAGTGGGATGGCGTCCTAGTGCAAGGAGAAGCAGCTCAGAGACACCAGTAACTTCTGGAGTTACAAATTGAGGGCAACGCTAGCACTCGTGCAGCGCCCCTGGGAGCAGAGGTATCCAGCGACTTGGAGCATACAAGTATGGAAGACTCTGAAGATGACTGGCTGGCCGAGGTGAGGCAGCGAGTGGCCCAGTATGGAGATAATGTGTCCATGGATATATACCAGGACATCTGGAATCAGGTCACAGCCAAGCGACACGCAAGGATGGAATGAGAATTCTGACTGGCAAAAGAGAGAGAAATTGCCCAGCGGAAGGAGTGTTACAGCAGCCGAGCAGAGGCTGCATCCGAGGAGGTTAGCAGTCTCCCCCTAAGGCGGCCAGAGGAACCCGAAGTAGAGGTCCTCATAGACTGGTCCTGTGAGGAACCACAACAGGCAGGTGGAGACGGGACCGAGGGCTCTCCACCGGGATGCTGGCCCAGACCCCCAGCAGCAGGTGTGGACGCAGGTGGTCCTTACTCGCAAATGTTGAGGGACCTCACAGACTGGTCCTGGGAGGACCCACAGATGGCAGGTGGAGATGGGACCGAGGTCTCTCTACCGGCCCTACAGGGATGCTGGGCCGCCTGCCCAGATCTCCAACGGCAGTGCATATCACAGGGAGAGGAGACAACCGGTCTCTCTCTCCAGCGGCAACCAGAGTTCCAGGGGGAGGTGATGCTGGGTCCTTCTGCCCTACAGCAACCAGAATCCTGGGGAGGAGAGGCAACCAGCCTCACCTTCCAACAGCAGCCAGAGATACCGGGAAAAGGGGAAAACAAACCCCTCTACATGGGTGCAGATGAGACCGCGGGCTTGGTGCCAGTCCTACAGGGATGCTGGACGGTCGGTCCAGATCCCCAGTCATCTCCGCAGGGATACCAGGAGGAGGAGGAGGTAAGAGAGCCTTCCCCTTCCCAGCTACTGCCCAACTTCCCAGCAGAAGAGCTGGCATCCGGGCAGAGCGCCGCTAGCCTCTGCTCCACCGACCCCCTTGTTATAGGGCTGGCTTGCACCCCCCTCACCCCAGCAGAAGAGCTGGCATCAGGGCAGAGAGCCGCTAGCCTCTGCTCCACCGACCCCCTTGTTACAGGACTGGCTTGTACCCCCCTCACCCCAGCAGAAGTGCTGGCATCAGTGCAGAACACCACTGGCCGCTGTTCCCCAAGTGGCCCCAGCGGTTTGCTTAGCTGAACCAGGGAGACTGAGTATGCGGAACTGTTTCACCACAACCTGGGACCTACAGACCAGTATTGTCCCCGGTGGGTGAGCTACCCTGTTAACTGTATACTGTGGGTGGGCAACTCTGCTAATGTTTCTTTGTGGGGGAGCTTCCCGACTAATCTAGGCACTGACTGACAGGAGGTCAGATACCTGTTTAGTCTTTACCCCAAAGGGAAGATATGTGACAAACTCCCCTCTTTTGAGGTTGCCACGAGTGCTTGGAGAGGACTACTTGCCAGCCACTTACCATGTGATTATGGTCCCATGTTGTATGCACCTGTTTTATGCAATAGCGGCATAGTTATATGAGTCCATGTATTTTTCTGTCTTTGGAATTTTATTGTATGTTATGTGAGGGTACCCAGATAGCTAATTTTAGTGTATTCGTGTAGTCTGAGTGCCATTCACCTAATAATATGCACTCAGACTTGAGCTATCTGTGGATATGTTAAATGTCTGTGTTTACTGTAAGGGTGTGACATTGTATATTTAAATGGTGATTTCTGTCCTGTTGTCTCCCCATGTGTATTGGCGATTTCCCTTTGTCCTAAGAGATAATTGAATTGCTCCTCGGGTGTCTCCAGAGAAGAGAGGAGGAAACCATGATGCATTGTGGGGATGTATTGTGTTGGTGTATCCTGAATTGCTGCTTTATACCTTCATGAAGTTTTGGCTCATGTTTGGGGAATGCGATAACTACACTCTTGAGGATTGTTATATCACAATACTCCCCTGAGTATAAGCTCTTGTAAGAGCTTGTTCATGGCTCCTGCTCTCTGGATGTAGGAGAGGTTCACCCACTGGAAGCTGAAGCCCGGTCTTGGGTCCAGCATGGGTGGAGGACGGTCGGTGAGACCCCAACCAAGCTGCGGCGGTTCGTGGGGTCTGCAGTGCGTATGGTGTCAAGTGGGGTGCTTGGAGTCCTCGGAAAGCACTAGGAGCATCTATCGACAGAGGTACCCGGTCGGGGTGCCAGGAGATCCGTTACACTGGGTAATAAATCAGTGAATATATATGACACTGGGGAAAGCTGGGTAATAACTCAGTGATGATATCTAAAACTGGGAAAGCTGGGTAATAACTCAGTGTAGATTGTGAATATTTTAATTTTTATTGCAAATTTTCCATGCAAAAGGCTACACTAATAAGCTTGTCATAAGACTCATAGTCTAATATTCTTGTCAGAAGACTATGAAACCAATAGAAGGCTCAGTTTATAACTCAATAGTGCCATCTATTGGTTTTAATAGTCTTATGAATGACAGCCGAAAAACAAGGCAGATTCTGCTAATTTGCATGTCTTTCCCGTATGTCCACGTTTATGCAAATTAATTTTTACATGACTAAACTGTATAAAAAAGGTTATTGAATATTATGTTAGGACAATCAGAAAACTTTTTCTTGCCCTAATGATATTGATCTAGGTGTGCAGGTCCACCCAAGCCATCCAATAGATGCAAAATAACTTTGAGGTTTACTGGTTCTCAGTCAGATGAGAGCTGGTTTGGAATATCTCATAGTGCACAAGGCTGCCATTGTAAGGTCTGCTGGCTGTTATCTGTAACATGGATAGATTGATGGCTTGCACATTCCTGGCTTTTGGCATATAGCCTTTGTGGGGTGGTCTATTGTATGTCATACATAATAGGTGTCTAAGATGCATCCAGCTATCCTCTTAATGTTGTTTTCAAAGCATTTTGATGGGGTTTCCATCAATTTCTAACCTTTTTTTGTGAACCAGACACCCTCTTCTCTTCCGAGCAGGGGGTGTCTGGGGTTCTCCCACTGACTTCCATTGTGCTCGGTAGAACACACAAGCATAACGATGTGTTCGGCCAGAGCACCTGAGAAAACGAGCACTTTGGTGCTCGCTCAACATTAATTACTATACATGAATGAATATACAAACAGATGTTGCACTTGGTCATAAACTCATTAACAATATAAAATAACAAATCAACATAAAAATGTTGGATTGCTGCAAAACTTGGCATGTAGTTACAGTCAGGTCCATAAATATTGGGACATTGACACAATTCTAACATTTTTGGCTCTATACACCACCACAATAGATTTGAAATGAAACAAACAAGATGTGCTTTAACTGCAGACTGACAGCTTTAATTTGAGGGTATTTACATCCAAATCAGGTGAACGGTGTAGGAATTCCAACAGTTTCCATATGTGCCTCCCACTTGTTAAGGGACCAAAAGTGATGAGAACACATAGACATCACCAGACGCTGGGTTTCATCCCTGGTGATGCTCTGCCAGGCCTCTTCTGCAACTGTCTTCAGTTCCTGCTTGTTCTTGGGGCATTTTCCCTTAAGTTTTGTCTTCAGCAAGTGAAATGCATGCTCAATCGGATTCAGGTCAGGTGATTGACTTGGCCATTGCATAACATTCCACTTCTTTCCCTTAAACAACTCTTTGGTTGCTTTTGCAGTATGCTTTGGGTCATTGTCCATCTGCACTGTGAAGCGCCATCCAATGAGTTCTGAATCATTTGGCTGAATATGAGCAGATAATATTGCCCGAAACAATTCAGAATTCATCCTGCTGCTTTTGTCAGCAGTCACATCATCAATAAATACAAGAGAACCAGTTCCTTTGGCAGCAATACATGCCCACACCATTACACTACCACCACCATGCTTCACTGATGAGGTGGCATGCTTAGGATCATGAGCAGTTCCTTTCCTTCTCCATACTCTTCTCTTGCCATTACTCTGGCACAAGTTGATCTTGGGCTCATCTGCTGATAGGATATTGTTCCAGAACTGTAAAGGCTTTTTTAGATGTCGTTTGACAAACTCTAATCTGGCCTTCCTGTTTTTGAGGCTCACCAATGGTTTACATCTTGTGGTGAACCCTCTGTATTTCACTCTGATGAAGTCTTCTCTTGATTGTTGAATTTGACACACATACACCTACCTCCTGGAGAGTGTTCTTGATCTGGCCAACGGTTGTGAAGGGTGTTTTCTTCACCAGGGAATGAATTCTTTGGTCATCCACCATAGTTGTTTTCCGTTCTCCTCCGGTTCTTTTGGTGTTGCTGAGCTCACCGGTGCATTCCTTCTTTTTAAGAATGTTCCAAACAGTTGTTTTGGCCACGCCTAATGTTTTTGCTATATCTCTGATGTTTTTTTTGTGGTTTTTTTCAAGCCTAATGATGGCTTGCTTCACTGATAGTGACAGCTCTTTGGATCTCATCTTGAGAGTTGACAGCAACAGATTCCAAATGCAAATAGCACACTTGAAATGAACTCTGGACCTTTTATCTGCTGATTGCAATTGGGATAATGAGGGAATAACACACCTGGCCATGGAACAGCCGAGAAGCCAATTGTCCCACTGCTTTTGGTCCATTAACAAGTAGGAGGCACATATGCAAAATATTGTAATTCCTATACCGTTCACCTGATTTGAGTGTAAATAGCCTCAAATTTAAGCTGACAGTCTGCAGTTAAAGCACATCTTGCTCGTTTCATTTAAAATCCAATGTGGTGGTGTATAGAGCCAAAAATGTTAGAATTGTGTCGATGTCCCAATATTTATGGACCTGACTGTATGTCTCAGGCAGATTTGTAAATGATTACAGGTGTGGTCTGTTTCTGGATCTTGCCACAAGAGGGAGTAAAATTGCTTCCCCGCTGCCCTCTTAGAGGTACTTTTGGATAGTGTACTCTTGGTAAGAGATCATGTACTGCTAGACATGCCTCTATGACACACTGAAATATATGTTGCCCCATTGACAGACACAGGGGGCACATCAGTGGATTGAGAGAAGCAGGATGATCATTTTGGCAAATTGCCCTCTATTTAGACCGTTTTTACCTAGCTGTTAGGAGATGTTGGGAGCAGTGGTTACATAAGGACAAGCACACATGACAAACAGACTCTGGACAGTACAGACAGACCACCAGTAGAGAAGACCGCTTGAATCACCAACAAGCATGAGCATCAACAAAAATTTTTATTGTTCACAATCCAGACAGGTGACGCCTTTGTCTCTGTGTGACCATTTCCCGGTGCTTAGCAGAAGGAATTTTGGAGTCACAGCACCCATTACATGTCCTGCTATTCACAGCGCCACCTTTATTTGCAGTGGTGTTCTGAATGAGAATCCTGGGCCGCAATGGACTGTAACCATATCATCTTTAGCTAAGAATCCAGGTTCTGTTTGGAATCTCACAACAGTCAAGATCACGCATGGAGGCCTCATGGTGAGCACTTCAATCCTGCCTTTGCAGTGGAGTGACACACTGCCCCAACTGTTGGTGTGATGATGTGGGGAGCCATCGCGTACAACCGTCGGTCACCCCTAGTATTGATACGAGGAACACTAATAGATCAGCGATATGTGCAGGGCATATTGAGGCCACATGTGTTGCCTCTCATGGGAGGGCTTCCAACTAGCATTTTTAGCAGTATAATGCTCATCCACACACAGCAAGTGTTTCATAGAAATGTCTCTGCCAGATTGCAGCACTTCCTGGGTCTGCCCGGTCACCAGATTTTTTACCAATCAAGGATTTATGAGACCAGCTGGGACACCAGCTTCAGCAATCTACATGTGTGCAGGATCTACAGGTCTAGCTGCAATATATGTGGGCAAATGTGCTGCAGTATACCATACAGAACCTGTATGCCTCCATGCCCATCCATATCTCATTGTGTATCCAGATTAGAGATGTCCCAGCCGGCTACTAGAGCCTCCGTTCAATTATTTTCCCCAATAAACAAATCCCCTGTAATATTGCAATCACTTACATATATCATCATTGCATTTTGACATAATTTTGATTCCAACAACTCCTTCTTGGTGTGTTATGTTTTAGATCAATGAGTGTATTTTAACCTGACACTCTAGTGCTGTAAAAAGAACAGTGATAACGACTGCATCTCTGTGCTGCCCACATCATTTGTGCAGCTAAATTAGATATGATGGAACAAAGCTGCATGCATTAAATGTGCAGCTCCCCAACTGCCGAGGAACAGAAAGTCTTACCATGCTCTTCTACCCAACATGTAATTCCTCAAGAGCTGGAGAGTAATACTAGCCAAACGCCACACATTGTTTCTAAAGAAATATGATAGCTCCCTCTTGTGGTCATCCAAAAGTAGGCACTCATTCTTAAAATTTAGATGTGCAGGATCACACAGATTAAAAAGAAAAAGTTTAAAAAAAAGCACACAGGTGCCACAAGCTCTGAGGATGTTATTTTAACCTTGTTTGACACAAGCAAAATGGAAACTTAGCGTTCAGAAAAAAGCAGTAGAATATTACGAGCTGCATACTGAAGGATATCTGTTAAGTATCAGGAATGTGTCCGTGGATATGATCTGGAATCGCTAATAAAGGATTGTAGGCTAGTAGGGTATTTTGTCTATAATGCCCTAAATACTAGCTAGCTTATGTTGCCTTACTAAGCCCTAAATCGGATACTCAGCGGAGCACCCACCCTAATAAGGGAAGCCTCTAGACCAGCACTCGAACCTGTCCTTGCACTGATTAGCAAACCCTCAGCGCTAATACTTTGTTCTACTCCTATGCATTTCAACAGTTATACTCATTGGATCATCGGGGAGCCTTCATGCATCATACCTTTTCATAGTATTAGGGTAATGGCACTGGTACTCTTGTTTCCTCCAATAAGAGAGGTGGATATAGGGATAGGAAAATCCTGCAGGTTGAATATCAGGATGGACTCTTTATCTGACATTGCTTAATCCAATAGGAGCTCATGCAGGAGTGTGCCAATCAGAATATTGTTCAGTATGGTCCTAGTTGACAAGTGCGACTGAGGGTTCCCCAAAACTCAATAGAACTATTGCTTAAATGAAAAAAAAATGATTACATGGCTAAGACATCTCCGAACATTAAGTATATGTAGCATGTCCAACATACCATCAATTTCTATAATGGAGAATAAACTTCCCCTGATCCAAACCAATCATCTAGATATATCAGCAAATATTCATGACCCTGTAAACACCCTCATTTCCTTTCCCTTCTATCTAATAATCTCCCACTAGATACAATGTTTATAACTAGAGTTGAGCGGACACCTGGATGTTCGGATTCGACAGGTTCAGCCGAACTTCACAAAAAAGTTCGAGTTCGGGACCCGATCTTGACCCGAACTTGACCCCGAACCCCATTGAAGTCAATGGGGACCCAAACTTTTGAGCACTAAAATGGCTCAAAAAATGTCATGCAAGGGGCTAGAGGGCTGTAAATGGCAGCAAAATGTGGTTAAGAGCATGGCAAGTGCTCTGCAAACAAATGTGGATAGGGAAATGACTTTAAAATAACATAAAATACATAAAAATAAAAAATGATAATCTTGATCTAGGAGGACTAGGTCCATATGGAGTAGGAGGTTGAGAAGGCAGTGGATGTGGCGGTGTAGGTGGAAGCGGCGGTGGAGGAGGTAGCCTACACTGCTTTTTGGTTTTAATTTTTATTTTTTTTTAATTAGGGTACACCCCAAAACATTGGGAAATATAACCTGTGATAACCCCCTCCAGTCGTGCTAAACACATGTTCAGACAATACACTGGCTGCAGGGCTGGCCAGCACCTTCAAGGCATAAAGGCCATGTGCCCAATTTGGAGACCCAGAAGTTGCAGGGGGCATACCCATCAGTCAGTTCGTGTAGGCGTGTGCACACATACAGTTGCAATAAAAAGTATGTGAACCCTTTGGAATGATATGGATTTCTGCACAAATTGGTCATAAAATGTGATCTGATCTTCATCTAAGTCACAACAATAGACAATGACCGTCTGCTTAAACTAATAACACACAAAGAATTAAATGTTACCATATTTTTATTGAACACACCATGTAAACAATCACAGTGTAGGTGGAAAAAGTATGTGAACCCTTGGATTTAATAAGCGGTTGAACCTCCTTTGGCAGCAATAACTTCAACCAAACGTTTCCTGTAGTTGCACATCAGACGTGCACAACAGTCAGGAGTAATTCTTGACCATTCCTCTTTACAGAACTGTTTCAGTTCAGCAATATTCTTTGGATGTCTGGTGTGAATCGCTTTCTTGAGGTCATGCCACAGCATCTCAATCGGGTTGAGGTCAGGACTCTGACTGGGCCACTCCAGAAGGTGTATTTTCTTCTGTTTAAGCCATTCTGTTGTTGATTTACTTGTATGTTTTGGGTTGTTGTCCTGTTGCAACATCCATCTTCTGTTGAGCTTCAGCTGGTGGACAGATGGTCTTAAGTTCTCCTGCAAAATGTCTTGATAAACTTGGGAATTCATTTTTCCTTCAATGACAGCAATCCGTCTAGGCCCTGATGCAGCAAAGCAGGCCCAAACCATGATGCCCCCACCACCATACTTCACAGTTGGGATGAGGTTTTAATGTTGGTGTGCTGTGCCGCTTTTTCTCCACACATAGTGTTGTGTGTTTCTTACAAACAACTCAACTTTGGTTTCATCTGTCCACAGAATATTTTGCCAGTACTGCTGTGGAACATCCAGGTACTCTTGTGCAAACTGTAAACGCGCAGCAATGTTTTTTTTGGACAGCAGTGGCTTTCTCTGTGATATCCTCCCATGAAATCCATTCTTGTTTAGTGTTTTACATATTGTAGATTCGCTAACAGGGATGTTAGCATATGCCAGAGACTTTTGTAAGTCTTTAGCTGACACTCTAGGATTCTTCTTCACCTCATTGAGCAGTCTGCGCTGTGCTCTTGCAGTCATCTTTACAGGACGGCCACTCCTAGGGAGAGTAGCAGCAGTGCTGAACTTTCTCCATTTATAGACAATTTTTCTTACTGTGGACTGATGAACAGAAAGGCTTTTGGAGATACTTTTATAACCCTTTCCAGCTTTATGCAAGTCAACAATTCTTAATCGTAGGTCTTCTGAGAGCTCTTTTGTCCAAGGCATCATTCACATCAGGCAATGCTTCTTGTAAAAAGCAAATCCAGAACTGGTGTGTGTTTTTTATAGGGCAGGGCAGCTGTAACCAACACCTCCAATCTCATCTCATTAATTGGACTCCAGTTGGCTGACACCTCACTCCAATTAGCTCTTGGAGATGTCATTAGTCTAGGGGTTCACATACTTTTTCCACCTGCACTGTGAATGTTTACATGGTATGTTCAATAAAAACATGGTAACTATCAATTCTTTGTGTGTTATTAATTTAAGCAAACTGTGATTGTCTATTGTTGTGACTTAGATGAAGATCAGATCACATTGTATGACCAATTTGTGCAGAAATCCATATAATTCCTAAGGGTTCACATACTTTTTCTTGCAACTGTATGTTGCACATCCCCGTGATGTTCACGATCCAATTGGATATCTGCTCTATCAACTTTCAATGTTCTTTTCTGCCTACCATGTTGATCAGGGTTAGCGGCGATTCAGGGCTCCACGCCGGAGAGGGAGCATGAGGAAGGGATAGCACATCCAAGGGAGATCAATAGATGAGATGTAATTGTGATTGAGCGTAAATGTGGGAGAAGTTATTAAAAAGGAAGAATCGAAGGAAAGGAGGGGGTGTGCTGCAATTACTCACTCCCGACTTGGAGAGGTAGTGACAATAAATAATAATACAGGACTCTTAAGATGCCCTATTATTGGAATGATTAATTAAAAGTTATAGGGAATGTCACTGGGGTATTTAGGATTTGGAAACATTAGACAGGAGAGGCGCTGCTGCTGCTTTGTTGACTCTAGATAACTTCTGCCTCATCGCACGTCACCGTTCCATTTGGATATCTTCTCTATCAACTTTCGATGTTCTTTTCTGAGCCTACCATGTTGATCACGGTTATCGGGGAATCAGGGTTCCACACCAGAGAGGGAGTGTGAGAAAGAGAGACCACATCCAAGGGAGGCTAATTTTTTTAAATTAAATATGATCAAGCGGAAAAGTGGGACAATTATTGAAGCGCAAATTTGGGACAAGTTGTTAAAGTTTAAGCATTCAATCAAAGGAGGGTGCGCGCATCAATTAAAGAAGAATTTTTTAAATGTAATACCTTGTCACTGTGGCGAAACCAACCTCGCCACTGGGGTTTGGAGGGGCCTGGCTACCAGCCTCTTGCCCCAGGATTATGGGCCCTCTCATCAGCCAGGCCTCCTTTGTTCACAAAGGACTTGGACTAACTTGAACCCCTGGTCTAATTTGTGCCATTTAGGGATGTTAAATGTCTATGTGTATTGAAAAGGGTGGGACATTGTACACGTTGAGTAGTGAGGTCTGTTCCATTGTCTCTCTATGTGTATTGGCGATGTCCTTTGTCCTGAGAGATAATTGAATTACTTCTCGGTTGTCTCCAGGACAGAGGATATTGTGTATTCGCCTGCCTGTGATGATTACATCAACCCAGTGTGAGGTAATTGTATCACGGGCAGAGGGGAGGATTTTGTGTGGGAATGTCTGAGTGTATTGTACGTGGTTATTGGCTGTTTTTACAAAACCCTGTGGGTGGTAACCTTGTTGGAAGATGTGTATAAATCAATGCTGTGTGTTCAAATAAAGAGTTCCTGTTTTTACCTTTTACCAAGTTGAGGCTGGTGTTTGGGTAACTGATCGACACTGGGGGATTGCTATACGCTGAAGATTTGCTATACTCCCCTGGCATAACTACTAGCTTTTGTAAGAGCTGTTCCTGATCTCTGGTTTTAGGAGAGGTTCACCCACTGGAGCCTGGAGCCTTGTCGTAGGCCCAGGGTGGGTAGGAGACGGTGAGACCTCAACCAAGCTTCGGCGGTTCGTGAGGTCTGCAATGCGTAAGGTGTCAAGTGGAGTGCATGGAGTCCTCGGAAAGCGCTAGGAACATCTATCGACGGAGGTACCCGGTCGGGGTGCCAGGAGATCCGTTACATTGGTGGCAAGCAGTGGGATGGCGTCCTAGTGAGAGGAGAAGCAGCTCGGAGACACCGTTCGTGGATTTTACAATTTGAGGGCAACGCATGTCCTAGTACAGCGCTCCTGGCTACAGCAATATGGATGCCGTTGGTTCCTGCACAGCATTCCTTGAGGAAGATCACCCGGATTACAGGGATGCTGAGCGGAAAGACGTATGGCACCAGGCCCTGGAAGACATGCAGCGTCAGAGGGGTGAGAGTCTTCCCAGTGAGGAGTAGAGATTACGAATGCGATTGGCGCTGCGACTACTTCTACTGGGTGAGCAACCATTGACGGAGTGGGTGTCAGAGCTTGAGACACTGGTATGGCAGGAAACCTGGCTGGATGACGTTTACCAAGCACTATGGTGGGACACAGTACGACAGTCTCCATGGATGGAGGAGTACGCCAAGCCCGAGGGTGAGGAATATAATGGCCCTGGTTTATTGTTGGAGTCTTTTGAAGACATTGACTTTGGTAGCACAGAAGAGTCTAGATTTTGGGACATTACTGACTACAGGGGGGACTTGCACAATTGGCCTACAACTAGTGGGGTGAGGGCAGGTCTGACCTTTCTGGTCCAAAGGGAGTGGGAACTGGAGCAAGATTATCAACAGTTGTTTCGCTCCATTCAAGCCCAGCGCAAGATACAAGACTGTTGGATACCAGGCCCAGACCTGCAGCCCTACTCCTGGCAAGTCACAGCTGAGGTATCCCCTACTTCCTCACCAACTGTGGAGGTAGGGGACTTCATAGACTGGTACTGGGAGGAACCCCAGTCGGCAGGTGGAGATGGGACCGTAGTCACTCCACTGGCCCAACAGGGTGGCTGGGCAGGCGGCCCAGATCCCCAACTGCCACTGGGAGTACAGGGAGAGGAGATTGTTGGTCCCTCATCTCTGCAACAACCAGAATCACTGGTAGTGGAGACAGTCGGTCTCACTACCCAGCGGCAGTATACTCTACAGGGAGAGGAGACAGTCGGCCTCTCTTCCCAGTGGCAGGTAGCATCCCAGGGGGAGGAGTTGGTCGGTCCCTCACCCCTGCAACAACCAGCTACAGAGGTAGGGGACCTCATAGACTGGTCCTGGGGGGAAACCCATATGGCAGGTGGAGATGGGACCGAGATCTCTCTACTGGCCCTACAGGGATGCTAGGCAGTCGGCCCAGATCCCCAACGGCAGCCGGAGTTTCAGGGAGTAGGGACAGTTGGTCCTGCTCCCCAGCGGCAGTGTACTTTGAAGGGAAAGGAGACAACCGGTCTCTCTCCCCAACTACACGGGGACAGCACCCCTAACTCCAATGATGCAGATGGGACCGCCGTCTCTCCACCAGGCCTACCGGGATGCTGGATGGCCAGTGCAGAGTCCCCACCAACCCCGCAGGAAGGCCAGGAGGAGGAGGTAAGCGATCCCTCCTCTCCCCAGCTGATCCGCAACAAGGTCCTGGGGGTAGGATTCCCTGACCCCATCCCAGCGGAAGAGCTGGCATCTGGGCAGAGCGCAGTTGGCCTCTGGCCTCCTATATCCTCTTCTCCAGAGGCTGACTCCACACCGGCTTCCCCAGCGGAAGAGCTGGCATCTGGGCAGAACACAGTTGGCCTCTGCCCTCCTCTATCCTCTTCTCCAGAGGCTGACTCCACACAGACTTCCCCAGCGGAAGAGCTGGCATCGGGGCAGAAAACAGTTGGCCTCTGCCCTCCCCTATCCTCTTCTCCAGAGCCGGACTTCCCACAGATTACCCCAGCGCAAGAGCTGGCATCTGGGCAGAGCGCAGTCGGCCTCTGTCCACCAAGTACCTACAGCTCCAAGCTAGAGAACAACAAGGAAGCAAGGAGTAGCAGATGCCCCCTCAACAGCTGGGGACATACAGAACAGAGCCAGGCCCCAAAATTCAACAGGTCCAGTATTGGGTTGTGGGTGGACTGCCAGACTAACTCAGATACCGACCGGTGTGAGGTCAGGTATCTGGTTAGTCTTCCCTGGGAAGGGGAGATGTGTGGCGAAACCAACCTCGCCACTGGATTTTGGAGGGGCCTGGCTACCAGCCTCTTGCCCCAGGATTATGGGCCCTCTCATCAGCCAGGCCTCCTTTGTTCACAAAGGACTTGGACTAACTTTAACCCCTGGTCTAATTCGTGCCATTTTGGGATGTTAAATGTCTATGTGTATTGAAAAGGGTGGGACATTGTACACGTTGAGTAGTGAGGTCTGTTCCATTGTCTCTCTATGTGTATTGGCGATGTCCTTTGTCCTGAGAGATAATTGAATTACTTCTCGGTTGTCTCCAGGACAGAGGATATTGTGTATTCTCCTGCCTGTGATGATTACATCAACCCAGTGTGAGGTAATTGTATCACGGGCAGAGGGGAGGATTTTGTGTGGGAGTGTCTGAGTGTATTGTACGTGGTTATTGGCTGTTTTTACAAAACCCTGTGGGTGGTAACCTTGTTGGAAGATGTGTATAAATCAATGCTGTGTGTTCAAATAAAGAGTTCCTGTTTTTACCCTTTGCCAAGGTGAGGCTGGTGTTTGGGTAACTGATCGACACTGGGGGATTGCTATACGCTGAAGATTTGCTATACTCCCCTGGCATAACTACTAGCTTTTGTAAGAGCTGTTCCTGCTCTCTGGTTTTAGGAGAGGTTCACCCACTGGAGCCTGGAGCCTTGTCGTAGGTCCAGGGTGGGTAGGAGACGGTGAGACCTCAACCAAGCTTCAGCGGTTTGTGGGGTCTGCAGTGCGTAAGGTGTCAAGTGGAGTGCTTGGAGTCCTCGGAAAGTACTAGGAGCATCTTCTATCAATAGTGGTACCCGGTGGGTGTGCCAGGAGATCCGTTACAGTCACCTATGCAGTGCAGGGGTTTTATCATGGCAAAAATGGTCAAATGTCACCCAAGAATGTAACAGACAAATTAGTGAAATGTTTTTACCTGTCTACTAGGTACAGCAGGGGTATATCACACCCAAAAATTGGTGAATTTCACCCGAATATGTAACAGACAAATTAATGATTTTTTTTTACCTGTCTACTAGGTATAGCAGTGGTATATCACACCCAAAAATGTGTGAATTTCACCAGAAAATGTAACAAACAAATTAGTAAAATGTTTTTACCTGTCTACTAGGTACAGCCGTGGGTATATCACACCCAAAAATTGGTGAATTTTACCCGAATTTGTAACAAATTAGTGAAGTGTTACCTGTCTACTAGGTAGAGCAGGGGTATATCACACCCAAAAATTGGTGAATTTCACCTGAATATGTAACAGACAAATTATTATAATTTTTTTTACCTGTCTACTAGGTATAGCAGTGGTATATCACACCCAAAAATTGGTGAATTTCATCAGAAAATGTAACAGACAAATTAGTAAAATGTTTTTACCTGTCTACTAGGTATAGCAGTGATTAAACAATATCGGTCACAAAATACACATAGATTTACATTCACATATAGTGATCCTATGTGAAAAGAGTACCCTAAAATAACGTACCCACTCAGTGTACATCAACATACACAAACCAAAGATAAACTGAGACTAAACAGGTTTTTGAAGCAAAATATAGATATACTTCATTAAATAATTGTCATAAAATATTAGATGTGATACATCGGATAAAAAAGTGGACTACACCTGAGGGGACATAACACAATAGACCAGTAGGTGGAGGACAATAAAAAAACAACCAAAATTGGCTGGAATACACGCTAGGTACACTGATGTATACAAAAATTACACAAATATCCAAGTTGTATCAAAGTGCAAGTGCATATCTCTGTAAGCATGAAGGAAATAATCATCAATAGAATTGGGCCGTAAGCAGAGATGTATACATACATATAAGTTACATGTTACTCCATGGTGTGAGGCTTTTGTATAAGTGGTTGGTGTCTGCATATGCTATATGTTTTAGTACACTTTTTTAGTACGCCATTTGTTATATGTGATAGAGGGATTACTTGTTGCATTTACTTGTTGCAATCCCTTTTTTATAGAATTTGTGTTCATTAACAGTGGACACTGTCATTTAAGTGTATGTATACATCTCTGCTTACGGCCCAGTTCTAGGGTGTTGATGGTTATTTCCTTCATGCTTAGAGAGATATGCACTTGCACTTTGATATAACTTGGATATTTGTGTGATTTTTGTATACATATTGTACCTAGTGTGTATTCCAGCCAATTGTGGTTGTTTTTTATTGTCCTTCACCTACTGGTCTATTGTGCTTTGTCCCCTCGGGTGTAGTCCACTTTTTTATCCGACATATCACATCTAATATTTTATGACAACTATTCAATAAAGTAAATCTATATTTTGCTACAAAAAACTGTTTAGTCTCAGTTTATCTTTGGTTTGTGTAGATATAGCAGTGATATATCACACCTAAAAATTTGTGAATTTCACCAGAAAATGTAACAGGCAAATTAGTAAAATGTTACCTGTCTACTAGGTACATCCGGGGTATATCACACCCAAAAATTGGTAAGTTTCATCCGAATATTTAACAGACAAATTAGTGAATTATTTTACCTGTCTACTAGGTATAGCAGTGTTATATCACACACAAAAATTGGGGAATTTCACCAGAAAATGTAACAGACAAATTAGTGAAATGTTTTGACCTGTCTACTAGGTATAGCAGTGGTATATCACACCCAAAATTTGGTGAATTTCACCCAAAAATGTAACATACAAATTAGTGAAATGTTTTCACCTGTCTACTAGATTTGTGATTTTCATCTGAAAAAATGTAACAGACAAATTAGTGAAATGACAAATAAAAAATTGAAACTTGATTTATGAGGTGGAGGTCCATATGGTGTAGGAGTTTGAGTTGGTGGTGGATGGTGGACATGGCAGTGGAGGAGGAGGTAGCCAACACTGGTTTTTGGTTTAAATTATTTTTTTCTTTTTTCTTTAGGGTGCACTCCAAAAGAGTGTGAATTATCCAAAATACAACAATGAGCTATTGCGCTGTAGTATAACAATGGCTGGTTAAGGCCGGTATACATGTCTATTCTGCACAAGGTACAGACAAGTCCCGTGGGATCCATGCCTGGTTAATTTTAATAAACGTGAGCTTGTCCACATTGGCTGTGGACAGGCGGCTGCGCTTCTCTGTGATAACGCCCCCTGCTGTGCTAAACACACGTTCAGGCAATACACTGGCTGCAGGGCAGGCCAGTAGCTCCAAGGCGTAAAGGGCAAGCTCAGGCCATGTGCCCAATTTGGAGACCCAGAAGTTGAAGGGGGTAGATCCGTCATTCAGTACGTGTAGGCGTGTGCACACATACTGCTCCACCATGTTACTGAAATACTGCCTCCTGCTAAGACTTTCCATATCAGCTGGTGGTGCTGGTTGTTGTGGCGTGCTGACAAAGCTTTTCCACATTTCGGCCATGCTAATCCTGCCTTCTGAGGTGCTCGTGGTGCCCCAGCTGCGTTGGTGACCTCTTCCTCCTCCTCTGCCTTTGCCTTGTGCTTCCACTGTGCCCTGCTGTCAGGTGGGAATGCCACCAGCAGCGCGTCTACCAGCGCGAGCTTGTACTCGCGCATCTTACGATCACGCTGCAGTAACGGAATTAACGACTGTATGTTGTCCTTGTAACCGGGATCCAGCAGCGTAGCCACCCAGTAATCAGCACGAATTAGAATGTGGGCAACTCAGCGGTCGTTGCGGAGACACTGCAGCATGCAATCACTCATGTGTGCCAGGCTGCCCAGAGGCAACGAAAAGCTGTCCTCTGTGGGAGGTGTATCGTCTGTCTCTTCTGTATCCCCCAGCCACGCACCAGTGATGGCCATGAGCTGGTTTGGGTGCCACCCTGCTGTGGACACGGTTTCTCCTCCTCCATCTCCTCATCCTCCACCTTGTCATCCTCCAGAACTGTGCCCTGGCTGGACAATTGTGTACCTAGCGTTTGTGGATGCAGGAACCCACCCTCGGAGCCACTTGTGAATGACTGGCCGGAAACCCCATGAAATTATCCCTTTTCCTCCTCCTCCTCCTGTGCCACGTCCTCTTCCATCATTGCAGCAGCATTTTTTCAAAGAGGCATAGAAGTAGGATAGTAACGCTGAGAACGGCGTTATCGGCACTGGCCATGTTGGTGGAGTACTCGAAACAGCGAAACAAGGAACACAGGTCTTGCATAGAGGCCCAGTCATTGGTGGTGAAGTGGTGCTGTTCCTTAGAGCTACTCACCCGTGCTTGCTGCAGCTGAAACTCCACTATCACCTACTGCTGCTTGTACAGTCTGGCCAGCATGTGTAAGGTGGAGTTCCACCTTGTGGGCATGTAGCATATGAGGCGGTGAGCGGGAAGGCCGAAGTTACGCTTCAGCGCTGACAGGCGAGCAGCATCAGGGTGAGAACGCCGAAAGCGCAAAGAGACGGCCCGCACTGTATGCAGCAGCTCTGACATATCGGGGGAATTTTTAAGAAACCTCTGCGCCACCAAATTTAGCACATGCGTCAGGCAAGGGATGTGTTTCAAACCGGCTAGTCCCAGAGCTGCTACGAGATTTTGCCCATTATCGCACACCACCAGGCCGGGCTTGAGGCTCACTGGCACCAACCACTCATCAGTCTGCTGTTCAAGGCCCGCCCACAGCTCCTGCGCAGTGTGGGGTTTGTCCCCCAAACAGATGTTTTAATACTGCTTGCTGTCGTTTACCCCTAGCTGTGCGGAAGGTGTTACGCTAACCGGATGAGGAGCCGGTAGAGGATGATGAAGCGGAGTAGGAGGAGGAAGCAAAAGGAGGCAAACTGAAGCGGCCTGCAATCATCAGTGGTGGAAGGACATGCGCCAAACTGCTATCCGCCTCAGGCCCAGCCGCAACTGCATTTACCCAGTGTGCTGTTATGGAGATATAACGTCCCTGACCGTACTTACTGGTCCACATATCCGTAGTTAGGTGGACCTTGCCACAGATGGCTTTGCGCAGTGCACACCTGATTTTGTCCCCCACTTGGTTGTGCAGGGAAGGGATGGTACGCCTAGAAAAGTATTGGCGGCTGGGCACGATGTACTGTGGGACAGCCACCTCCATAATGCTTTTAAAACTCTCCGTCTCCACCAGACAGAATTACTATATTTCAAAGGACAGTAATTTTGAAATGCTTGCATTCAGGGCCATGGATAGCAGGTGGGTAGGGGGGGTGCTCTCTCTTCCGCTTCAGTGTTTGGGAGATGGAGAGCTGAACGCTTCCGTGGGACATTTTGGAGATGCTTGGTGACCCAGGTGGTGGTGTTGCTGGCAGATCCTCTGTTTGCGGGGTTGCAGGTGGCACTGTCACTCCAGAGGTGGATGAAGAGGCTGAGACTGCAGCAGAAGAGGAAGCAGGAGGAGCCAGAGACCTTTCTTGGTTTTTGAGGTGTCTACTCCACTGTAGCTCGTGCTTTTTCACTTAGATGCCTGGTCATGCAGGTTGTGCTCAGGTTGAGAACGTTTATGCCTCACTTCAGGCTCTGATTACACAGCGCGCAAACCACTCGTGTCTTGTCATCAGCACATTGTCTGAAGAACTACCACGCCAGGGAACTCCTTGGAGCTGGCTTTGGTGTGCTCGGTCCCTTGCTGCGGTGGGCAGTAACACGCGTAATGTCTAGGGGACAGCCGCTCTGCTTTTGCACCCTGCTCCCTCTTCTGCTGTGCTGGTGGCTCTGTGCCACCACCGCCTCTTCCTCCGAACTACACAGGTCACTCGTGTAAGAGATGTCAAAAATAGGCACCCCATAAGAATAAACTAATATCTATATAATTTCTAGCTTCAACAATCCACAAGTCTGACTGTATTATATTAAATTCATGACATTGCTATTAACCACCAGTAGATGGCAGCAGAGCGAAAGCTTGAATAGCAGAGCTACAAACAGCAAAGGGGAACTGAATAACGCAGATCTTGGTTTATGGGAGGACAGGATTTACTGCTACATTTCCTGTATCCCCATACTGAAGGTTATGTGTTTGTTCATTCCAGGTAAGGGAACACAAATTCAGAGCCATAAATAGGCTAAAATGATGTAAAACACATTCCTATAATCAGCTAAGGCTGCTGTGATGCAGTGTGAATATATAAAATATGCACAAGTGCTAGTGAAGTACAATGAGGTTTCACATGGTACTAATATGTAGTGACTATGATTACTATGGAAGCTGATGTCACTCTATGATATTATACTGCACTATTGGTTTACTGTGATGCAGATTAAATAATCCGAGAGCAACTCTCATGTTAATGGTTTAATATCTCTTATAGGAAAGTTATACCTGTTATTGAGAATGTATTATTGAATATAGAGATGTGTATTAATATGGGAGGACAGGATTTGTTGCTACATTTCCTGTATCTCCATACTGAAGGTCATGTGTTTGTTCATTCCAGAACATGTTCAATAAAATCCCTTCTGTCTTCACCCTGCCCGCTCCCTTCGCACATTGGAATTATTGACCATACTTTCAGCATTAATGCAACAAAATTGGTGGCCCATACGGGAAGCGGCTGCAGTCCCTGAAGTAAAAAAAATTATGGTGACATGAAGCATAGAGGAGAAATTAACCCTTGCCGCATCGCCAGCGAACACAAATGGATCTAGAAAGCATGCAGGATGAAATCAGTGGTCACCTAATCCACTTGCCATTAGGTGATCTCATCGAGATTTGCCAATTCATCAAAGTCCCTGAAGCCAGCATGGCGAAAGGAAAAAACCCGGCGCCATTTTATGCGGATCATTAATAAGGTAATAGATGAACTGGTCGAAGCTGAAAGTGAGGAGGCGGTGACACAATTTCTGCAAGCCACAAAGGGATTCATTAGCGAACTAGAGAAGAAGAGGGACAATGCGGAAGTCCCAAGCTTCAGTGAGAAAGACCTTCAATCAGAACAACAAGTGGCCGACTTAAAGCGACAGTATCACAGTATGCAGGAGAGGTTCCAGGAAACGTCCAGAATAATGGAGGAACAGATTAGAGAGCTGAGTACCAGAAGTAAAGACTCAAGTAACAGTCAGCCAAAACCAGTGCCAGTCCCGATTACTCAGAGACTACACCATGGTAGCTTGCCAGAGGTGACAATCAGAAAAGACTTCAAGATCACAGGCTAGATTGGAGAAAAAGAGCAGAAGGATAAGCTGTCCTACACCAACTTAATGCACCAAATCGACCTAGGACTACAGAAAGGATATCCTGAGACTGAGATTATTGAAGAAGTGGTCAAAGTTATTAGCCCTGGCCTAAGCCTTAGAGGCATGCTAGAGATGAAAAATGGACTGACTCTAGTGCAACTTAGACTAGAATCTTGAAAAGTCACTACAAGGAGGAGAATGCCTCAGAACTGTACCAGCAACTCCTTAATATTTCCCAGAAAAGCGACAAGACTCTACAGAATTTCCTGTTCAGAGCTATTGAATTGAAAGATCGGCTGCTATTCGTCTCCCAAGGTGAAGGCTCAGAAGAACATTTCGGGACTGAGCTGATCCAGAAGAAATTTCTAAGATCAGTAGGTACTGGACTAAGAAATAACCACATCAAATTCCAATTAAAGCAGTATTTAGGTGACCCTTCTATTCCAGATGACGTGCTCATAGAGAAAACAAATGAAGCCGCTAATATGGAGAGTGAAAGGGAACAGAAGCAAAAGAAAACTCAACATAGCAGTTCAGCCAAAGGCAAAGAATGTCAGTCTAACATCTTACAGTGTCCTCAGGAACCAAGAGTCCTGACAACAACTGCCAACACCACACCTTGAACTCCACCACAGTCAAGTAGCCCAACAATTCAACAGCTATCGAAGAGCAACTCTGACCTGGAAAAGCTGATTCTGCAGATGCAAAAAGAGATGATAGAGATGAAGACACTCCTCCAAGATTCAAGGACCCAAAGAGACCGTGAATTCCGAGGGCCTCAGGCAACAGTGGGTACGAGTAATGGATGTTGTCAATCTTGTAAAAGGACTGGTCGGACAAGTACCTGCGATCATTGCTTCAACTGTGGACGATCTGGACATAGAGCAAGATATTGCCAAACACCCAGACCAAACCATTTAAATGGGAGAGGGTTGCTGTCAAGGGACCGACAGTAACCTGCACTAGAACCAACCCTGTGTCCCAAAGTGCATCCTCTGTGGGTAGCAAGCCAGTAAGCTTCAAAACAACGGCTGGTAGGGGAAATCCAGACTTCGTTCAAAGAGTGCCCAACTGCTATAACCAAAGATGCCTTCAGATGGCTGAGCAATTACCAACTCACGTGGATGGCGTGACCATGAGACAGAACCACAAGCTACTGAGTCTCGTTGGGAAAAGGTGCCTTGTGAACTGTGAAATAGACAATACTCCTGTCCAAGCCCTATGGGACACTGGCTCCCAGAGGAGCATCATCAATGAGAACTGGAGACAGCGGGTTCTGCCACATACAGTGCTCCAATCTTTGGAAGAATTGCTAGGGCCAGAAGTCCTCTGTGGGAAGGCTGCCAATGAGACTAAAATTCCTTTCTCCGGATGGATTGAGGTAGTTTTTCAACTAACAGCGGGATGCAATAACACCAAGCAGCTAGTAGTGCCATTTGTGGTATCATCAGATGAGAAAGTCGCAGAGATGCCAATCATTGGATATAATGTCATAGAAGAACTCTACAAGGAGACAGCTGCCAAAGGAAGGAGAACCATTACAGGGTTCCTGGACTACTAGGAGCCGCTCTGGAGTTGCCAACCCCCAAAGCAGAAGTCCTGGTGAGTCAACTACAAGCCAGCTTGAGAGAAACTGGTGGTACCGTACTAAAGACGGGTACAAAGAACCAAAGGATTCCGGCAAACACTGTGACGTGTGTCATATGTAGGGCTCACTCCAAACCAGCCTTGCAAGAGCAAACAGTCTTGTTTATACCTGATGAGATTCAGGATGTGCCAGAAGGAATGTATATCGGGGAAACATTAGTGTCACTTAATAAGGACAGTTTTCCAAACTATCCATCCCTGTTTGGAACACCACCCAGCGAGACATTATCCTGCCAAATTAGACCAAGATTGGGTGCCTCAAACCAATAAAGACAACATACCCAGCTCAGGTGAATTTAAAAGAATCAGTGTGTGTTGCCACTTACCCGGTGACTCATAGTCTACAGTCATCCAGATCAGGGCCAGAAGGTCGAATTGACAATTTAAACACAAGTCAGTCACTGATAAGTTATGCTCATCAAGAACACTGGGATCCACCAGTACCTATAGGACACCTTTCCGAGGAAGATCAACAGATAGTCAAGGCAATGCTAAGGGAAGAATGCCACGCCTTTGCTAAAGATGATTCTGACATTGGATGCATCCCTTCCCTACAATTAAAATTGCACCTTAAAAACAATACACCAGTTAGAAGAACTTACATGTCAGTGCCAAGGTCATTACACCAGGAAGTGAAAGAATATCTGCAGGATCTTCTGAACCGTGGATGGATTGCGGAGTCAAAATCATCATACTCTTCACCCATTGTGTGCGTGAGAAAGAAGGATGGTAGTTTAAGACTGTGTTGCAATTACAGGGAATTGAACCAGAAGTCCATCCCTGACCGCCATCCAATCTCTAGGATCTAAGACATGCTGGACAGCCTAGGAGGAAGTTCATGGTTTTCTGTGCTAGATCAAGGAAAAGCCTACCATCAAGTATTTGTGGAAGAATCCAGTCGACCACTGACTGCCTTCATCACACCTTGGGGTCTGTATGAGTGGATCCGAATACCCTTTGGCCTTAGTTCTGCGCCAGCTGAATTCCAACGCAGCATGGAAACTTGTCTAATGGGACTGAGAGATGAGGTCTGTCTGCCGTACCTAGATGACAACCTGGTTCACAGCAGATCATTCAACGAACATGTGGAACATGTCCGGTTGGTACTGCAACGGTATCAGAAACATGGAGTAAAGTTAACAGCGAGGATATTTGAACTTTTCAGAAACAAAGTCAGATTCTTAGGTAAAATCATGTCCAAAGATGGCCATTCCATGGATCCAGCAGACATTGCACGTGTGCTGGCCTTGAGGGACAACCAGCCAAAGACTGTTGGATAACTCAGGAAGTTATCAGGGTTCATTTCCTACTATCGTCCTTACATCCAAAACTTTTCCAGGATTGCAAAGCCCCTGTATGACTTACTATCAGTGGATACAACACCCACCATAACGTCAGTGCCAGCTCAACAATCTAAGAAGAGGAAGAAGCCATCACCAAAACTAAAAGGTCAACTACCTTCTCATCAGTCTATAGTCTGGACTGACAACCACCAGGCAGTGCTGAACCAGCTCATTGACGTCTTAACTCATCCTCCAGTTATGGATTACCTTGACTACAGCAAACCCTTCGTTCTGCACTGTGATGCCTCTCAAGAAGGACTAGGATCTGTGTTGTACCAAGAGCAGGAGGAAAAATTGAAAGTAATTGCTTATGGGTCTAGGACTCTAACACCTGCTGAGAAAAACTATCACATGCATTCAGGAAAGCTAGAATTCCTTGCGATGAAATGGGCCATATGTGAAAGGTTCCGAGGATACATATACTACTCTCTATCCTTTGTAGTGCATACTGACAACAATCCACTAACCTATGTCCTAACTACTGCCAAACTTAATGTAACAGGCCATCGATGGGTTGCAGAACTCGCTGACTTCAATTTCACTATCAAGTATCGTCCAGGAAAGAGAAATGCAGATGCAGATGTACTCTCTCGTATGCCACTAAGTCTTGAATAATACATGCAGCAGTGTTCACAAGAAGTCGACCCCAAAGTCATCAATTGCATAACCCAAGCACTTCAAGTGCAACAGAAAGAAGAAACGCCTTGGTTGTGTCCAATAACCATCGCGGGTACAACGTAAACAATAGATGGTACCCAGAAGAAGGTAGCTCAAATACCTAAAGAGACCATAAGGACAGCACAAAAGGAAGACCCAGGTATCGGTCCAGTGTGGAAGTACAAAAACCAAAACAGGTACCCATCAAAACAGAAATGACATGATCTCTTTATACTAATGAAACAGTGGACCAAATTGTACCTCGACGAGGATGGAATCTTGAGATGGAAAACACCCTCAGGTTCTCAACTAGTGTTACCCAAGCTGTATCATTCACTGGTGTTGAGAGAATTGCATGAAGAAATGGGTCACTTAGGAGTGGAAAGAACTGTAAACTTGATCAGAGAAAGGTTCTTTTGTCCGCATATGCAGAGAGATGCTGAACAATACATTAACCATCAGTGCACCTGCCTGAAAGATAGACGCCCTAATAAGCCTACCAGAGCCCCATTGAACAATATTGTCACCACTTATCCCTTTGAGATGGTCTCCATCGATTTCCTCCATCTGGAAACATGCAAAGGAGGTTATGAGTACATACTAGTAGTAATAGACCACTTCACCAGGTTTGCTCAGGCCTATGCAACCAAAAACAAGCCAGCAAAGACTGTTGCCGATAATGTATTCAATGATTTTGTCTTGAAATTCAGATTTCCTACCAGAATGCACCATGACATGGGAAAATAATTTAAAAATCAGTTATTCTTGGCATTAGGGAAACATTGCCACATTCTGAATTCTCATACAACTCCGTATCATCCGGAAGGAAACGGCCAATGAAAAAGATTCAACGAACTCTGTTGTCTATGCTTCGGACCCTGTCACCAGATTCCAAGAAAGACTGGAAGAACTCACTTGCCCAGGTAATACACGCATACAACTGCACCAAAAGTGAAGCAACGGGGTACTCTCCATTTTTCCTACTGTTCGGGAGATCTCCAAGACTACCAATAGACAGTATGTTTGACAGCCCAGTAACAGAAAAATATAAGAATCACTCTGAGTATGTAAAAACATGGACAGAGAGGATGACTGAAGCCTATCAGGTTGCTTCAAAGGTAGGTAGCTACCCAAGCTGCACAAAGAGGGAAAGAGCACTATGAAAGAAAAATTCATGGAGTAGAACTTTCACCTGGTAGTAGAGTCCTTGTAAGAAACCTTTCTGAAAGAGGAGGACCAAGAAAACTGAGATCGTTCTGGGAAGACACTTTACATGTTGTCCTGAGGAAAAAGTCTGAAGATAGCCCAGTGTATGAAGTCAAGCCAGAAACTGGAAAGGGCCAAACAAGAATCCTGCACCGCAATTTGTTATTGCCTTGTGATTACTTACCCGTTGACCAAGGTCAGCAGATACCTAACAGACCAAGCACTAAAAGACAAGACCAAGTTTCAAAGACTTATCAACCAGCGACACAGATATCTGAAGAAATATCAGAAGAGGAATCAGATCTTGAACAAGAGCAATGGAGATCATTTATCCCTGTAACTCAGAGAAATCACACAAGGGAAGATATAGAACTGAATCCTGAAGCAGCAGAGTTCCATCCTTGCCAGTTGGAAATAAATGAGGGAAGTACAGAGGAAGCTACAATGGAAACTGCAGAGAATGAGCCAGTGATTCCGCCTGAATACATTACATGTCCAGTAGGAGACACAGAAGAAGAAAACGCTTCACCAGAAAACCCAACAGAGACAGTTGACAGCGATGAAGGCGAGTTTGAGGATGCTTCAGATGCCTTACCGCTACGCCAGATACAAGCCAGCAGAACCAGGAGACAGCCAAAAGTCCTGACTTATGACACTTTGAGTCAACCCAGTAGTGTTGCCAGGAATGCAGCAGTAAAGGTTATAGACTGTGTTTATACCCCACAAGTTTACCCTAACTGGTGTCTAAGCCCAGACCTTTTTGCTGAGGACTCTAAAAATTGGTAACCGTATCCATGTCTTCAATGCTATGGTTTATTATTATCTTCTTATGTTGAAAATGTTAACTGTTATGTTCTATGGTTAACAAAAGGAGCTTTCTTGCACTCTTACTGCAGACACTGTAAGTAGAATAACCTTCAAACAATGAAAACTAGGTAAAGAGAGAAAAAAACAAAAATCAAAATTCACAATAACATTCACAAATCTGTGTTAAAGGGGTTTGTACTAGTTAGATAAAGGCAACAATATTCCCCCAGGCTTCATAGCGCTGTGGGCCGGGTGGGAAACTGTGACATAACCGGGAGTAGATGTCGCAAGGAGGACAGTTCCTCAAGTAAATCTGTTACTATTTAACCATGGCTCCCCATGATTGTGGAAGATGAGCAAGAGAATTGTGATTCTCATACTAAATTCTGCGTATGTCGAGGGCGACATAAAATTTTGCATGGGAGAGTGTTAGAGATGTCAAAAATAGGCACCCCATAAGAATAAACTAATATCTATATAATTTCTAGTTTCAACAATCCACAAGTCTGACTGTATTATATTAAATTCATGACATTGCTATTAACCACCAGTAGATGGCAGCAGAGCGAAAGCTTGAATAGCAGAGCTACAAACAGCAAAGGGGAACTGAATAACGCAGATCTTGGTTTATGGGAGGACAGGATTTACTGCTACATTTCCTGTATCTCCATATTGAAGGTCATGTGTTTGTTCATTCCAGGTAAGGGAACACAAATTCAGAGCCATAAATAGGCTAAATGATGTAAAACACATTCCTATAATCGGCTAAGAATGCTGGTGATGCAGTGTGAGTATATAAAATATGCACAAGTGCTAGTGAAGTACAATGAGGTTTCACATGGTACTAATATGTAGTGACTATGATTACTATAGAAGCTGATGTCACTCTATGATATTATACTGCACTATTGGTTTACTGTGATGCAGATTAAATAATCTGAGAGCAACTCTCATGTTAATGGTTTAATATCTTATAGGAAAGTTATACCTGTTATTGAGAATGTATTATTGAATATAGAGATGTGTATTAATATGGGAGGACAGGATTTGCTGCTACATTTCCTGTATCCCCATACTGAAGGTCATGTGTTTGTTCATTCCAGAACATGTTCAATAAAATCCCTTCTGTCTTCACCCAGCCCGCTCCCTTCGCACATTGGAATTATTGACCATACTTTAAGCATATGTGCAACACTCGCATGACCTTGATTCCATGTCTGGTCTCATCGTCCTCACATCATCTTCCACCCAGTCTTCACCCCTGCCCTCCTTGTCGGTCTGCACACTGCAGAAAGCCATAGCAGTTGGCACCTGTGTTTCGTCATCATCCGAGATGTGCTGCGGTGGTCCTCCCATGTACTCATCTTGAAACATAAGTGGTTGGGCATCGGTGCACTCAATCTCTTCCACTTCTGGGGCAGATCTAGGTGGATGGCCCTGAGAAACCCTGCTAGCAGAGTCATAAAAAATCAGAAGAGACTGCTGCATGACTTGGGGCTCAGACTGCTTGGCTGATTTGTAAGGGGGTGAGGTGAAAGACTGATGGACGTCGGCTGCAGGTGCCAACTCTGATCTTTCAGCAGGAGAATGGGTGGGCGATAATGTAAAGGAACTGGAGGCACTGTCAGCAACCCAATCTACTATCACCTGTACTTGTTCTGGCCTCATCATTCTTAGAGCCGCATTAGGCCTACCAAATACCGCTGAAATACCGGTTCTGTCGCCTACTCTCACCTAAGGAAGGTGTTTCACTTGTCCGTGTAGCGGGCACAGATTGACCACGTTCTCTCCCTGCAACAGGAGCTCCACCCGCTGCACCACGACCGGGGCCACGTCCCTTATTTGACGCTCTCCTCATATTTCTCAAAATTAGGATCTTGCCCAAAATGTTTTTTTTTATTTATTTTTTATAACAGTATAGAACAACAGTATCTAAAGGGTGTATCTCACAATGACAGATGCAGCAAAGGCTGCTAAATTAAGTTTTCTGACCAAAATAGGTGTTTTTTTAATAACAGAATAGAACAACAGTATCTAACGCATGTATCTAACAGTCACAAATGCAGAAAGGGCTGTAAAATTGAGTTTTTTGCCCTAAATAGGTGTTTTTTTAAACCCAGAATATTATTGCTGTATTTCAAGCTTGGATCTCACACTGACAGATGCAGACAAGGCCGCAAATTTAGTTTTTTGCCCAAAATGTTTTTTTTTTTATAACAGAATATGACTATGAAAATTGTAGATTCACACTGAAGGCAAAAGGGCCAACAAGTGCTAAACATCTCTGGGAACTCCTTCAAGACTGTTGGAAGACCATTTCAGGTGACTACCTCTTGAAGCTCATCAAGAGAATGCCAAGAGTGTGCAAAGCAGTAATCAAAGCAAAAGGTGGCTACTTCGAAGAACCTAGAATATGACATATTTTCAGTTGTTTCACACTTTTTTGTTATGTATATAATTCCACATGTGTTAATTCATAGTTTTGATGCCTTCAGGGGGAATCTACAATTTTCATAGTCATGAAAATAAAGAAAACTCTTTGAATGAGAAGGTGTGTCCAAACTTTTGGTCTGTACTGTATGTTAAAATAAAAACAGGTGAATGGTTTTCTGGATATAACTTTTTGTAGTCACTCCATATATTCTACTTCCGGTCCTGGCTTTTTAGCTTCCTCTTTGCTTGGACTTTTACCATGGCAAACAGTCTCACTGGACTTTCAGGTGATTCACTGCAGTCAGTGTTCTGCCCAGCAGGGTTAGAAAATCATTATAGTTCATTAGTGTGGTTATAGCACCATCTAGCGGTGTTAAATTGTATTACACTTTGTTTTCTTGTTACAAGACTACTGCATTGTGGGTAGTGCATTGCATTGTGGGTTATTGCAAAGCATCCTGGGAAAGAGAAGCCTCCAGGACACAGTACAGAGCTGCCCTATGCATGTCGCCTTCTCAAACTCCACTATCCTTGCAAAAGCATATCTGGTAAGAGATCTACCTCTGTTTCAGGGATATTGTGTATGCAGAACTGTTCAGTTAGTTTGTAACTGTTACTCAGGGAGTTGTTGTGACTGTTAGCTAGCCATGCAATCCTATTTTTAGGCAGCCATTTTACCATGTGCCTTCACTGTTAATGTAATGTTATAGGACATGCTATCTTATACTTAGTACTTATGTAAGCCGTGAACCGGGGTGGGCTTCCTTGGATACAATGAAGTCATGAACGAGGAAAGCAACTCCAAAACAAGCTTTCGCCAAAAGTGTTTTACTAAAACGTATTAATGAACATAACCACAAATGCTGGGAACATAAGATAAATTTACATACATCCAGCTTAAAGGCTGAGACCCTTGTGCTGCACAACACGACGCCCTCCGATGGATGCAGGAGGAAAAACTGGCAGGCACAATTAATCTGCCATACCTTACCTGTTATTTACCCTAAAAGAACAAGAATCACTGTATGGGTGTGCGGTACGGACTAGCCTATGGTGCAGAACAACAGCTTACAATCTTACACAGATCTACAGTATTCCCCCTCCCATAACTGGTCCTGTAGCATGTGCCTGAGTATTCCTTCTGAGCAAAATGCCATCCTGGCTTGAGTTTGTGACGATTTATATGCTCTCCAAGGTGAAATGTCTCCCTGGAGTCCTTGCAATAAACAGTATAACACTTGTGGCCTGACACAAACAGAAACTCTAACTAACTAACTACAGGCCTGGTCTCAGTCTCTAGGCAGCAACACTGTAATGAGATGCGTGCACAATCTTACCGACCTCGACCTGGGTCTGCTTTGGATCCGCTGGTGATTCTGAACAGAACAAATGTCTCTGCAACAAGCATGCGGTACCGCAGTGTATGTAGCTTGGTTCCTCTGCTCTCATCAGCGTTACTGGCAGCAATCTTCCTTCCTCTGGACAGGATCAGGGTCTTTGGCACGATCAGCTTCACTTAGCTTCAGCTCTGGTCACTCTCACACCTGGATGCCGTCGGACTCAGTGCTCACACAGTCTCTCAGTGTCTCTCACAGCCTCTTTCTAAGATGGATGCTGGCTTCCTCTCCAGACGTGTAACTCCACCTCTCTCATGAATATGGAGATATATATACAGCAGATTGTCAGTCCAGAGCATTTCATTTAATCACAGTGTTCAGACAAGGAGAGCTGTTTCCCCATCTCACACTTATACATGCTATTTGTATTCTTGTAGTTTTACCAATCAATCAATCAATCAATCATATACAATTAATCAATCGCATATATTGATGAGCGGCAGGGGTCATATTCGAATTCATGATATTTCACAAATATTTTGTAGAATATTCGCAAATTCTAATATTTGTTATATTCTAAGATTTTTTACTCAAAAAATCGACACGTTAATGATCGCATAATATGCGAATTTTCATAATGCACATTTTTTGTAATGCAAGTTTTTATCGTGGATTTTTCAATTGCCGAGCAAAACCATGATTCCTCCCTGCTTCTTGCTTGTGGGCCAATGAGTCATAGCACTATATCGAATATATATATATTTTTTGAATATTCGTAATATTCTAAAACAAGAATATATAGCAATACAGCTGTATTCGAAAAAAATGAATGTAGAGCAATTTAGCTAATATAGTGCTATAATCTTTTTTTTATAGTTGACATTTTTTCCAATCTGGACTTCAGATGAGAAAAAAATTACAACTATTAAACAAAGAAGATTATAGCACTATATTAGCTGAATTGCTCTATATTATTTTTTTTTCGAATATTCGCTATATGTTGCTATATATTCTTGTTTTAGAATATTACGAATATTCGAAAAAATGAATATATTCGATATAGTGCTATATATTAGTTTTTTAGAATATTCATCATTTTTCCCATTTAAAGTCATTATTCCTCCCTGCTTCTTGCTTGTGGGCCAATTAGTTACAAGAAGCAGGGAGGAATCATGTTTTTACTCAGCAATTGAAAATTTTGCCATAAAAATTCACATTTTGAAAATTTGCATTACCAAAATTTGCAATAAAAAAAATCTCGAATATTCAAAATTACGAATATATATCACTATATTCTAAATATTTGGGAATTTTCAAAGTACCTATATTCACGATAAAAATTGGCAATTCGAATATTCGTGATCAACACTAATAGTATACAATCATATATACAACCTGTTGACCAATAAACAAGTTAGACTACAAAGAACAGTCCTCTTATTTGGAAGACAGGAATGGTTTATGCTGAATGTCAGACTGCACACTGCGTGAATGTGTATGAAGACAGAACAGTAAGAGAAGAAAAAAGGGATGAGTGACTCAATTAGAGCATCAGACATTACACTGATAAGTGCACTGGTGTTCTCTTGGACATCTTTATGTAGGCCTGTCTAGAGAAGAATACAGCTGTCATATTGCCATCCAGAATTCTACATCTATTATTGTACTAAAGGTGGATTTATATGGCCCGATATTTCCTTACAGCAGCAGCAGTAAACTGACAATGAGTTACCTAAATATAGGAGTTTTAGCTCTCTGTGCTAACTGCCAAATAAGGACAATATTGCAGACCTTTGTATTTAATTTTCAAAGGCATGGTATTGCCGAAATAAAAAAGAGAAATAGCCAAAACTTCTGCAAAAAATAGTTTGAAATGAATAGTGAGTTCATAAAAAAGACCCCTTTTCTGACAGAAGTCACATTTTAGGCAGGTACCCCTTCCCCTCTGTGGCCTATAAGCATAGGCCTACTGTGTCCTCTAGGTAAATCTATCCCAGGTTACAGAACTTGTTTCAAAACATAAAGAAAATAAATCCTTCTTCATTGACCAAATTAGTTTGTATCTGAATATGTTTCTTACTTAAGAGGTCTGAATGGAAGCACTGTTCTTACAATTCACAGATTTAACTGCATGCTTGTAATTAGTCACATGCCTAGATTAAATATGATCACCCTCTGACTGGTTTTGGTGATTTGCACAAGCAAGCATTTGTTACTGTGTCTGCATTTTCTGCGTGAAACTAAGAATGAGGAAGATCATTGGGTAACACTTTGCTAGTAATGATGACAGTGGTACTAATGACATTTATACAGCCGCTGATGAACACGTGCCTGACACTGAGCTGTGTTTCTTTCAGTATCAAGCAGTTTTTTTTCCCGGAAACTTTAAAGGGCTTCTGTCACCCCACTAAAGTGATTTTTTTTTTTTGGGCTGGTGAAATTAGTTATATTGCGATATATGACAATATAATTGTGTTACTTACTTTGATCCAGCAGTTTCTTCAAAAAACGAAGTTTTATCATATGTAAATTCGGTCTCTAACAGCAAGTAGGGCGGCTACTTGCTGCTAGCTGCTGCAGAAATCCGCCCCCTCGTCGTGTTGATTGACAGGGCCAGCCGGGATCTCCTCCTCCGGCCAGCCCTGTCGGCATTTCAAAAATCGCGCGCCTCTGTTGATTCGGCGCAGGCGCTCTGAGATGAGGAGGCTCGTCTCCTCAGCACTCCCTCAGTGCGCCTGCGCCGATGACATCACCGAAATAGAAGACGTCATCGGCGCAGGCGCACTGAGGAAGTGCTGAGGAGACGAGCCTCCTCATCTCAGAGCGCCTGCGCCGAATCAACAGAGGCGCGCGATTTTTGAAATGCCGACAGGGCTGGCCGGAGGAGGAGATCCCGGCTGGCCCTGTCAATCAACACGACGAGGGGGCGGATTTCTGCAGCAGCTAGCAGCAAGTAGCCGCCCTACTTGCTGTTAGAGACCGAATTTACATATGATAAAACTTCGTTTTTTGAAGAAACTGCTGGATCAAAGTAAGTAACACAATTATATTGTGATATATCGCAATATAACTAATTTCACTAGCCCCAAAAAAAAAAATCACTTTAGTGGGGTGACAGAAGCCCTTTAAACTGTATGTCAGAAGATGACTAAACAGCTGTCTGTACTGCCGGAAAGAATATGCTGCATTCAGTCTAATGAAGAAGCAGGTGGCAGTGTAGGGGGTACATGGGCATTTTTAGGCCACCTGATCACTTGGAACTAGTACAGTACCTTCCTACAGGGGTTATCTGGAACTTTAGAATTAATATCCTTAATATTCTTTGGATAGGCCATCATTATCAGACTGGGTGTAGACCTAGGGATAGTCATGCAGATCATTGGTAACAAGTGTTCATAGAAACGCTTGTTAGCCATGATCTAACTGTGTAATAGTGCCACTGATTACCCGATTGCTCATTTATTTTTAAGCAGGTTAAAAAAAAAAAACATTATTTGCCGGTGGCAGATCATTCCACCTAATCAAGTCGTCTTGGGCATCAGGCCTTGGGCTCTGGTAATTTAACCTCCTTAATGCTGCTGTTGTTGTTGCTTGACAAAGGAGCTCACTCTGTCAGCTGCAGGCACGGCCTAAAGTTTGCCTGGCAATGCAATGTTGGCAGGCAGTGCTGTTTCAAAATACCATGTATTTCAAAGTATATACAAGTGATTAAAATATCCTCAAGAAAGACCTAAAACTTATGAAGCTTAACCCCTTAGTGACCACCGATATGTGTTTTTATGGCAGTCACTAAGGGGCCTTAGGCTTTAAAAACAATTCAAATACTGTCTATTATAGTCCCCTTGTGGGACTATTAAGTGGTAAAAAAATAAAAAATAAACATTTATTAAATAAAAAAAATTCCATAAAAGAAATTAAACTTTTTTTTCCATTGAAAATAAGCTTTTCAATAAAAAAAATGCAAAAAAAATATCTTCCCTGCATATTTGGTATGGCCACGTCCATAACGACCCATAATAACAAGTGATTAAAAAGTGCCATTGTCACGAGGGTGTCAAGAGCCACACCTGACTCCGTTGTACCCGGGGTCAAGAGGTCGCAGCGGTTGGCTGCACGCTCTATGTAAGATAGGGATGTTTCCTTATTGTAGCTTTCTGGGTTTGCTTTGCAAACCCTTTTGGCTCACTCAGGGATCCGTAGCTCCTTCTCTCAGCTGTTCCTTGTCCAGCACTCCCAATCCTCCTTATATTCCCCTCTCACACTTCTCTGGTTGCCAGATATAGAGCTTCCTGCCTGGACATCTATTCTGACCCACTGGAGCTGTGTTGCTGCGTTCTCTGGTAGTTGATCCAGAACGCTACCCTCCGGATCCCTGTTGGACCTTTGTGGACAGTTGTTGTCGTCCACCTGGGTGTTTGTGTTTGTCTGTCCTCTCCCTGGTGTTTCCCTCTTAGTGTCAGTGGTGAGGACTAGCGATCCCACCGGCCCGTTCATTATCTAGGGTTCATTTCAGGGAAAGCCAGGGTTTAGGCACGTGATCGCCGCACGGGTGAGGAACCCGTCTAGGGACGTCAGGGCAGTCAGGTGCCAGCCGCAAGGAGAGTTAGGGGTCACCACCTTTCCCTCTCCCTTGGGCAGGACTTTCCCTTTTTCCTCCCTGCGCGTGTTGCCGGTCATTACAGCCATTTACTCCAAAATGATACCAATGAAAAATACAAGTTGTTCCGCAAAAATCGAGCCCTCACGTAACTCCATAGAAAGAAAAACAAAAAAGTTATGGGTCTTGGGAAGCAGCAATGTAAAAATATTTTTTTCTTTTAAAAAGGGGTTTTATTGCAAAAAAGTAGTAAAACCTAAAAAAATTACTATTTTTTTGGTATCACTGTAATCGTACTGACCCAGAGAATAAAGATATTATGTTATTTATACCAAAAAAAGAATGCCGTAAAATGTATAACGTAAAAACGCAGTGGCCGTATTGCTGTTTTATTTTTCCCATCTCCCTCCCAGAAAGAGTTAATAAAAGTTAATCAGAAAGTTATGTGTACCCCAAAATGGCGCCATTAAAAACTTAAAATTGTCCTGCAAAAAACAAGCCCTCATAAAACTATATAGACGGAATAATGAAAAAGTTATAGGTCTTGGAACGCGATGATGAAAAATGGAAGAAAAACGCTTGGTCAGTAAGGCCCAAAACAGGCTGGTCACTAAGGGGTTGATAAAGTTTTACATAAAAAAAAAAACTCCATTATTTTTTTCCTTTTTTTTTTAAATAGGTCACCTTAAAAAAAGTATCCTCTCAATCTTAATGCCCTGTAGAATAAAGGTAGCTTGTTATTTTTATGCAGTACACTGAAAAAAATAATTCCAATAAAAAAATAAGCAATATGTATCTGAAAATAGTACCAATAAAACATAAAACTGTCCCACAGTAAACAAACCATGATATGGAAACCTATGCAAATAAAGAAAGAAAAATGATGGCTCTTGGAATGCTATTACTGAAAAAAATATGTTAGTATTGTGCAAAAGTGCTGAGGTGTGAATGAAAAAATATATACTGTATTTTTCACCCCATAAGACGCACCGGCCCATAAGACACACCTAGGTTTTAGAGGAGGAAAATAAGAAAAAATATTTTTCATTACACATCAGGTCAGACCCCCAATCAGACCCCAATATTAATCAGACCTCAGCTGACAGTCCCAATCAGATCCCCAATGTTAATAAGACCTCAGATCAGACCTCAAATCAAAGCCCAATATAAAGAAGACCCCCAATCAGATGAGACCCTCATGCCTCATATCAGTCCTCCATGCCAATACGCAGCCAATAAACGTGCGGGGACGTACTGGCACTCACTGTAATCCCGTAGCAATGTTGGTTACTGGCATTACAGTGATTGGCTGTCCGGAACGCGCCATCGGGTGCTATATATGTTTGGCTCAGTCTTAGTCATGGCGAGCTGCAGCAGAAAGGACAGATAGTGTTGTACTCTGCTCCCACTCAAAGCTGCATTCTCCTGTTCATTGCTACGTCATGGTTTTACTCAATAGTCTCACCGGGGCAGTCTGCACCCACCGCTCTGGTTCTTTAATCCTGGTTCATAATCACTCAGACTGGTCTCCTTTTACTTCTGGTTCGTATTCATTCAGATTGGTCTCCTGCCCCAGTTCACCAAACAGCTTCTCAGCGGAGGTCAGTTGGCCAATAGGAGTAAGTCTCCTGCTATGTTTTCACAAGCTGTTCATTTGTCACAATAAGAGACTTCTCTTAGCGAACTTGCAATGCCTCAGGCTCTTGTTTTTCTCCCATCTCTGTTTCAATTTCATGTTTACGTTTTATGGTTCGCGGTGGTTAGTGTTTTATGTATGCACGTGCTTCGGATTATTAATGTCTATATTTTGAACGCCTGTTGGCAGTTATGTTTCTTGGGCCACCTTCTAGCCAATCCAATCATTTAAGTCTCTGCATATCCCATCAGGTCCGGATTAGGTTTAAATTACTTATCGTCACCGCAGCGTCATCCCTCTGGCTTCTGGGCGCCCTATGACTGATCCGGCCTCATTGCTCCTGGGGCCCCATCACCGTTTTTCATGTTTTGTTTGTTAGGGGTACGACATGGTTGTAGGCTGGTTAGTGTCCCAGGTTTGCTGTTGGAGGGGGTCATGGTTATGCGAGTCACCAAGGCATTATGGTGCTGCATAAGTGGTTTATAAAAAAATAAAAAAATAAAAAATAAATATAAAAATCAGAAGAGGCTCGCACGAGTGGCTCTTTGCTTATAGGACCTCACGACTGGCATCGTCATTCGTAGTTCGCATGGCCATCTGATACTTTTTTCCGCCATAAGGGGCTCGCGCGCATGGCTCCCGCCATAAGGGGCTCGCTGGAGTGGCTCTTGGCTTAGAGGATTTCACAATTGTCATCGACATTGGTAGGTCATACGACCATCTGATACTATTTTCCATGGAACACCCCTTTCAGAAGTTTTCTTTTGTTCATTTATATTTTACAGATTAGTACTTGTGGTTCATTTTAGCCTAATTTCATTAAGAAGCCTTACCCCATGTCTTTGTCTTTCTAGGTTATCAAGTCCTGGTTGATTACTAAACCCGTCGGGTTAAAGAGGACCTTTCACCTTGAAAAACATTGTGAACTACGTATCCTGGCATATACAGCGGTGCCCAGGGATCTCCACTGCACTTACTATTATCCCTGGGCGCCGCTCCATTCTCCCGTTATGTCCTCTGGTATCTTCGCTCAGTAAGTTATAGTAGGCGGAGACTTAGGGCTCTAGGTTATAGTAGGCGGAGTCTGCCCTTCTGCTGAGCGTCTCCTCCTCCTAGGCTGTAGCGCTGGCCAATCGCAGCGCACAGCTCACAGCCTGGGAGTTTTTTTTCTCCCAGGCTGTGCGCTGCGATTGGCCAGTGCTACAGCATGGGAGGAGGAGACACCCAGCAGAACAAGGGCAGACTCCACCTACTATAACCTAGAGTCCAAAGTCTCCGCCTACTATAACTTGCTGAGCGAAGATACCGGAGGACATAACGGGAGAACGGAGCGGCGCCCAGGGATAATAGTAAGTGCAGTGAGATCCCTGGGTGCCGCTGTATATGCCTGGATACTTAGTTCACAATGTTATTTAGGTGTCACGTTTCCCTTCGTCTTTTCAGGTCATGCAGTTGAATTCATGTTGGGGGTCACCTTCCATGTCAGTCAGGTCTCGTTCCTAACGATAGTTCGCCTTGCATGTTATTCAGGGCACATAGTTTATCTTAGGTATCGCCTGCCACATCGGTCAGGCTCATGGTTTAATTTCACCTGCACCTTATTCAGGTCACTTATTATAGTTATAATTTCTTGTTAAAAAAAAAAAATCTGCCCCATGGCTTTGGCCATGACAGCTTTGGCCCCACGGCTTCGGGGGCCCGGTGACAGCTTTGGCCCCACGGCTTCGGGGGCCCGGTGACAGCTTTGGCCCCACGGCTTTGGGGGCCCGGCGACTGTTTTCCGTCCTGCTGGGCTGCCTGGTTGGTTGTCCATCTGGGCTGATTTGGCCCGTATGTATCACATACATACCTGCTTCCCTAATTTCCTAATAATCCATGTTGATCGCTCACTTTATGTTTTGACCGCAAACTGGTCCGGTTCGCCCTACAGCATCATTGTCATGTCTTACGCAGATATTTCGTCTTGCTTTAATTGTTCATGCTTTCGTTGAGGTCCTGCCAGAGGAGAAACAAGTAGGGTAATTCCCTCCAGCATTTCAGTCTCTGATCATAGTCGATCATATCTTGTCAACCAGGTCCCCGCACAAAGTCTTAGCCTTTTTACCACGACCAGGAATTCATTTTCGCCGGTAGCTTCATTGCAATTGCATTCCCTCACTCATCGGAGGGCATAGACAGAATCTTGTATACAGGTCCTTCTCAAAAAATTAGCATATTGTGATAAAGTTTATTATTTTCTGTAATGTACTGATAAACATTAGACTTTCATATATTTTAGATTCATTACACACCAACTGAAGTAGTTCAAGCCTTTTATTGTTTTAATATTGATGATTTTGGCATACAGCTCATGAAAACCCAAATTTCCTATCTCAAAAAATTAGCATATTTCATCCGACCAATAAAAGAAAAGTGTTTTTAATACAAAAAAAGTCAACCTTCAAATAATTATGTTCAGTTATGCACTCAATACTTGGTCGGGAATCCTTTTGCAGAAAGGACTGCTTCAATGCGGCGTGGCATGGAGGCAATCAGCCTGTGGCACTGCTGAGGTGTTATGGAGGCCCAGGATGCTTCGATAGCGGCCTTAAGCTCATCCAGAGTGTTGGGTCTTGCGTCTCTCAACTTTCTCTTCCCAATATCCCACAGATTCTCTATGGAGTTCAGGTCAGGAGAGTTGGCAGGCCAATTGAGCACAGTAATACCATGGTCAGTAAACCATTTACCAGTGGTTTTGGCACTGTGAGCAGGTGCCAGGTCGTGCTGAAAAATGAAATCTTCATCTCCATAAAGCTTTTCAGCAGATGGAAGCATGAAGTGCTCCAAAATCTCCTGATAGCTAGCTGCATTGATCCTGCCCTTGATAAAAACACAGTGGACCAACACCAGCAGCTGACATGGAACCCCAGTCCATCACTGACTGTGGGTACTTGACACTGGACTTCAGGCATTTTGGCATTTCCCTCTCCCCAGTCTTCCTCCAGACTCTGGCACCTTGATTTCCGAATGACATGCAACAGTCCAGTGCTGCTTCTCTGTAGCCCAGGTCAGACGCTTCTGCCGCTGTTTCTGGTTCAAAAGTGGCTTGACCTGGGGAATGCGGCACCTGTAGCCCATTTCCTGCACACGCCTGTACACGGTGGCTCTGGATGTTTCTACTCCAGACTCAGTCCACTCCTTCCGCAGGTCCCCTAAGGTCTGGAATCGGTCCTTCTCCACAATCTTCCTCAGGGTCCGGTCACCTCTTCTCATTGTGCAGCGTTTTCTGCCACACTTTTTCCTTCCCACAGACTTCCCACTGAGGTGCCTTGATACAGCACTCTGGGAACAGCCTATTCGTTCAGAAATTTCTTTCTGTGTCTTACCCTCTTGCTTGAGGGTGTCAATGATGGCCTTCTGAACAGCAGTCAGGTCGGCAGTCTTACCCATGATTGCGGTTTTGAGTAATGAACCAGGCTGGGAGTTTTTAAAAGCCTCAGGAATCTTTTGCAGGTGTTTAGAGTTAATTCGTTGATTCAGATGATTAGGTTAATAGCTCGTTTAGAGAACCTTTTCATGATATGCTAATTTTTTGAGATAGGAATTTTGGGTTTTCATGAGCTGTATGCCAAAATCATCAATATTAAAACAATAAAAGGCTTGAACTACTTCAGTTGGTGTGTAATGAATCTAAAATATATGAAAGTCTAATGTTTATCAGTACATTACAGAAAATAATGAACTTTATCACAATATGCTAATTTTTTGAGAAGGACCTGTATTATGGCTTTGTAGCTTCTTGTTGAATCGGGTTTTGGACAAGGTCCAGCATTCCCTCACGGTAGAAGATTCAGATAGGTCGGTCTTCACGTCTCAAGGCTTAAAAGAATTCTATGGGGCACACAGTAGAACAACGCGCGGACTACGGCTAGCAGATAGCTGTTGTCTGGGGAACTATTCAAGGATTCTCTCCTATCTACATGGTTCTGTTTGGCCCTCATTCCTGCATAGTCTAGGTAGTTTGGTTTTGGTCCCACGATCTCCTGAGGCTAGGGCATTGCCAGTACTCGCACTAGAACCAAACTTTACAAGGTTCAGTTGGTTTTCATGATCCATTTCACAAAGTATTTCCGGTCCTCCATTCCGCTTTGGGGCAGTATCCGCAATATTGAGCATCATGTCTCTGGCCTGGTCATCCACAAGATTGTAGTTGTAGGGTTGTAGGTCTCCTTCTGGTCTTGCCTCATACACCCCTATATTTCGCTCTAGATCCCCGATGGCTTGCAGTTGGCTTGGGGATTAGTTTGCACATGGCATTCGATTTCCTTTTCTACCCTACTTGGCTTGGTTTTTGCCAACTTATAGGCCTACCCACGATCATGGCTTAGGGCACACAACAAGGCATTTAGTCAGGTTAGCTAAGACACGCCTAGCTGGGTTAGGTTGTTCCCGTTGTTTCTCTCCCTAGGGTTCTTCGGATATCTCTTGGCCGTAGCCATGACCACAAGTTGGTAAGGCTGATTAGTCAGCCTGCATTTGTGGGAGGGGAGGAGGCTCTTCATATACGAGCCACAGCCTCACTTACAGGCGTGTGTTCTCAGGTGCCCCACCCTCCCTCCCTTATCTTCTTATTTCCACAGGGTATTCCCACTTATAGGCCTACCCACGATCATGGCTTAAGGCCCCTTTCACACGGGCATTGCGGATTGGGTCCGGATGCGTTCAGGGTGCGTTCAGTGAAACTTGCACTATTTTGCAAGCAAGTTCAGTCAGTTTTGTCTGCGATTGCGTTCAGTTGTTGTTCAGTTTTTTCCGCGCGGGTGCAATGCGTTTTGATGCGTTTTTCACGCGCGTGATAAAAAACTGAAGATTTACAAACAAATTCTCGTAGCAACCATCGGTGAAAAACACATTGCACCCGTCCTTGCTTGCGGATGCAATGCGTTTTTCACGCAGCCCCATTCACTTCTAAGGGGCCAGGGCTGCGTGAAAAACGCTGAATATAGAACATGCTCCCGTTGTTTCTCTCTCTAGGGTTCTTCGGATATCTCTTGGTCGTAGCCATGACCACAAATATTATTAGCGCAACCTGCGATAAATTGCATGCAATTGTTTGGCTGCTGCTGACAGTGACACAACCTCTGCTACATCTGTTGTGTTACATTTGCGCATCCTAAACATCTGTGATATTCAGCACAATTGTTTGGCCACTGCTGACAGCGACATTACCTGCGCTACATCTCCTGTAAAACGTTTGCGCATCCTAAATATCTGTGACATTCAGTGAAATGTATTTGCGCATACACTTACAAAACCTGTGCTAGTGTACGTGTGACATACTTGCAAGCATATATACCATTTAATATGCAGAAGGCAAGTAGTAAGGGATGGGGAAGTGGCCGTGCTGCTGAGGGTGCACACAGGGGGCGTGGTGCTGGGCACGGTGAAACTGTGCCTGCTGCCAGAGCACAAGAAATACACTCGTCCACGATACCTAGCTTCATGTGCCAGTTTGCAGGGCGGTGCAGGACACCACTCTCGAAGTCAGACCAGTGCGACCAGGTGGTCGGTTGGATTGCAGCAGATAATGTTTCCAGTCAGTTAAGAACCACCCTGTCTTCCACAAAGTCTAGTCTCAGTAGCCTAGAGTCTGGTCAACAGAATCCTCACCCTGATCATCCTTCCTCCCACCATGGAGAGTCTTGGCAAACAAGTGATCCCACGCTCTTTTTATCGCCATTCCTTGATTTGGGCCTCTCACCAAGCCAGCTTGAAGAGAGACATGATGAGATCTTGTGCACTGATTCCCAAACTCTTGAGCATTCACAGTCAGAAGAAGATGTTTCAATAAGTGTTTCACAAGGTGGATGATGATGATGAAACACAGTTGCCTATAAGTCAACGGCAATCAGTGTCTCAAGAGGTTGATGATGGGGATGAGACACAGTTGTCAATAAGTGAGGTTGGTATTAGGTAAACGAGTCAGGAGGATGAAGAGAGTGAGGAAGTGGAAGAGGAGGTGGTGGACAATGAAATCACTGACCCAACCTTGGAAGGTGGCAAGCCAAGGGAGGACAGCAGTACAGAGGGGGAGGGATCCGCAGCACCGCAACAGGCTAGAAGAGGCAGTGAAATGGCAAAAGGGCGAGTCACACAAAGCAGGCCCGCAAATGTTCCCCAGAGCACGCCCGTGAGGCTATTTCCCTTGCCATGGGGTAGGTGTTCCACAGTCTGGCGCTTTTTTGAGGAAAGTGCGGACGATAAAAGAATTGTAATTTGCAACCTGTGCCGTACCAAAATGAGCAGGGGTGTGAACAATAGCAACCTCAACACCTCCAACATTATCCTCCACATGACATGAAAGCACCCTAATAGGTGGGCCGAACGCCTGGGTCCACAACCAGTGTCTGCGGGTCACACCACTGCCTCCTCTTCCCCTTTGTTACGTGCTGGCCAATCCCCTGTCTAAGACGTAGGCCCGGATGCCTCCCGCCCTGCACCTCGACCTTTTCAAGCACCATCAGCTAGCACATCCACTTCTGTGTACAGATGTCCATATCCCAGGCCTTTGAACAAAAGCGCAAATACCCAGCCACCCACCCACAGGCCACAGCACTAAATGCGCACCTTTCCAAATTGCTTGCCCTGCAAATGTTGCAATTTAGGATTGTGAACACTGAGGCTTTCCGCAGCCTGATGGCAGCGGCCATCCCTCGTTACTTATTCCCCAGCTGCCCCTATTTTTCCCAGTGTGCATCACCCGTGCCCTGACCAACGCAGTTATTGGAATGGTCCGCTTAATGACTGACACATGGACAAGTGCTTTTGGCCAGGGACGCTACATTTCCCTCACGGCACACTGGGTGAACGTTGTGGAAGCCAGGAGCGAGTCATACCCTGGGATGGCACAAGTGCTACTGACGCCAAGGATTGCGGGCCCTATTTCCATCAGGATTTCCGCCACCACCTACATTAGTGGCTGCAACCCCCCTTCTCCTCCTCCACCTCCTCCTCCACTTCCACCTCTGAATTATTATCTTGCATCACCTATCAGCCATTAGTCAGTAGCTGGAAGCAGTGTAGCACTGCAGTGGGGAAGCAGCAACAGGCTGTGCTGAAACTAGTTTGTTTAGGTGGCAAACAGCACACTGCCGCAGAGCTGTGGCAGGGTATAAGGGACCAGACTGAGCTGTGGCACTTGCCACTTAACCTACAACCAGGCATAGTTATGTTTGATAATGGCTGTAACTTGGTGGCGACTTTGGAGCTCGGCAAGCTCACACTCATACCATGCCTAGCCCACCTGTTCAACTTAGTGGTTCAGTGGTTTCTCAAAACCTACCCCAATTTGCCTGAGCTACTGGTGAAGGTACGCCGCATGTGTGCCCATTTCTGAAAGTCATCTACAGCTGCCGCTGGTCCGAGAACACTGCAGCAGCGTATGCAATTGCCAGCTCATCGACTGTTGTGCGATGTGAGCACGCGCTGAAACTCCACTTTACACATGTTAACCAGGTCTTGTGAGAAGCAGAGGGCAGTAGTGGAATACCAGCTGCAACATGGTCATCGCCTTTCCAGTCAGCTTCCGCTCTTCACAAGCGACGAGTGGGCATGGATGTCTGTCCTTTGTGAGGTTTTACGCTACTTTGAGGAATCAACACAGATGGTGCCTCCGCTACAGAGGGTAGTACCCATAGCAGGATTATTCCATCTGTTCAGCATGGATGGGCTGAGGAGGAGGAAGAGGATGAGGAGATTAAGAGTCATCCTCCTGATACGGACAGTGAAGTCTTTTCTGTTGGGACTCTGGCACACATGGCTGACTTTATGTTATGCTGCCTTTCCCGTGACCCTCGCGTTATACGCATTTTGGCCAACATCGATTACTGGTTGTTCACCCTTCTCCACCCCTGTTACAAAGAGAACTTCTCATCTCTCATTCCTGTGGTGGAAAGGACTAGCGAAATAGTACTACCAGAAGGTCCTTGTCTAAAAATTGCTCCAAAAATTTCCAGCTGACAACGCTGGCGGCAGAGTACGTAGTTCCTTGGGCAACCAAGGAGGGGAGATAAGAGGAACACACAGCAGTTCAAACAGAGGCAGGGCAACACTTTCCAAGACCTGGGACAGTTTTATGACAACCCACCAGCACCCTCACCCTGATGCGCGGCCTAGTGTCACAAGGAGGGAATAGTTTTGGAAGATCGTAAAGGAGTACGTAGCAGACCGTTTCGGCGTCCTCAGTGATCCTTCTGTGCCTTACAACTATTCAGTGTCCAAGCTCGACACGTGGCATGAACTTGCGCTCTGCGCCTTGGAGGTGCTGGCCTGCCCTGCCGCCAGTGCTTTGTCAGAACGGGTATTTAGTGCTGCTGGGGGCAGAATAACTGATAAGCGCATCTGCCTGTCAACTGAAAATGCTGACAGATTGACTCTTATCAAAATGAATAAGGCCTGGATTGCCCCCTGACAAAGCAGCTGAACATAAAGGCACTTTAAATGTGTTTTTTATGGTGTATTGAATACACTGTATTCCCATGCACCCCTTCCACCACAAAAAAGGGTATATGGTTCAATCTTTCTTTTCTCGTCCTCCTCCTCCATCATATCAACATGCTTATTAGGCTGCCCTTGCTCCTAATGTTTTAGAGGGTCAGCTCAGCAGCAGCCCCTCACCCCTAATGTTTTAGAGGGTCACCAGCAGGCCCTCGCCCCTAATGTTTTAGATGGTCAGATCAGCAGCAGGACCTCGCCCCTAATGTTTTAGATGGTCAGATCAGCAGGCCCTTGCTCCTAATGTTTTTGAGGGTCACCAGCAGGCCATCAATCATAATTTTTCAAGAGTGTGTATGATGCCCTCCTTTATGTGTAATAAAGGGTGTATTGGAATGCCTGTTCCTTGTAATTTTGGCAGCCCTTTCACTTACTGCATAGGTTTTATGAGTGTAGGAGTCCCACTACCTGAACAATTTTACCACAAATGAATGATGCCCTTCTTTATGTGATATACAGGTTGTATCGGAGTCCCTCTACCTTGTAATTTTTGGCAGCACTTGCACTTTATATACAAGTAAATATATAGAAAAGAATCTTTCCTAACAATTTTTCCTCTAAAATCGATTTTATCTTCGGTTTGGTGCATTTTATTGTCAGTCTGTAAAAGTGGCGTACTAATCAGACAACATCGTTCCCAGAAGTGACCTGGGAGTCCAAGATGCATCCAGACATCCTCCCCATGCTGTTCCCGAACCATTTCAGTGGTGTTTCCATCAATTTCTGACCTTTTCCTGTAAACCAGACACCCTCCCCTCTTCAGAGCAGGGGGTGCTGGTTTAATGCTCTGGTTCTCCTATAGACTTCCATTGTCCTCTTGTGCTCTGTAGAGCACCCAAGCATCCCAAAGTGTTCTACTCGAGCACCCAAGCACTTTGGTGTTCGATCGCCATTCATAAATTTATTTACTGTAAAAAAACATTTCCCCAACTCGGGTTTGGTTACAAGTGGTTCCTTATATGTCGGTCATAAATGGAATCTCTGCGGTAGTGAAGTACCTCCAGAAGTCTGTTGTTGAGGTCTGGACCAGACAGTAAGACATCATTTAGTGAGACGCCTTCGCACCTGGCGCTCGAATCGAATACTACTCGTATCTGCCCTGGTTTTTAAGGATGATTCACGCAGAATATAAGTACCAACACTCCTCTGAGTCTTGGAGCGTGGGTGCCATACTGGTAGTCAGTCAGGATTTTGGTTAGGGTTTTCACTAAACCCAGGTGTCCATCTTCCTTCCCTAGTTCTCAGGCCCGATTCCCTGTTTCCTGTTTCCCTCTTCCCTAGTTTCTCTCCCACACTGAAGTGTGACAGCTAGAAGACAGATTAACAGTCCCCAAAGTGATCCATTCACCCAGAGACTTGACCTCTGTCTAGGAGGAGCACATAAGCCGACCACAGTCAACAATATGCGTGGGTGCCATTTCTGCATGGTTTTTCTGGAATATTCTTTCCATGAAGGTAAAGAAATGTTCTCTCATCTCTGGTGTCCTCTGAAGTTTATGTTTGAGGGAGGTAAGCGTTGTCTCCGGGGTTTAAATGGTAAAGGTGTGACCCAGCTTTTTGACTTTTCTTTTACTATTCCTCGATCCATGCTATCCAAGAACAGGCTGTCTTCTATGGACCTTGCAATCCTGTTGTCTTCCCTTGTCCTGTGAGAGACTGTGCACCCTAAGGGATCTTGCTCACCATCGCAGGCGTGGTCTTGACAGGAGGGGTCCACGAAAGGACAAGGCACAGGAGCGCTGTGTGGCAATTCTTTTATCAGGCAACTGCTCTGACATGGCTGGAATAGGGAAGGACGTCTATTTTCAAGTTTGTTGGTGAGCATATTGTTGACTGAGGTCGGCTTATGTGCTCCTCCTAGACAGAGGTCAAGTCTCTGGGTGAATGGATCACTTTGGGGACTGTTAATCTGTCTTCTAGCTGTCACGCTTCAGTGTGGGCGAGAAACACCACACCGAGCATAGGAGGGAAGAGGGAAACAGGGAATCGGGCTTGAGAACTAGGGAAGGAAGATGGACACCTCCTAGTGAAAACCGTAACCAAAATCCTGACTGACTACCAGTATGAACAGACCCCAAAGGTAGGTGAGTTGATACACAGGAATACCTAGAGTCCTATCTATACCTATACTTTCCTCCCCACCGTCTTAACGGTACCAGCACATGTCCGAAAGAAGTAGGGAGAACCGGGCCCTACGGTGTTAAAGGTGTTGAAGAAGGTGGATTTAGCTAAAGACCTGTTGCTTTGAAATTGCATATACCTTGATCACCTTATCTAGTTGGCCGACCGGATAAACTCTGACAAGGCAGATTTTTGAGCAGGACTTCCCTCCTGCAAGTCCTTTACAGATCTCTGTACAGTTCGAAGTGACTACTGCGGTGTCTATGTCAGTGTCTACGGATGTAGCAGGGTTAACACACATGCTTTATGAGACATGTTATCTAAACTAAATGCAACTAAATGAGTTAAGCAATTGCTTTTCAATGGCTTTTGTTTCACGCGATGAGTTAAGAAATTTGAGTTAAGAGTGTGTGGGTTACCCCTGCTACATCTGTATCTGCTTCACATCATGCTCCTCTGCGTGGGGTGATGCCTGAGAGGGTGGTCCAGGGTGTAAAACCGTGTTGTTTTCTGTGCTACTGCATTCTGTGCATGTCACACTGACCTTACAGTTCCTGGCAAAGTGTGATGTTGTAGTGCAGCGCCTGAAGCAGATGTTGTTTTCTTTGAGGAATTCTTTGCGGTCGTCTAAAGACTTCTCCCTGAAGGCTCTGCATTTTAGTAGAGGATGTGGTTTCTTGTGCAGGGGACATTCTTTGGTGAGAACTTTAGGTATGTACTTTTCTTGAGAAGACTTAAACTGCTTGTAAGAAGAACCTGTGGAGGCAACATTAGTTTTGTGGACTGCCACTGGTGTTTTATGAGGTTTGACTCTAGGGGTAGTGGAACATGACAATGTAAAGTCAAAACTGGGGTCGTTTATGATCCTTGCCTGTTGAGTAACAAAGTCTACAAACACCGTGAATGGGAGAAATGGTACATTATGAAACTGTTTATAATGGGAACCATGTGTGATCCACTTCTTTTGTAGATTATAAGGGAGTTTTTGGACAATTGGATTGACACCTCTGGTGGTGTCCAGAAAAGCTAGTCCCGGCAGATTTACTTCTGCCTGAGCAACCTGTACCTCTATCAACAAGTCACTGAGTTACCTGAGCTTCTGGTAACCCCTACCCACTATTCTGGGAAAATTATGAAATTTCATAACCCATAACACTCTTTATGTCTTTCCCACACCATCTTTAGGCTTTTGCCCTGATAGTTCATGTTAATGTCTCTGATTCTTTTGGCATGTTTAGCAGACTCGCTTCCAAGTCACTTTACCAAGAGATCTAACTCCTCACTACAGGAAAGATCTAAGTCCCTTATGGCGTTGTGGAAGGAGGTTCGCCATGTCCTGTAGTTCTCGGGGCGAGCGGTGAACTTTATAAGTCCTCTGCTAACCAGCTCCCATTTAGCAAAGAACTTAGTGAAGTCCATGGCGGCCTGGTTAGCGCCAATATTATCCGGTGTGTTGTTGTTACGCTGTATGTGTGGTGTATCGCCATACCTTTTAGGGGTTTCTGGCTTAGGGACGTCTGCATAATACCATTCTGGCGCAAAGGTTGTCCCTTTAAGTCGAAGCGAAGGTTGTAGCTTTCGTTCTGTAGGGCGGTATTCGTAGCTGGCATCGATTTGTCGCATACAGTCCTGCTCGAGGTACTGTGGTTCAAAGTAGGATCTTTGACACTCTGTATAGGCTGGATGATATACTGGATCATAGTTGTCATCTGTCTTGGGATGCTGATGGACACATTCTGAGACGCGCTGTCCTGGATTTTATTCATCTAGGTCTGGCCCGAGTACTTGGCTATGTTTCTCGGATTCTGAAAACTCAATGGCTTCTAGGAACTCTGCTTTGGCTACTGCGGCTGCCGCTTCTTTCTCTGCGGCAAGTATTTCCAGCGACGCTTGCAGGCATGGTTTCTCTTCTTCCAGTGACGCTTGCAGGCGTGCTCTCTTTTTCCATTGACACTTGCAGATATGCTGTCTCTTTTTTTAGTTGCATCTCTTGAGCACCAAAGGAAGATTTTACTTTTGTGGCCTCGGGTTCTGCGATAGCAGCCTTTTCTTTCATTGAGGACTTACTAGAGCAGCTTGCTCATGACCTGCTCCTGGATGATGATGCCTGGCTAGCGGACATTGTGTGCTTTTTCCTGTCTGCTTTATGTTTCTGTGTAGACTCAGTCTAGGTAGGAATGGACTTCAGTGTGGTCTCAATTGTGTTGCTCTGGCTAGGGGCTGCACTCTTGCTTCTTGTGACTGTATGGAAGCCGCTGCAATCATGCACGCGGGATCATGGGGCTTATGGCGGCTCCGTATAGTCAGATACACTATCGCTGGTGACTAGCATCTGTTTTACTGTTCTGTCTTCATACATGTTCACACAGTATGCAGTCTGACATTCAGCATAAATCATTCCGGTCTTTCAAATAAGAGGACTGTTCTTTGAAGTCTAACTTGTTTATTGGTAAAATAGGATTGTTGATTGATTGGTAAAATTACAAGAATACAAATAACATGTATAAGTATAAAGCGTAGTTAGCATGTACTATAACATTTGCATTAACACTGAAGCACATGGTAAAATGGCTGCCTATTCATAGGATTACATGTCTATCTAACCATAATAACAATTCCCTGAGTAACAATTACAACTAGCTGATTAGCTCTGCATAACTTCATGTCCATGAAACAAAGGTAGATCTCTCACCAGATATGCATTTACAAGGATGGTGGAGTTTGAGAAGGAGATATGCAAAAGGACAGCTCTGCTGATGTGTCCTGGAGACTTCCCAGGAGTAGTATTGTAACAGGGAAAACAAAGTGTAATACAACTTAACACCGCTAGATGGTGCTATAACCACACTAACCACTTGAGAAATATAAAGACTCTGACATAATGAAGTAGAATAATTTTCTAACCCTGCTGGGCAGAACATTGCGGGTCCAATCGCTGGAACCAGCACCTATATCAGGAACGGAGCCACGCAAGATGGTGGCTGGAGGACCGGTCACCACCAAGCACGCTCCCGTAGAAGTGAATGGGAGCACACCACGATCGGCCACCACTCTCATTTACTTCTATGGGCCCAACGGAAATAGCCAAGCCAGCGCTTGGCTATTTTAATAAGCCCCTTAGAAAATTAATGGAAGGTGGCTGTGCATGCGCAGTGCACCCTCCAGCACTTTCGGGGCTCTGTTCTCAATATAGGTGTGGGTCCCAGCAGTGGAACCCGCACCTATAAGACAATTGGGGAATATCCTAGTGATATGCCCCCATTTACTGTGATTTGACAACCCCTTTAAGACTGGCAATATAACTCTCACGATGGTTGCTCCAATTTGCAACTGAGAGGTACAGGATTGAGATACTGCTGGCCAGGACTGTGTCTAAAGGTGTAGGGTGTTTTAGTAATGTCCCTCTCATTGCAGCTAAATATCAACCCTAAACAACAAATTCCTTACTGATTAACTCCAATGCCCAGCCACACAGCTTCTGGGCCTTATTGGTTCTTTCGTTTCTCTTTTCTTGGGGTACTGTGAAGTAGAGATGGTTTACTCTCTGTTTTTTTTTATCAGAGACAGTAATTCTCTGAAGCTTAGGCCTAATACTCTGAAGAGTGAGTGTAGTAGCCAAGAGAGACACTACCACTCCTACATTCCTATTGCTAGCCTGTTTTCCAGCATTGTATTGGTTTGCACCACCAACTGTACCACCAGCAGCATAGCGTTATTTTGTTATGTGCTAAAACTGTTACGTTCATGTAATGTGCCTAGTTGTCCAGCAGGTGTCAGTGTATCTGGCAGAGAGTACCTTTTAGATAGAATGGAACTAACCATTCCATTCTCTCCTTTTTGGAAAGAAGTGGGCTAGTCCTGCTTCCTACCAAGGGAGAGGTTGAGGGAGCTGTAGTTGAGTTGAGAGTTGGAGTGAGAGAGTGAAGCAGCATGGTGTGGTGAGGGATAATTTTCCCCTCACTGCTGCAGGAGCACTGGACAAGGGGCAAGCCAAGAGTTCCATGGAAAATTGTGACACAGGTCAAGCCTGCACACCCAGTAGTCCAGGGGTTCCTCGCTTCTCAGAGCGTCCACATCGGCCGTTAACACGATGTAGTCGGACACCTGTCGGTCTAGGCGTTCCCTGAGGCTGGATCCAGAGGGCGGCTGTCGATGGGTTGGCTGCAAGAATGATCTCATATACAAAGTGACCAACACATCTTCAAACCGCCCTCTTCTTGCATGCACTGTTGGATTGGTACCCGCAACTGTTTCTCTGTGAGTGGAAATTCCTCTGCCAGCACCTGCAAAAGGAGGATGCAGCATTTCTCAAAGCAGGGCCTGGAAGTGCTGCATCCTGACAGCCCTCTGTGATGCTGGTAACATGTCTGCCATTTTGTTTTTGTACTGGGGGTTTATGTATGTTGCCACCCAGTACAGTTCCTTGACCTTTAAGCATTTTATATGGGGGTTCCTCTTCAAACACTGGAGCATGAAGGCCCCCATTTGCACTAAATTGGAAGAGTGGAGTGGCCTGGCTCCTGCTCATCATCCAGAGGATAATGTTGTCCTCGGTCTCCTCCCCCCAGCCATGGACAACACCAGGGATCTCAGAAAAGTTAAAAGCATGCTCTTCTTGCTCCTCCTCCTCCTTCACCCCAGAACCATCCTCCTCCTCCTTCACCCCAGCACCATCCTCCTCTGACTCCTCTTTAGACTCCTGTTGACTTGTCTCAGAAGGGGTAGCCCCCCCCTGGGAATTCTTCCAGCATTGCGACTTCCTCATCTTCCTGCTCCTGCTCCTCGAGTGCTTGATCAATGACACAATGCAATGCACACTCCAGAAAGAACGCGTGAGGTACGATGTCACTGATTGCGCCCTGGCAGCAACTGACCAGTTTGGTGATCTCATCAAATGGCGCAGAAGTCTGCATGCATCATGCATAAGCAGCCACTAGCGTGGTGGGAAAAAAAAACAAGCTCCCCAGAACCTGTCCTGCCGCAGAGTTCGTACAGGTAGTCGTTAACTGCACGTTTCTGCTGAAGCAGCCTATCAAGCATATACAAGGTGGAGTTCCATCGCGTCGGGCAGTCACAAATCAGACGTCTGATTGGTAGTGTCACAACCAGACAGCTGAGAAGCTCTGACAGAAGCCTTTCAGAACCTCCTCCTTCAGTTTTCTTTGTTTTTGGTTTTCAGTTCCTCATCTCGTTAGCCTTTCTCAGCTGTCATGTAGTTGGACTGATTGCATCCCTTTAAATTCCTCCCCATAATGCATTAGTGTGCGGTTTATACAGCTTACTGGAGTGTGTGTGCATGCTGATCCTATTTCCCAGTTCTTCTACAAGTTAAGTGTTGTACATTCATTTGTTGGATCCCAGGTGACCCTGACTCCCTCCGTGTCTAGTGTAGGGAGCCGGTGGTGGTGTCCCTTCACTATTGTTGGGTGTTCAGGTGTTATATAGTCGAGGTACGAGGATATGCGATCATCCACTATTGGGATTATCGCATAGGCTGAGCAGTAAGGGAGAGAGCCAGGTCTGATGCAGGGGTCTCCCTTTTTGTTCCTTAGTTTTGGATCCAGTGAGTCATATATTCATTTTGCATTGTCTTGTTTCCTGTACACCTTCCGTGACAGGTAGGTGGTGTCGCCGCTGAACATCAGCAAGGTGAGCCATGGCCGTGTAAGATCTTAAGGAATATTTAAGGAATATTGATGAAAATCGTGTTTGATCACCTATTAACTTAGAGGACCACCTGAAGAGGCAATCATATGGAGTATGTAAAGCCTAAAACATAACTTTTATTACATATTACTAATATAAGATATCCCTGAAAATAAATGATATATCACAATACATAGAAAATGTGGTAGGAAAAAAGCTGGTGCATGACGGCACCTGATATTGATAACCAATTGTCCTACCACAACCCGGAAGGTTCCAATGATCCACGATCCCAGGAAGGAAGCTGAATAGGAAGTAAGAGCTATCCCTGGGCTAAATGACGTGGTAATGAAATACGGCAGGGTAAGGGGAAAAAAAATCCCTAATTAAGCCCTAAGTGGGGGGTACTGCTCTGGCCCTGATAACTAAACACAAGTAGCAGCCTAACAGCAGAGCACCCGCCCTGATAAGGGCGACCCTTTCAGGAACCTTGCCCTAAAATAAGTAGCCCTAGTATGCCCTGCTCCTATCTATCCCTACATGCATATTTCGCCTTCAGAAGAAGACTCATCAGTGGAAACATGGGGAGCTGAGCACAAATATGGTTGGAGTCAGGGAGCCGCGGTGCGGGCCGTAATGCATTGGCCCCGGACTGCCGGTACCCAAGTAACGTTGGAGCTGAGTCCGGATATGAAGTCAGCTCAAAAGGCAAAATGGGGACGTCCTGGAGTTTGGCAACGAATCGCTGCACGACTAACTTCAGGATGTGTGCCATGCACGGCATGTGTGTTATTTTGCCCTGTTTCAGCGCGCGCAGCAGATTGGCACCGTTGTTGCACACCACTTTACCAACTGTCAAATTGAGCGAAGTTAGCCACTGATTGGCCTGTGACCGCAAAGCTGAAAGGAGTACAGGACCAGTGTGGCTCTTGGCTTCCAGGCACAACAGCCGCAGCACAGCATGATAACGTGTCACCTGGCATGTCAAATAGGTTCTGGGGAGCTTGGTGGGGGTGCAGCGGAAGAGGTGGTAGCAGTGGAAAAGGAGAAGTCACCTGAGGAGGAGACGGAGGTTGGAGGAGGAAGAGGAGAAGAAGAGGCAGGCCTGAATACAATCCCTGGTGGTAACACCAAATCCACACGGGTGCCACAAGTTTCATGCTTGACGGCCGTCAGAAGAGCAACCCAGTGGGCAGTAAAAGTTATGTACCTTCCCTGCCCATGTTTGCTAGACCATGTGTCTGTGGGCAGATGTATCTTGGCACCGACACTGTGTTTCAGAGATACATTCACTTGCTGCTGAACATGGCCACACAGCTCCGGGATGCCCTTCTGGGAGAAATATTTCCTTCCGGGGACCTTCCATTGTGGTGTGCCAATGGCCACCAATTTTCTAAAGGCTCCGAGTCCACCAGTTTATATGGCAGTAGTTGGCGGGCTAGCAGTTCCGACAAGCCAGCGGTCAACCGTTGGGCAAGAAGGTTATCCTGCATCATAATCTTTTTTCGCTCTAACATTTTGGCCACGGAAGCCTGCCTTTTGCCAGATGAACGCGACAACAGCATGGTGGAAGGTGGAGTGGAGGACAAATGGGAGGAGAGGGGAGAAGGAGAAGAGGCAGGACGTTGAGTGCCGTGAATATGGCTTTGTGTATTCTGATGGAGTTGCTCCCACTGGGCTCGGTGATGGGAGGCCAGTTGCCTTGTTAAGGCGGTCATCCCTAGGTGAGTGTTGTGCTTACCGCAACTTATGCGTTGAGAGCACAGGCTGCAGATGGCAACACTATTGTCAGCAGCTGACATGTTAAAAAAAAAGGCCACACTGCGGATCCATGTGCCAGTGTCCTGGGAGCGTCAGATGTGACCATGCATGGTGGATGGCTTGTTCCAGATACATAAGCAGTCTGCTTTTGCCTCCTGTGCACTGTAAGTTCTGCCTGCTTCTCCTCCCTATCTGCTGCTCTGTCTCTCCCTCTAAACTTCCCTCCTCTTCCTCTCTTTTGGGCACCCACGTGACGTCCATCAACACGTCATCATCGTCACCTTCACCACCACTGACATTAGAGATCTCGGAGTAGGCAGCAACAGCGGGGACCACCCTCCATGGACTGATCTGGGACCTGTCGTCAGATTGTTGGGTGGCGACCGTTGATACCTCCTCTTCCTGATCCGATGCCAAGAATGTCTGTGCATCGGTAAGGTCTTGTAATAGATGGGAAAATAATTCCTCTGACTCGAGCGGAGGGGATATGGTGGTGGTGTCTTTGTGGGTGCACACAGCAGAGAGTGAAGAGGGTGTAGATAGAGAGGATGAGGAGGGTACAGAAGCGGAAAGCTGAGTGAGCCACTCAACCAAGTCTGGTGCGTCCTTTGACGTAATCGCACGCACCTATTGCAACTTCCCACTTAGGCTCTGGCCTGGTGCACCTGCCCGACCCCTACCACCCCTGCGGAATGGCCTGCCTCTTCCTCTGCATGTCATTTTCAAAATGACCCTGTGACAAAAGTCCCTATAGAAGAGCAGTATTTGTGGAAGAAGGTATCATACCCCTGCCTCAATCTGTTTTTTTGGGGGGGCAACTGGCCTATCACACCAGTAGAAATTATTTGTTCCAATAGCGTTTGTCACTCTGTGTTGCTACGGTAACGCAGCAAAACCGCAAACAAATGCTGCACTACCCAAATGCACTATATAGAAAGTTTATTATTTATATATAACACCCCTGCTTCAATCAGTTTTTTTGGGGGGCAACTGGTGTGATTATATCCCACCAGTAGAAATTATTTGTTCCAATAGCGTTTTTCACTCTGTGAACTGTGGTAACGCTGCAAAACTGCAAACAAATGCTGCAATACCCAAATGCACTAATTAAAAAGTATATAATTGGTATATCACACCCCTGCTTCAATCATTTTTTTTGGGGGGCAACTGGTATATCACACCAGTAGAAATTGTTTGTTCCAAAAGCATTTGTCAACTCTGTGTATCTGTGGTAACGCAGCAAACCTGCAAACAAATGCTGCACTACCCAAATGCACTATATAGAAAGTTTATTATTTATATATAACACCCCTGCTTAAATCTGTTTTTTTGGGGGGCAACTGGTGTGATTATATCCCACCAGTAGAAATTATTTGTTCCAATAGCGTTTTTCACTCTGTGAACTGTGGTAACGCAGCAAAACTGCAAACAAATGCTGCAATACCCAAATGCACTATATGGAAAGTATATTATTGGTATATCACACCCCTGCTTCAATCAGTTTTCTTGGGGGGAAACTAGTATATCACACCAGTAGAAATTATTTGTTCCAATAGCGTTTGGCACTCTGTGTAGCTTCAGTATCGCAGCAGAACCGCACACAACTGCTGCACAATACAAATGCACTATAATATACTTTCTGTCACTGGGTAGCATCACGGGTATAAAGATAGAGAGGAGGTGCACCCCCTGAGCTGCCACCCAGTCCCCTGTCCCTGCCTACTTGCACCACCCGCCCTAGCTGACGGGGTGCAACTAGGCAACAGTCCCTGACCTGAGTAAGTGCAAGCAGAGAAATAGAGACAGCAGGAAAGCTGACAGCCAATGAGAGGTAGCACTCGAGCGGACAGAGAGGTGGAACAAGCAAGTTACCACCAAAAACGGAAGGGCGAGGCGGGTCAACTAGCCGGGGTCAGTCCAGTAGGTCACGTCAGTACGAGGGAAGAGGCAAAGACAAAATCCCAAAGCAAGCCGAGGTCAAAATCCGGTAGCGTCAAGGTTCAGAGAGCAGGCAGAAGAGGTGTCAGGAAGCAGATCAAGGGTCAAATCCAAAGGTAAGCTAAATAACAATAATAATACACAGCCTAAGGGACCAAAATCACAGGCAACCTGTAGCCAGCAGGTTGCCTGTATTTATAGTGGGGAGTGAGGGTCATGTGACGTGGCCAGCGTCACATGACCGAAAGACAGGCAAGTCGAGCACCGAGTGATCAGCTCGGCGCTCAAGGCAGACCTAGGAACAGGGAGCCTCCCAGCTTGCAAAGCCGCCCTGGGAACAAGGCCGAACGCAGATCCTCGCTCCTGAAGCTAAGCAGCAGGTCTGCGGCTGATGGGAGACCGAGTGTGCCTTCGGCGCCCCGTTACACTTTCTATGTTAGAAAGTATATTATAAGTATATTACACCCCTCAGTAAGTCACACCTATCGATAGCACACCAGTCCTTAGCTAG